>NC_137901.1:83304769-83958319 GCF_963455335.1 Martes martes
TTTTTTCCCACAGTCTGAGGGCTGTCCAAGTCTAGTGACTTGGAAACGGGTGGAAATCCTATTCCCACGATCTGCCACTTCCAACCTTATGTTACCAGCAGAGAAGGAAAATTCTGCTCTGCAAGAGAAGGAAATCCACACACAGCACCCCAATCTTGAAGGGCTCTTGCTTGCATTTGAAAGTAAATTTGCATCCAGGTTTCCCCCTTACAGGATGAACTGACAGAAGAAAAAAGGGGGGGCGCCTGGGTGGCTCAGTGGGTTAAAGCCTCTGCCTTCGGCTCAGGTCATTATCCCAGGGTCCTGGGATCGAGCCCCACATCGGGTTCTCTGCTTGGCAGATAGCCTGCTTCCCTCTCTCTCTCTGCCTGCCTCTCTGCCTACTTGTAATCTCTGTCTGTCAAATAAATAAATAAAATCCTAAAAAAAAAAAAAAGGTACTTTGGTTTTCCTCTTCCTCAGTTTTCACTTACTGGACGATCAAGCTAAGGTCTGGATAAACTATTGCAGGAGAACAAAATAAACTATTCAAGATAAACTATTGTAGGATAACTAACCATCATCCCAAGGGTTAGTATCCAATATACATAAAGAACTTATAAAATTTAACACCCAAGAAACAAATCATCCAATGAAAAATGGGCAGAAGACATGAATAGACATTTCTCCAAATGAGACATCCAGATGCCCAGCAGACACATGAAAAGAAACTCATCGTCACTCATCATCAGGGAAATACAAATCAAAACTACAATAAGCTATCACCCCACACCTGTCAGAATGGCTAAAATCAACAACACAAGGAACAAGAGGTATCAGCGAGGAGGTGGAGATAAAGGAAACCCCATGCACTGTTGGTGAGAATGCAAACTGGTGCAGCTACCATAGAAAACAGTAGGGAGGGCCCAAAAAAGTTGAAAATAGAGCTGCCCTATGATCCAGCAATCACACTACTGGTACTTATCCAAAGAATACAAAAACACTAATTCAAAGAGGTATATGCACCCCTGTGTTTATAGCAGCATTATTTACGATAGCCAAGATAAGGAAACAGCCCGAGTGTCCATCAACTGACAAATAGATAAAGAAAATGGGCTGTACGTATACAATGGAATATTAGTCGTAAAAAAGAACAAAATCTTGCCATTTGCAACAACATGGATGGATCTAGAGAGAATAGTGCTAAGCAAAATAAGTCAGTCAGAAAAGATTAATACCATGTGATTTCACTCATATGTGGAATTTAAGAAACAAAACAAACAAGCAATGAGAAAAAAGAGAGAGAGACAAAACAATTCATGATTTTGGCTCAGGTCATAAGATTAAGCCCTGCCTCAGGTACCCTATACTATTATTTCTACTGTGTGTTAATTTATAAATTTTTGTAATAAAGATGTGTATTTCAAGAGTCATTGCATCTCAGAAGCTCTGGCACCCCATAACCCACCTGCTGTGGCCAGTGGAATGCAAACTTCAGACTGGTCACACTTGAGATCATTTCTTGCCCCTGAGCCAAGGATGGAGCCAATGTCACCTGAATCATCCTCAAGGAAACATCACGGGATTTTTACTAGAGGAAGGGACTCAAAACAATAGGTGTCTTAGCTTCTCACACCGTCCCAACCAAATTTGGCTATGGAGAGGTCTCTTTTTACCGCCCAGTGTCATAAAGCCACTTTCTTTTTTCCCATCTTCCATTCATCTTCCTAAGAAGTCCGGAAAGTGGTACAATGAGGTCATGGAGTCCCTTGAAAGTTGAAGATATGGCTATTCATCAAGACATATTGTGGCAGGCACTATGCCAGGTCGTAGGGGACATCTGTGAACAATAATATGGCTGGTACTTTAAACAAATACTTAATAACTCTGAGCCTTGGTTTACTCATCTGTAAAATGGAAACAGCAATACAAACATAGATAAAGATCTATTGATATATACATATGTAGATAGATGATATGTAAGTATAGATACAGGTTTATCAGACAAGGGAGATTACAAATGAAAAAGACAGGGGCTCCTGGGTGGCTCAGTGGGTTAAAGCCTCTGCCTTCGGCTCAGGTCATGATCCCAGGGTCCTGGGATCGAGCCCCACATCAGGCTCTCTGCTCAGCTCTCTCTCTACCTGCCTCTCTGTCTACTTGTGATCTCTGTCTGTCAAATAAATAAAATCTTTTAAAAAATATGAAAAAGTACAGCAAATAGTAAAGTTAAAATTATTTCTCTTTCTGTCTCCCCTCCCTCCTCATTGATTTTTTTTAAAGATTTATTTACTTATTATTTTTAGAAAGAGAGAGAGCACGTGAGGGGAGGAGGACAGGGAGAGGGAGAGAGAGAGTCTCAAGCAGGCTCCTTGCTGAGCTCAGAGGCCACAGCAGAGCTCAATCTCACAACCCTGAGATCACAACCAGAGCTGAAACCAAGAGTCTGACACTCAACAAACAGTACCACCCAGGCACTCCCCTCATTGATTCTTATAGTCCCTCTCTTAGTAGCTAATAATTACACCCTCATGACACTTCTTTATTATTTAAATGATAACTTTACAATTTTATTTGTTTTATATCTTGTTTATTTCAGATTTATTTACTATTATTTATTATTTAACCGATAGGTTCATATCAGTTAAGTTTAGATTTAGCTGCACATTAACAGAAACAAAAAAATAATAATAACTAGGGCTCAAATAAGATAGAGATTATTCATCTTTTATGTAAAATGAGTCCAGAGATCAAGAGTCCAGGGCTGCTGTGACAGACCTACAAAGTCACCAACAACCCAGGCTCCTTCGATCTTTCTTCCCTGCTACCTTTGGCATGTGGCTTTCATCTTTAAGGCTGCTTCAAGGACACAAAATGTCTGCTGGAGCTCCAGCCATCACATTCATGTTCTAGGAAGGAAGAATTAAAGAAAAGGATATGGCCCAAGGGCTCCTATCTCTCAAAATGGCTCAGCCTCCTTTAAAAGAATTTTCCCAGAAGTACCAGCCAACACTTCCACTTGTATTTCACTCACTGCTGCTATCCACAAGTGAAGTTGGGGAATATAACTTTTCAGTTGGGTGTGCTGATGCCCATACACTGTGGGAGTCTATTACTGATCACAAAATGGAAAATGGATATGGAATGTAGACAACTAGCAGAGTATTCCTCAGAGTTCCTTAGAAAGCACGGATGCCAGAAACCATATTTTCACTTTATTATAAAACCACTTACTTACATAGCGTTTTCCTAGCCTGCATTCTTTATTCCCGAGTAAGAACTTCTTTTGAGTCTAGGCACATTTAGTCCCAGATCCACCTACAGAACCTGATCTGGACACTATTTCTGAAAAGCTACTCACTCCTTTCCAAAGGAGATGATTTCAATAACCAATCTTCACATCTCTCAACACAAGAGGCAGGAGATCTTGCCAGAAAAATCCAAACCTAATGAGCAAAATTCTCCCAATCAGCCTCAAATCCATTTCCAGGGTGAGGGGGAGTGGGACGGCAGATTTCTCTGGCCCCTTCCAGCCCTGTCATTCTAGAGCACTTTTAAATAGTCATAAATCACCACAGGTATAGACAGATTTGATTTCAAACCACTTGGAGAAAAAGAAGATTCACTATTTTTAAAACTCCATTTCAACTCTACTTAATAAGAGCTTTTTTCTTTTGTTAAATGGAACCTGGAAATGTGTGAAAATTGGAGACCTAAACTCCTGGATAAAAAATATTAAAAGCTCCACTTTCCAGCTGCCTTATCTCTTCATTTCACAGGGTCATATGCAACTAGGGATTACAACATCTAATGTGGCCATATCTTGAATGCAATTACCATAGCTATGGTGGGCTCCATAATTATGCAGTACTGAGACTAACAGCTCTTGCCAGTGACTTGGAATATCTAAATAAAGTAGACTACTGTTAGGAAAAAAAATTCATTATCTAATCTTATTATTCATTTATACTGCAAAAGCTATTTAAACACAGCAGGCTACCATCACTTTTTTTTATAAAAGGATATTATTTTGCTTCCAATTGTTAGCCCAACAAATTTAAAATATTTAACTTGAACAAATACATTAATGTTTTCTAATATATTCCTTGGAGTCACAATCTGGCCTCCCATCTGTTTGCTTCCCTGAAATATTGCTACCCTGAGCTGTTGTTTGTTTTCTTGCTGATGCATTTAAAGTTTAGCATGCTTCCTGTTCCAAGGGTCGGATCTGTTAAGAACATCCACTATGAGCCAGGTGAGGCAAATTTACAGATTCATAGACTCCTTTAGGCCACTGAAGCCCCAGGAAGAGCAATGAGGGAGCAATTTTCACAGTGGCTAATGTGAAGCGTAGATGCCTCGTTCATATCCATACCCCTGGAGGAATTTCTTCTACTATTTAGAGCTTTTGCTTTCAACTACAATTTATTGAGCACTTGCCAATAAGCCAGAAACTCTGATAAGTGGCTTACACGTATCAGTCCATCTAATCCTCACCGCACCAAGATACGGATATCTTATCACACTCATTTGTCAGAGAGATGAGAAAGCAGAGCTCAAAGACACTAAGTTATTATTCAAGTCATCGTAGTCCGTGGTGGAGCGGGGGTTTAAGTCCATGTCTGCCAGACCCCGTATCCACAGCCCTACACACTGGACTAGAGTAAACTATCACTTCAGCTCGTCACCCTTTCCTGGATACATGCCCTCTGACATGTCACTCTGCAATTCCTCCCATAAAAGACAGTGTGCTGGCCTGCCCCTTGACTTTGGGTTCAGCCACGTCACTTGATTTGGCCAATGTGGTTTGTGCAAATATTATAGAAGCGTAGGGCTTGAAATATGTTGCACTGTTGGGCTTGCCCGCTTGCAATTCTGCCATTACTGAGAAAAGAATATGTCTTGGCTGGCCTGCCACCCCAAAAGGAGAATAAGAGACACAGTGAACAGCCAGCCTGCAAGCTTTTGAGCAAAAATTAAATGTTTGTTGTATGCCACTCGGATTTTGAGCGTGTTTGTTACACAGCAATAGCTAACTGATACAAAAGCCATAGTTTACTGTGTCTTGAGTATCACAGATCTTCATCACAACTGGGAGGGAGATTTTGTTCAATTCAGTGCTAGTCATGGATACTTACAGAACAAAGTATAGAGCCACCAACATATGGAAGATACCACCTGCCCAGCACAGTCTGGTGGCCTAAGAGGGGTTAGACCCTTGTCATTCACCATTATGTCCAGATGCCTGGCCATAATGAGATCGCATGAAACCTTGGAGTCTGACATTGAGCTTTGCAGGATTTAATCATTTCCTCCAGCAATCTCCAAAGACACACACACACGCACACGCACACACGCACATCTCCCTGTCCATCAGGGAGACAGCTGTCAATCTTAAACGTCTATCTGCTTCCTTTTCACTGCAAAGAGGTTCAAAAAACAACTCAAGCATAGAATGAGCCTGAAGTATGTTGTGAGGAGAGTAATTCTGACATTTCTTTTCTTTAGAGAGTCTTTTGGTGCCACGAGAAGGAAGCAAGGGAAAACGCTCCAGGCTCAAAGAGAAAAGAGAAGGAGCAGGTGATACAGGAGAAAGAAACTAATGAAAAAATGAAGACAAACAAGAGAGTGGTCAGACTCGGCATGTAGGATGTCATCACATGCCCGTTCCCACCGGCTCTGGGGAAGGGCTCGATTCAAGCCACACAGAGGTCAAGGCTGCAGCTCCCATAGAGGCCTGGAGCAGGGTGTACCACTCCTCTCAGTATGACAAGACAGGCCATCCCTGGACCAAACACAAGAACTCAGACTGGGACACCTCGGTTGTTTCCAGTTTTTGAGAATTATGAATAAAGTCCTCATAAACATTTGCGGACAGGTTTTGGTGGGAACGTGGGTTTTCACTTCATTCAGATACATACCTTGGAGCGGGCTCACTGGTTTGAACGATAGTCGTATGCTTAACTTTATAAGAATTTGCCAAACTGCTTTCCAGGGTGGCTGTAACATTCTGCATTTCTCACAGCCACCTGTGAGAGCTGCAGGAGCTCTGTATCCTTGCCAGCACTTGGGATTGTCATCTTGTTGTGGTTTTAGTCACTCTAATAGGCGAGTAGAAATGCTATGCATTTAGAAGGCATTTCGGCTCGGCTTTGGAACTTGGACCCTCTCCTTCAGGCAAAAATCATTCCTCATCATTTTGCAACAGCTGAGATTCTCACTATCAGTTGAGCCTGTCCTCCTGCACTATCTACACAGATCACAGGGGAGGACGATTTTTTTTTTCCTTCTAACTGTGCTTCACAAATACAGCTCTTAGTTTTCCCAGGAAGGAGTGCCATGAGAAATAAATTTATTCTAGCCTGGAGCCTAAGAAAGATCTGCCTTCAATTAGCCAGCTGTATACGTTGACCTATTCAGACTAAGAAGTCATAACTCAGACTGCATTAGGTTAAAAACATATTTAAATCCATATTTGGATGACTAAAGAAAATGGAATATGTCAAGGGCTCCATGCATAAGTAACATTCATGTGTTTTCTTAGAGGACAAATGTAGAGAGGGGAAGAAGATTTTTCTTCCCAAGGAACCATGTCTACAATCTATAAAGGGGTATTCCCAACTAGGGGATAAGTGGGGGGGGGGGCAAGGCTATTAGGATTACAGTGAGGGTGGGGTTCATTATACGTGCACACACCCTCCTTTCCCTGGGATATGGATTTTTTTGGGGGGGAGTATGTGTCTCCTTCCAAAGAGAATTATTGCCATTGTGCATTGCTGAGGGGAGGGGGCTGAACCTACTGGCCATGTTGGGAAAGACAAAAGGTGGAGACCCTTCTCTACTAGTGTAATTCAATGCAGGGGTGGCAAGAGAGCAATAAGACAGGAATACATGCGATTCTCCCATAACAAGTCCAGTCAGTTGGCAATGGCCACTGGCACAGCTGCATGGGGAAGGGGAGAGGTGTCTTCAGGCTTAGAAGGAAAGAGGGCAATAGTTGGTTGGTGGTGTCCGCCATGGGCATAAGCCAGGTGACTTGCAGATCTGCACCATGTATTTGTCCTTATGTCCTTGAAATAAGACCCTTCCAAAGGGTTTTTAAAAATAAAATTACAGAATTTATGACTCTGCTTGATGTTGGGCTTCTTCTTGGAGATGGTTTCCCAGGACAGAGACACATCTGTAATTCTCTATCCTAGTGGTTCTCACCTGGAGGTGATCTTGTCCCCCAGGGGTCATTTAGCAATGTCATATTTGGTTGTCATAACTGGAAGAGTGTTCCTGGCATCTGGTGGGCAAAGGGATGTTATTAAATATCCTACTGGTGCACAAGGCTTCCCCCCCCACCCACAACAAAGAATTATTATCCCCAAATGTCAAGACTGTTGAGGTTAAGAAACCTGCTCCGTGGGGCACCTGGGTGGCTCAGTTGTTAAGCATCTGCCTTAGGCTCAGATCATGGTCCCGGGGTCCGGGGTCCTGGGATCAAGCCCTGCATCGAGCTCCCTGATCAGCAAGGAAGCCTGCTTCTCCCTCTCCCACTCCCCTTGCTTGTGTTCTCTCTCTCGCTGTCTCTCTCTGTCAAATAAGTAAATGAAATCTTGAAGGAAGGAAGGAAGGAAGGGGCCTGCTCTGTGTCCCTTCTGATATCCAGTCCTTCTTGTTTCCAGGGTAGGGGATTTCCAGCTTACATGGCTGGGCGCAGGATGGCTGGGGTCTTTGGATTATAATAAAGTAAGCCCATTCTCTTGGGGATTAAACTCGTGACATGGCGTTCAGTAACACGTAGGGACCATGGGATGACTTTGTGGGATAAAAGACTTTTCTAAGAAAAGAGTGGTCAGCCTGAGGTGAGGAGATAGGCTGTCCTTGGGATCCCTGGCTGCTTCAAGTCTGTTCTTCCTTGTGAGCACGGAGTAAAGAGACGGACGAACGTGGAGCTCTGGATACACTGAGCACTTCCAGGGAAGACATTGTGATTTAACAGTCTTCAGGTTCAAATCTTTGACTATCCTTGGTTATGAAGCAAATAACCTAGGAATAGTTTTCCCCCTGCCATTTCCACCACTGCTCATTTACCTACCTTGATTTTCTCAAAATTGCCTCCACTCTGCCCTTCTCTGGTCCATTCTCCAGGGAGAGGTCTGAGTGCATAAGAAGACTGCTTGTGCCCTGTGAACCATATGGGGTGCTTCCTGGGGGATGGGTGGACTGGGCCAGAATCTTTTTTTTTTTTTTCTTTTCAGTGTAACAGTACTCATTGTTTTTGCACCACACCCAGTGCTCCATGGGCCAGAATCTTAATGTCAATGACATCGGTTGGGCATTTACTAGATGCCAGAACTTAGGCCAAACACTTCACATGCCAACCTCCCTTGATCTTCATATTAACCCCATGAGATGCTCTTACTATCCTCATTTTACAGATGAGGAAACGAAGGCACACAGAGAGGTTAGTCAACTTTCCCACAGTCACCTAAGAAATGTCAGGAATTGAACCCAGAACTCACTAACTGAATCCAGCTGTTCCGCTTCACTCATTCAATCCTCTTACTACAATTTCCCAATTTATTCAATTTCTCTTATTTCTCATCCACACTTCCTATCCCATCCTATAATGCAATTTCATTCAAAACAAGGAGCAAAATGATTTTAACTCAGGCCTACCTTCTGCCATCTCTTGAGCTCTTTCAAATTGGGCGCCTCTCTCCTTTAGTTTATTCATGCAACAAATATTTATTAAACTTCTACCATATGTTAGGCACTGCCAGCTGGTGGGACTCTTCTGAATTTGTACCAGGAAATTCTTTCACTCTTGCAAAAGCATGATTCTCAAAAATGGTTAACACAGCTCCATTATTTATTGTCGGGCTGCATTGTTTTCTGCAAATCTTGTGGAATCCTTCTCAATACAAATATTTTCCAAAAATTTAGGCTGAAACCAGCTTGGGTCGATGGCTGGGGAAAAGACCGTAAAAACGAAATATGCTTCCCTCTCCCTGCACTGTTGGTTTTACTGCAAATCCGCTCAGCTACTTGATTTTTTTAAAATAACATTAAACTAGGGCCACACAGATCAACAGGCATGGATCCCAACCATGATGTTGTGTAACAAAAGCTAGTTACAGAAGAATCTGCATACTTTGTTGTCATTTCAATAAAGCCATGTGCAAAATGATACAATATGTTTTGTTGTGGGATACCTACATAAGAGACAAAAAGAAACATGCGTGTGGGAATTTAGAAGCACCAAATTCAGGATGTGGATCACCCCTGGTGGGGACACGACAGAAAAATGATTAGGGTGGAGACTCCAACTGTTTTGGTAGTGTGTTAATTCTTCAAGTGGATGGTAAGTACAGGGGTGTCCATTATTTTAGTCCTTATTCCTTTCTGTATGTCCAAATATTTTACACACTTAAAATGATAGCTCCAGGGGGCCCATTGGTGGCTTGGTCGGTTAAGTGTCCAGACTCTTGATTTCAGCTCAGGTTGTGATCCCAGGGTCATGAGATTGAGCCCCATGTTGAGCTCCATGCTGGGCGTGGAGCCTGCTTGAGATTCTCTCTCTCCTTCTGACTCTGCCCCTCCCCCACCCCATGCTCTCACACCACCCTCTCTCTCAAAAAAAAAAAAAAAAGATAGCTCCAAAATACACAGCTAGATAAGTTACATGGTTCCTATCAGGTTGACCCATAAGAAACTGCTGCCCTAAGACCATTTTTTAACCTACAAAAGGGCAATTTCCTATGTTTATCACAGAATGCAGATCTGCAGTGCACCAATTCATCCAAAATCAGCCTTCCTAATAAATCTCAGGTAAGAATAATTAAGCATAGAAATGGTGGTCTGGGTGACTGTATGTGCGTGTGTATGTGTGTGTGTGTGTGTGTGCATGCATGCATGCTCAAGTGTGTTCCTGAACCCCAGTTAACTGCAGTTTTCAGGGGACCGAACTAAAATTAATCTACAAGCTAAGATGTGCAGAGAATGGGAAGGAGATATTGCAGCAAAGCACAGGCGATCCGCGTTCACTGTCGCTGCTCCTGCTTGCACTGGTTGACAGAGCCCACCCAGCCAAACGCCTTGAATCACAGTCACTTGTCATTTTTCAACATCCTGAAGCCCAGTGAGGCAAATCCTTGGCCATTAAAACCACGAGGAAGGCTTTATTCGAAATATAAAACAGGCCACTCATTTCTAAGGTGCTTGAGGAGACACTTATCTCACACCAAAACAAAACAAAAACCACTATTTATGTCAAGTAATGGAACTCATTCCAAGAACAGAGGAATAATGAGAAACCTATAGTGCGTGGCTATCATTTTGCCCACTTTTCCAATCCTTTCCAACTGACAGCTGTCCCCAAAGAGATGTGCTTTTTTCTTCCCCTCAAAGCTTTAAAGGAAAAAAAAAAGAAAGAAAAAACAACTTTTAACAGAGAGCGGGAGAGAGACCCCAGATTGCAACAGAAATGATCAAAGAAAACAAACTATGTGTATATAGGGCAATTTGGGTTTTAAAATTTGAGGGCTCCCAAGAAACAGTCCGGGAGCTTATTAGAAATGCAAATTCCCAACCCCCACCCTAGGTTCTGATTCAGGCCCTCCCCGCAAGAGCCCCGGATCTGTGTGTCTGTAACAAGCATGGGAGGAATTCACCCTTCAGGGTGCTTAGAGACCTCACCACAAGAGAAATGGGGTAGGGTCTAGTCACCCTAAAACTGAGCTAAATTATCCCAAACTCTGTTCTGAGCTAATGTATTCCATCTGCTAGCCTTACAGAATTATTTTATTCACGTATCTGTTCACTTAGTTCATTGAATAATTAGTTCCACAATATTTATTAAGCACCTACTATGTGCCAGGTGCAATGTTACAGTAAGAGATCCATGCTCATGATGAAAGGAAGAAAGGGGGGAGGGAATGAAGCATTAAAAAAATAAAGAAAAATACAGATTAGTGGAAAAGGCGGGGAAGGATTTTTTTTTTAAATTTTTTAAATCACCAGGCAGCCTACTGTGGAGACATAGTACATAATTTATAATGACTACTTTACATATCTTTCTGCTGAATGTACCTAGATCCTTTTTATTTTCTCTTCTGGACAATAAGCTCCAGGCAAAACCATCCCATTTGTTATCTATAGCTGGAGACTCTGCACACTGGAGAAATTGTTGCTCCTAGCTCTGGGTGCCTTAAGGATAGGTCACAGCACCGCAAACATGATTGGGCCTGAAAGAGAACTGCGGAGGCCAGGCGCTGAGGTCTTGGAACAAGTAATGATTGCCTAGGGACTTCATGGGGCACAGGAAACAGCCTCCTGCTTCCCCTTGTCCTCTGAGCTTCAAACTGCCCCTCCCAGGCCTCTTTGCTTTATCTCAGCTACGCATGCCAGCCCAGGATGACCGGAGGTCCCTGTCATCCGGGAATGATGGGGTTTGGGGGACATGGGAACAGGGAAGTCCAGGGCAAACTTGAACAAGACGGCCGCCCCCTCAACCCCCCTTCCGAGGTGCCAATTAAAGGATAAGAAAGACAAGAAGCCATTAGCACAGGGACATTGCAGGCACTTGTATCTGTGGAATGAATGAACAGTGCCTGGCCCAGCGCGGGCCACACGGCACAGCTAGCAAGTTTATTAAGATGATGATTACTATTGACACTAATGGTTAAGGACCCACACAGCACTCTCCTTAAATACCTAGTGTGGCGGACGTTCTCCTAGGTCTATTTTTAACATTTTAAATAAAATCGCTGATGTCATGTTTGCCACGCGTACTCATCACAGTGGGCTACGGTTGAAGAGATGAGGGGTTTGTTTTGTTGTTGTTGTTCGGGTTTGTTTGGGGGTGCTGGGTTGCCATAAAGTGAAAGGCAATGATTTGACAAAAACCTCATACAATTTCTGTTTATTTTAATCCTCTGTATTAGGTAGAACTTGACTCCAGGAAAGGACAGTGACCATCAAAGCTATATGATAGAGCTTTTGTTTATTTTTCTATCTATACGGTTCTTTATAGGCTCAGGTCTGGGAGGGAAAGAAAACAAGAAACAAAGGGAAATAAATGTGTCTGTGGGACTCCTGACTGTCCCCTCTGCCTGGCATGCATAGGTAATTCTATTTCCACATGAGGGTCTTGTCCCCAGGACTGCTGGATTATTCCTTGAGGTCATGAAGAGCAGACACTTAGAAGCTCATCTACCAACAAAGCCTTTTTTTTTTTTTTTAAAGATTTTCTTTATTTATTTGACAGACAGAGCCCACAAGTAGGCAGAGAGGCAGGCAGAGAGAGAGAGGAGGAAGCAGGCTCCCTGCTGAGCAGAGAATCCGATGAGGGGCTCGATCCCAGGACCCTGGGATCATGACCTGAGCTGAAGGCAGAGGCTTTAACCCACTGAGCCACCCAGGCGCCCCCCCAACAAAGACTTTTAGGCACAAAGCAGCCCCCCAGAGCCTAGGGGCCCCACCCTGCTGGTCACTACAGAAGGCCATCACATAATGTCCCTTTGACAAACAAACAGACTCACAACAACATGGCTCTGACTCCCTGCTTGTCCCTCTACCTCTGCTCCTCCCCTTGCTTGTGCACTCTCTTTTTCTTGCTCTAATAAATACATAAAATCTTAAAAACAACAACAACACAAAACAAAACAAAACAAAACAAAAACCTGTCTGTGGTATGCAGATGTCCCCAGAGACCTAGTCACATTTTGGGATTGCAAATACCCAGTGATCTGACCAAGGTGAATGTCATAATTGCTACAATTTATATGCCAGGAACAGAGCTGAGCAATATACATATATCCTCATTTATCTTGACAACCACTCTATTAGTGGTTAAAAACACAAGCTTTGAAGTCAGATCCGGGTTTAGAACCCAGTTCTGTGGCCTACTGGGTGTCCTTGGACAAGTGATACAATCTTCTTCCTAGGCCCCAATTTTCTCACCTGTGTAGTGGGGGTAAAAATACTCACCTAAGAGGGTTGGTGTGGGGAAGTCAATGGCAGAATGTATCTAAATCAATGATCACAGCCAGTGTTTAGGTAATGGTATTCGTGATGCTGATTAAGAAGAAACAAGAGGGGGAAGATAAACCTATTCAGAGAGGCTACTTAACTTACCTAAGGGCAGTCAGCTAATCTGTGACAAATATGGGACAGATTCGAAGCCAGGTTTAGCTCATTTTCAATTTTTAGGACCAGAAGATTCTCCACAGACATCTCACAACTCTGACCATTTGCATCCCACCTCTTACACAGCCCTACTCTGAAGGAAGCTCAAAGGAACCCTTAGGGTGCTAAGGAACACAGTTTGAAAACCACGGCTGCTTTTAATAATCAACAACAACTAATTCAATTTAACATCACATCCTCTATATCACAATATCACTGGTTTAGCCATAACCATAATAATGCTATGTAACAACCACAAATAACGTTCATCGTGACACATCTGGAATCAGCTGAAGGTTGGCTGATTCGAGGTAGGTTCAACACCACCTATCTCTCATCTTTCTTTCTTTTTTTTTTTTTTTAAATTTTATTTATTTATTTGACAGAGATCACAAGTAGGCAGAGAGGCAGGGAGAGAGGGAAGCAGGCTCTCTGCCAAGCAGAGAGCCCGACGTGGGGCTCGATCCCAGGACCCCAAGATCATGACCTGAGCCGAAGGCAGAGGCTTAACCCACTGAGCCACCCAGGTGCCCTTCTCTCATCTTTCTTGAACCAATAATCAACCGAAGCATGTCCCAAGGCTATGTGAGCGGCACAAAAGAACAGGAGGGAACAGACAGGTTCCTAGAGGCACAGACTCATTGGTGCTCCTGCCTTGTTCTCTTGGCTGAAGTAGGTCGCACGGCCAAGCATGGAGTCAGAGTACAGGGCTGTAAGAGTAGATGGGAAAGGAACTGGTACCTTAGGACTCACCAGCCCTTTGGATGTGCTGAGAAGCACATTCAAATTTCCGGGGCATGACGTGTGCCACACTAGATTGCCAGAATTTTTTTTTTTAGACTCCTCGCCAAAACCTTGGCAAAGGCCCCCATGAGCAGTGCCCAGCTGCTCCCCCTGCTTTTCAATCAGGCCTGCTCGCTGGACAGTTATAGCCATCTCTTTAATAGGGGTCAAGCACAAGGGAAATAGTGGGAAGGCGGGAGACCTGCTCCCTGCCAGTGATCTTGGTCAAGACACTTAATCTGTCTGAGCTCCAAAGTCTTCATTAATGAAATGCACAAACATACCTGCCGTCATCTCTCTGGTGGTGATCAAATTAAGCCACTGAGGCAAAAAACACTTTGTGAAGACTATAATAATTTCTGAGTTCCAGGGCAAATCTTTCGAGGTACTTCTCTCAGCCCAGCTCCTAAGACCAGACTCAGCCCAGAGTTAACTCACAGAGAACTTGTTGCAAGTATAAAAGTCTGGCCACATTCTTTGACCTTGACAGAGGGTGGGAAGGGGAAGCTGTTTCTCTTATGGTGTGCCCAAAGATATGGGGAGTGGGAATGTGGGGGACGGTTCCTGGAATATTCTGAAACCTAAAAGAGTCTTGGCGTGGCTTCTGTCTATACAAAGGGAAGGGAAACAAACACAAGAAATGCTGATACTGAGCCAACTTGTCTGCATCCAGTGGGAACTCTTGTCCTCCAAACTTTTCCAGACACACAGGCAGCTTAGTTGGTATGCAGGTGGTGGCCGTGCTCGCTGAAGGCATCCAGCTTTTATCCCAAGTGGAGTTCCCTAACTCCCTTCTGCTTTGTTCCTAATCCCCAAACTAGGGGAGTGGAAGGAGGGGGAGCGTGTTTCTGGCTAACAGCCCACAGTACTTCCTGCAGACCAGATGAGATGATGTCATAATTGCAGGAATGTGGGCCCCTGAAGTGAGTGTCTGGGCAGACACCTTCAAAGTAGGCAACATGAAGACGGGCTCCTGCATCTTGATTCTTTCTGTCTCTTTGCTGTCATTCGCCATTGTCTCTTTGTCCCGTGCCCTCTGGCCACTGGTCACTTGGTCCTCAAGACTGGAACGGGCATTAGGTCATTGGATTAAATCACGACATCTTGTCTTCTCTGTCACTCCCCAGCCCAAAACTGACATCAGCCCACTATGCTTTTGGCAACCATCCTCCCACGCTCTGCTGAAATACCTCCTGGGACAGTGAACTCACTAAATCTCCAGGCTGAGCAGTCTGTTGAGGGGGTCTTCAGACCACACCTTCATTAGGTTCGACCACAGCCCCCCATCCCATAGCTCCCTCGACCCTGATTCTGCTCACGGAGGCCCCACAAATTTCTTTCCCTCTCTCTCCTGTGGTTCTCCTTTGGGTATATAAAGGCAACTATCACCTCTCCTTGCTGAAATTGTAGGCCACCAAGCTTGACTTTTTCGGCTCCTCACCTTTTTCCTGGTCCCCATCGCCATCCACCATTATGCCCTTTCCTTACACCTAAAGAGTACAACGGCCTCTCCTTCTGTTCAAAGCCAACCTTCCCACCTGTGTCCTCAAGTCCACCTCCTCCTAACCTCTCTGTCACCTTGGTGATTGAATTGGACTTGGGAATCAATTAAAAAAGAGGAAAGCTTCACGGCCAAGGGTATAGCTTGGGGGACAGAATCAACAGTGAAGCCAACAGCGACCTTGGAGAAGAGAGGAACAGGTGGGGAGGGACATCATGAGGTTAGGGTGGGGCCAGACCGAGCTGAGTCTTCTGGGGCCATCCAGGTGGAGATGTGCAGCGGCAGACTGGTCAGAAGATGCAGAAGCTTGGGAGAGAGCCCTGGGGACAGGGATTAGGGAATCATCAATGCGGAGAGGTGCTTGGAACATAGGAGGGTAAGAGTGCCCAAAGGGGGTGTAAAGAGTGAGAACATCAAAGAGCCAAGGACGGCATTTGGGGGAACCTCAGGTTCTAAAAAGTGACTACAGATGACACAGAGATGGGAAAGGCACAAACACAACCACAAGAAATTTCGTAAAATGAAAGCCAAAGGCCAGCAGAGGAGGAGGAGGGCGACCAACCATGCCGAATGGGACATGAGGTTCATCCAAAGAGCCCGGGGAAAATATCCAACTGTTGAAGATCAGGGTGAATTTGGAGAATGTGATTGCTACAGAGGGATGGAGACAGAAGCCAAGCTGGGGGGGGGGGGGGCGGCAGGGTGAGAGAAAACTGGAGGGAAAATTGGATTTCCCTTTGGAATTTCTCATAGGAGTTGCTGATTCAGGGGGTGCATTTTGGTCCCTAGGTCTGCTGTACAAATAAGCACAAACTCCATAGTGTCAAGCAAGAGACTGTGTCTCCAGGTGCTGACAAGGCTGCTTCCTTCTAGAGGCTCTGGGGAAGAATCCCTCCCATGCTTCTCTGCTAGCTTCTGTTGGCTGTTGGCAATCCTTGGCATCCCCCGGCTTGTAGACATCTCCCTCCAATCTCTGCCTCTGTCGTCACATGGCTGTCCCCTTGTGTACGATTTGAATGTCTCAGTCTTTTGAGAGAACACCAGTCACTAGATATAGGGCCCACCCCAAATCCAGAATGATCTCATCTCAATCCTCTTACTGACATCTGCAAAAATCCTATCTCCAAGTAAGTTCACATTCACAGAGAGAAGTGGTAAGTCCTTCAATGTGTCTTTTGGAGGCTCCTATGCAACCTCCCCACCCCAAGAGTCCAGGTGTGGTGGATGGCTGTATGGATACAAGAGAAGTTGGATGAAAACACCCTCCTCCCATGCCAATCTATGATGCCTAGAATATAAATCATCATAGTAATAGCTCAGTAAAGATTTATTCCTTTAGGTAAGTGGTCATGTGAAAAGCTGCAACAGGGGTAATACTCATTCAATAAACATTTCTCGAACTCTTCTTATGTGCCGGGCATATTCCTAAAATCCTCTGACCTGGTCCCCACCATTCTTCTCCCCAAAGGCAAGCACTATAATAATTTGGATAGTGAGTGAGATAAAGCCAGAGATTGAGAGAGATTGGGGGATGCGGAAGGAGCAAAAAGAGATCATATGTCTATTTAAAAGGAAGAAATTAATCTGCTATTTAAAAAGAAGAAAGAGCCTCGAGTTACCTAGAGCTGCACATCTTTTCTTCTTTTTTCTTTTTTTTTTTAAGATTTTATATATTTATTTGACAGAGAGAGACACGGTGAGAGAAACACAGGCAGGGAGAGTGGGAGAGGGAGAAGCAGGCGCCCCACAGAGCAGGGAGCCCGATGTGGGGCTCGATGCGGGACCTGAGCCAAAGGCAGACGCTTAATGACTAAGCCACCCAGATGCCCCTAGAGCTGCACATCTTTTCAGTGGGAAATCTTCTTTTTTGCTGGAGGTTTACCTGAACCCAGCACATTCCAATCCAGTTGTCTTCTCTGTATGCAGAGGGAAGGAACATTGTTCTCGGGATCAGAAGCCCTCACTGGCTAGCAACTAAGACCCTGCGGGTCAGAGTCAGACTCATGCAGGATCCCATCTTCATGTGATACTTACTAATATGTAAGAGCCTCTCTGAGCCTCTATCTCCACATCTGGAAAAAGGGTATGAGAATAATATGTATCTCACAATCCATTCTGTGCTTTGCCTGCACAGAGCAAATCCATCACGGATATGGGCAGTCACGGGATGACTTTGGGTCAGTTTCCTAACCTCTAGGACCCTGAAAAATGGGGACACCCCCACCTGCCTCCCAAGATGATGTAGAAATGAACCAAAAGAATAAATATCAAAGACAGAGTCAAACAGCAAAATCCAATTCATGACTGACAACAGGAATCAGAACTTGGTTTGCGATCTCCGTTTGTTCCTTTTATGCAAAATTGATTTTCCTAGAACTGATTTTCCCTCTATTTGCCATTTTCCTACAGCACTTGCCCCTTTCTCAATCAGCTTTGGAGACTGGCCTACAGTATGGTGGACAGGCAATAGGCCTCGATTTTTTTAAAGTAAGAATGAATTTATTTACTCTAGAATGTGCAAACTCCATGTTTCCCTTCCAAAATGGTTACCCTTTTCTAAGAAAAATGAATCCCAAAATGAAGTCACAAATGGAGTTCCCCAAAATGAAAGCATGTTGGGCTGGCCACACAATTTCATTTAAGATGTCCACAAGAAGCTACACTAGTCATCTCAGGTACTCACAGTCCCAATGCTTGCCTATGGGTCAGGGTTGCTAAATTTAGTAAATAAAAACAAAGGATGTCCCACTAAATTGGAATTTCAGATAAACAATGAATAGATTTTCTTGTATAACTGTAACTGTAACCCGGGGGCAATACTTGGGACATACTTACACCAAACTAAAAAATTCCTCATTGCTTATCTGAAATTCAAATGTAACAGGGAGTCCTGTATTTTATGGGACAATTCCACTCTGGATTGCATTTCCAAACTGCATCTAAAACTTACAACAAATTGCTCAGATGGAAGAGAATGGCGTGGAGAGAATGACTTCTGAATTTCCTGGATGGTACTAGGTACTTTGGATGTGGTCCTCACTCACACCTTTAACAAAAGCCATACGGGTCAGCATTATCTCCCATTTCACAAGTAAGGTGATGGAGGCTGAGAAAGATCAAGTGGGGTGTCTTAAAAAAATCTAAAGTAATTATCTAGGAGGGTTTCATGGAAGGTGAGATTATTTCAAGCAAAAAAGAATGAGTAAAAGGAGAGGATCTAGGAGTGAGGGTGGCTTATCCTGGAGATACTGAGTGTAGAAAGAGGACGTTTCTTCCAACTCCTCATGGGAGAGGCTATTGACCTGGGGACTCATCAGAGCCCGGGATGCCATCTGGGCCACCTTCACCAGTGAAATGCAACACTGCGCTGTCCTAGGTCACTCTCTCATGATGTGGTACACACACACACTCTCTCTCTCTCGGTCTCTCTCTCTTGCTCTCCCCGTCTCTTCCTTTCTCTTCCTGCTGCTGCATGATCCTCTCAGCTCAGTGATCAGCTGGTGCTAAGACTGTCCCTTGGAAGAAAGAAGAGGTCCAACTTGGACCTTGAGACAAAGCCGTCTGCCTCAAAGACCTGCCTCATGGGGCACTTGCTGGCTGATAACCAAATGGAACTTTGATTTCCTCTGTATCACTGTCCCTCGCACGTGTAAAACCACAGATAGGAGACAGAGTGGCTGGGCCAGGCAGGATTCAGGCACTCCCTGGGTCCTCCCACCAAATTCTGCCAAATGCTCAAGACCCAGCAATCATGAGTAAGGCAGTGTTGGGAGAAGGAGCCATAGAAGGTGAAGAAGAGCCTCTTGCAGTGTCTAGACAAGGCAGCAGCCCTGGAAAGAGGGACCGAGGTGCTAACAAGCTTGTTGACCAGCTGAGGAAATGATGTCAGCCTCAAGAGGAATTCTCCTGTAGGAGCCTGTGAGGTGGGTGGGATACCAATTAGGAGGCCACTGCAGGACTCCTGGCCTTCAGCCAGTGACTATTAATTAGGCATCTTCTAAATGTTGAGCACAAGTGCAAGGTACTATTCTAGATGCTGGGGATACAGCAGAGAACAAGAAAGAACAAGATACAGCAGAGACCCCTGCTCTCCTGGGGGCTTACATTCTGGTGAGGAGGCACGATTAGCAAATATACAATAAATAAGCACTTTTTTTTTTTTCGGTTGATAGCAAGCACTTTGAAAAAATAAAAGTAAATGATGGGATGATGGGGAGCAGAGTGCAAGAGGGCGTGTCTGGCTTTAACAGAGACCTGAAAGGTCAGAAGAGGCACCAGGCAAGCAAAGATCTGGGGGTAGAACATTCCAGGCAGAGGAAAGAGTTTAAAAAAGGGTGGGGGGGTTGCTTGATGAGAGAACAGGCCAACAACCATAGGCCATATGGTTGGAGCAGAGGGAGTGAAGAGGAGATGGGAAGGGGCTAAGGTCAGATTGGTGGGAACAGACCCATAACGCAGCCCCTTATAGGCCAAGGTGAGAAATGCAATCTTATCCCAAGTGCAAGGGTGAGCCTTTAGCTGAAGGGTAAATAAAGGCAGTGGGGAAGAAAGGTTCGAAAGTCCTTTCTAAAGTGGAGCAGATAGGGCAGTATGATCCAAGGGAGGTGGAGAATCCAAGAGGAATACTGATCTAGCTGGCTTCAATTCCAGAATACTGATTACCCCATAGTGACCAGTGGGTAGGGGAGCTATGTCATGAGAGCTGTGTTCTTATGTCTTCCTCTTCCATCCACAATCCTCATCTGTCCTGCCACTGGTCCATGTGATCAGTGAGGTATAAGACCCCAGGAACCCACACTGGGTTTGGGAAAGGACAAAGATCCCTTAATAAGCTTGTGGTAATAAGCTGTGGGTCCAGCCGATCTTACCAAAGAGCCAATCCAATCAGCCCAAGCCAAGCAGATAACAAAATGGCACCTCATCCCCTCTCTCCTGCTGTTTCACGTGTACTCATCTCCAGCGGAGACCTTGGGAAAAAAGGGAGGGCTGATCCAAGGCTGAATTCTGGCATCGAATTCGGATACCATCTAAAGCTTCCCAAAGCTCGCAATGGCCCCCAATGTGCATAGAAGAAATTCTGAAGGATATATTTCAAACTGTCTTTTAAAAAACAGTTGTCTCCTTGGAGGTATTACAGATGGTTTATATTTTCTTTTTTATGTTTAACCATATTTCGCGACTCTGCTACAACTAACATTTATTACCTGAATAGCAAAAATAAATAAATCAGAAGGATGATGGTGTGTACAATTAGATGAGACAATCCCCCTGCCTTATAAGTGTCCTCAGAGTTTGGGAAAAAAACTAAAATATTCTAAAGGAAAATGTTCCCTTCTCACGTATCAGAAAGGCATAATCTCCTCTTTTATAAAATGCATCATACCCACAAGTTAAGATCTGAGTTTCTCCAGGATATAATATTCACGGAACATAACCTTATCCCCAAAAAACCTGACCTTTGAGCTTTGTGTTTTATTACCTTACTTGCTTTTACAGCCTCTGTTGTAAAGATGTTTATTTTCAGCAACACGGGTGATCGATTCTCTTCCTCATCTCTCCCTGCCTGCCTTCTCCTGGTCCTGAAGTGCCTTTGAAAGGCCCAGGACAAAAACCAGCATTCGGTAACGGTAGATGTACTTTCCTCTGATTGCCTTGCCTGTGCTCGTGCTCAAAGGACCCTTTGGTTTTCTCCCCTTTGCCCTGACCAATTTCAAATGGTAGTAAAACAAAACAAAACAACAAAGCCTGACAGTTGATCAAAATTAACGCAGGCTTCCATCTTGCAACCAGAAATCATCATTTATCAAATTTCTCATCGAAAAGGCAAAACATAGAGCTTACAAACCAGCAGTCTGGGTGGTTAAATTTGGCTGCCACATGTGTTTTATTTAGTTCCTAACATATATAGCCTGCTTTCAGTTGGATGTTGTTATCAATATTTACAAATCAGGAGATTTTACACCACAGTCTGGATTCCCAGTTTCTCTCAAAAAATCTGAAGGTTTTAACAGTCCTATGGGTTCACACAGCCACTTGGCAACCCTACCTTGGAACTAAGTAACAGGGCATGGGCTCTCCTGTTCATCAAACTCCCCACCACTCCCTATGGTCTGCCAATCCCAGGACCAAGTTTCAATTGTCATTCATGTTATAGCTGGATCACTTGACTTGCTTAGCTTACCTGCCAGGCCTCTGTAGGTATCTGAGTTTGCAACTTGTCATCTGAGTCAAATAGAGACAATTCAGAAATGTTGTTTCATTGTTTCCTTCGTATTTCAAAATTGTATCTGTGCCTCAAACTGCATGAGGACAAAAACATTGTGTAGAGGGAATGGTAGAGAATGAGACAAAATATAAAAAGACTAGCGATGACTCAGCTTCTCCGCTTGTAAATTTTCATTTAACAAATGTTTAGTGAGCATTCCCTATTTTCTTTTTTTTTTTT
Organism: Martes martes; assembly: GCF_963455335.1. NCBI lineage: Eukaryota > Metazoa > Chordata > Mammalia > Carnivora > Mustelidae > Martes > Martes martes. The sequence goes on from NC_137901.1 coordinate 83,326,654, forward strand.
AAAGATTTTATTTATTTATCTGACAGAGACCACAAGTAGGCAGAAAGGCAGGCAGAGAGAGAGGAAGGGAAGCAGGCTCCCTGCTGAGCAGAGAGCCCGATGCGGGGCTCGATCCCAGGACCCTGAGATCATGACCCGAGCCAAAGGCAGAGGCCTTAACCCACTGAGCCACCCAGGTGCCCCGAGCATTCCCTATTTTCAAGGTGCTGCGCTGGGAATGGAGGGGAAACCGGCTTACGCACTGGACCAACTTTGAAGCATGCCTGTAATTCTTTGACATGCCTCCCAGTGCTGGGGGCAGGGCGGGGGAGCGGCAGGGAGGGGGCTGTGGTGAGGATTAGAGATAATGGAAGTTTCTGGAGAAGAAACTGATAGGTAGTCAGAAGATGCCAGTTTACAGTAGTCACAGAGGGAGCTGACTGAGGAATTCATTGCAGGCTGGCACCCACAAAACCCCAGAAAAGCTTGGAGCTATGAAAAGCAAGATGTAAGCCTAGAAAAAGAGGGACTCATGGGAAGTCTCTTTCCCCTGCCCACACCCACTCCCCCATCTAGACTCAAAGAGCAGGGACAGGAAATTGTAGGTTTCTTCTCTGGAGAAAACAGTGGTCCTCTGAGAAAATCTTACATGCTCTGCATTTAGGGACAGCCGACTCCCCATTCTAATACCCCAAACAAAATCTGCCAGTCGACCACAACTCAATCCCAAACTCTCCTTCCCTCCTCTCTCTCTCTCTCTCTCTCTTTCTCTAAGTATGGGGAGGTAGTCAAAGATCACCAGTCATCTGTGAAAACCCTCCAATGTAAAAGAGATCAATTCAAGATAAGCCACAGCAATTTATGGCATGGACAACGACGTCCTAGAGAATGGCCATTCCAAAATGGTCAGCAACCAGCTCAAAGGTTAGGAAGATCTGGTGGATAGGTTTTAGATCTGATCTGGGAAATACCAGACAAGGCTAGAGGATCATTCAAAGTACACTGATTTCTGGCAATTAATCAGGTAGTGACTCATTCAGTAATAATGCATGCAGAAAAGGTGGGCTCTCTGTCATCACAGATCTGTGAGGCTGGGGGCATAGAGGACACACTCAATAATATACTTTTCAGGGGCGCCTGGGTGGCTCCATGGGTTAAAGCCTCTGCCTTTGGCTCGGTCAGATCCCAGGGTCCTGGGATTGAGCCCCACATCGGGCTCTCTGCTCAGCGGGGAGCCTGCTTCCTCCTCTCTCTCTGCCTACTCTCTCTGTCAAGTAAATAAAATCTTTAAAAAATACACATATATAGGGGCGCCTGGGTGGCTCAGTGGGTTGAAGCCTCTGCCTTCGGCTCAGGTCATGATCCCAGGGGTCCTGGGATCGTCAAGCCCCGCATCGGGCTCTCTGTTCAGCGGGGAGCCTGTTTCCCCCTCTCTCTCTGCCTGCTTCTCTGCCTACTTGTGATCTCCGTCTGTCAAATAAATAAATAAAAAATCTTAAAAAAAAATATACACACATATATATATATACTTCTTCAAGTAATGAAATAGTAATTTTTTTCTAGAAGGAAAAATCAGAATGTTCGTAAATGAAGGGTAGAATCTTTGTCCATAACATTCTAATTGTCTATCTATAATGTTATCATCTATTCCAATAGAATATCAATAAACCATTTATGTTGTGTCTGCAGACTTGGAAGCCACCCTATAGAGCCAAGCAGGTCATCACAAACAGAACGGTCAGTCTGGAGAAGTATGGCAAAGAAAACCAAGTCCAAGATCACAGGACAGAAAGCAGAAAAAAGAAGATTCAGAATAGGGACACCTGGGTGGCTCAGTCAGTTAAGCATCTGCCTTCAGCTCAGGTCATGATCTCAGGGTCCTGGGATTGAGCCCCGCATCGGGCTCTCTGCTCAGCAGGGAGCCTGCTTCTCCCTCTGCCTGCCTCTCCCCCTGCTTGTGCTCCCTCTCTGTCTTTCTCTGACAAATAAATATTTTTTAAAAAAAAGATTCAGAATAGAGGGGAGGATACCTCTTTTTGGATTGGAGGATAATAGATAGATGCTTGTTATAAGCTATGTGCACCTTAGCCAAGGAGGCAAAAGAATTTCTAAAGGCATTGCCTGTCCAGTATCTTTCCTCCCCTTTTTCCTTAGCTGTAGAACTCTGATTTTCTTCCAGAAGTCAGCATGTCTGGCTAAAATAACATGTTTCCCAGCCTCCCATGCAGCTCGGAATGGCCAATGGAAGCCAAAGTTGTGGGAAGGACTTCCTGAAAATCTAAAGAGGGAGGCAGACCCTTTTCCTGCTCCATGACTTTCCTGCTTGTCCCTCCCTGGTATGCTAACACGATGCTAGAGCTCAAATGTCATCTTAGATGATGAGACAAATTTGAGCCCCAAAGCCACATGCTATGAATGTTATTAGAGAAGAAAACTACTAGAAGAAGTTTGGGTGGCTATTGCAAGTTTGTGTTGCTGACTTAGCTCTTCTGTTGTTGTTGTTGTTGTTGTCTGTGAGAGGGAGACTAAACCTTGTATCAGACAGGGTGTGTTGGGTTATGATAGAGATTCCCCCAAATCTCAGTGGCTTAAAACAGCTAGGTTTATTTCTCACTCGTGCTGCCTACACATCAAGATTTAACCTACTCCGGGATCCCAGGGTGATACGGCGGCCATCATCTGAAGCATTGCTAGTCACGCCGTGAGAGGGGAGGAGAGAACACAGCTCTTAGAGCAATCACACAGATCCCTTCTAGTTACATTTCATTGGCCAAAGAAAGACACGGCCGTGCCCAACTGCCAAGTGCGTGAGGAAGAGTGAGTCTACCATGGGTCGTGAAGGCAGAGAGCCAAGAACATTTAGTGAACAATACAAATAACTAGCACTCCTCTTTCCAGTGCAAGCTACTAGTTCTAATAGTTTGGGTTTTCCAGCAGCAAAACCTGGTTCCAACTGGGACTGGGGGACCAAGTTGTCCCAAAAAGTTCCATCCCCCTATGGGCCATCATACCATCTTCCTGAGAGAACCAGGAAGTAGGAACTCCTGTCACCTTCCTTTCTTCCCAGCAGTGGGAAAACAGGACCAGGGCTTACTAAGCCAAATAACCACCCCCAGCGGGGCTCCCAGAGGCACAAGAGTGCTAGTCAGCAGCAGAGTGAAAACAGAACACAGGCTGACTGACTTTGTGACCAGCGAGAACCCAAGACCTGACCTTTACTGCCCCCTGCTTGTACTCACTAGCCTTTGTCTTACATTGTCCCTAAACTCTTCTTTCTGGGTTACCTTTCAATCCAGGCAAAGGAAACCTGAAACCACCCATCAGGTAATGACTACCAACCACCCAAACCACCCAGACCGGCTGGGCTAACCCCTGACTCGAGCCTGCACACATGGAGCACAGAGTGACCCCTGGAATGACCAGCAATCACCTTTCCCTCATTGTAATACTAAAACTTCCGCCCCAGGAGGAACCTCAACCTCATTTACATAACAAACAATATATGTGTAAGCATGTGTCCCTAAGTCCTATGCAGAACTTTATGCCCACCTCTACAGATGACAACAAGGTTTCCCTATTTCAGTATTCATCCTAACCCTAAACAAAAGGTACCCGTCGATCCTCTCATGGGGAGTCACAGCTTTGGAAGCTGTTTTTGCGTACTCTCCTTACCTGTTGCCAATAAAGTTTACTTTGTGCGATAATCCACCAGGTGTTATCTGTGACTCACCAAGGAGCGAGCTCACGGTGGTTGGGTTACAACTTGACTTAACCTCAGTGCCTCAGGGCTCCCTGCTCCATCACTCAGATGCCCAGAGCCAAGCCCAGGTCTCCACTGGAACCTGCCATCCTTCTGCCTACCAGCCAGGGCGTCCTTCCTGTCCTAGTGGAGACTGGTTGCTCTTGTGGCCCTTCCCAGATTCCCCTTCTGACCCATGATGCCACACCATGAAGTCTGAAGCATCCTTTTTGTAAGCTTTGCCTTTATAAATAAAATCTTCTCTTCACTTTCATTTCCAACCAGATGCCACCTCCTAGCTTCCTCACCCAAAGCACCCCATTCCTCTCATTTCCCCTGGCAATATGGTGTCTGTTAGTGATCGTAGCCACACGGGTTTGAATGAGGGTTCTTCTGAGTATTTTGCCAGTCAAAACAGGGCCGGAACAGGACACTAAAGCCCAGAGTCATAAAGAAAAATATTTCTAGACTTAAACACAAGGGTTATTTTTTCTTTTCCTGTCCAGCTTAGACACTAAAAAACAAAGTAAAAGACAAACACCAGATTGTGGAAAATATCAGAAAAAAAAAAAAGGAGAATCTGCAATGCATAGGTTAGAAAATGAGTTAATATCCATAATATATAAAGAACTGAAAATCAACAAGAAAAAAAAAAGGCAATGGAAAGTGGAAACACAACTTAGGAATAGAGACCCAGCCTCCCGAATAATTAAGTAAATATGAGTTTTCTTCATCAGATTAGCAAGCGAATGATCTTTTGCAGAATTGATGATGGTCATTAGAAATGGACACGTTCTTGTGTTGTTGGTGAAAGTCCCAATGTTTTGGGAAAGCAATATGGAAAGTCTATTGAAGTTTTAACATCAGGTTATGTGGCTATAGATTGAATATCCACAGCTTTTTGCATCCCAATCATACCTCAATAAAGGGGTTAAATTAAAAAATAAATAAAGAGGGGCGCCTGGGTGGCTCAGTCGTTGGGCATCTGCCTTTGACTTGGGTCATGATCCCGGGGTCCTGGGATCGAGCCCCGCTTCGGGCTCCCTGCTCAGCGGAAGTCTGCTTCTCCCTCTCCCACTCCTCCTGCTTGTGTTCCCTCTCTCGCTGTGTCTCTCTCTGTCAAATAATAAACAAAATCTTAAAATAAATAAAATAAAAATAAATACATAAACAATATGCCTACTTCCTAGGGTGGCCGGGACACGGTAAGTGCTCAAGGAATATTCAGGGAGCAAATCAATGAGCCGCCACTGTCGCTGCTGCTCAAAGCAGAGGAGCTGTTTTTCCCAACGGCCTAAACTCTTCAGGAGGATATTTTCAACCCTGCGGCCTCACTGATCTTTCTGGAACTAAAGCCCGTCTCTCCAGCCTCACTTCACACTGCTCTCCCCTTCATTCTCATCCCCGCAGCCCAGAAGCAGCTTTCCCCCATTCCTTGATTTCCTGCCTCAGGTCTGCACCTTCTGTACCCTCCACCTGGAGCACCCTCCCCCCTGCTTGTCCAATATTTGGTCTTCCCTGTCCTGTACCTCTGAGCTGAGATGTCCCATCTCAAGCTTCCCTGACAGCCCACTCCAAGCTGGCTGCCCCCTATCGGTCTCTCTCAGATACTTTGTTCCTTCCTGACACTGGCATGCTCGGCATCACACATGTGTTTATGACATGGGTTCTGTCCATCTCTCCACCTTCGTCGGACTGTCGGCATCATGAAGGTGCGAAGACGTCTGTTTTGCTCCCAAGCACCCAGAACAGCAGGACCTCATTAAGCATCTGATAAGGGAAGGAGTGCAGGGCTTACTAAGGGACCTTATCAAATGAATGTGGCTTCCCACCTAGGGGGCGGGAGGACCTGCCAGGCCAGGCCGCAGGAGAGCCAGCCTTCCCTACAGAAATGAAGTTGGCATTCGAATGTTTGCAAGAAGACAAAAAAGGAAGCAGAGTGGCCTGCAGCCCCAGAGTGGAGTCACGGAGTAGAAAAAGAAGCTGTAGCAGACTATGAGAGTTCCAGGACCCCGGAACGAGGACCGCTGCAGGGCCCTCTCTCATCTGTCACATTGAACTGCGGTCCTTTGTTTTCCGGTTGGCTTCCCCCAAGCAGACTGTCGGCAACGGTGGTGGAGACACGAAGTTGCCGTGAATATGCTGTGCCCCCTTCCCCATCTCTTCAGTCTGCACACTTCCCTGACACAGAGCCGCACCCAATCATTATTTGTTGAAAGGCTGTTAAACCTGCATCTTGTCTCTTCCCTGCTTCCAGCCTGTTCTGCGAAACAGGTGAAAACCACTGGCTATGTCCAGACCTTTACAGATTTTAACAGGAGATAAGTCCAAACAAGAAGGAATAAAGGTGATTTTCCCTGATAGAAAACCCTCCGTGGCATCGATTTTTTTGTTGCAGACTCCATTTATTTTGTTATCTCTGCATTAAAGGCGAGAGTGAGATCTTAGATAACCAAGGCAAATCAAGTCACAAATATCCTTTCCTCTTGCCCTCACAGCCACATTTGTCATTCTGATTTCTGGTTCTTGGTTCTGATTTTTAGGAAAAACCCAATACTAGACTTGATGACCTGGGCAGAAAAACTAACCCTTGGGTTTCTTTCATTAATGATAATAATAATGGTTGTCTGGATGGCTAGTTTGTCATGCTTTGGGCTCTGTGCCACGCACCTTGCAAGCACCCCAGGCCGCTGGAGTCAGGAATTATGAAGCAGGGTTTGTTTTTCTTCCCATTTTACAGAAGAGGAAACTGAGGTTTGGAGGGGTGAACAGGCTGAGCAAGGTCCCTCAGGGAGAAAATGGCAGGCCCAGGCCTGTATAATGTCAACGCCCAAGCTCAGTGCCAGGTGCCATGATGCTTGTTTTGTTTTCGTGGTGACCCTTGACAAGAGCTGAGTCAGATCCCTCCTATGCTTGTGAACAAGGCCTGTGCCACAAAGGGGCTTTCATCGGTCAGCCTCTGTAAACAGCAGGGTTACTCTGCTCGACATAATTCTTTTTCCAACTGCTTGACTTTGTGGGATCTTCACCAGAGTGGAACCATCTTTTTATGAGCCCATAAAGAAGTTTCATCACAGAAAACCAGATCCCAGTGCAGCCAGCAGTAGAAGCCCAGGCAGGAGGAATCCAAAACTCACAGGCTGGCCAGGGATGCATTCTGCCACCTTCTCCTCTTGTTCCTCTTCTTCCTCCCTCCCTAATAAGGTCATCTCATTTCCAGCTGTCCTCTTTCTGTCCACCCCAGTCTCTTAGAACAGCCTGTGGCAACACCACGATGTCTCTCCTGACATTTGCACGGAGCCATTCAGTTCTCCCAGCCATTATTAACACTCCAGTGGTGTGCTCTAAGAAAGAGACGGGCCTGGCATTCTCCAAGCCATTAGAGCACCTGAATAATTTACTACTCCCAGAAAAAGGGTCCTCCCCCTGCACAATTTCTTCCCACACCTTCAGAATTCCTCTAAAGAGCTCCTGTCAGGGACAGGAAGGACTGAAGTGGCTTTTGAAAGCAAGGCCCACGCCGGTTATTATTGGCATTGAAACTTATTATCTGGGGGGCCAGAATCCAATTTTGAAATCAAATAAATTCACATCAGAATTACAGTTTAATTTATGAGTTTAACCCTGCTGGAGAGAGGAGCAAGGGAGGGACTTGTGGGAAAGCCCAGGGCAGCTTTAACGAAGGGACACAGACAAACGCTCTTGCACCAACATGTGGATGGCTCTTGAAGAAAAGCCCTAAATGAACATGCAGCCTGGATGATGTTGGGAAGCAAGCTGGTGGGAGAGTGAGTTTGATGTATGAACATCCTGTTGGCATCTGCGCCAGCCTCAGATCCATTTGCCCTCAGAGCCATCCTTCCCTGACTCTGCGCTGGGTCACTACATTTCCCAGACTCCCTTGCTAACTGACTTCAGGTTGGTTCAGCCAATGAGAGCCCCTGGTAGAGATCAGAGACGGGAGAAAGGGAAGAGCCAGGGTATTTCTCCCTCTCTGCCTCAAGCGGCTTCTCAAGAAGGAGGTGCATCTCCTCTATGGCTTCAGCACTGGCTAGGCCGGCCTGTCCTAGCTCCAGTTGCCACCACGGGATCTTGGCTCCCGGACTCTGTGCCTCCAGTCTAAGGATGGCACCAGTTTTTCTGCATGGCTACTCTGGCTCCCTCGCCAACACCCTTAATTCTCTTTTAAATACTCAGAGTAGGTTCTATTTTTCTAATAGGACCTTAGCCCATGCAACCACGGATACTGACCAATACAACAATGCAAGATTTAGGAATGCAATTTTGTGCAGAAAGCAATGAATATCTGTGCCAGAAATTCAACCCTAGAGATATACACAGAGTTGAAAATCAAGGCCTCCCGGAGGTCAAGGATTCACATATACACATGCACACATGCGGAGGTGCACATGCACACGTGTGTGCACACAAACAAACACACACACACACACACACTTTCCAACCAAACTTTTCCCTTCTTTGGAGTAATACAGTGAAAATAAAAAGAATGAGTTTTTGAGTCAAGCTAACTTGGGTCTGAACACCTAGCTCTGCCTTCACAAGTCATCTAAGCCCCTCGAGCCTCAGTTTTCTCATCTGTAAGATGGGGAGAATAATATCTTTGTTTTATAAGGTTGTCCTGAAAATTTAGAGAGCACAGTTCCTGGCATGGTGTTAACTGTTCTGCAAATGTTGGTTCTTTCGACCTGAGAAAAGTTTACAGTCACAACAAACACATTCCGGGGGTTGCAAGCTACCTCTGACACTTGATCTAAGATTTCTGGTCCTTTGAGAACCTTCAAGAAATATGAAAGGGTGTCTTCAGCCCTTGGAAAAACCATGGCTCCTCTTGAGAAAATTCTGGAGATAAGCCATGGGCAGGGGGGAGGGGGGAGTTATCTCCTTTAACAGGAAAGTAGCAAGTTCTGCTACCAAATAATAAAACTTTTGACACATGAAACCTGCCCAGTGTGGTTTTAGCTTTGACAGAGATGAAAGAAAGAGATTCAGCCAAGATGTTTCTGCAAATGCCATCCCTTTGGAGCTGAGAGGAGATTGCCTCTGTTTTACAGGTTTGGAAGCTGCCCCGTGGGACCTTACTGCTCAGAATTCTTTAGTCTCTGGTTGCTGTGACAAAACTGAAAAGCCAGCCCTGACTTTCTCTTGTGATGTTTAAAATAAACCAAGGAAGGAAAGCCACTGAGTGAGACTGTTGATTGGGTCTTGATTTTTTTCCACATAAACCCCTGCTTATAACTTTCTACTGCCCATCAGATAAGGGATTATCCTGCTGCTGCTGAACCTTTTTGGCAGGAGCTTTTTACATAAAAACTGGGATAGCTGATCCTCAGGAGTGCGGGATGAAACTTATTCTGATATCTTGATGGATTCCTGGACAGGGTCAGAAATAACAAATCTATATACTCACTACCTCCAGATGTTCACAGGAGGGTAGCCTGGGAGGACTCATATAACTCAAGAGAGTTGAAACAGGGAGAGAGAGAGAGAGAGAGAATGAGAGAGAGGGGGAGAGAGGGGTTCTTATTGGTTCTGTTTTTCTGGAGAACTCTAATACAAAGCCCCAGTCTGGCCTTCAAAGACTGGGCCTTGATAATCTCTGCTACTCCTTAATTTATAAACTGTGAAGTGCCTCTAATTCCCATGCTACAGATGTGGTCTTTAGTTCATCAACTGATACTTCATAAAGCTCTGGTCTACCTGGGGAAAATGCAAAAGGGAACACAGGCCTTGTCTCTCAATATCCATTCTTCCTTTCTTCCTTTAGTAAGAGAGTCCTTGCATTTTAACGGGGCACACAGCCAACCAAACTAAAGACTATCCTTCCCTTATAGCTAGCTGTGGCCATGAGACTAAGTCTGAGAAAATGAGATGTGAGCAGAAGTGATATGTCCAACTTCTGAGTAGTACATTTAAAGGGAAGAGGCATGCCCCTACCTTCTCTTTCCTCCTTACCACTGGAATGTAGAGGTAATGGCAGGAACTGAAGCAGCCATTTTAGGCAATGTAATGTTAACCATGAGTTTGAGGATGGCAAAACTAACCAAAAGAAGAAGAAGAAGAAGAAGAAGAAGAAGAAGAAGAAGAAGAAGAAGAAGAGGAGGAGGAACCTGCCTAAAACTCTACTGACTTGGAAACAACCACATCAATCCTGGACAGTATTCCCAGACATTTACTAAATAAAGAAATAAACATACCATTTTTAGGTCTTTTTATTACAGCAGCCAAGACTGCGTCTTAACTAATATAGAGTCCAAGTAGGAAGTGGCCCCTGACAATTGCTTCTATGACCACTTCTCAAAGTCACACACAACCACCCACCACCTTTGTAATCTATTAATCATAAAAATAAATGACTCCTGGCTGGTGGCTCAGAAATTGGAACAACGTTTCAAGGCCAAGTTTGTTGTTTGTTGTGTTTTTTTTTTTTTTTAACAGCCAAACATATACATCTCCCCTAGTGGTTGATAAATTGCCTTCATGGTCTCCGTTAATGGCTTCCCAGTATCCCTCAAGAGGTGAAATCTGCTTTCCCAGCCCCTTAATCTAAGCTGGCTTTGTTCTGGCCATTAACATTAGCAGAAGTGATGATGTGCCAATTCTAAGCCTATGGTTCAAAAGACTTTGTGTTCTTCTATTTGGTCTTGGAACCTGTCAGCCTGAGAACAAGGCTGAAATAGAGGATTAGACATTAAGTAAAGCAGATATCATTCACTGCATCCAAGACCATCCTCTTCACTTCCCCTCTAGCTGACGACAGACAGATGAGAACCCAGTCAATATCAGCCAAGCCCAGCCTGCACAAGAAGAATCGCCCGCTTAGTCCAGCTTAAATTGCCAATCCACAAAATCATGAGCTAAATAAAAGGTTGTTGCTTTAAACCACTAAATTTGGAGCTAGTATGCTACATAGTAATAGCTACTGTGAATAGCTATTATTCACATAGCTCTTATTCTATGTGCTGTTCAAGAGTTCAGAAGCAAAGAGCCAGAAGCTTTTGGCCACCTGCAGATGAATGAGTAAACAGATACCATGTTTTGAAAAGACTCTTGGTAATATCCTGGAGGAATATTTTAAATGCATACACCCTTTAAGCCAGCATTCTTGTTTCTGGAAATAGATCCTACAGAAACATTTGCGTATAAACTGAAATACATACATATATATCCCAAAGATGAAGATTACAGCATTGTTTATAATAACAAGACATGGGAAATATCAATTGGAGACTGAGTAAATAAATCATGCTGTCACCATACAATGGAATAGTATGCAACCATGAAAAAGAATGAGGTAGGCCTTTATGTGCTGACATAGAAAAACGTACAAGATATATGGTGAAGAAAACAAGCACTATAAAAATATGTTTAGTGTTATCTCATTTATATAAATTATGAATATTGAACACATGTGTATATACTCTAAAAAATAGGTTTATATTTATAGAGACATTTTAAAAATTGGGAAGTAGACCAAGCAAACTTTTTTTTTCAAGATTTTATTTATTTATTTGACAGAGAGAGAAAGATTACCAGTAGGCAGAGAGGCAGGCAGAGGCAGGGGTGGGAACCAGGCTCCCTGCTGAGCAGAGAGCCCAATGTGGGGCTTGATCCCTGGACCCTAGACCATGACATGAGCCGAAGGCAGAAGCTTATTAACCCACTGAGCCACCCAGCATCCCCCAAAGCAAACTTTTAGTAGTGATTGGCTTTGTGGAGCTTAAGGGTGGGGTGTTACTTTTTACTCTACTTCTTTGTGATTTGGACTTATTTATAAAAATGGATATTGTCTTTGTATTTTAAAAAATAATCACTGGGAAAACTTTCAAGCACCAACCATTGCAGTGAGCTGGTGGCAACAGATTTATAAGAGTTTTTCACCAATATATATATATATTTTTTACCACAAGCCAGCTTTGTTCTTAACTATTATGTTCAGGGTCACTCTAGTTCATATAGCCTTCTGTACAAATTAAAAGGAGCCCTTTTTATGACTCCATCCAGGCAGTAAGCAGAGTAAGCTGGACTTTAACCCTCATTCACCTCTCACCTTGAGTAGTGAGCATCCTGCACAACCATACCCAGCAACCCTGGCTAGCAATGATACATTGCTGTTTTAGGTGAAGTTGGATAACGTCAGGGATTTGGAATAGAGAGTAGAAGAAAATTCCTTATTCATTTTTCATTGCTCATGAAGCTACTGAGAAGACAAATGTCTGCGTATGAATCCACGTTGGTATTTTGTTCTGAACCCAAGAGAATAAAAGCCATAAGGATTCCTGAGAGAGGGAACCAAGAGTGATCCCATCCTCCACCAAGCTCCGTGACATTCATCTCTTTGCCATTCTAGCTAGCGCTTTCTCAATCAATTCACTCTGATCAGAAAGAAGCCTGCAGGGGCGCCTGGGTGGCTCAGTCCATTAAGCATCTGCCTTCGGTTCAGGTCATGATCCCGGGGTCCTCAGATCGAGCCCCACATTGGGCTCGCTGCTCAGCAGAGAGCCTGCTTCTCGCTCTCCCTCTTCTGCTCCCCCTGCTTGTGCTTCCTCCCTCTCCCTCTCTCTCTCTCTGTCAAATAAATAAATAAAATCCTTTTAAGAAAAAAGCAGCAGCTTGCATTTGGGAGTGGGGGGGAAGAAGACCTTCTGCCTCTGATTCTCCCAAGTCTCAACACTACAGAGAGAGAAACTAGAGCAGCCTGATTTTTTTTCACACCCTCAACTGCCTGGCTGGCTGGACTGCAGCGGTGAAAGATGAGAGGTTTGGGGTAAGGCCGATACCAACTATAGGTGTCAGAATTTGGGGAAAGGGGGAACATGAGTTGGTTGCAAAGGCAGGGAGAGTTGATGGCAAAGAGAGTTCAAGATTATCGAGGGAAGAAAATTCAGAATATGGTCACCGATCTAGTGGATGAACCAGAACCCTAAGAGGCAAGGCTTTCAGACATACCCTCCACTGTCTCTGAACCATTAAAATGCCCCTGGCACCACACAGCAGAGGAAAAAAAAAAAAAAAAGACATAAGCTATTAAGTTCCGTTTCTGTCTGAAACAGCCGCAAGATAATTTCCTGTCAGTGACCTACATTGTGACTGTAGCCATGGCTGAATCTGCAGAACCTGAGTCCCAGCTCAGGTAAATGCAAGACTCGGGAGTCGTCTGATATATCAGTGTTTGTTCCAAGTGAGTAGCAAGGGGGCTGGTCCGCAAGTCTTAAACCTGATGCTTTTGACTCTAGATTCACTTAGAGTCACCTGACCAGAACATGGCTTTGTGCCTTTGCAGTTACTGTGACCACAAAATGGTCACATATAGCCCAAGAAGGCTTTGCAATAGCATGGTAGCTTCCAGGGAATCTGATGTTTGTAAAATCTGCATTTATAAAAACGGTTAAGGGTCATCATTTGCATTATAAGATGATGATGCTTCTTTTTCAAATGAATTCACAACCGGGTTTCAATAAATAAGTGCCATCTCCTTATGCAATTAAGCTTTTGTTTATAGACCATAAACTCAGAGGATAAAAGAAATTTGAAGACTACTAATAGCCAAAATCAAGAAAACATTTAAAAGCAGGCAAATAGCATGGGGCGCCTGGGCGGCTCAGTCGGTTAAGTGTCTGCCTTCGGCAGGTCATGATCCCAGAGTCCTGGGATCAATCCCTGCTCAGCAGGGAGTGTGCTTCTCCCTCTCCTTCTGCCCCTCCCCCCTGCTCTCGCTCTCTAATAAATAAATAAAATCTTTGAAAAAAATAAGTAAAATAAATACAGGCAAATAGAAATAACGCTACTAATAACAAAAACTTGTAGAATATCTAACCTTATGCTAGGCACTGTTCCAAACCCTTTATCGGTATTTACTCATTTAATCTTTACAACATTTAATCTCTGAGAGAGAGATAATTATTATCCCCATTTTACAGATGAGGAAGCTGAGGCACAGGATGTCTAGTGATCTGTCCACTTCTAATAAATGGAGCAGCCAGGATTCAAACCTGGATGTACTGAATCATGTAAGTCAGTGGGATATTATGGCCTTCAGACATAGGAGGTTTAAGAATTCAGATAGGATTGAATAGCATTGGAGCCATATCCCGCATTTGCTTCTGGATTTTAAGGAGGGCCACTCTAGTTTGGACTCCTTCAAAAGCAAAACCTGAGATGGGGACTTGGATGCAGAACTTATTTGGGTGGTGACCCCAGTAAGAGGGGTGAGGGAGTAAAACATTGATATGATGAAGAAAGAAAAGCTGTTAAAAGTGTGTTATCTCTGTGTATAACTAGGGTTCATCTTTGCTGGGGAGCCTCCAAGGAACTATGGAGACTATGCTTCATGATGGGTAAGTTTTATCCAACAGCTCTTGTCTCCTACTGGGAGTGTTAAGTTCCCAGTCCTTCTAGCCTGTGCCTGGGTTCAGTGGTATCCTGCACTGTGGAAAAGAGCTGTGAAGCAGAAAAGCATAGAGATGATGCAGTATGTGGTAGGTTGTAAAGCTTACAGGGATGTGGAGCTGTCCGTCCCGGCAGTGCTGAAATAGGCAGAGCTGGTAGAGTGCAGAGCACAAAACTTTCCTACAGTGACCAGTGGGCAACCTGTCTTGCTGCCAATGATCCAAAACTGAAACTCACCCTCGTCTGCTGTAGGTTTTCTTCCGAACAAAATGAGTTTTGAGGGATGGACATGTGACCCAAGCTTAGTAACCAAAGACCTTCTTTGGGTTTTTCTTCCTTGGGAATGAAGAAAGAACAATTCACTAGAAACCAAAACCTCAGTGAGCCAATCCAGCAGACTGGCTGATTAACTATACAAAGAAGCACATCCAAGAGACATGTTCCCACATCCTGCATCCACTTCTACATATCTGGGTAACTACAGATATTCCTTATGTTTTATATCCTTCCCTGTATCTAGTCTGGCCCAATCTTCAACCTACCGCCAAAGGCTACTGTCTAGAGAGAGAATCTGATCAGCCATCTCTTGTGTGAATTCCCCAAATAGATCCCCACTGCCTTATGTGACATAATCTGAATATGACTTAAACAATCTTACATATTGTTTTCCTTCTTCCTTCCTGGTCTGACCTCTGCCCTTTCTTATCTCCAACCTCATTTTCTCACAATTTCTCCATATGTACTTTATCTTTTTATCTGTAAGCCACCTGAACTCCCAGCATTCCCTTATACTTCTGTCTCTGCACCTGCTGTTCCCTCTGCCTGAAATATTTTGATTTTTCCATGTACACCCTTCAAGACTCAACCCAAGAATTATTCCCTTTGGAAACTGCTGGTTTGGGCTTCTCAGAACATGTCCCACAGACTTCTTTCCCCAGCCCCAGCCAATCAGCCAACTAGAATCTTCCATCCTTCTGAACAAAATGAATTCTAGGGATGGACAAGTGACCCAAGATATGCAACTAGAGGCCTACCTTGGGATTTTCTGTTAAAACTAGTGAGGAAGACAACCCCTTGCTCTGGGTTATGATGCTAGAAAGATGTGACTCTATGGCTGTTGGAAGCCATGTTTCTAACCACATGAGAACACTGAGCCTGTATTATGAAACTATGAGGTCAAGACACTGCGGCTATTAGTCTGGACTCTTGGTTTCAAGTGACAGAAATCCAATTCAAATATATTTAAGCAAATAAATAGGGGTTTATAGGTTCATATCACTGGGGAATCTAGGAGTATATATTCAACTTAGCTCAGGCCTGGCTGAATTCAAAAGCTTAACCAATAATATCTCTCTCTCTCTCCCCTCTACCAATTGTTTAGCCATTTTTGTCTCTGCTTGGCTTCACTCGACATGATGGCCACCTCCACCCCACACTCTCATTCTACTAGTTTAGCAACAGTGAAAAGCATACTTCTCCTTTTATCATCATCTTATCAATCCTAGAGAAGTCTCTGATTGGCCCAGCTTGGTCATGTGCCCAACCGTGTGGCTGGGGGTTCAGGAAGAATGGGTTACCATGATTCACATGGAATCAAGACCTCAAGACCATGGAGCAGGAATCCGCAGACTATGGCCCATGGGTCAAATCTGGCCTGCATCCTGTTTTTAAAAACAAAGTTTTATTGGACTACGGTCACACTCATTCATTGGCATGTTGTCTATAGTTGCTTTCATGCTATGATGGCAGAGTTCGGCAGTTGTGAAAGGAACTGTGTGGCCTGCAAAACCTAAAATAATTACTCTCTGGTCCTTTACAGAAAATGTTTGCTGATCCTCACCACAAACCATAGGAGAGGAGTGAGCCCCCTCTTACTTAGAGCAAAATCCAGTATTTCTTATTGACTGCATAACCTTGGGCATATCACAACCTCTCTGACCTGACAGTTTCTTATCATTATGTTGGAAAGAGCAATATCTTCTTCACAAGATGGATGGACAGATACATGCATGCATGCAGGCAAAGGATCCCATACTCTGTCTAGCGTTGCATTCCTTTGGAGTTAGATTTAATTGGGGAAATGGCTAATCTGGAAAGAGCTGAATGGGAGACGTGCCGGGAAAATGCTCCTCTATAAAAAAGAAAGAGCTTAATATAGAGTTACAACACAGTAAGCATTCAATATATGGTAGATGAGAAAAAGAAGTTAATGGAAATTCAAAGAGAGCAAAGCTGCCCTGCTGAATGAAAGCAAAGTAAATAACTTTGTAACGGTACAGACTGACTTTCAGCATTTTGCCCTCCCTCCTCCCTACCGAGATCCTGATGCAATTATGTCTCAATCAGAAGAATGCAATTTTGTCCCCATTGTGAAGAGAGGAGAGGACTGTCCCTGCTTTGATGTTCAAACACCTCATGATATTTGGGCACAGCTGCAGATAGCTACTAACCCAGAATGCAGTGGGTGGCTTATTTTGGTGGGGGAGGGGGTTTGTCCAAAGCTGCTGTGGAAACAAAGTGTTTTCATTTTAATCAGAAGTGCTTCCAGAATAACTCTTCCTTAATTGCTCACAGAAGGTAACACAATCAGTTTTTAAATTTTTTTCTCTAAATTCAATTTAGTTAACATATAGTGTATTATTAGTTCCAGAGGCAGAATTTAGTGATTCATCTGTTGCATATAATACCCAGTGCTCATTCCATTACATGCCCTCCTTAATGCCCATCACCCAACTACCCCATCCCTCCATCCCCCTCACCTCCAGCAGCCCTCAGTTTGTTCCCTATAGTTAAGAGTCTCTTATGGTTTGCTACCCTCTCTGTTTTTGTCTTATTTTATTTTTCCTTCCTTTCCCCTAAGTTCATGTTTTGTTTCTTAAATTCCACATATGAGTGAAATCATATGGTACTTGTCTGTCTCAGACTGACTTATTTTGCTTAGCATAATTTCCTCTAGTTCCACCCAGGTCATTGCAAACGGTTCAGATTTCATTCTTTTTGATGGCTGAGTAATATTCCATTGCATATAATTATATATGCAATATATTATTATATATATTTTTATATTTATGTATGTATATATCTATATATATGCCACCTCTCCTTTATCCATTCATCTATCAATGGACATCTGGGCTTTTTCCATAGTTTAGCTATTGTGGACATTGATGCTATAAACATTGGGGTGCAGGTGCCCCTTCGAGTCACTACTTTTGTATCCTTTGGATAAATACCCAGTAGTGTGATTGCCAGGTCACAGGGGCACATCCACTTTTAATGGAATATTCTGAAGACTGAACAGGAAACAAAACTTTAAAAGCCACATCTGCTTCTTATCAAGAACCTCTTACTCTTTCTGGGACTCAGTAGCCTTATCTGTAAAATGGGAAGACAATACTATACTTCCGTGAAAACCCTCCCACGGGCATAGGCCAAACTGTGACTCTAATTAATATTTCCCCCTTTTCTTTCAAAAGGGGGAAATTCTCTGAGACCTAAACAAGAATCCCAGAAGTACATTTACCAACCACTTACCATGGATCAGGTCCTCTGCTAGGTGCTCTACACATATCAGAGCTAGCAAAATCCACACACCCAGCTGAGAAAGCAAAGCAGGTGCTGTAATTATTCCCTTTTTCAGATGCAGGAAGTAAGGCTTAGAGAACTACTCTGCCTTCCCCAAGGCTATCTAACAAGTCAATGGAAGATTCAAGATTTGAACTTAAGTCTGTCTGACTTACAACCTCTCATTCCTAACCATGTCATAGTAGAGAAAACTGAGACACCCAAAGGCTAAGTGGAGTAACTTATGGCCAAATGATTTTGTGGGGGAAAAAACTGCTACTGTACCCCCAATTTACCTGTAAGTGTGTGATTATTTCAAAAACTTTTTCTAAATATGTAACAATGAATATTTATCTGCTGTGTAAGAGGGGAGTGCTAGGAACAGTGCTGAGCATGAAATAAGTTCTCAATCAAGATTAGCTGTTCTCATTATCAGCATCTTCTTCCTCCTCCTCTGAATCTGAGTAGAGAGACCATGAGGCACCCACAGGTGAGGGTCAATTAATCTGACCATCTGGGCACCAGCCCAACAGCAACCTTATCTATTAACAGACTGATCTTGCCCCAGTATACCAAGCACTTAAGAGCCACTTCTACCCATGCAGCAAAACACTTGTTTTTCTTTAAAGCATTTTACTGACAAACAAGTCACACAATCCATCAGCAAATTCCACTGGCTCAGCCGGCAGCCCATACCCAGAATGCAAAGTCTTCTCCTCACCCCCACGGCTAACACCCGGGAGCACACTCTTGTCTTCTGCACCTGGATCCTTGTAACTGCCTCCTAACTGAACTTCCTGACTGTTTGCAGGTAAGCCTTGCAGTCTACTCTCAACACAGCAGGTGGTATAATACCACTTTTTAAAAAAAAGAAAGAAAAGAAAATCAGATCCCATTATTCCTCCAGTCAAAATTTTCCAGAGATGCCCCACTTCAGCTCAGATAGGAAGTCAATGATGTTACAGTGGTTGACAAGGCCCTATGAAGTCTGCCCCCATGATCTCACCAGCTTCGCCTCCTCCGACTCTTCCTCCTGGTCTCTTTGCCCCAGCCATGCTGTCTGCAGAGACACGAGGGAGGCTTCTTTGCCAGGGCCTCTGTACTGGCTGTTCCCTCTGCCGGAAATGCTAGTCCCTTTATCCACATAACCAACTCCCCCTCCTCCTTCAGGTCTTTGCTCAAAAACTACCTTTTAGCATGTGACCCCCTGATTTAAGACGGCAACACCCCTGTCCAAGAGCTGCCTGTCCCACGTTCCATTTTTCCATAACAATCTTCGCCTTCTAAAACTTCTGGATTATTTATTCTTTTTTTTGTTTTGTTTTACTGTTTATAATTACCATCGTATTAGCTCCTTAAGGGCAGAGGTATTGGCTGCTTATTTTTCTCCAAATAACCCAGAACCTAAAACCATGCCTGAAATATGGCAAAGGTAATCAACATTTTGTGTGTTGAAAAATGAATGAATGAATGAATGAATGAGTCTTTCAATGAGGCAGAAGACAGAAAGGAGGAGAAGAACAAATGTGCATGGAAATCACACCGGCTGGTGGAGGTTCAAGGCCAGAGTTTCATGTTCTCTCTTGGGTCCCTCACCAGCCCACCTACCCATCCATCCACTCTGACCTTGTACTTATGGCCACAAACACAGGGAATGACTGTTTTTTTTTAAATAAAGGTTCCAGTTTGGTTGTTCCTCAAAAAGAATTACCATATGATCCAGTAATTCCACTTCCCAGTATGTACCCAAAAGAACTGAAAGCAGGAACTCAAAGAGATATTTGCACACCCATGTTAACAGCAGCATTATTCACAATAGCCAAATGGTGGAAACAATCCAAGTGTCCGTGGACGGATGGATCAACAAAATGTGGTCAACAGATATATTATTTCAACCTTTAAAGAGGAATAAAATTCTGATATGCTACAACATGGATGAACCTCAAAAAACATTATGCTAAGTAAAATAAACCAAACACAAAAGGACAAATATTGTACGATTCCATTATATGAAGTACCTAGAACAGTCAAGTTCATAGAGGCAGAAAGTAGAATACTGATTCCCAGAAGCTCAGGGAAGAGGAGAATGAGAACTTAGGATTTACTGGGAACAGGGTTTCCGTCTGCAGTGAAGGGAAAGTCCTGGAAGTGAATAGCAGTGATGGTTGCAAAACGCTGTGAAGACATTTAACACCACTCAACTGTACACTTAAAAATGTTTAAAATGGGGATGCCTGGGTGGCTCAGTCAGTTAAGCGTCTGCCTTTTGGCTCAGGTCATGATCCCAGGGCCCTGGGATCGAGTCCCACATCAGGCTCCTTGCTCAGTGGGGAGCCTGCTTCTCCCTCCGCCTGCTCTGCCTGTTCTGCCTGCAGCTTTCTGTGCTTCCACTCTCTGACAAATAAATAAATAAAATTTTTTAAAAAATGTTTAAAATGGTAAATTTTGTGTTATGAATATTTTATTAAAATAAAAAATGAAGGTTCGTGTAGTCTATTGCACCCAGTGTCTCTGGTGGGTCTATAGTGCTAACATGCAAAAATACGAGATAGAATTAAGTTTTTAAAAAGTCAAGTGGGGGGGGGGGCGCCTGGGTGGCTCAGTGGGTTAAAGCCTCTGCCTTTGGCTTGGGTCATGATCCCAGGGTGCTGGGATCGAGCCCCGCATCGGGCTCTCTGCTCAGCGGGGAACCTGCTTTTTCCTCTCTCTCTGCCTGCCTCTCTGCTTACTTGTGATTTCTGTCTGTCAAATAAATAAATAAAATCTTAAAAAAAAATAAAGTCAAGTCGGGGGGCACCTGGGTGGCTTAGTGGGTTAAAGCCTCTGCCTTTGGCTTGGGTCATGATCTCAGGGTCCTGGGATCGAGCCCTGCATCGGGCTCTCTGCTCGACGGGGAGCCTGCTTTCCCCTCTCTCTCTGCCTGCCTCTCTGCCTTCTTGTGATCTCTGTCTGCCAAATAAATAAATAAAATCTTTTAAAAAAACCACTGCAGAAATATACACTTTTAAAAAATAAATAAATGAAAAATAAGAAAGTCAACTGGTATTTATAATATGAACCCATGTATATTTTTAAAAAGGAAAGGTGAACGTAAACTCATTAAGTCATTCAACATATTTACTGTTTAAATATTACAACATATTTAATATTTATTACATAGAGAGAGAGAGACTCCACCTTTGGACCCCCAAATCATCCCTCACTGTGCAAATATTTCTTCTTGGCTTCCTCTTACCCACTCTGATAAGAAAAATATGAATTCAACAAAAAAGAAGATTTGTAGAAAATTCTAAACCTTCCTGAACTTCCATTCCTGGAATCTAAATAAGATATCTGGCCTCATGGAGCTTATAAACCACTCAGAGAGCAGGTGCCCAGTTGGTGTAAGAACCTGTGTCAGTGAATGCAGTCTTTATTACACCTGGGGAACTGAGGCCCACTGAGATGGTGTGGCTGCCTCAGGTCACAGAACTGGTTAGTGGGTCCATTTTTTTCACCCCATCACTCCTACAGCCTGCTTCACCTGAAAGCCAGTATCACCACGAGTCAGAAAGTCTTACGAAGGTAGTGGATGGAGACCATTTTTTAAATAATTTAAAATGGAAAGTGCCGGGAACACCAAATAGCAAATCTCGTTACTCTCAGAGATGAATGGACACGAGCTTTCCAACTCTAAAAGGGAATAAAATGGAATGTAGCACTCTCTGAAGGCCAACAAGAGATCTGGCATATACCTCCGTAAAGAGCCACCCCCCCAAAAATCGTTGATTTTTAAACTTCTGTGAGTGAACAACCAACCACCTTGAATTTTGAATCAAGAATTTCATATTTGAAAATGCCAACTAAGAAAACAATTCTAAGTATAAGGAGGGGAAAAAATATTGCGCACATTATGCATATAGAGAAAAATGAAAACCAACCTAAATGTCCATTAACTGAGGAATGGGTTAGTGTGTTGTACTCAGCAGAGCATTATTCAGCCGTAACAAATCGTGTTTATGATACATTTATATTATGAGAAATATTTATGTCATCGAGTGAAATAAAAAAAATAGCAAAGAGAATTGCACACATACACTGTAGTGATTGCAGTTGTAATGGATTAAAAACTAAGCACATAAAAATACCAGCGGGAAATACACTAGACATTTAATGGTGGATGTCTCCATCTGTCTCCATCTGGATTTTCCAAATTGCCTACAGTGATCATAGACATATTCCTTTCAACATTAAAAAAAATGAATTTCTTTTTTTAATATGTTATATAATATTGCAGAAATGTATACCCTCGCTTTCCCCCCCAAAATGAGTCTTATATTCTTAAGATGGATAGCCGTAATAATCACAGTGACAAGTCACATTTATGAAGATTTTCTACTGTGCTCGGCACTCCTGTAAGCACTGAACTTTGATTAACCCACTTAAACCTTTGCTCACTCTGTTCCACCTGCACTACCCTCCTTGCTATTCTTCAAACTCTTTCTGCCACAGGGCCTTTGCACTTATAGTTCCTTCTGCCTGAAATGCTCTTCCCCGAGATGTTCATCCACGTGGGTCACTTTCTCCAGGTCTCTGCTCAAATGTCACCTACCACCTGCCCTAGCATAGTAGACACTCCTCCTTTCTAGCCCCCTTACTCTGGTTTATTCTTCTGCATGACACTTATCCTATTTGCCATATTGTATAGTTTACCTGTTTAATGCCTGTCAGTCATTCCCCACCCATTAGAATATCTGTCTGGTTTTATTCACTGTTATCTCCAGCACTGAGAATAGCACACCTATCACGTTGTAGATGTGCAATCAAAAGTGAACAGAAGTAGCAATCCTATGAGGTAGGCACCTTTATTAACCCTACTTTACAGATTACAAAACTGAGACATGAATTCTAAGCTACTTGCTCAAGATCAAGATAGGGCCAGTTAGTGGCAGAGCAGAGGCTCAGATATGGAGAGTCTGGCCCCAGAACCTACATTCTTGAGGCGGAGTTACAATACTCAGAATATTGATGAAATGGAACAGATTTTAAAGAGAGAGCATCAGGAAAGACAGACCAAGGGAAACATAACTTCCATTCATTAAGCATAAAATTTGGGTCTTGGAGCCAGAAAGAAAAAAAAAAAAGATTCATTTGTGCAAAATGTAATACATCCAAGCTCCTTGATTTTTGGCATATTCTGGGCTCAGGAAGAACCAAAGCTCATGTCTGACTAAATCCACATTCAGAGCACACTGTGGCCTAAAAGAATTAGCAGCTCCCCAAATTATGGGACGTTAGCAAAGTGCCCATTTACAAAGTGATATCCACAATTACAGTCAGGACTTCCCTGCCAGCTGGGAACGGTTGCCGGCCATCAGCAACAGGGGGACCAAGACCACGTCTTTGTTGTTCACTGCTGAGTCCCAGGCCCCTCAATGTTGTCAGGCAACCAGCCAACAATAAAGAACAGAAGTGGAATGAATATTAGAGATGAGAAAATGAAGGCTCCAAGGGGACACCACTGTTCCAAAGTCACTTGCCACTAGTAGGCAGCCAGTTCCTTTGACTCCAACTCCCCAGGGAGTGTTGTTTCTCCTGCAAGATAAGGACAATTGAGATTGTCAGACCTCACCCCACACTTGATGGTTTCAAGGTGGAGAAGAGAGGGAAGCTCCCCAAACCTGCTGGATGCCTCTGGCGCTGGCATGATGGCCAGAGAGGGCGTGGCTCAGATCTGCAGGCGGCTGTGAGATCTGTGATTGGCTGCCATCCTCTATCTGCCCCACCTTCTGGAGACCCCAAAGACCTGCTTTCCCTGGGCTGCTCCCACCCAGTGACTGAGCATGACATGGGTGGCGCAGTTGGCCACTCATAAGAGACGCGGGGTTCCGTGAAGGGCAATCCACACTCCAGGGCTCTCCATCAAGCCTGGCCGAGACCTCTTCGCTGCACTGGGGTCACCCAGTCCTCCTTCCTGCCCCTCCCTCTTCACAGCTGTCAGACCCCCATTGTACTCTATTCCTGTTCCCCTTCCTTGTCATCCTTCACACTCACCCCCATCATTCTCATCTCACAACTGAACAGGCACTGATTCTCAGATGGAAACCTGATTCATCCAACAGGCTTTCAAAGGACTCTGGGTGATCGTGGAAGGGTGAACAGTGTCTCCCCTACCCCCAAAGCTGTCTACGCCCTAATCCGTGAAACCTAGGGAGATGCTACCTTATATGGCAAAAGGACTTTGCAGATGTGATTAAGGTCGGGATCTTGGAATGGGAAGAAAAATCTACCTGGATTTTCTAGGTGAACCCAATGTTATTACAAAGGCCCTTATAAGAGGGAAGCAGAAGGTCAGAGAGAGAGAGAGAGAAGATGCTACAATGCCAGTTTTAGAGATGGAGGGAGGCACCGCGAGCAGTCTCCAGTGCCTGGAAGAGGGGAGTGATGGATTCTCCCACAGAGACTGCAGAAGGCACTGGCCCTCCTTACACCTGAATCCTAGCCCTTGATTTCAACCTTCAGGAAGACTCATTTCAAATTGCCGATCTCCAGAACTGTAAAGAGGAATACATATGCATTGTTTGAAGCTACTCTGTCTTGTGACAACAGCATTGGAAACTAATATGGTAATGAAGTAAAACAGGGGGCAGCTGGATGGTCACGTTGACAAAATTTCAAACCCAAGCTCCTCGATCACACAGGGCTGTATGCTTATGATGTCATAACTAGGCCACGTATCAGTGGCGCAGCTGCCAGAAACAGCAAACAGAAATCCATCTCAGATGTTAAAAAGCAGCCTTGGCAGGGTGGGGGACACAGCTCAGATTTACTTTGCCTTGGGTTCTTTGAGACCGTTGGGCCCCCAGAGGAGGACACATCTGCTTACACTCCCGGTGTCAAGGTCAGAGGCCAGTCCAGGTTTCAAATCCCAGCTCTCGCCACTGTTTACCAGCTGCAAGACCTTGAGCAAGTTGCCTATCAGCCTGAGCCACCATTTCTTTCCCAGAATAACAAGTGGTCATGCCACGCTCTGGGGGTTCTCTAGAGGCATGAGGTCATGGAGGGGCTAATAATGTGACTGGCGGAGAAGGGCTCAGGTAAAAATCTGCTGATGAGGATTCATGATAGGATTAACAAGCCCTCCACAAAGGAGAAAACAGCCTTCTGGGATCTGCATTTTTTAAAATTTTAATACCCGCAATGCACAAATATTTCTTGAAAGTCAGCTATGTGTGTAGTCACTTAGGGGGTATCCTAGAGCAGGGGACAGCAAACTTGTGGAAAGGACCAGATGGTAAATATTTTAGGCTTTGCAGGATATACTGTCCCTGTCACCACTGCTCTACTCTGCCATTTTAGAGAGAAAGCAGCTGTGGACATACTTGAATGAGCATGCCTGTGTTCTACTAAAACTTTATTTATAAAACCAAGTGGCTGGACCACAGGCCATAGTCTGTTGACCTCTGTCTTAGATACTAGATCTACCTCGGACAATAAAATAGACATCGTTCTTGCCCTCATGAAATTTCCCATCTGCATTCAATATTTGTCTTAAATTTTAAAAAAAATAAGAAGAAGTTGGCTCCTCTCCTTCTCTGTATCACTGAGATAATAGGAATAGAGCACAAACTTTGGAACCAGACCTCCTGGGTTCTAGTCCTCCTCCACACCTTGCTGTGTGACTTTGAGCCAGTTACTTAACCTCTCTGTGTGTGCTTGAGTTTCTTCATCAGTCAAATGAGAGGAGAATAATAGCTACTCGTAGGAGTGTAGTGGGAATTAAATCAAGCAGTTGTCTGGCACCCAGTAAGGACAATCAATGGCTTAATTATTGTCATTGCTAGTGACAACTGATCACTAAATATACAAGATGTTGTGAGAATGATGATCTTAGTGACCTCACACCTACTCTCTAAGGCAGGAAAATTACACCCATTTTAAAGATGAGGAAACAAAGGCTCAGGAAGGTGACTGACAAAGGCACACAGCTAGTAAACTACCTGATTTCACCCACTTCTGTCTGGCTCCAGAGCTGGGGGCCCTCGGTCACTATGCTCAGCAGCCCCATGTGCTTAAGTCTTGTATTCTCTGATTTTCAGGGGAAATAGTAAGTAATCATGTTTTGGGTCCTTCCAACTCCAAAGCATCAGATAAAAAATAAATTCTGTTTTGAACCCTCGTTGAGGTCCCCGGATGTGCTGGCTCTCACTGCACCTGCTGAAATATCTCACGACTTGGGTTGGGGGCTGGGAGGTGGCACAGGAATTCATACCTCCCTCAGACCCTCCTTCCTCGTTCCCCCCAAGACATTCTGTCCAGGCACAAAGCATGTGAAATACCCAGCCCCTGATATTACCGTGAGTCTTGGCCATCCCCAGCTTCATGCCCTTCCCATCACTTCGGTGAGAGCCTCCTTTTTTTATTCTTCTCGGCTAGACATTTCAGCTAGGCTTGTGAGAGAACTATCTGAGCTCCCAGCCCCTCCCTCTCCTGCTCATGCATTCGTTCATCCCTTCGTCAGGCATTTGCTGAGCACCTACTGCGTGCCCCATGTCATGCTGAGCGCTGGGGACATGTAGTACCAAAACAGAACATAACTGTCCTCACGGAGCGCCTTGTCCAGAGCGGAAGCCCCGTGTGAATGATGACATCACAACGTGGGAGCCTCGACGGGATAGGACAGGTAACTGCCGGCAAGACTGGGTATGCAGTTGTTGTTTAATGGGTGCAGAGCTTCAATCCTGCTGGAAACACACTTGATGCTACTGAACTGAACACTGAAGGGTGGCTGAAATAGTCAATTTTATGCAGGTTTTATCAGTTTTTTAAAACTGTCTGCCCTTCGGCAACTGGCTAAATCTTCTCCTTTCCACCTCCTTTCAAAGTGTCTGCATCCCTTGGCAGTGAATTATGCCTCATTTAGTCCCTCTAATCATTAAATGTTCCAAATACATGAATTTGCCAGACACTTGAAGTTTATTCCTACACAGGGAAGGAATCTAGCATTTGCTAGAAGCCCACCGTGTGCCCCTTAGGGGAAGGGTTCACATTTAATACCCATAACAATTTGGCCAGGTATTTTTCTTCCCATTTTACAGGCGAGGTAACTGAGGCTCGAGGAGCCCAAGTACATTATTTGAGAATTCATCGCTAAGAAGGGGCAGCCCAAGATTTGGACCTGCATCTGTCCAGTCACAGTGCCTGTGACTCTCTATTCACACTGTCATTACAACAAACTTTTAAGATAAAATTATTTCCCTGGAAATCTTTCTTGAACAGAACACATATTCCCTGGTGAATGTACATTAGCCCCCAGGATTGCCCTTGCTGGGACAGGCCAGCATTTACCAAAGCATGTACCATGCTTTAATTTCCAGAATGTTAATAGATATGACATTTTAAAAATGTCACATGCACAAATGTGTTTGGGAAACACTGTGTTGACAAAGACCAATGTGCTTCTTACTAGCAGGACTTGTCAGACCCTTTAATAGGCAAGTTGACATCGTGAAGCCACAAGAGGGATCTGAAACAATGCAAGGTTTCCAAGACTCGACCTCAGAAACTCTCTTCGAGGGGCGCTCAGTGGCTGAGTGGGTTAAAGCCTCTGCCTTCAGCTCAGGTCCTGGGATCAAGCCCCGCATTGGGCTCTCAGCAGAGAGCCTGCTTCCCTTCCTCTCTCTCTGCCTGCCTCTCTGCCTACTTGTGATCTCTATCTGTCAAATAAATAAAAATAAAATCTTTAAAAAAATAAAAAATCAAATAAAATGAACTCTTTTCGACATAGCACCTTGAAGTCCAAGTTCCGAAATTGGTCAGTTGTCCTTCAACTTTCTTGGGCATGTGATTCACAGGGATGCTTGTTAAAATACAGATTCCCAAGACTTACCACTGAGGACAGATCCGGAAACTCAGACAATCTGGGTGGAGTTTAGAGTCTGAGCCACGTCTAATGCTCCTGGTCTGCAGACAGTTCTCTGAGAATCACTCACTAGAGGCTGGTGTTCTGGTTAGTTTCAGAGCTGCACTAGCAATGGACTTGCTCAGAACAAGTGAAGACAAAGGATGAATAAGAAATCAGGTTAGTCAAGGCAAGCCTCAAACATGCATGAATGAATGAATGAGAGAGTGAATGAATGAGTTAGCTGGCAACTGAACAAAGATGGTCCAGAAATTCCATGTCTTAACAGGCAAGAGTGGATCAAAAGGAAAGCATATCCATCAGCAAAAACTCATGGCAACTGAGAGAAATCCAAATCGTTTTTATGTTTTGATGCTCTTGGTACACTGATAAATAATGAAGAAAGGCCAAAAGAGAGGAACAGAAATTGTAGTATAGCTTAAATGTTGACACGTAATAAATTAGTGATTTCTGGCCATACACATGAGTGCATGTTAACCTAACTTAGAGAGACCATTAGAAGTCTGAATTTCAATACTTTCATGAAAGTCAGGCCAGACCTACCTCCCTTTGCTGCAAGCCGTGGACTCTTGGACATGCAGAAGAGAACTTATCCACCAGTGCTAGAAGTGTAACTTGCTAAATTCCAGTCTACTGTTACAGTCATCATCTTCTTTAACTATGTAGCAAATGCAAACCATTGCCTTCCCAACTTTCTTTTCTCCCTTCCTCCTTTCCATCAAAACTCCAGTTTTGTCCAGGGGTCTGCTTACCTATTACGGTTATCTTTTCCTGCATAATAAACCACTCCAAAACTTAGTGGTTTAAAGTGACAACAACCAATAAAATCGTATAAAATAAAATAAATAAAATGAAGTCTGCAGCTTGAACAGATCTCAGTGAGGATAGCTCATCCCTACTCTGTACAGTGTGGGGAGCTTGACTGGAGCTGGGGGATCCACTTTCAAGATGGCTCACTCACAAGGCTAGCAAGATGATATTGGCTGTTGGACAGAGCTCAGCCATGACTGTGGGCTGGGAGCCTTGGTTCCTCCACATGGAAGTCGCCATAAGCTGTCTGGGCTCCTCAAAGCATGGCAGCTGGGTTCCAAGAGCAAGCATCCCAAAAAAACAAGATGGTATCTCTATTGGGTTCTCATAACCTAGCTTCAAAAGTCACGTGGTTTCATGCCACCATAGTCTAAAGCTTGCTCAGATTCAAGGGGAGAGGACGCGGCCACCACAACTTAATGGAAAGAGAAACAAGATCTCATTATAAGAAAATGTATAAGATGGAAGATACTACTGTGACACCTGGATAATGCAATCTGCCACAAGATTCTTGGGCAAGGGTGACCCTCTCCCATGGTCATCATTCTGGTTCCATTCCCTTGACTGGCTTAGGCATGTGAGGCGGTTTTAGCCAGTGAATTCTGACTAAGTTGGCTAAGGTCTTCAGAAAAAGGTATTTTTGCTCTTAAAAAGAGATACACAAAAAGAAATGGAATTTCTTTCAAGACTGGACATTAAATTATACCTGACAATGACATCCAGAACTGGGAGAGCTATCTTGGGACCATCAGGGCTGCAGACATTAAGGTGACAGAGGAAAAATAAGAGAAGAACATTGGTCCTTGGTGAGGTTATCAAGGTACTGAATTCATCCTGAAATCACTGTGACTTGAGATAATAAATTTTCCTTATTGCTTATGCCAGTTGGATGGGATTTTGTCACAATAAAAGCATCCTTGCTGATACAAATAGCTACCATTTATTGAGCATTTACTATTTACCCACAGCACATAGTACCACAACTCTGCCACTGAGCCAAGGGCTATACATTTGTTATCCGATGCAATCCCCACAGCAACCCAGGAGGCAGGCACTGTTATTAGCCTCATTTTATAGAGGGGAAACTGAAAATCAGAGGCAGTATGAACATTGCTCAGGGTCCCAGAGTAAAGGGCAGGGATGGGATTTGAACCTGGGGTGGAGGTCCTTGTAATTCATCTCTCTCCTATAAAACTGCCTCCAGGGACTGTCCACTGGCTCTCTGCCCCCGTTCCCCTCCATTCAAAATGCCACTCCTATTTACAAGTTGATTCAGACAGCAGCTGTTGTAGCCATGAATCAGATCTACTAGAAGCAACTGCAATCTTCAAACAATTCCATGAAGATACTTAAGAGTCATACTATGAAGTCCAAACCAGATGTGATTTACCCCCCAACGATGGCGGTTCAAGTTCCAACTGGAGGGGAAAGAGGAGATTTGCTGAGGAGAGCTCTCTCTGCTTTGAAACACCCTAGACCTGTCTCCTCACAAGCAAGATTACAATTTAGCTTAAGAACTGCTTACAGAATTTGGGGGGCTTGTGATAACAATCTTAAAACACAGATCAAGTGCTTTGCTCAAGTGTTTAAAGCACACCTTTCAGAGAACAGCAAGGATTCCTGGCAATAAACTGAGTAAATCCATAAAGTGCCTAGATGATCTATACTCAGAGGATCTAGAAAAGGCCACAGAGATAAGAGTATCATTTGACAAAAGCAAAGACACCAACAGGTGTTTAATGAAACCAAGTGTACTAACTTCAAACAAGGCAGAAATACACATACTGACGTTGGACAATATGAACCTTCATTGTGGGGTCAAAGGAATCAAAGGTAACATTAAAACGAATAATGTCTGGTGGTTGGATCTAGTAACTATCAGTTCAAACTCTGGACCTTATAAGCTTCATTTCTGCAATTCTCTCAGTACCTCCCTATTTGGCATATTAGTTAGAAGCCTTTATGTTATATCTGAACAAAACCCAACCTGGGAGGTTTCCTTAAAATGAGACACTATTGTTTCGGGTAAATAAAATGACCAGGAGCTTCAGGTACAGCTGGATCCAGGCATTCAAATGATATGACCAAGGCTTTTCTCTGTGTTGAATGAATGAAGGCAGCTGTACTTCTACCACATCTCAAGCCATACAAGAATCCACCTATCTTTCTTGTAACAACACAATCACGGATCTCCAAAATTTCTAGCACTTGCCTGAGATTAAGAGTCTAACCTTCACATTCAACCACATTTAACATCCCTCTCTGATCCAAGTCACTTATAGCCTACTGTTCCAAACAATGGCTAGAATCCTCAGATAACACTCACCAGAATAAAGTAAGCAAACAAGCAGAGGTTTCTCTGTGGAGCTCTGAATTTAATAGAGCCAAGATGCAGGCTGGCTGCAAGAGGCAAAAATTAAATGGTGACCTTTTCAAAATTTGCTTTCTCCGATGCAAATGTTAGCCCATGGCTGCAACTGGACATTTATCATGTCTGATTAGTTGATTTATAGTATGACCATGCTAAACACACAGAAAACAGAAACATGCCCTAATGTAACAGCACCCAGCCCCTTTCTTAACCAAGCTCCTGAATGTTTGACTGCTCAATGTGACCCAGCCACGTGCCATGCCCCAGACACACAAATGTCCCATTAAGAGTGACTACATTTACACTGCAGTCATTTGTTTACACATCAGTGCTGAGCTGGGATGGGGGGCACGGAGGATGCTTCAGCGGAGAGAGGGGGAAACTGGCAAGGAAAAGGAAAGGCAAAATCTCCAGTGCTGAGAGGAAGACATCAGAGACCAAAGGATTCCCACCTGTCATGTTCATCATTCTTCACGCTCCTCTGCTCCATGCCCCTCTGAGGATTTCCGGCTGAGATTAAATTTCCTGGCCACAATCCCCTACCTCCACAAAGCTTGCACGGACTCAAATTTCTCTGATAGTTGAGTCCATCAAAATTTAGTGAACTAAGCATCTATTGCCAAACTGGGATGCTATTCAATTCAAAAAATATTTATTGGGCATTACGTGTCCCAGGATAACTATCCTGAGAAGCAAGAGGGAAGGAGGGAGAGAGGGAGGAGATGGGAAAGGAAGGGAGAGAGGAGAAGAGGGAAGGGAAAGGAAGAGGAGGGCCAGTGAGTGAGCATCTGTGTGATGTGCGATGAGGCTGTGTAGTGCAATGGTTAAGGTTACAGCTTTAAGCCAGAGCCTGATCTTGAACCCTGACTCCACTATTCCCCAGCTGTGTGACTCTTCATGAGTTACCAAACCTCTCTGAGCTTCCCCTTTCTTCTTTGGAAGAAAATGGGAGATAAACCTAACCCTAGAGTACAGATGTCAGCATGTTTGCGGGTCAGGTTATGGGGCTGGAGCCTATCCCCGTGCTCAGCCCTTCGAGTGTCCTCCACCCACTTCCAGCTGCCAATATCTGCATCTTTGTGGGGCTTTTTAGAGCACCACAGAAATCTCTCTGGCTGTGTAAGCAGAGCCAGAAGTGCAAGGTGCTGGCCCCACCCCCACCCAGGAAGTAGCCTTTACTTTTTACTCCTTGGCTCCCTCTGGAGGTGGGCTGAATGCTGCCCATCTTTCCACTTTCCCTCCCTTTACCACTCCCACTCTTCTAGCACTTTGCAAATAAAACCCTTGCACAGGGGGTGCCTGGGTGGCTCAGCGGGTTAAGCCTCTGCCTTCAGTGATCCTGGGATCAAGCCCTGCATAGGGCTCTCTGCTCAGCGGGAGAGAGCTCTCTCTCTCTCCTCTCTCTCTGCCTGCCTCTCTGCCTACTTGTGATCTCTGTCAAATAAATAAATAAATAATCTTTAAAAAAAAAAAAAAAGAGTTGACAGGGTGACAGGGACATCCAGGCTCATTCTACTATTCTGTCTACTTCCGCACATGTTTGAACTGCCCATTAAAAAAGTCCGAAGTTGGGGCTCCTGGGTGGCTCGGTGGGTTAGGCCTCTGCCTTCGGCTCGGGTCATGATCTCAGGGTCCTGGGATCAAGCCCCACATCGGGCTCTCTGCTCAGCGGGGAGCCCGCTTCCTCCTCTCTCTCTCTCTCTGCCTGCCTCTCTGCCTACTTGTGATCTCTGTCTGTCAAATAAATAAATAAAATCTTTAAAAAAAAATTTTTTTTTAAAGTCCAAAATATAGGGGCGCCTGGGTGGCTCAGTTGGTTAAGCGTTTGCTTTTGGCTCAGGCCATAATCCTGGGGTTCTGGGATCGAGCCCTGCATCAGGCTCCTTGCTCAGCAGAGAGTCGGCTTCTCCCTCTGCCCTTCCCACCCAGCTCATGCTTTCTCTCTCTCAAATAAATAAACAAAATCTTAAAAAAAAAAAAAAAAGTACAGCTTTGCACAGTGGCAGTATCGTAGCCAATGAGGTTTATCCAAGGCGTGATTATTGCTAATTGAAAAAAAAAAAAGTACAAAGTATGTATTTGAGCAGAGCACTGGAGAAAAATCAGAGCACGCGTTAAAGACCCACGGGCACTCAGCGGAGGCTTTCCCCCCGGCCTCATCAGGACTGAATGTGACCGGAAAAGAACACACTCTTCTCTCTAGGAAGCATGAGGTTATGTAATGCCGTGTCCCGAATCATCTCGTGGCCCACCAGAAATCATCTTACGAGCCGGGGGACCACACCCTGCATTGGGGGTGATACTCGACAAATTCATTGTATGAGTTACAAAGCAAACATTGATTGACAAGGATGTCATCCACTCAAACCGGTGACCTGTTTATTTTTTAAATTGGCATTAGACACGAACATCACTGCCAGCGCCAAGAACCATGTCCTTTGGGCACTGTCTAGTGTTTACTTCCTGTTGGACACGGAAGGTGGAGACCATCTTGCAGACAGAAAATCAGGGAGCAGAGAAGCACAAGCAATGTGTGTCTGGAGAAAGACCAACAGAGATTTCAGATAAGCTGCTGCGGGTCACCTGGCTGAACCGAAATTCAGACAGACCCCACCCCAGGTTCTGAGACATTCCTAAATTCTCAGCTTCAAGCAATAGGTAGTCTCCAAGCTCAAAATCATAAGAGAAGATCTGTTATCTTTCAGTGAAAATAGGGCTCCTTATGAAAACAAAGATAACATGATGAACAACTACTATTTTGAAGGATGATTCATAAAGATTAAGTTTTTAAATACAAGCTCCTTCAAAGGGCCTAAGGGTCCACACGATCTAGCCCTGTCCTTTTCTCAGATGTTGCCCCTCCCCTCCGTGCTTGTCCCCTCAGCTCCAGCCACACTGGCCAACAGTTCTGGGGGGCTGTCCTGTGCCCTGTGGGATTCTGAACCGCATTCCAGGCCTCTACCTGCCAGATGTCACTAGCACCAACCCCCTTGATGATGATGATTAAAACCATCTCCAGGCATTGCCAAATGTCCCCTGGAGGGGACAGAGCACCGATATTACACCCTTTGCCGTATCTTTCACGTGCGTCCATATATAAGCTGATAAGGCACTCGGGGAGAGACATTCTGAACAGGCACTGGGTCAGTTCTGTCACCTGGAGGACACCCTGTGGCTTATCCACTTTGCCAGGCTGGGGCAGACTGGCACTCCTTGCCATAAGATGGGTTGAGGAATTGGATTGGGGGTTTCAAGAAAAGAGTTGGGGGAGTCGAAGGCTGGACCCCTCACCCCAGTGGAAAGGAAAACTCAACACCAGATAGTTCCAGGGAGAAAAGAAATGTGTGAAGATCTTTTTTTTTTCCCCCCAAGTTATCAATCCTGGTTTGTGTGATGCAAGCCCGCCTCTATCTCACTATGAAATCTCCAGCAAAGTCCACACAGCTCAATAATGCTTTCCCTTGGGAGCCCTGAAGAGACAACAGAGTTCTGTGTCCAGGCTGCCGTAAGGTTAAAACAGAAAAAACATGAGCAGAGGCGGAAGCCAGAGGACAAGGGGACGGTGGCCATCTGAGCTGCCCTCTGAGCACCTGTGAAAATTCTACAGACGGGGCAGATCGGGAGTAATGCAGCCCCCACATCACCCAGTTTCCTCCACCTGGAACATCTTCCCACTGTGCCACCCCTGTCCACCCCACCAGGTCATCAGGCCCGCCGGGTGTAGCTAAGCCATCACTTCCCACCCCAGGTCCTGAGCCCACCATGTTATAATGACATGTTGAATGTTTGTCTCCCTCCCCTCACCCCCTGCCAGACTGGGAGATAATGACGACAAGCACTGTTCACCCCAATATCCCCATTGCCTACCTGGCCCAGAGGGAGCCATCAGCAACAGTGCATGGCCCAGTGGCCTACCCAACTGGCTGGAAAAGGAGACACGCAGAGGAAGTAGATGCTGTTGACTCCCTACCCGGAACCTCTGCCCAGTGGGAGCACCATCCCTCAGCTACTATGGGTGTTGGCTGCTAAGGGCTCACAGCTGGAGCCCTCTGCAAAGAACTGCCCTCCAAATGGGAGTCACCTGGCCAGGGAGGTTATACCCCAACCCGCCCCTGGGGCAGCCTGCAGCAATAACGGGCGGGCACTGTGGTACAGGAGGCTGGCCGCTTCTCTCAAGATGCACCAACCTCATGGTGCTGTTTATGCTCCAGAGCTCCCCCACGGGATCAGGCTGAAGATCTCTCCTCTTGGGCCTTGT
This sequence comes from Martes martes, assembly GCF_963455335.1. Taxonomy (NCBI): domain Eukaryota; kingdom Metazoa; phylum Chordata; class Mammalia; order Carnivora; family Mustelidae; genus Martes; species Martes martes. Next base: position 83,361,683 of record NC_137901.1, read on the forward strand.
TCCTGCCTTCTCTGACTTTCCCCACTCCCTTTCTCCTGAGAACTCTTCCCTCAAAAAAAAAAAAAAAAAAAAAAAAAAAAATCACTTGCTCAAGAAGTCCCACCTCAGTGAATCCTAAGATGGGAATAAATCATTGTGACATTAGAGAGGAGATCATCAGAGAAACGGGGATCTGGATCATTCTCTACCTCTTCTTAGTTCTGTGACCTTCAGCAAACTACAATACATCTCTGGGGGCGCCTGGGGGACTCAGTGGGCTAAAGCCTCTGCCTTTGGCTCAGGAGTCCTGGGATCGAGCCCCGAGTCGGGCTCTCTGCTCAGTGGGGAGCCTGCTTCCTCCCCTCTCTCTGCCTGCCTCTCTGCCTACTTGTGATCTTTGTCCGTCAAGTAAATAAATCTTTAAAAAAAAAAAAAAACTACAATATATCTCTGGGCCTCAGTTTGCTCGTCTGTAATATGGGGGAGAGTCATGATACTTACTGCATAGGGTTTTTATAATGAACCAGTGATTTAATGTATGTATAAAGCTTGAACCACAGTACCTGGCACATAGCCCTTGATAGGCAGCCTCTGTTACTACCATCATTTTTATTCTTACTATGCCCCCCCCCAACTAAGAGTAAATACCAAGTGCATTCCCCAACTGCATCACACTATGGTCAAACAAGCAAAATCTGGTTAAGAAAAAAGAAAAGCCAACACCAGTACCTCATTGTTCAAAAGGGGGAGATTAAAGCTCAAGGAAGTGAGCTTTCCCTTGTGGTAAAATTAAACCCAACACAGAAAAGCAGGTTAATTTCTTGGGTAAAGAAAGTAATAATCTCATCACCGGGAGACACCCCGTATGAGCTCTGCGAGCCTGAGACCTCCAGAGAAACGTTTGTCAGTATTTTAACACCCTAGCCTTTTCATCTAGAGCTAATCGATAAGCATCTCCTGGTCCCTCCTAGATTGCGATTAGTTCTTTTCATTATTTATGATTTGCTACATACAGATGGGATGAAGTTTTCACAGAATCCCTAAATGCCAGGAATTAACAGCATAGAAAATTCTGAAAGGAGGAGGCATTGGGCCAAGCCTTGAGGGCAGGCAAGAATAAATGACACACTGCTTCTCTCTTCCACCCCCTCACTCCCCCACCCCCCACCACTGCCACACCCCGGTTCAGGCCACCATCAGGAGCCTCCTCCCTGGTCTTCCCACTTCCTCCCTCAACCCACTGTTATGGATTCTCCTCACAGAAGCCTCAGGAATCCTGTTAAGATGTAAAGTCTGATCACATCACTCCTCTAAAGTCTCCTGTGGCTCCCCATCTTAATCAGAGCCACACCCAAAGTCCTACAGTGGCCCCAAGGCCCCACCCACTCTGTTCCATATCAACTCACTGGCTTTGCCTCTTATCACTCACCCCTTTGCTTGCTCCACCTCCAACCCGACAGGCTTCTTTGCCTTTGGCTAAACATTCCAGGTATACTTCAACCTCAGGGCCTTTGCACTTGCTTTTGTGGTTGCCTGGGGTACTCTTCCCCAATTAATAATATGCCTCATCTTCCCACTTCTTCAGGTCTCCACTCAAATATCACCTTCTCAGTGAAAACTTCCCTATCTACATGAAAGACACACCCACCCCTCTCCCACATTCCCTATTTCTCTTTTCTCAGTTTTAACTTTCTCCCTAGCACCTTATTATCCCCGCTCCATTTGATATGTCTGTCTACCCCACCAGAAGGTCATACCATATGAGCACGAATCCTTGTCTTTTGTTCCTCGCTATAACCCCAGCACCTACAAGAGTGTCTGGCATGATAAACAAATAGTAGACTAGATGTAATACGTAATATAAATATAAGTAGTATTAACAAAATATGTAACATATTATATGTAAATGCACATGTATTTAATTATAATTATAGCACAATGAAATAATTATCAATTACAATCACATTATATATAGGATACATATCTTCATATTATAATATGTCACATATAATACATGTATCTTAGTTTGGCCTGCTGTAACCAAAATGTCACAGGTTTGGGTGGCTTAACAAATATTTATTTCTCACAGTTCCGGTGTCTGGGAAGTTAAGGATCAGGGCAGATTTCCATCTCTGTTGAGGACTCATTTCCTGGTTCATAGATAGCCATCTTCTCCCTATGTCCTCACACGGCAGAAGGGGCAAGGAAGCTCTCTGGGGTCTTCTTCTTCAATTTTTTTTTTCCCCTTAGACTTTATTTATTTATTTATTTATTTATTTGAGAGCGAGTGCGAGTAGGGGGGCAGGCGTTGTGGGGGAGGAGCAGAGCGAGAGAGAGAATCTCAAGCTGACTCCCTGCTGAGTAAGGAGCCCGATGCAGGGCTTGGTCTCACAACTCTGAGATCACGACCTGAGCCGAAATCAAGAGTCTGACGCTTAACCAACTGAGCCACCCATGTGACCCCCTGGGGTCTCTTTTATAAGGACACTAATCCCATTTATGAAGGCTCTACCCTTAAGACCCAATCATCTCCCAAAGGCCCCATCTCTTTTTTTTTTTAAGATTTTATTAATTTATTTGACAGAGGGAGAGAGAGATCACAAGTAGGCAGAGAGGCAGGCAGAGAGAAAGAGGGGGAAGCAGGCTCCCCGCTGAGCAGAGAGCCTGATGCAGGGCTCGATCCCAGGATCCTGAGACCACGACCTAAGCCGAAGACAGAGGCCCAACCCACTGAGCCACCCAGGCGCCCTAAAAGGCCCCATCTCTTAATAGCATCACCTTGGGGGTTAGGATTTCAACATGAGTTTGTGGGGACACAAACATCCAGCCCATAACAATAGGTAATATATAATAATGCATGCACTACATAATAATATATAAAATATATCACCTAAAAAATGAATTAATTAAAAATTAAAAATTTGGGGGGGCGCCTGGGTGACTCAGTTGTTGAGCATCTGCCTTCAGCTCAGGACATGATCCCAGGGTCCTGGAATTGAGCCCTGCATCAGGTTCCCTGCTCAGCGGGAAGCCTGCTTCTCCCTCTTCCACTCCCCCAGTTCTGTTCTTTCTCTCGCTGTGTCTCTCTCTGTCAAATAAATAAAAGCATTTTAAAAAATTAAAAACGTGGGGCGCCTGGGTGGCTCAGTGGGTTAAAGCCTCTGCCTTCGGCTCAGGTCATGATCTCAGGGTCCTGGGATCGAGCCCCGCATCGGGCTCTCTGCTCAGCGGGGAGCCTGCTTCCTCCCCTCTCTCTGCCTGCCTCTCTGCCTACTTGTGCTCTCTGTCTGTCAAATAAATAAATAACATCTTAAAAAAAATTTTTAAATGTTTAAAAATAAACTATATTACCTGTAATTACAACATATATTATAATTATATCCTAAATATAATAATTATAAAAAATACAAATATACATTGCATAATACAATTAGTACTATTGAAAAGTAGTTGCTCAATAAATAGCCACTGAATGAATCAATTAATTAATTGTTGACATTCACGCCCAGAGGAACTCTTCTGAGCACTGACCTTCCCTTCCCTCCTGCAGCAGCCCCACCAATTTCCCACCAGGGCCCCATACCCCTCCTTATGCCTCTTCCAGGTCTGAGATAGTGCTGGTCTCCTTGCCCTGAAAGCTTTCTCTACCCACAAGTCCAAATCCTAGTCCGGCTATCCGTCTAGGCCCAGTTCAAGTACACAAGGCGTCTGAGAGACTCTTCTCACTATCCCAGCCTCTGGGACAATTCCCTTTGCTAACCGATGCCGGCACTCACCCTCTCTGCCAGGCAAGCTGGCATGTGATCGTGTCCAATTTAACACTTCATCACTTCTTTGATCATTCGACGTGTATTAATCGTGTCTGCATCTACCCAGTAGAACTGAAGAAATATGGGGGTTTTGTTCTGATAGCCAAGACCAAGCTACAAGATTTGTCTCTCCTATTTTCTTAAAGCACATAGACCCAGAGTAAGAATTCAATGAACATATCTTGAAATTCCAAATGCCCTAGGGTAGGATAAATGGTTATTCAGCAAATATGCACTCCCTCTCTTTCCCTACCTCCATTGAAGGGGTATGTTTCCCTGTCCCTTGGATGCCAGCTCGACCACAGACCTGCTTTGGTGGATGGAGTGTAAACAGAAATGCCAAGCTGGCATGTAGCATCGTTGTGTCTGCTGCGTTGAGAACGGGCTGATGGAGGGCAAGCACGTTGGCCCCCAGTGATAGCAAGGCAAGTGGCAGGAAGTGATCAGATCCTAGAAATGTCTTGAATGGGGAGCAGACAGGATTGGCTGGTGGACTGGATATGGGATGTGGAGAGGGAGGGAAGAATCAAGGTGGTGCCCAATTTGGGGCCACAGCAACTAGAAGGATAGAGTTGCGATCTGATGTTGGGAAAGAGCGGTGCAGAAAGAGCAGGGGTTTGTCTGGAGACTGTTTATTTTGAACGAATTCAGTTTGTGGTCCCTATTAGACCTCCTAGAGGAGGGGATGAGGAGGAGCTGGCCCTGCAAGTCCAGAGGTGACAAGAACCCTCTGGCTGGAGACTGTGCATCTTGAAGTTACATGCTGAACAGTACTTTAAGTCAGATTTAGGTGGAGAAGAGAAGAGGTCCAAGGAAGGACTGGATCCTGGGATGCCACACTGCTTAGAGGCAGACAGACCAGCTAAGGAGACTGAGAAGGAGCAGCCAGGGACATAGAAGGAAAACCAGGAGAACGTACTGTCTCAGAAGCCAAGTAAAAACCTGGAAAGTGTAATGGGTATTTGTAATTTGCCTCCTCAGCACCCATTCCCCTTCTTCCAGAAACTGCCCCCAATTCTCACTTGGAGATCTACTCCTTCTCTACTCAGATATCACCTGATCTCAGGAGGGCTCTACTCCCAGCTCCAAGCAGAGAGTAACAGGACCTAGAGCTGGTCAGTAAAAATGTTGTGTTTCACTAGCAGGCAATTGGCTTAGTAGTGAGCATGTGATTTCAGCCAAATTAGAGTGAATCTCAGGACTTCAGCAGAAGCAACTGAGAAACTATTTTCAGCAGGATTTGGGCTTTGTAGGGCAGCAACCACCTTACCACCATGAGACCAGTTTATCTGTGAATGAAGCTCACTCAAAGAAAATAGAGTCTGGAGGTGGAGAAACTAGATCCTGGTAATTTCACTTGAACCTGGATCAAGCCACACCTGAAGCCTAGCCTTTTGACTTGTGTGAGCTTTTTTGCCTATGCTAGTTTGGGTTGGATTGTTTTTTTTTTTTTTTTTAACTTGGAAAAGATAATTCTGACTAATTGAGCAGGGAATGGATAAAAATCACTAGGATATATCCATCCAATAGGTAAATCTATACCTGTTGACCTAGAAATATGTCCATGAACATTAGTAAGCAAAAAAAAAAAAAAAAGTAAATTATACTTCACTCCCACAGTGATGGCTATAATCAAAAAGATGAATAATAATAATGGTTGACAAGGATGTGGAGAAACTGGAACGCTCATACACTGCTGATGGGAATGTAAAATGGTACAGCCTTTGAAAAACAATTTCGCAATTCTTCAAACTGTTCAAGATAGAAATGACCATAAGAGCCACCAATTCCACTCTTAGAAACATGCCCAAGGGAGTTGAAAACATGCACCAACACAACAACCTGTACACAAATGTTCACTAATATTGTTAGCAGCATTATTCATAATTGCCAAAGTGTGAAAACAACCCCAATGTTCATCAATGGGTAAACAGATAAATCATATGTGGTCCATCCATACAATGGAAAATGATTCAGCCATAAAAAGGAATGAGGATATGATGCTCAGTGAAAGAAGCCATATAAATGACTCCATTTAGATGAAATGTCCAAAGGAGGCAAATCTATACAAACAGAAAATAAATCAGGGGTTACCAGGGCTGGTGCAGGAAGGAAGATGAGGGGAAAGAGGAAGGAACTGCCAATGGGTGTGGGTTTCGTTCTGCAGGGATGAACATGCTCTAAATTTAGATGGTGTTGACTTATTTTAAGGTTGCATAACCCTATCAATATACTATAAACATTGACTTATACCCTTTAAATGGGTAAATTGTATGGTATATGGCTTGTGTCTCCATAAAGCTATTCTTTAAAAAGCTAATTGTGGAAAAATGAGTGTCATATGATCCCACCTTGCTAATAAATAAATATGATAAAAAGTAAGACAACTTCATGTCTGAGTCTATGTTACAAGATGGAGGACATCTCATTCCCCAGATCCCTCTTGAGATGAGCAATGGATTTGCAAGGAAAAAACATTTCAGCAACAACTTGGGGAGAGTAGGAACCCAAGGCACGCCCAAAGAGCAAGATGGGGTCCGAGTGGTAGAAAAAAGGAGACTTGAGAATTTAGGGAGGTGTTGGATGAGGAGGTGAGACTGGGCACTGCTGGAGGGAAAAGACAAAGAAGCAGCCCCAGCAGAGACAGGGCCAAGGTCAGGACTTGATGCTGGTTGCAATGTGTCTTTGAGGGACACCAGAACATGCCACCCCAAAATATGCCTTTTTCAATTACTTTGAGCTAAAGGCCATTAAAAACCAGCAGACACAGGAAAAACTCTAAAACCAGGACACGTGTTTTCTTTTTATAAAAGAAATTTCCATTGGTAGCAGTGTCTCCCTCTCCTTGACTCTGGTCCTTGGTAAAGGCACACTTAACTCTGCATAACAACCCTTACTAAACAACCCTTGCTGACCATACTTCCCAGACTTGCCTCCCACTCAATAAACCCCAAACCAAGCCTCTTTCCTTTAGCTGAAGTTGATCTATCAGCCGCCCAAGCTCTCACTGGGCACGGTCATGTGTTACAGACGCAGTGTACATGTTAATGACGTGTTTCCCTTGTTAATCCATCTCTGACTCCAGAGCCCCAGCTGAGAACCCAGCAGAGTGGAAGCAAAGGTTTCATGTCGTCCCCCACCCCTCGAAATGTAATCCCTTCCTCTGCCTCCCTCAAGTAGGTCCCACAAAAACCTAGGCCTTTTGCACCCATGGGCAGATTCTTCTACAAGAATTCAAAGATGCGCTAGGTTCTACATTTGGCCTTGGGAAAACCACAAAGCACCCTAAGACCTGGAAGTTGACATCGGGGATACACATATAGGCAAGGACAGAAAAACGCAGGAAGGAGAGAGTCCACACCAATAATAGCGGTTAGTTCTGTTGGTAGGATGGACAGCAAAGAACTTGTCACAACAAACATGAACTATTCTGTCCTTTAAAAGGTTTAAAAAAAAAAAAAAAGGCAATTCAAATGCCTTCTCCTCCAGGAAGCCTCCGAGACAGACACGTGGACTCAGTGTTGCAATTAACGCTGTTGCTTCTGCTATTTCTGTGCTTGCCATAAGAGGAGAATTGACTGCCCTGGCTGCCCCGGAGGGCACAGGTTGTTCGTCTTGTCTCTCTGAGACTGAGCCTATGAGGGGAACTTAGTAATGCTCTCTGGGGAAGGAATGATTTGGGTGCTGAGTGAATGAATGAATGAGCTCAGCTCTGCCCACAAGCTGGATCCCCCCAGCCTTTGCCCAAGCTCATGCTACTGAGACAGCTAAATGACAAGAGTGGCCATTTGGGGATGCTGGGCACCCCCTCCCCCCGCAGGTGCCTGAGATTAATTACACAGCCGCCAGCACCTCCCTGGCGAGGTTTTTCAAGTCTTAATTACACAGGAGCCCAGCAGGAGCGCTCAGTCCCCAACCCAGACACCTGAGTCGCCGGTGTTATTCGTTGCCCCCTTTCTCTCCTCCTTCTGACACCTCCAGCTCCCGAAGGAAAGCGAGGGACAAAGATGGGGCGGAAATGTGCTTCGGACAGGGACGGAGGGAGGGCTCAGCTGCAGAGGGCACCTCCACTTGGCTTCCGATCCCAGGGTTTGCAAGGGGGGGAAATGTCTTCTTGTATCTTTAGGAAATGGCTCAGCCAGAGGTGGGGGGCTGGGTCCTTGCCCAGAGTCAGATCTGCATTACAAATACCTCTCAAAGCCCCCTAGGAAGATGGGAGGTTTCTGACAAAGTCCGTTCTCCCAGCTGAGCTCAGAGGGACTGGAGCCACGTTGGTCTCCAGCAACCTCCTGAGTTTTCGCTACTGGACCAGCGTCTGACTGCTGGTTTCAGGGCATCTGACTGATAAGGCTCCCTATGCATCACTGTGAGTGAAACATTAGAGAGACCCAGAGGGAAAGGAAAAGAGAATGTTGAGATCAGTAGAAGAGCATTCCCAGGTTCCAATACCAGCTTCACCACTTGCTGGCTGTGTGGACTTAACAAATGGATTGACTTCTCTGAGCTTCAGTGCCACCATTTTTTTTTTAATCCTCCCACTGCCTGGTACCCAGAAACCTTTACCCTCCCAAGCTTTTGTCTTGGCATTAAGTCATCATCATCACTGGGAATACTCTTCTAAGATACAAAAGAACTTTAAAAGCCCCCAACTCAGCCTTGAACATTTGAGAACAGACCAATGCATCAGAGAGAAAGAACCAGCTGTTTACCCTGATGACCAGAGACAACACGGACATTTTGACTGGGGGCAGGGGGAAGGCTAGAAGCCCAAAGAAGTTGCTCCCAGAGGAAAGGAGAGCAGGGTTGATGACTGAGAGGGTCCTGAGGACAGTATCCAGGCCTCAGTTTTCCCCATCTCAAACAACAGATAATACAGAGTACACTTTAAGTACTTAACTAACTTTCAGGAATCATGCTAAAGGCAACACACATTCCCTCTTCATGTTAACAACAACCCATAAACAGATGACAAAACCCAAGGTCCAGCAAGGTTAAGTCATTTACTCAAGGTCACACCACCAGGAAGTACATGGGAAGGAGGGGGGCGTGCGGAGAAGCCAGCTTGAAATCCCAGAGTCTTTAGCTGGCAACAGTGGCTAAGTGACAGTTCTTCAGAGGCATAGAGTTGGGGAAGGGAGGACCTGACAAAAAGCAGGGAGCAAGTATGAAAAGAAGTCACAGAAAGACAGGCCCAGCCACTCCTCATTTGCTTCGGGACCTGCCCCACCCCGCAGCTGAGATCTCTCTGGGTCCCTGAGAAGGGCTGACTGGGCACCAACACCCTTCCCTCCTCGGCTCCTCTGGTTCCAGGTGGCCCGATGCACCCCAAACTGTTACCATGGAGATTACGTCTCTGGTGAGCAGAGCACGGAGCTGGGGCTGTTGGCAGGAGGCTGAGGTCAAGGGCTGGCACCAGGACTGGGGAGTGAGCGCTGGGGGCCCTGGCGATGTGGTGCCAGGGTCTGCCAGATGGCTGGGGGCAGGAGGCCAGCCCATCTCCATAAGGCAGGTCCCCAGTGATGCCAGGGTCTGCCAGACTCTCCCCAAAGCTCCCGGGAAAACAATAACAAAAAGCACAGAAACACACAATTTTTCTGTCTTTAATCATGCCTCAGCTATTCGCGCAGCACTTAGTGTCGGCCACACGTTATGCAGGGTGGAGTGACGGGGAACGCACAGGACCCCTAAAACTCATCCATGAGTCCCCACTATAGAATAAGTCCCCCCAAATAAAATAGTGTAAGATCCCCCCAAGAGAGAAGATATGATTTAGCCCAACGAGAAGTCACTCCTGGGCTGGGTTTTGTTTTTTTTTTAAGATTTTATTTATTTATTCGACAGACAGAGATCACAAGTAGGCAGAGAGGCAGGCAGAGAGAGAAAGAGGAGGAAGCAGGCTCCCCGTTGAGCAGAGAACCTGATGCAGGAGCTCAATCCCAGGACCCTGAGATCATGACCTAAGCCAAAGGCAGAGGTTTTAACCCACTGAGCCACCCAGGTGCCCCCCTGGGCTGGTTTTTATTCCAGGGTTCTTTACCTGTCATGCACGAGTTTTCATATAAGCGCTAATAATAATAATTATCAGTGGGTGGCAGTGGTAGTAACAGCTGATATTGATCCACACATTCTGTGCCGACACGAAGAAGTTGATACACGTCAACTCCTTTCACCTTCACTCCCGGGCAACCACAGGGCATTATCATCCCATTTCACAGATAATGTGCTGAGGCTCAGAGAGGTTCATACTTTAACCCAGAGACACCCATCGGCTGTATTCATTTCCCATCGCCACTGTAACAAGTTACGATCAACATCGGAGCTGACGACACTGCAGATGTATTCTCTTCCAGTTCTGGAGGTCAGAAGTCCAAAGTCAGTCTCCCCGGGCTTACGTCAAGGTGTCAGCAAGGCTGGTTCCTTCCAGAGACTCGGAGGGGAGGACGCTCTTCCTCCCTTTCTCCAGCTTCCCGTGATTGACTGCCTGCCTTCCTGGGCTCAGGGTCCCTTCCTCTTTCTCCAAAGCACAACTGTCCAATCTCTGCTCCCACTGTCACGACAGACTAGAATTTGCGTCCCCCCGCCCAAAGTACATGTGTGGAAACATGATCCCCAGTGTGACTATATTTGGAGGTGGGCCTTTCTAAGGTTATCTAGGCCCCAGAGAGTCCCTCTCCCCTTCTATCAGGGGAGGACACAGCAAGCAGATGGGGGGGGGCGGTCTATGAACCACGGAGCAGGACCCCACCAGTCACCAGATCCGCTGGCACCTTGATCTTGGATTCCCAGCCTCCCGGCGTGTGAGAAATCACATGTGCTGTTTATCAGCCCCCCTGTCTGCGGTTATCAGTTCCAAAAGGACAGGACGGACACAGCTGGTGCTTCTTTTCACCCTGACCCTCCTGCCTCCCTCTTACGAGGATCCTTGTGGTGGCAGTGGGCCCGCCAGATACTCCAAGAGGATCTCCCTGTCTCAAGGTCCGTAACTTAATCGTACCTGCAAAGTCCCTTTTGCCGTATTGAGTAACGTTCACGAGTTTCAGAGATGAGGACATATTCGGGGGCCGTTGTTCGGCCTACCACAGCAGTGTGGCAGAGCCAGGATTCAAACCCTCAGGACTGACTGCAGGATCCATTCCCTGAACGACCGGGGCAGTGAGAGCATCTCTGACTCCTCATTCCCGGGTTGAGGGATGCCTGTGCTCTCTCCATCAGCACGCTGCGGGGCTTCTCAGATGGCCAGGCCCTAACCGTTTAAAACTCGGCATGGGGGCTATATTCAGATATCAGCACCCTTGAGCATGGGTCTGGAGCACCCATGGGCCTGGAAGTCAAAGAGTCCTGCGTGTCAATCTCCACATCGATCTCTATGAGCTCTGTGACCTTGGCCATGCACTCTGCCCTCTCTGAGTCTCAGTTTCTCCATCTGCAAAGTGGGCATCATGACCCCCACCTCCCAGGGCTACCGTGCAAGGGCTACCGATGAAGCTGTGGACAGAGAGGGCTTCGCAGACCCAGCACAGAGTGGGTGCTCAGCAGATAGAAATTACTGTTGAAAAGGTAGAGCTCTGGGGCGCCTGGGTGGCTCAGTGGGTTAAAGCCTCTGCCTTCAGCTCGGGTCATGATCCCAGGGTCCTGGGATCGAGCCCCACATCGGGCTCTCTGCTCCGCAGGGAGCCTGCTTCCTCCTCTTTCTCTGCCTGCTTATGATCTCTGTCTGTCGAATAAATAAATAAAATCTTTAAAAAAAAAAAAAAAGGTAGAGCTCTGTCACGAGCCAGCAATTCGTGAAAACATTGTTTACAAGCAGCTGGGAATCTCTCCTTGGCTTTCACCCTGAAGATCTTGGAAGTTAAAAACTAAAACTCTCTCCGTGGGCCAGACTCCTCCTGGGACCAGACCCTCCTCGGGGAGCCCCAAGGACAGACAAGAGAGCCCCGATCACAGGTGAAAAGTTTACCAGAACAAATGTGAAATGCAGCAACGTCCTGAGAGGCAAAGAGAGACAACAGTCCCACCCTGCTTCCCAGCCCCACTAAGGTGATGTGTGTTCTGAGAAAAAGGGTCACGACACATTTAACCCCAATCACAGCAACAGCCTCTCCAAAGCCAGAAAGGCGATGTGCAAAATACTCCTTTCAGCCCTGACAAGGCACGGAAGTCTGTAATTAAAAGGTTCCTGGAGTATTTCCAAATGAATAGCCCACCCCCCAAAAAAATATTTTGACAGGAGGGGCTGAATTATTCAGTAGATGTTGCTCCTTATTTAAAGCAGAGCGTGGGTTGGCAAGAGGTTGTTTTGTTTCCACTTTATTTCTTCACCGGAGTCTCTACAGTCCGGATTTCATTATGGTTCCAAGAATGCCACACTGCAGATCCGGGGAAATCTGGGAGCAATGGCGAGGATGCTGGCGGATGTGCCTATATTTGACAAATGCTTCAGCCACTAGCCATATGCACATCCATTTAAATTAAGGAGGAGGAGGGACAGTTACCTTACAGCAGGCTCCTAATTTCATTGAGAGGACTCTAATTATTTTCCCTTTTTTTTCTCCTTCCTGGGCAGAACAATGCCAGTTATATAAGAGTATTTCTATTTGCTGGAATTAAACATTAAGTAAGAAACGGATGACAGTGATTTCTCTGCAAGATGCTCTGGATGGGATGAGGAAGGATCTCATCGGGGCTAAAACACTCCCAGAAGAGAGGCAGAAATGGCTTTCCTAGAGCGGAATTCTAACCTTTCCCGGAGTAGTAAAAAGAATGTTCAGCTGGCTGTATCTGATTGTGGTAGTGGTTACATGACTGCATTCGTTTGTCTAAATTCATAAAACTATGGGACCATGAACCAGCCCTATCATATTAAAATGAAAAGATATAATTGCAACTGATAAAACTGTTGAGCAAATTAAAAGGTAAGAAAGAAGCGTGTTTGGGGATCTGCCTAAACTGGTCCCTGGGACTATTTCTGCTCCCTGAAAAAGCTTAATTCTCTAGGTGTGCCTTGAACCAGTATTTACTGAGCACCTACGAGGTTCAAGGCACTGTTCTAGGCACTGGGAAAGCAGCAATGAATGAGATGACAAAATCCTTGTCCTCAAGCTGGGGAGAGACAAACTGTAAACAAGGAAGTATATACATATATTATAAGACAACCTCGGACAAGTGTAAGTGTTATGAGGACAACAAAATAAGATAATGGAATGCAGAGGGACTGGATGAGGAGCTACTTGAGGTAGATTAAGGAAAGCTTCTCAAAGGAAGAACCATTTGGGGGCACCTGGGTGGCTCAGTGGGTTAAAGCCTCTGCCTTTGGCTCAGGTCATGATCCTAGGGTCCTGAGATCGAGCCCCACATCGGGCTCTCTGCTCGGCGGGGAGCCTGCTTCCCCTCTCTCTCTGTCTGCCTCTCTGCCTACTTGTGATCTCTGTCCATCAAATAAATAAATTTAAAAAAAAAAAAAAGGAAGAACCATTTGAACTAAAATCAGAAGGATAAGGGGGCCCAGTCACAAGGAACAGCAAGTGCAAAGGCCCTGTGGTAGAAACAGAGAAGACTGGCATAGTGTGGCTGGAACCAAATGAGCCAGAGTAGGGTGATGATAAAGAAGGGGAGTTGGGGAAAATGAGATGGGAGAGGTGGTCAGGGTCAGATCATCCCTACCTTATAGGCTGTAAGGAGAGCCTGAGTTGTATTCTAAATGCAATGGGAAGATATTGGTATGTTTCAAAAAAAGCATGCAAAAGTGCAAGCAACAATTACTCCAGTGGATTAAGGGAGATATGTTAACCCTTCTGTCACCACAGACACCAGGACCATTTGTCCACTATGTGTCAGACTTGTCCTGGTCACTGACCTTCCAGAGAATATGGCTGAATCTGCTGCCCATCACTGGGATACTTCTAAATAATACGATACAAATGGCAGTTTGGTTTCAGGGGCATGATCTGTGATTTATTTAAGATCTATTACCAGGCACTTAGTCTAAGCACTGGAGATTCAGCAGTGCAGAAAGCAACCCAGCCCATCCTCACACAGAGTTCTGTCACCAATGCCAGAAGGTGGCAGGGCTGGGGAAGTACCAGAGATGTGACAGCACCGAGGAGCACCTAATGCAGACATGAGGACATCTGGGGAGGCTTCTCCAAGGAGGTAAACTGAAGGACAGGCAGGATGGGAAAGGGGAAAAGAAATGGCATTCTAGACAGACAGAATATCATGTGCAAAGGCCCAGAGTCACAGGGGAAACTGAAGAGACATGGTTACAACTTGACTGGAATAGAGAATGAGAGAATGTGAGGGAAGGGTGTCAGCAGGGCCTCGTAAATCCCACCGAGGGACTTGGAATTTATCCCAGGAGTCCTAGGGAGCCGTGGAAAAGATTCAAGCTGCAGGAGGACTGGACTATCAGATGTGCTTGTTAGACAGATCAAGCCATGTGCAGGTGGAGAAGAGACTGGCCGTGGGTGGGGCAAAGACGACAGGAGCTGGGGACTCCAATGAGGAGATGGCATAGTCATTCAGGTGAGAGACCACAAGAACCCCACCTAGAGAGATAACACTGCAGATGAGAGAGGAAAATGGATTCATGAGCCATGGATGAGACAGATTCAACAGGACTCATGACTGGTAGGATGCTAGGATGGGGACCGGTGGGGTCAAGGATACGCTGCACATTTCTAACTTACAGATTAATTGTATACCGATGCCACCAGACACAAAACTGTCCTTGAAGGGTTGGGGAAGATGATGCCCGAGAAAAACCCAAACATGCATTGTCCATTACAGTAGCTGCAAGCCACATGTGGCTCCGGAGTACTTGAAATGGGGCGAGTATGACTGCAGACATGAATTTTTTTCATTTTATTTCATTTTAATTGCAAAACCGAGATCCGATTTGGCTACCAGAAAAGTTTTTTGTTTTTTTTTTAATTTTTTTATTTTAATAAACATATAATGTATTTTTATCCCCAGGGGCACAGGTCCGTGAATCGCCCGGCCCACACACCTCACAGCACCCACCACAGCCCACACCCTCCCCAATGTCCATCCCCCCACCACCCCCCGTCCCCCCTCCCCCCCGCAACCCTCAGTCCGCTTCCTGAGATTGAGTCTTTTATGGTTTGTCTCCCTCCCAATCCCATCTTCTTTCATTTTTTCTTTTCCTACCTCCCCCCAACCCCCCCTGCCTTGCATCTCCACTTCCTCATATCAAAGAGATCATATGATAGTTGTCTTTCTCCGATTGACTTATTTCGCTAAGCATGATACCCTCTAGTTCCATCCACGTCGTCGCAAATGGCAAGATTTCATGTCTTTTGATGGCTGCATAGTATTCCATTGTGTATATATACCACATCCTCTTTATCCATTCATCTGTTGATGGACATCTAGGTTCTTTCCAGAGTTTGGCTATTGTGGACATTGCTGCTATAAACATTCGGGTGCACGTGCCCCTTCGGAGCACCACGTTTGTATCTTTAGGATATATACCCAGGAGTGCAATTGCTGGGTCATAGGGTAGCTCTATTTTCAGTTTTTTGAGGAACCTCCACACTGTTTTCCAGAGTGGTTGCACCAGCTTGCATTCCCACCAGCAGTGTAGCAGGGTTCCCCTCTCTCCGCATCCTCGCCAGCATACCAGAAAAGTTTTAAGTATGTTCGAGACTTAGTTATGTGAGTCGACTTTGCCAGTTGTAAATTTTATGAAATCTAAATCCAGATCAAATATTTCTGATGAAAATTTGGCATCCGGATTGAAATGTGCTGTAAGTGTAAAGGACAGACGAGATTTCAAAGATTTAGTACAAAAAAAGAAAAGGATCGTGCCTCTGTTTCAGGTCTATCTTCATAGAAGACTGGATGTTGACTACAGAGGCCCGGGACCCTGGGAATCATGGACCACAATCAGCTTCCACAAGCTGACTGGCATTTGCCTGGTATTAAGTCCTAGCATCTCAGATGCTGATTTTCCCCAAATATCCTAATGAATTAACATCTCATTTGAAAGCAGAAGTCCTTAATTAATGAAACAAATCATTAACCCTGAAAACAGAAGTGTTTCCCAAAGCACAATACATGAATTTGCTAATTTCATGCAATAAATATTTATTCAGAAACTACCACGGGCAGGACACTTGTTAACACTGTGTATTCATTAACTGTTGCTATGTAACAACCGTCCCAAACCTCAGCCAACAACCATTGACTTCTCATGCACACACAGGTCAGCTAATTAAGGTTAGGCTCAGCCGGGGCAGCTCTGTTCCATGGGTTTCTCCACCCCTTTGGACCTGTGGCCCCATGACTTCCCCCTTACTCCTGCCAAAGGAAGACATATTGGCTGACTCCAAAGTCCAGGGGTAAGGAGACACAGGGTGTCCCAGAAGTTTTAGTGCAGCCTTAAGGTTTTGTGGGGTTTTTTTTTTTTTAGATTTTATTTATTTATTTGACACAGAACGAGATCACAAGTAGGCAGAGAGGCAGGCGGTGGGTTGGGGGGAGAAGCAGGCTCCCCGCTGAGCAGAGAGCCCCATGCGGGGCTCGATCCCAGGACCCTGAGACCATGACCTGAGCCGAAGGCAGAGGCTTAACCCCCTGAGCCACCCAGGCGCCCCAGCTTTAAGTTTTGTTTTATTTTGATTTTTGAGTGCAGCTTGAAGTTTTCAAAACCTTGGAAGTATATTTGCTACAAACGTAGAAAACCCATTTCTCGAAATTTTATTTAACTTTGCTTTGATGCTTATTTAGTATCTAACTTTGAGTACAAAACTTACAATTTTTTTTTTGTTTAAATCCCTCTGATTGAAGATGACAAATGTTGACCCAAAGGAGTCACTTGCAAAGTGACATGAGCAAGGACTTTCTTAAGAAAGAAGAAATAATTCAGGTCAGTGATACAGCTTACAAAGAAGAGTGTGCAAGGAGCTTGCATTCTGGTTGGAATGTTAAGTGGAGGAGGGTGGGCACTGGTTATGGTATGTGCAACAAAGAAACACAAATAAATTTTTTTAAATGGTATTTTGGACTTCTATTTCTGAAAATAAACCTGTGCCAGACAGCATGCTGCCACAGACATCACTTTGCTGACCTCCCACAACAACAAAATGAAATAGACAGATGTTAAATATGAAGATCAGAGAGGGTGAGTGGCTTTACCAAGATCACACAGTAAGTGACTAAATCCAGATTCAGTCCCCGATCTGATTACAAAGTTTGCGCTGTTAACCTCTTGACTAGATACTGAGTTCCCAAAATTAAACGTAACAATAATTCAGAAGAGAGTAAAGGAACTGAAAGTCTTCATGAAAGAGAAACCCTTTTTCTCTGGGTCCCAGAAGTTTGAGTTTGTTAGAAAGAAAACCACAGGTCCAAAATGGCATCACTTGGGCCAAGTCACCAAACTGGAGTTTAATACCTAACCAAATTGCACTTTGAACCTTCCCCAGAAATGTATCTAGTCCTAACTGATTAGTCAGGAATTTTCTGGTCAGCACCAATAAGGTAATCTGTCACAAGGGTCCTTTCTGACCCCCCAAAGAAGATGAAGTAATCTACCTACTAAGACCTTTTTGCTCCAAATGAAGGGGACCTCTCCTGAAATAATCCTTTTCTCTGTTTACAACTTCCTTGTCCTGCCTTTCAAAAATCTTCCCTCTCTGCAGCCCTTTGGAATTCCCCTCTCCTTGCTAGGTGGGACGCTGCCTATCTAATCATTAAATGATAATTAATCATTTAATAGTAATTTAATAAGGGCAATGAGATCTTCAAATATACTAGCTTGAATTTTTTTTAACAAGTTTGACAAACAAAAAAAAATAAAACGAAATCAAGGGAAGGAGAGGCAAAGAGCCATGGAAAATGGACTGAACAGAGTGAATTAGCATGGGGAGGCAAAGTTTAAAGTCCCAGGGCCTGTGCAGGGAGGACCAAGCCACCCACTTTGGCTTCCCAAGAAAGATGAGATCAGATTCCAGGCTGAGGAGTCTGTACTCAATGCCATAGAGGCAATGGGGAGGTGCTGAAGGTTTTATAGCAAGAAAGTGAGCTCAAAGCAAACTGCCTTTCTGGTTAGCCATAAAATGAACAGCGCGCTGAGCAAAAAGCAGTGCATTTAAGAGACAAGAGCCACCCCCCACCAAAAAAAGAGAGAGAGAGAGAGACAAGAGTCCAGGCCAAAATCACAGCGAGGCATTTGGGGGGCAGGAGAAACTGGAGAAGTTCACTGGTGTTGCTGAGTTTCAGCAAGAGGCACTCTGAGGGGGTATTTTGTTCATCAAGTACAGTGAGGACAGGAAAAGCAGTCCCTCACGGGGTGCCAAGCTCACCTTCAAACCCTTTAGACACTCAAATTCAGGTAAGTGATTAAAAAGCACTTTGTACAACTGAGTGCTTCTCTCCCTCTCAGCTATGCCATTTGGTATGTCTTCAAATTAACATAAAACTGCATTAGCCAGTTCCCTGAGCCAACGGAAAGGGAAAGAAATCCCTGGTTGCTTTTTACTATGCCCTGTTAGAGTGCAAAGGGAAAAGAAGGGGTAATTATGTACATCAGTATATTGCTCAATCCATGCATTCAAAAAAAAAAAATTCTGAACAATCCCTCTGGCTTCTGTTAATTCTGTGCAACAATTATCTAAAATTATTACAGCAAGCAAAAGCAAGCAGGAAATACTGAATAGATTTTTTTTAAATAAACAGTTTCGGTGTGCTGTATAGGCAATACGGGGGCGGTGAATTGTTCGAGATGAAAGGTACCTCAGAAATAATGCAATCAATGGCTCCCCCACCCCCTGTTTTATAAGGGAAAATAGCTAAGGAGTCAAGCACCTTCTCCAAGACCCACAGCAAGCCAGGATCCTGGTGTGTGCGGAAGTGGCTTCTCTAAGGGCAGATGTGTTGTCTGCCACTCATTAAGCTACATCCTTTTTATGAATTATCTGTGTAACAGTCCAATAAGATGGGTACTTTTCATCCCCATTATACAGATGAGAAAACTAAGATTCAAAGCAGTAAAGTTGCTGGTGCAAGGCCCCACAGCTAGTACTTGGTGAGGCTAGGATTTGAACCCAACTCTAATACACACTTATGCTCTTTTCACAAGAGTATATGCAAATTATAATGTTAACTCTGAAGAAGACCAGCATATGCCACCCCAAAATATCCCACTCTGGCACAAAGATTATTTTGAGCTAAAGGCAATTGAGAAAACAAGACACAGGAAGAGCTCTCTGCCCTCCCTCTTTCTGACTCAAAGCAGGCCATACATTTTCCTTTGTAAAAGTGACATAAGTTTCCATTTGTAAAAGTGTCCCTCCCCATCTCCCACACCAGGAAAAGGAGATCACCAGAGATGACTTGAGTCTGCATAATGATCCCTACTAAACAATCTTTATCCATTATACATTGCCTAATTACCTGCCCATAATTTACCACCTCTAGGGGCCAAAACCCCCATTTCCTTTGTCTAGTCACCTCTCTCCAATTTATTACCCTTTGTTAAAATAAGTCCCCAATCTAATCTCTTCTTTGGGTTTTTAGATCTTTTTTATGAAACCCTGTGCACATAAAAATACTAATATGAATAAAATTTGTATGCCTTTTCTCCCATGAATCTGTTTATATTGATTCACAATCTTTCGTCAGTTTAATTCACAGGTCTCAGTGATAGAATCTAAGAGGGTGGGGAAAAGTATTTGTCTCCCCTACAACTCCAAGACCACAAGCTCCTATGGCTCGTCCCACTGCAGTACCCAGTAGGAAGACGGAGGAGTGGCCTGTAGGGGAGAAGAAGCCAGCCCTAACCCAGTACTAAGAGAAGGAAGAAGCATAAATAGGTGATGGCTCAGCACCCAGCTCATCCAGAAGATGAGATCACTTGCCCCCATTTATTAAAGGGTTTTGGGGAGAATTGAGTGATATCCTGCATATAAATTAGCTTTGAAAACTGACAAATTACACAAAGGATAAATAAACAGACCCTTATTATTATTTCATCCAAAAATTACCCCAAAATCTCAGAGACCTGAGAGATCATGAAGAACCAGGAAGAGAATAAAAAAGCTCTTTGAGCACTCTAAAATGTTACAAATGCTACCTGTTAAAAGAGAAATCCCAAATTCACTCAGAGTCTACTGACTCTTGGTTTACACACAATCCACACTGAAAGTTACAGGGAGAAATCACAGTAGAATGAAAAGAAAAGAGTATGGAGCCCCCTGGGCTTGTGGTTGAATCTGACCTCCAACACTTATGAGCTGTATCAACTTCAGCATGTCACCACACCTCTCTGAGAATGCTGATTTTAAAATATGTCTACTGGGGCGCCTGGGTGGCTCAGTGGGTTAAAGCCTCTGCCTTTGGCTCAGAGTCATGATCCCAGGGTCCTGGGATCAAGCCCCGCATTGGGCTCTCTGCTCAGCGGGGAGCCTACTTCCCTTCCTCTCTCTCTGCCTGCCTCTCTGCCTACTTGTGATCTCTGTCTGTCAAATAAATAAATAAAATCTTTTAAAAATAAATAAATAAAATAAAATATATCTGCTGATTCACTGATAGTCCCCTTTTCAGGAGGTAGAAGCTACTTCTCCTCCCCTTCTAACAAAAAGAATAAAGTAGAATTGACATTGGACAGCTTCAAAGACCAGGTCATAAAAGGCATTATGGCTTCTATCTTTATCTCTCCTGGATCACTCACTCTGGGGGAAGCCAGCTGTCATCATGTGAGGTCACAGGAGCTCTATGGAAACATTCAAGAAGCAAAGAACTGAGTCCTCCAGCCAACAACCACGTGAGTGTGCCATCTTGAAAGTGAAATCTCCAGCCACAGTCAAGCCTTCAGATGACTGTAGCCCCCTGCCACATTCTGACTGCAAGCTCCTGAGAAATCCTCCGCCAGAACCATCCTGCTAAGCTGCTCCTGAAAAGACTGACCCTCAGATACTATGAACAATTACTAATGTTTGTTGGTTCAGGCTGCTACATTCTGGGTTAATCTGTCATACAACAGTAGATAACTAATACACCAAGCCACAGTTTCTCCATCTGTAAAATGGGAATAATAGCAGAAAATAGAGAACACAAAAAAGAATATGTAAGATGTCTTAGAGATGCCTGGCACATGGCAGTTAAATTTATGTTAGTTTCCTTTCCCACATTGCCCTCAATTACACCTGAGAGCATACCTGCAGAATGGGTGAAGAGCTGACTTTCACAATATGGAGAAAAGTGAAGTTGTTTCTGTGTCCTCTTTTAGAAAGCAAAACAATTTTTAAAGCAGGTGACTGTTAGAATGACTGTCCTTAAAAATCGCCCTCAGTAAAATAGAAGATTTACTAACACACTAGCAAATACTAACACACACAATCCTTGACTTGGGACAGATTGAGGTTCCAGGTTATCAGCTCTGCCACTTTACCAGCTGTGCACCCTTGGGAAAATTACTTAACCTCTCTGAACCTCATGTTCTGCAAATAAGTATAGATGACCTCAGGGGGTATGTTCTAGTCACCCGGAAAATATACTTATTTAGAACTCCTCCTATCTTGGCATTCCAGATAATAGGGCCAGTTGTTGTAAGACCAGAGCTAACTGCCTGGTAAATTCGGCTTCTCCCATCTTTCACAAACCAAGACACATACACACATGCACATGTGTGTCCACACACACACTAACAGGCAGTATGCCAGAGGGAGTGAAGGGAGGATTATGTAATATCCCCCTTTCCCTTCAAAAGTGCTTTTGCTACTCATTTTAATTAAGCTTCACTTTTATAAATATCTTGGAATTGGAGTAGGGGAGCCCCATCATATGCTTTGACTTGTCTAAGCCCTGCCCTAACTAAGGTTGGCCCAATTTCTATGGTAATGAGAATACCTCTCTCCTCCTACTCCTCCCTTCAATGGAATAAAAGAGCCATTTGGGTGCCTGGGAGTGTTTGGAAGTGGGCAGGTCATAAAGCCAGGCAGGTAAAGGTAATTAAAACACTGGTGTAGAGGTGCACCTAGGTGGCTCAGTCAGTTAAGCATCCAACTCATGATTTCAGCTCAGGTCATGATTTCAGGGTCCTGAGATCAAGCCCCACATGGGGCTCTACACTGGGCAAGAGTCTGCTTGAGGATTCTCACTCCTTCTCTCTCCCTCTGCCCCTTCCCCCACTTGCACTCTCTCTCAAATAAATAAATCTTAAAAACAAAACAGAACTACTGATGGAGAAAGCTGGGCTCCTTTGACATGCAAATCGAAGACCTCAGCTGCCTCAAAGTTGTGTTTTGAGCCAGATGGGCCGGGGTCTTTGTTAGCCAGGTACTAGGAAGAAATGGAGGTGGTTGCAGGGTAAGTGTGGGTTCAGGAAAGTTAAAGAACCTGATTTGGAAAGGGAAGCTAGAAAATACAGAGAGAGCCCCCCAGACCCTCTCCCCATGGCTAGGGTAGCAAAAGATTAAGAAATAAACATCCCCAAAATATCCAGACTCTCATGTGCCCCTCCACAACTGCACCGCCACTGCCTCCACAGAAGAAGTAAAATGTACAAACACTCGGAATTTGGTATTTGCAATCCCAGGCATGCCGTTGTACTTCTACTACCTATTTGTGTAACGTGTATATCCAACCTGATATAATTGCTTTGCTTATCTTTTTAAAGATTTATTTATTTGAGAAAGATAGAGAGCGTGCATGCACAAGCAGGGAGAGAGGCAGAGGGAGAAGGAGAAAGAGACTCTCCAGCAGACTCCCCACTGAGCACAGAGCCTGATACGGGGCTCAATCCCAAGACCTTGACCCCCAAGATCATGACCAGAGCCAAAGTCAGGAGTCCAATGCTTAACCCAATGAGCCACCCAGGTGCCCTGCTTTGCATATGTTTAGACTTTATGTAAATAATATTCTGTGTGCATTTTTGTGCAACTTTCTGTTGTTGCCCTTGACATTATGTTTTTTGGAGGACTCACCCCTGTTGATTCACAGGGTTCTAGCTCATTCATTTTCAGTGGCATGAATCTAATGTATATATCCACTTTCCTGTTGATAAGGAGCTAATTTACATCCCCAACCCCAAATATACTGTGAAGAAGATTATAAAGGGAAATGGAATGAAATACTGAAGGCGCCTGTTTTTAGAGCTCTGCTGTATGAAATGAGCCAAATATTTTTCATATCTACCTCAAAGGGTTATCATAAGGATTAAGGAACATGAGGATAATAAAGTTTAACATTGATCAAGTGCTTACAGCCCACCCAGCTTCAGGCTTAGACCTTTGCATTTATTGGGCGTTTGATCTTCAACACAACCCTGTTGAGGGAGCAGCTAATCTTGTCCCATTTTACAGATGAGGGAACCGAGGCTTGGAGAAGAAGATCGAAGTTGCTCAAAGGAGGCAACAGTGTGACTCAGAGTCCCTGAGAACACTTCACTCTACACTCAAAACTAGAAAAGGACTTGGGGCAGAGTCTGGCACAGAGGGAGCACTCAATAAATGGTACTTGTTGTTACCAGTAATAATGAGCCATTTTGAAGCCAGGCAGGATTATCAGAGCTGGCATTAATTATTCAGCTCACCTGGGGAGAGTGGCTTGCAGTATAGTCTGTATTTAAATTAAGAGGGAAAAAAACAGATGACTGAGTGAATCAACCTTTCCCAAAATCTGATTCTAATTATACCCCCAGGGAGTGCCCTAAATCTGCAAACACTGGAAAAATTGCACCACTCTGATTTAGAATATTTGTTATGCAATTCTGTTTCACCAGACTGAGGGTTCAGGGTTCAGAAATAGTGCACTTAGTTGAGGATATATGCCATACCAGCGCTGGGAAGAAAGAATTTTCTCCACACTTCAAGGTCCTTCTGGCTGGACTAAGAATCAAATTGACATGGGGCAGATTAACAGGTGAAAATCAAATTTAACAGCGTATGTATGAGGAATCCACACAGACATGGAAATTCCAAAGACAGTGAGGCAACATTATGCTTCTAAGAGGTAAGGAGAGGGGTAGGAATCTAAAGATACAAAGGAGAGATGGACCATTAGAAAGAAGATGAAAGGAGGTATCTGGAAAACAAAGGTTGCTCTATTATGCAGGTAAGTGTTTTAGGTAAAGAGGAATCTCTGTTAATAGCACTCTTCCTGGTGCAAGCAGGCAGTTGAGGGAAACGTAAAGAGATTTTTCCTTAATCTGGTGGGTTTTGATTGCTTTTAACTCAAAATAATGTTCATGCAAAAAGGGGCCCATCTTGGGGCAACTCACCCTTAGCCCCTACACCAGGCAAGATAGATAGTGCTGAATCCTCCATGCATATTAACTCACTCAGTCCTCACAGCAATCCAGGAGGCAAGGACTGTTGTCATCCCATGGTACACACCAGAGGCTGCCGCTGGGGGGAAGGGGACGGGGAGGGGTGGGGGGTCCAGGCTTCAAGCCACTTACCTAAAGTCACTGGGATAGTTGATGGTTGTGACATAATAAGATATAGATATTTGGTCTCTGTCCCCAGTTCCTGACACTGAACTCCTAAAACCCTTCTGGTTTCCTGAGTGATGGGGTGCTAGGAGCATCTTTTGTTATATTTGGTCCTAGTCTCTTGTTCCTGACACTGGAGCATCTAAGACCTTTGGAATCCTTACACAGATAAGTGTCTTTTTGTGTGTTAATGAATATAACTGGTGGCTGGAGGCCCCCACTTACCTTCAGGCCGGAGGGCTGGTCACCAGAAAGACCAAGGCATGATTAGAAGGTTGGAACTTTCAGCCCAGACCCCCTTCCCAAACTCCAGAGAGAGGAGGGGACTAGAGACTGAGTTAATTGCAATGGCCAGTGATTTCATCAATTGTGTCTACGTAAAGGAATCTCCATAAAAATCCTAAACAGAAGGGTTTGGAGAGCTTCTAGGTTGGTGAATGCATCCATATGCTAAGAGGGTGGAAACCTCAACTCCACAGATAGGAGCTCCTACACTTAGATATCTCACCATATGAAGATATTTCTTCATCTGGCTGTTCAACCATATCTTTTATAATATCCTTTATAATAAAACAGTAAACATAAGTAAAGTGTTTCCCTGGCTTCTGTGAACCAATATAGCAAATTAGTCAAACCCAAAGAGGCTGTTATGGGAACTCCCAATTTATGGTTAGTTGGTCAGACGCACAGGTCACAACCTGGAACTTGCAACTGGCATGTGAACTGAAGGGAGCGGCAGTCTTGTGGAACTGAGACCTTAACATGTGGGGTCTCAAGAGTCAGAATGGAGCCAGCTGGTGTCCAGAGAGTTGGAGAATTGCTTGATGTAAAGGAAAAAACCCCACACATTTGGTGTCATTAGTGTGATTAGAGAGACTAAGTTTTCCTTTTTAGAGGCAGACACAGTATGCCTGACTGCTGGCCACTCTGCAAGGGGCAGGACCAGGGCAGGTAAATCCCAAATCTCCCCACCCTCTAGCAAAGTTTGGAAACACTGCATTTAAACTTTTAAAACATATCGGGGGAGGGGGGGAAGGGTGATGGGACATCACTAATAGTTTGCTTTATACCTGATTGTATTTACTATGCTATTCCAACAAAAATAAATTTACTTTTGCAATTAAAACCTTTAAGTTCTAAAGAACATCCCCCCAAAAAATAAAATCAGGTGAGCAGGTTGCAAAAGGCCATGGGATCCCAAGCTCTAAATAACCCATACATTTGTAAATCAAATTCTTTTTTTTTTTTTTAAGATTTTATTTGTTTGACAGACAGAGATCACAAGTAGGCAGAAAGGCAGGCAGAAAGACAGGAAGGGAAGCAGGCTCCCTGATGAGCAGAGAGCCCCATGTGGGGCTTGATCCCAGGATCCTGGGATCATAACCTGAGCTGAAGGCAGAGGCTTAACTCACTGAGCCATCCAGGTGCCCCTGTAAATCAAATTCTTACAAACCAAATACTGATCAGCAAGCTGTGCCCAGGGTAGGGTCCCATTTAAACCCTGTAGAGCTTGACAAGAGATGCCCTCAGCTCAAATATAAAAATATTAAAACATAACCATGTAAAATAAAATATATGAAGAACCATAAGTTGAGTTGCCACTGACTAGCTCACGTATGTTATAATGTGCATAGTGCTTCATGAAATCAAACATGTGTCAACCTCAATTATATAAAGTCAAACTCCTGGAACCAGAAAGTAGAAAGGTGATTGCCAGGCGGAAATGAGGAGCTACTTGTCAACAGATATAAAGTTTCAGTTAGAAAAATGAATAGGTTCTGAAAATGTAACATACAGCATGGTGATTATAGTTAATAATACTGTATTATCTACTTGAAATCTGCTAAGAGAGTAAATCTAAACTGTCCTCACCATACATAAACACACACCCACCCACAAATGGTAACTATCTGAGGCCACAGATGTGTTCATTAATTTGATTGTGGTAATCACATCACAATGTATATACATACTAAATCATCTCATTGCACAGCTTCAGAAGAAATGTTGTACGACCTAAATATATACAATTTTTACTTGTCAATCATACTTCAGTAAAGCAAAAAAAAAAAGAAAGAAAGAAAGAAAATTTAGAATGTTTTTGGGGCACCTTGGTGGCTCAGTGGGTTAAAGCCTCTGCCTTCAGCTCAGGTCATGATCCCAGGGTCCTGGGATCGAGCCCCACATCTGGCTCTCTGCTCAGCAGGGAGCCTGCTTCCTCCCCTCTCTCTCTCTCTCTGCCTGCCTCTCTGCCAACTTGTGATCTCTGTCTGTCAAATAAATAAATAAAATCTTTTTAAAAATAAATAAAAATAGAATGTTTTTAATTGTATGGTTTTCTTTTTATACTGCAGAGGCGACACTTCTTTTTTAGGTACAATCATTCTCATTGGCCCTTGTAAGGCTGCACATGGACCTTTTTTTTCCATTTTGGACATGTATTTTATTATATAGATATTTCCAGCAGAGCTATCATTAAGTACCTTTGTCAGGAGATGCCTATGAGAATCTAGATTGGAAAACAGCTCGTCCTGCAAAACCACAATACACTGCACAACCACCAGCCGGGCCTCAGCGTACAAGGTGAGGGGCCACCCGAGGCAGAGTCCAGCATCCCCCATGTGTGGATCTAGATGAACAACAGGAAATTTTGCAGGTGTAGATTTAAAGCGTGACCCAAATGACAAGCGACTTTCTTTGGAGGTACCCAAATGAGACACCAGCACTGGACCGCAAGGCGCCCGCTGGATAAAGCAGCTCTCCTCCGGGCCACATGAACAGAAAGTCCACTTTGTCTTGCTACAGGGACCCTATGACTCACTTTTGTATTCCTCCACATCAGCCCTGCTAATATGTCAAAACCAATGCAGCAGGCGATGTGGAAAGAGCTGACAGCCAAACGCCAAGAAGACAAATGATGAATGGCTGCCGCCTGGAACAAAGAGGTTAATTACTGGCATCTAACATATCTGAGGGGAAGATGTTACACACCCGTATTACCAATTAACCTCACCTCTAAGAAATCGCCATCACTGCAATTAATAGAAAATGCCTGTCATCCTAATTACGAGGTCTACACAAAAGGCCAGCGTTAGGCATGGAGATGTCTTTCATTACCTCCTCCTGGTTGGTTCTGAATTTTTTTTTTTTTTTTTGGCATCCTTTTTGTAAGTTACACTCGGTTCTACTTCCTCCTTAAAACTGTCCCTTGAAATAGTTGCTGCCGCCGGGTGTTCTGAACATAACTTTCACTGAGCATTCACTACCTGCAAAGTACCGTGCCAAGCACTTCCTAGACATTTCCCCCTCTTCCGCCCACTTCACTTATTCCTGGTCCCCGCCTGGTGCAACTTTTCACTTTCCAGCTTCCAAACTTGGTCTAAGAAATTCAATTTTGCCAAGTACTCCATGCAGGGGCCATCGTTCTTGACTCCTATCAGCCTAACTCACAAGAGAGCAATGCATCAATCTGGTTGCCAATTTACTGACTGCTGTTGAGAACCAGAAGGGCTCAGGGGAATAAACTCCTCTTCTCAGCACATGTCTTCTTGTTTACAAATCTCTACAGCAAGCCATACTGTACACTGTTGGTGTCCCTTTCACCATCCCTCGCACATTGAGTTGATAATTTCTATAAATACCTGTGATTCTTTGCCAGGACTTTCTCTGGTTGCCAAAGCGGGTTAATCCAGTATGGAGAACAGGTCAGAAGCATCAATGAGAAAACAAGACAATGCCCCCAGGAAAAGCCTCAACCAATGGCTACTGTGAGTAAGGGATAAGTGCTTCCTCATGTTTACCGTGAGCAACTCAGAAACATGTGCTTCACAGCGTCCCAGAGCCCCAAGCAAGACTGAGCCTAGCTGGCCCTCAGCAAAACACTACAGCTTACTGCCCTTCTGTCTCACTTACCCCCCTGATGAGTGCTTCATGGAATCACCTGCCAAATGAAGTCCTTGCACTCAGACGCTTGTCTCTGGGTCTACTTCTGGGGGCCCCAGCTGAAGACAGACATTGTAGGTTGTCCTGTGATCCAAGAGTCAGTTGGATGATCACAATATCGAGCCCCTCCATTTTAGGAATTTATCTGATGCCCAGGCAGGTTCTCTTGCTTGTAGGTCTAGGAACTCTCTTTTCTAAACAATTCTGGACACACATGCTGATCAGTCTGGCCTTCCTGGACTTGCTTCTACAGATTCTCAATTAACACCATCTCTCTGCAGAGAACAACCCAAATGATCAGACTGTTGTGCTTTTAATTACAATCTCAATCCAGGAACCTTCCTGACACGGGTGGGATGGAGTCCTGGGGCTCCACGAATTCATCAGTCACACACATAGTCCCCAGTAGATTTTTAATTACACAAGTAACACCTTAAAATATTCCCTTTTATGTAAGAATTGAAACATGACAGATAAGGCTAATATCCCTCTTGAGCACAACCTTTTCCCAAGAACCAAAGTCCCAATCTCCCCACAGAAGTTAC
Organism: Martes martes; assembly: GCF_963455335.1. Lineage (NCBI taxonomy): Eukaryota > Metazoa > Chordata > Mammalia > Carnivora > Mustelidae > Martes > Martes martes. The sequence goes on from NC_137901.1 coordinate 83,390,410, forward strand.
TGCTGTGGTCAGTTTGGTGTGTACATTTCCAGGCTTTTTCCTATGAATTTACACAGACTAAGTTGCAGAAGAAGTTTGAGTCGGGGGAGGTTGGCATTAATGGCCTCCTGCTGTACGTAGGCTCCACTATACTAGCAACGAACAATAGAAAAAGGAAATTTAAAATGCATCACTGGGGCACCAGGCTGGCTCAGCCAGTGGAGCATGGAGCTCTTGATCTTGGGGTCGTGAGGTCAAGCCCCACATTGGGTGTGGAGTCTACTTAAAAAGTAAACAAATAATAAAATAAAATAAAATGTGATTTACCATACAACCAAAAAATACTTTTAATCTGCGAACAGCTTCAACAAAAGATAAGCAAGATTTCTACACTGAGAACTACAAACGTTGCAGATAGAGGTTAAAGAATATTCACATAAATAGAGAAATGTCCCATGTCAGTGGGTTCTTGAGATTTTAGTTCTCCCCAAAATGATCTATAGATTCGCTGGATTCCCAATCAAAACCTACTAGGGTTTTTTTTTTCATTGAAATTTATAAGCTGATTCTAAAATTTATAAGGAAATGCAAAGAACCTAAAAAAAAAAAAAATCAAGCAACAGAGAAGAAAGACAAAGAGAAAACTTATACCAGCAGCTTTCAAGTCTTACCTAAAGCCATAGTCATCAGGGTTTTGTGGTCTTGGCACATGATAGACAAATAGAGGAATGGCACAAAATAAAGTCATAGGGCAGAACCACACATAGACAGTCATCTGATTTACAATAAAGGCATTGTTGTACAGAAGGATGATTTGAATAAATGATGCTGGATCAAGTGGATATTCATATGGACAAAAAAAAAAAAAAAGAAAGAAACACCTTGAGGCGCCTGGGTGCCTCAGTGGGTTAAAGTCTCTGCCTTCAGCTCAGGTCATGATCTCAGGGTCCTGGGATCAAGCCCCGCATCCGGCTCTCTGCTCAGCAGGGACCCTTCTTCCCCTTCTTTCTCTGCCTGCCTCTCTGCCTACTTGTGATCTCTGTCAAATAAATAAATAAAATCCTTTAAAAAAAAAGAAAAAGAAAAAAAAAACACCTTGATTCCCTACCTCACACCACATACAAAAATTAATTCCAAAAAGAATACAGATATGCTTAACATAGTCTTCATCTTGCTTTTCTCACTCAATGATATGCTTAGAGAATCTACCCTTCTCTGTACATAACCACCCTACTTAATTTTTTTTAATGACTGCCACGTACCCCATGCCAGGATATACCACAGTTTATTGAACTGTTTCTCTCACACAGGTGTATGTACTTTCTCCAGCAGCATCAGAGAAGTGGAATTTCTAGGTCATTTCCTTCAGATCCATTATATTCGGTTTCTCCAAATTCACTATGTCAACATTAGCGTTATGGTTGCCCCACGGAAGGTGGAATCAACACCCTACCCAAAGTTGGTTTGGATGTCAAGAATGATGACACCACACAGGCACCAAGAGGGTGTGTAATGATTTGCTACTCATGTAATGAAATTTTCTGGGGATAACAGGGTAAGCACTCAAGCTGATCTGGAATGTCCTCACCAAAGAGAGGGATAAGGCACTTATTTTATTGTGCTTAGGGATTGGAGCTGGGTGAAGGTTCCTGCACACATGGCAACAAAGAAACAGCACATGGGATTTCTTACTGGCTTGATCAGAAATGGGGCAAAGGGAAAAGGGGAAGGGAGAGATCATGAAAGCTGTTAGTGGTCAAATATCAAAATGGAGTCACACTTAATACTATAACTGGTTTGGGGCGCCTGGGTGGCTCAGTGGGTTAAAGCCTCTGCCTTCGGCTCAGGTCACGGTCCCAGGGTCCTGGGATCAAGTCCCGCATCAGGCTCTCTGCTCAGCAGGGAGCCTGCTTCCCCTCCTCTCTCTCTGCCTGCCTCTCTGCCTACTTGTGATCTGTCTCTCTGTCAAATAAATAAATAAAATCTTTAAAAAAAAATACTATAACTGGTTTATGTCAGCTTGGGTAAGTACCTAGCTACATGAACTACATACCCTCTAGATCAATGAATAGTCACTAACCCACTTATCATAGACTCCAGGTTCAGCTGATCATGTCAGGTTTGGCTAGGTCATGCTCCTAACTCAGTTTCCCCATCTGAAAAATTCTTAAAGAAAGCCACCAAGTGCAAACATAACTAAGCTGCTCACTAGTCTTTTACTGAGCGCTTAGTATATGCTAGGTACTACTCCGAGAGCTTTTGCATTAAATAACTATTTGCCATATAACAATCTATGAACTGACTATTATCATCCTTATTTTACAGGCTAGGAAATTGAAGCACAGAGAGCTGAAGTGATTTGACAAAACTGCATAGCCAATAAGTGGCAGAAATGGTACTCAAAGCCAGGCTGTCTAGATTCCGAACCCAAGTTCTTAATCATATACTAGGGCTGTGGACTCCTTTAAGACAGTGACAAATGCATGGTCCCACTATCCTGTACCACTCTAGAATCAACTAGAACACAATGTTACAGATGGCCTCTAGAGCCATGGAACAAGTTGGGTCTTGTGTGCACCTATCAGTGCCTGGCTAATAGTAAGTGCTCAATAAACACGACTTAATTAATGTGTTTACATGTAATAACAACAACACAGCCTTATATTATCCACGAGGATATAAAAACCAATACAGTAAAATCAACTGAAGAGCTCCAGCGCACACATTGGGCATTATTTCAATACCTCACATTAACAGCAGCACAGGAGAAAGCTCCCTATACTCATGAAACTGAGACTCTGGGAGGGTAGGGACTGAGTTGGTTGGACCCCGGTACCCCAGCACAGGGCCTGCCATAGGGCAATCACTCCAAAAGTACTTGTTGAAGAATATATGGGTACTTGGACAGAAAATCCCTGGATGAATAAATGGATGGACGCTTGCATGCATGGAGGGATGGATGTTTGGATAGATGGTAAAAATATGAATGGATGAGTGATCGTATGAGCAGAAGGATGAATGATAATGGATAAACAGAAGGACAAGCAGAGCAACAGATGGGTAGAATAAGCAGTTAAAATCATGGACTGTTTTGGGGGTTTGTTTAAGATTTTATTTTTAAGTAATCTCTATACCCGACATGGGGCTTGAACTCACAACTCAAGAGTTGCAAGCTCCACCTAATGAGCCAGCCAGGTGGCCCTCTCATGGACTGTTTAGACTGCCTAGGTTCAAATCCCAGCTCTGTCAGTGACTCCAGGAATAGAAATGGAATTAAAAGAATGAGAAAGTAACCCAAAATGAGACCCTGAGGAGGAATAAGAGAGTAATTTGTGAATAAAATATCTATGGAACACTGAAGCCAAACACCTTCCTTATATAAACAGGAGTGCTAGAATTCACAGAGGTAAAATGACTTGTCCAAGATGACACCATTGAGGAACGATAGTACCAGAACGAAAGTCTGGGTTTTCTGCCTCCTTTTTTTTTTTTAATTTTATTTATTTGACAGAGAGAAATCAGAGCTAGGCAGAGAGGCAGACAGAGAGAGGGGGAAGCAGGCTCCTGCTGAGCAGAGAGCCCGATGCGGGGCTCGATCCCAGGACCCTGAGATCATGACCTGAGCCGAAGGCAGAGGCTTAAACCACTGAGCCACCCAGGCGCCCCCTGCCTCCCTTTTATTCATTGAACAAACATCTATTTTGTACTTCCTATTTGCCAGCCAGTGTACTAGATGCTGGAGATACAGCACTGAGCAAGACAGACACAGGACCTACCCTCAGAGCACTGAAAATCTAGTGGGAAGTGATAATATTATATGGGGAAGTTCCAGGAGTTAGGAGAAGATGTAACAGTGAGAAGTAATCTAGCCTGGTGATCAGGGAAGGCATTATAGTCAAAACCTGAAGACAACTGAAAAGATAAGATTTTGGCAGAACCATGTATTAGACAGCTCTATGACCTTGGACAAACTGCATAATCTGCATGGGCCTCTTTTTCCTCGCCTTTAAATGTGGATCATAAATGGCAAAATCAATGATACTCAATAAATATTAGTTCTCCTTTTTTCCCCCAAGAGGGTCTCTTTCATTCTTTTCTTTCTTTCTTTCTTTCTTTTTAAGATTTTATTCATTTATTTGACAGAGAGAGACACAGTGAGAGAGGGAACACAAGCAGGGGGAGTGGGAGAGGGAGAAGCAGGCTTCCTGCCCAGCAGGGAGCCTGATGCAGGGCTCAATACCAGGACCCTGGGACCATGACCGGAGCTGAAGGCAGACACCCAATGACTGAGCCACCAAGGCGCCCTATAGGAGGGTGTCTTTCTAAGCTAACATCTCATCCCAGGAGAAAGAAAGTTGGGTATATATATAGTCGAAAAAACACAAATTGTATTGGTTTCTTTATCCCTTATAATATTTATTGAACACTGGCTGGTGGTCAAAAGCTTTTGTAGACACGGACATGTAGTCCCTACTCATCAAGTCTAAGAGGATGTCTCAGTCAGCTTTAGCCAGGTTATGCTGCAGTAACAAACACACCAAGGTCTCCATGGCTTCATACAACAAAAGTTGTGTGAATTTTAATTAATAAAATTAATTAATTATTAAGTAGACAAAAGTCTACTGTGGGTCTATGAAGCTTAGAAATCCAGGCTAAAACGATAGTCTGACTTCCCATTTTGATCATGAGGCCTTCACATTCCACACAGCATAGCAAGACACACAGAGAACTAACACCCTTTTCTGCGCTGAAAGCTGGAGGTGCCCCACACCCCTCTTCTCCTAGCTCATTGGCCAACACCAATCCCAGGGACCCAATTCACCACAAGGCAGGTAGGAAGGCAGCCGAGCATACAGCCTATCTGATGAGCACCACTATCTCTGCCACAGTGGAGACACACACACACAAATAAGCACACAAACAAGGATGTAATTAAAATTGCAACATGTGCCAGGAAGGGTCTGATTGCAGATGGCCAGGCTAAGGCTCCGGAAGGAAGACTTTAGAAAGCAGCAGACACAAACCTAAAACTATAGATAAGAAGAAATAAATCACGGTATATTACAGACCTGAATTTTCAAAACCAGGTTAGGAGTTCTGCCGAGTTTACCCATCCCTGCATCCTGGCAGCATCCAAGTGATGATTTCATTTCTCTAAGCCCAAACCACCAAAAACAACGTGGAGCACAGAAATTCAGCCACACATTTCCCACAGCACCTGTAAAAACAGCCTGACATGGCACGCTGCCCAGGATGTATTTACTGGGTCCTGTTCAGAGAGTGAAAAGTTCAGCACATCACAATCTGGGCCTGACTGGTACCAGGCTTCAGCTCGAACACAATCAATTCACTAGAGGGCTCAAACTCAAATGCCCACAAGGACCACTAAATGAGAGGAGGTGGTCTCAGGAGGCTGGAGAAACAAGCAGACCATGTCCACCGAAGGGGGCAATGGCCACCTGCACATTGCTACCTGGGATTATTTTTACATTTCTTTTTATTTATTTATTCGACAAACAGAGTTCACAAGTAGGCAGAGAGGCAGGCAGAGAGAGAGGGAGAAGCAGACTCCCTGTTGTGCAGAGAGCCCGATGCGGGGTTTGATCCCAGGACCCTGAGATCATGACCTGAGCCAAAGGCAGAGGCTTAACCCACTGAGCCACCCAGGCACCCCTATCTTTACATTTCTAAGAGAAGTTGGAAATCTAGACTTTGGTGTGAAACTGTAGATTTTTTTCAATGTGGGAGTTAAATAAAATTAATTAATTATTAAAAACCCTCTTTAGGTTGAACAAAAGGTACCTGCTGTCCAGATTCACCCAGTAGGCCTGCATGGAGGGGGCGTCCCTATGAAGCTGGACCTCAGTTCTCTGTTCAAGCTCTAAAACAATGCAGAGGAGCCTTAGACAAATCTGGCTAAAGCAGCCATAAAAGAGAAAAGCTGACATCAACCAAGACTCTTAGGAACCAGGGAATGGTTATGGAAATTCAGGCGCTGGACAAAATACTATGTACCCACTACAAATGTTCATAAAGACAGAGGACAGAGAGAGACATGCCCAAGGAGGAAATTCTAACTGAAGTGTTACACATAACATAAACAACCCATATATTAAAACTATGTATCAAAAAAAGATTGAAAGGAAATGCTTCAAATTGTTCATGGTGCTCTTTGGGTGGTAGGATTATGGATGGTTTTCGTTTGTTCATTTTTTTATTAGTTTTATTGTTCATTTTTTATTATTGTCCTCTTCATCACAGGGGCAAAAATGCATACTAAAAATTCAAAACTCATTGGCATGTGTGTCAGAGAATTTTAGACCTGGAAAAAATATATTAGTGGTCATGTCCTCCCAAAAACATCTCACTCAACACGAGAGGATACTTAAGCCCAGAGAAGCTGCATAAGTTACCTAAGGCCACACAGCTGGTGAGCAGCAAGCCTGGGATAGAACTCAGGTGTCTTGAATGTCAAGTTCAGGTTCAAGCACAGGAGGCTACAGACCCAGGCACAATATAGATGGAAAGAATACCACACAGAAATGAAAAGGAAGGAAGGAAGGAAGGGGGAAAGGGAGAGAAGGAGGAAGGAAAAATCTTAAAACTCTTCCTAAGCCATGTGTAGTTGGAGCTTTTCCCCAAACATTTCATCTGTGGATCTGCTCATTTCCATAAAAGCAGATACTCTTAATTCTGTCAAGACTCTGCAAAACATTTCCACTTGCTAATGTTCCCCAAGGTAAGAAAACTTGCAGGAAGTAACCAAAGAACAATTTTTGCACTTCTGATTTAATTACCACTGTTCTCCTCTATTAGGGAGCTCACCAAGAACTTGGATTTGAATGTTCCTCCTCAAAACCACTGTGTAATGCAGTGGCCACAAAATTAAGAAAAATTAATTTTAAACGTCAGCAGAACTCCTATGGGAGCACATGCCTCTATAATCTACCTCTCCAATCCATTAGTGCTTTGACAGTGAGGGAATTTGATATTTTAGTCACATCTTACAACCTGTGAACCAATTTGCACAAATTTGCTAATACAAAGGCTGTCTCGACTAAACTATATCAAAGTGCAAAGCAGCTAACTTCCCCCACTGCCTTCATACACAAAAATACAAAAATGATGTTAGCTAAGTCCTTGGTTACAAATGGTCTTGTTGAGGGACTAGACTATTTCCATAAAATCGCAGAATGTTAAAGAAGGAGGGGGAGCCTGGGTGGCCACAGGTGGTTATGCATCCAACTCTTGGTTCCAGCTCAGGTCATGATCTTAAGGTCCTGGGACTGAGCCCTGTGTCGGGCTCTGCACTGAGGGTAGAGTCTGCTTGAGTTTCTCTCTCCCTCTCCCTCTGCCCCTAATCCCTCCTCTAAAATAAATTTTTTAAAAAAGAATGTTAAAGATGGGCTCAGAAGATGGGAGAGATGTGGGAGGGTGGGCAAGGGAGGCTGAAAGAGACTGAGAGATCAAGAGAAACAATTTAATGTTACATCCAGAGAGAAATGGAGGGATGAGCAGAGAAAAATAAAGACAAGAGATTGAGACACGGACAGCAAAGAAACACAGAGAGAGGCAAAGAGATTAAAAAAATTAATAATAACAATGGAAGACAGACAGAAGCAGAGACAGACAGGAAGACAAACTGCAGACAGAGACAGAATGAAGCAGAGAGAGGAAGAGAGACAGAGGGAGAGGCAGAAGGAGGAAGGGGGAAAGAGAGAGAGATGCTAGTCTTCCTGCATTGTATTATCATTATTATTGCAACAAACTATAAACAACCTGTCACCTGGGCTCAGGGTGTCCACCAAGATCAGGGACAAGGTCAAAATAAAGTGGGTTGTTAGAATCCCAGGCAAGACGGAAAGACAATGACCAGCACAACCCTCTGGCTGAAGGCTAGACTCCCAGGATTCTGAGACTTGGGCATGTCGGCAGAGTCTTACAGTGCATTCTAGGCATGCCTGCCCCCAAAGCATCCGTTCTCTGCCTCCTGCCCAGACAGTCCTAATAGGGAGCAAAAGAGAGATTCCACAGAGCTCTAAAGCACTTCATGTAATCAGGGCTAATGGCTGCAGACCAGGAAAACACCAAGCTCAGGGTGACTTTCAAACCCCATGTGTTCTCTCTCTGCTGTGATCTGAAGACCTCAGACATGGTCACTAGCTCAAACCCAAGCTTTGTTTGTCCCCCAGACTTTGCTAGCCTTCACAACCTCAGGATTCAGCCGAGATGTGCCCCATCAGCTGATATTTATATAGTAAAGGAAAAAAATGATACAGTGATAATATCAGTGAGCATTTTTTGACCATTTATTGTTTGACAGGCACTGAGCAAAACTTTACAAGAATTATGTCATTTTGAGCTCATCGCCAAACCCCCTACATTTTAGGAACAGTATTTTTTCAGATAAGAAAACTGAGACTCAGAAGTTAGGTGTCTTATCTGGGGGCAAACAGCTAATGAGTTGGGGAGAGAAGATTTGAACCCGTGATCCAGATCTTAACCACAGTGCCTCTCTTCTAAGTCTCTACTATGAAGGTTCATTTAGAGATTTTAGTTCCAAGTGGCCAGGGAAATGGCTTCTGATATCCACAATATTCCTTCCCCTCCACTGGGTTTTGGATATGCTGTTCCCTCTACCTGAAATGCTTGTCCTTTCTTACCTTGCCTCTCACCCAGGGCTTTTTTTTAATTTTTTTAGATTTTATTTATTCATTTGTCAGACAGAGAGAGAATGCACACTAACAGGGGGAATGGCAGGCAGAGGGAGAAGCAGGTTCGCAGCTGAGCAAGGAGCCCAATGCAGGATATGATCCCAGGACCCCAGGATCATGACCTGAGCTGAAGGCAGATGCCCAGCCAACTGAGCCACCCAGGCATCCCTCTCCCAGGGCTAGGTCTCCTCACTTTTTAGATCTCAGTTCAATCAACTTCCTTCAGGGAAGCATTAGCTGATTTCCTTGACCATATCAAATCCCCCTTTATGCTCTTATAGCGCAATGTTCCTTTCCTGGGTTTGCTTACTACAGGTGCCATTTTACATATAATTGTGTGATTCTATGAGGAATCACAGATCAGACACTCCGCTAGTGAGGAAGTCCATAAAGGAGGGACTGAATCTAGTTTTGCTCACCCCTCTATCAATAGCAGCATGGGGCCCTAGCCCATAGTAGGTGTTTTCTGTATATGTGTTTAATTAATCGACTGATTGAGTGAGTGAGAGACTTAGTGAAATAACTAAAACTACACAAGTAAGAACAGGGGCGCCTGGGTGGCTCAGTTGGTTGAGCAACTGCCTTCGGCTCAGGTCATGATCCTGGAGTCCCGGGATCGAGTCCCACATCGCGCTCCCTGCTTGACAGGGAGTCTGCTTTCCCCTTCACTTCTCTCCTCTCATGCTCTCTTTCTCACTCTCAAATAATAGATAAATTAAAAAATCTTAAAAAAAAAAAAGTAAGACTAGAAATATGAAGATGGGGAAATGCCCTAAGAATCAGCTAAGGGAGTTGAAAATAGTTGTCTCTAGGGATAGACTAGGAGAGGAACAGGAAACTAGTTATTTGTTATAAATGTTATAATCTGTCTTTTTAACTGTGTACTTGCATTACTCTGATAGACTAAATTTTTAACTGAGATCATAAAAACTAAAAGCAACTACTTTGCCAGATTTTTCATATAAAAAGATGAAAGGGAAGGAAGGAGTTTTCCAAATGGAAAGAGAATGGAGGGATTTGAGAAATGTCAGTGAGGAGGCATCCTGGAGAACAATCCATGAAGTTCAAATATCTGGGTGCCCACGGCTACTGCTTTTTTTTTTTTTAAGATTTTATTTATTTGACAGAGATCACAGGTAAGCAGAGAGGCAGGCAGAGAGAGAGAGAGAGGAGGAGGAGGAAGCAGGCTCCCTGCTGAGAAGAGAGCCCGATGCGGGGCTCGATCCCAGGACTCTGGGATCATGACCTGAGCCGAAGGCAGAGGCTTAACCCACTGAGCCACCCAGGCGCCCCCATGGCTACTTCTGAGAAAAGCAACTCCTGAGGTACTTTGTTCTTGAAAGTTATGGGGGCTGGAGCCCATGCCTTGGGTACATCCAGCCCTGCAGCCACTGGCCACACCTGATTGGATGCAGAATCAGTGCTCAAGCTAAAGGCAACCAGTCACAACATGAGAGGGAGACCATGAATGAAACTCTATCCAGTAGAAGTGCTGCACATTTGATGATGGCAGATCCAGCCAATCAGATCCTCTCTTGGAAAGTATACCCAGCAGAGCAGTGTTAGTTCGGACCAACAGGCACACAGTGGAACTGATGAAGGCTCTATGAAATTGTATACAAAATAAATTTCCCAGGCTCTATTGCTTTGATCAGATTATCAAAGGAAGTTGTGATAAGCAAAGGTTAAGAACTAGTAGATAAGCCAGGTAAATATGTTTTATATTCTTAAACACTGAAAGATTTCATGTAAACATTTAGATTTCCAAGTTCTGTTTCAAAAATTACAGTAACACTGAGACTATAATTTCTCATGGTAATGATCGCCCAGAGCTGAGTCATAACTGCTCCCTGTAGATGGGGCATGTGTTCTCCAGCTCATCGTATTCCCACCATGCTCAGCCCATTTCACTTGTTGACATGTCATGCCTGGATCCTGTAAACAGTTGAGTTTGCAACTCTCAGCTGTCAACAAGCAGTTAATTCAGACTAAGATGTGAGTGGTTGATATGTTCGCCTTTTCTCTCTCTCTTTCTCTCTTTTTAATAGGAGCTTATCCCATTAAGATCTCTCATGATGGAATTCATAGGAGAAATAATTTTGAGTCCCTCTCAGGTCATGTTTATGCTCCCTACTGTCTCTCCCATTCAGGTTGGACCAGAACAGAAATCCAGTTCCAGGCATTGTATCCCTATTCTAATCTTCTGTAGACCTTCCTAGATTTCTGTGTTCTATTTTTGTTTTGGTTTGGTTTTATTTGGTTGGGTGTTGTTTGATTTGGGGTTGTTTTGTTTTGTTTGGGAGCTTGGGGGGGGGGTGTTTCTGGTTTGGGGAGTTTTGGTGGTTTAAGGAGTTTTTTTGTTAGGTTTTGTTTTCACCTTTTTTAGCTGCTGGAAATTACAGTTTTGCCTCTCAAAAGAATCTTGGTCCCTAACAAAATGGGGACCTAGCAGCTCCCTTTGATTGACACCTAGTACTGAAGTCTTCTGTTCTCCTTCCTGACTCAGGTAACAATCATAGATGGCACTGTGGCTGGGGTCACGCTGAGAAAAACCCTGTTACCTTTGCATAATAAAATGCTGCATGGTTTGAAATTGTCTCATGCTGGGCCCATTCTCCTAGCTGTTTGGCACATGCAAAGGGACAAAATGACTTTGAATTGAGGGGTGGCAGTGCGAGAAACAAAGGCATCCAAAGTCAGTCTGTGATGTTCTTTATACTACAAGCTTGAGAACAGTGACTTCCACTGTAACTCAGAGGGGAAGAGAGATTTCTTGCCTGAGGCTGGTGTCTCAGAGACTGAATCTCTACTTGAGTCAATTACATTTGATTCAGTACTTCCTGAACATCATTATGTGAAATGCAATACATCTGCTGTGTGGGGATGCAAAGAGGAGGAAGATAGAGTCACAGCTTCAATGAACTTGAAGTCCAGTAGGGGAGATAAGACAAAATCACTAATGAAAGATCTGAATTCAATGAATACGGTTTCCAACTAAGAGACATCTGGTCCTTCCATGCCAACAATTTATTTCCCACTTTTTTTTCTTTGTTTGTTTTTCAGTTTGGGGGTTCTTTTGTTTTTGTAAACCACATGCTCCCAATCTTAACAATTTTGGTCCAGGTGAGCCATCCCGTGTTGCCCCTACTGCCTTTTCTGAGACAGAGAGAGACCAAGTTCCAAGTACATTATCTAAGCCCCTGGATCCAGCCATACTTGAAATCTTCCTTTAGTCTTTTACAAGCCTTGAAACTATAAAATTGTGTATTTATTTAGCCTAAACTTGTTTCAGTTATCTCTTTTCACTGAAAGAGTCCTGACTAATAAAAATATATACAAACGCTCTTACTTATATTAACTCATTTCACCTTCAAAACAACCCTATAAGATTTATAAAAGAGAAGAGCTCAGGTAAGGCTCTGAAGAGGGTAAGACTAGTGTGAACACCATCAGGTTTACTTTGTAAAATAACCTATCCTTCCTAAAGAATATTCTTCCCTCCACCTAGTTACCCTGGAGGCAGGAAAACAAATCAGGAAAGAGGATAATAAAACTTGTTCAGGCAAAAAGGCCTAGAGCACTGTTTCTCAAACCTTAACATGTATTTGGATCAGCTGGGGATCTCATTAAAATCCAGAATCTAATTCAGTTAGGTCTGGGGTGGGGCCTGAGATTCAGCATTTCTGCTCCCAAGTAGTGTTGATTCTGTTGGTCCATGACCACACTTTGAATATCCCAGGCTTAGACCAGGGCAGTGAGTAGCCAGAGGTGGCCAGTGAATATGTTTTATTTGATTCACACAGTGTTTTAAAAATAAAAATTTTGTATTATACTTGTTTCCCGATTTTCATGTATGTTCAAAACTTTTCATTGTAAAAAGTGTTTTTAAGTTAATTGCCAAAATCCAAAGGTGATTTTTACATAAATGTCTCACTTTCTGGCTTCCCGAGGATTTGACCGATCTGGCCACACTGGGCGCACAATCCTGCCTAGCAACCATGAGTGTCCCTGGTGGGTCTCCAGTTGGCCCCACGGTCCATCCGTTCAGCACAGCACAGTGGTGAGGCAACCCCGGGGACCGCAGGTTAGGTGCACACCCAACACCCTCTGGCTCCCCCAGGGAGGTGTTAAGCCCCTGCCAGCCTGGGGAAGAGGGACATTTGCTGCGGTCAGTGACAGGCCGCTGCGCCCCGAGGGACCGCTAGCACCTGGCGACCACCTGTTTTCCGCGCGCGGACGCAGCCATTCGCACATCCTTGCAGGGACCCGCCCCCCCAAACCCAGGGGATCCGCGCGTGGCGTGCCTTCTCCTGGCCGTCCAATTCCGTCGTCGCCCCACCCCCAGTTCTAGCGCATCCTCCGGCTCCAGCAACCCCATTCTCGCGGACGGCGTCCTGCGTCCCCCTCCCCGCCCCAGATGGCCCCCCTCGACCCCCTTACCCAAGGCAGGCTGCGGCTTGGGGAGGCGAGACCCGCGGCGGCCCGCCCCCTTCCCCTCCCCGCAGCCCCTGCGATGCCCACCTTACCTGCCCGCAGCGATGGTGGTGGGCCTGCCCTCCCTCCTCCTCTGCCTCCAGCGGTGGCGCCTCTGCGACCGCCGCCACCACCGCGGCAAAGCCACCTGCGCGTGACCCTCGATCACCAAGTCCTCCCCACACACATACACACACATGCGCGCGCGCGCGCTCTGCCCTTAGAGGTGGGAGCCGTGGCCTGGGAGGAAGTCATAAGGGGTTCGCGAGCCAAGCCTGCGGGTGAGAAACGCCACCGCCCCCTCTCCCTCCTCTGCCAGGAAAAGTTAGTTGTCTCTGCAGTTGGGTTTCTTGGTGGGCAGGACCCATTCGCACGTTCCTCTCTCCCCATTCAGTCAATCACTCATGTTGCTGATCCCCAGATACACAGGGGTCCTCCGCCGGCCCCCAGGAGGATGCGTGCTTGCTGCCCCTCTACCGGGAACCCTTCTCCCTGTCCTAAGGGGCTTCAAAGGAAAATCAAAGGCCGGGTTACTGGGCCCGCAGAGGCAATCTTCCTCTCTAAGTCTCCAAAGGAACTGTGGGCTCCTACCTGCAGTTTTTAATCCCGGGTGACTTAAATGTTGCCGAAAATGGACTTTCCCCTGGTTTATTAAACCCCTTTGTGACCCAAATGAAAAAGCATTGTTGTTGGGGGTATCACATGAACAGTAGGTGAACGGCCTAGAACAGTAGGCACTGGGTAGGGTTAGCTGATACTACCCTGGCTCGCATTCGGCATGGCACCCTGCACCAAAGCTGAAACCGAACAAAACATCTCTCCAGCATGGAAACCATCTCATTCCCTTCCTCTTTAAGGCAAGTGATGTAAACCTGAGGATGGTGGCCAAGTGTGTCCTGCAGAATCCGTTCTGTTTGGTTGAGTTGCTGTTTTAGGAAAATGTGAATTGATTGTCAACGCTCAAAAACCTGAGAGATCACATCAACAAAGGGATATTCAGTAACTTCGAAACAACAGAAAGTTGGGGCCGGACAGAGCCCACTTTCCCGGAGGCTGGAGGTCACAAGCAGCGGGCTATTCAAAGAGGTGTTTGCTCTGGTTAGTCCCAGTTTCCACGAGATTCACTTGCTCCTTTAGAAGATCTTCCCAGTCCCTGTAAGACCTTTTGAGTTTCACCTATGGTCTAATGCTGAGTTTTGTCCAGTTTCCCCAAAAAGTAGCTTTCATTATCCCCATCATACAGAAAAGGAAACTGAGGCTCAGAAAGATCTAGTAAGGGGCACGCAAGTGGCTCAGTTGGTTAAGCATCTGCCTTCCACTCAGGTCATGGTCCTGGGGTCCTGGAATGGACCCCCCCATGAGGCTCCCTGCTCAGGGGGAGGTCTGCTCCCTCTGCCCCCAACTCGTGCTCACTCTCTACCTTAACGAAATAAATAAAATCTTTAAAAAAAGAAAGAAAGATTTAGTAAATTGTCCAAGGTCACATAGCTAATACATAGCAAAAACTGAAGTTGGGACCCAGGCTTTATGCCCTGAGGGTCTGAGCATAGCAAGGGAAGCATAAAGGGGAGAAAAGTGGTTTACACCAAGTCATCTTTTTGAAAGGAGCATTTTTATTAATAGCACACTTTGAATGCCAATTTGTTGGGATTGTTAAACAAGAATTTAAATTTTTAGCTTCATCTACTTTGGCAGTGTCCTCTCCCACACTCACTCCACCTCCTTATTTTTCCTCATTTAAGCACTCTGAAAAATTCTAAAGGTCTAACTGAAATCGAAAACGTTTCTTATTTCATCTGTCTCAAGTTACTGGCAACCGTAGGTGTTCTTTCCTTTCCATTTCTTTTTAGCTTCTTTATTTATATTTTACTCTTTGTAGTTTGTAAATTCCCTCTTACCAGCTGCTTGCAAAATCAAAATGTCTTTACTGTTAAGTTTCCAGTTAGGGTTGTTTTTTGGCCCAATAAACATACATCTGAGGGGGAAAAAAAATGTGTGCACATTTTTTGTGTCTGCACACAGACACCTATAAGTACAGCCCCTAAAAGGTTCTTGGTGTCTCTCCAGGTCTCAGTGTCCCAAAATGTGTTCACAGATCTTAAACCCAAAAGCCAGAATCACTCATAGCATAACCATACCCTTTACATTTAGAACAGTTGGTTGCAACTATTAACCAGAAATATGATCCTATGTTACTGTCAATTTATAAATGTTGACAACTCATTCAAAAGAATTTAAACACAGTGAAGACAACCCCACCACCACCACCACCACAACCAAAAAATAATAATAATAATAATAATAAAGAAAAAAAAAAGAAAGAAAAAGATACATACCCAGGTCAGGTATAACAAGTTCATGACTTCTGTTCCCAACTTTCAGGGTGACTGCTGGGTCTACCCCTTCCAAGTCAGTGGGGGAAGCTCTCTGCCTTAATGTTTTTCCCTCTCTTCCTTGGTCCCTGGGGCCCCTGAAACCCCCGATCCTCTCCACCTTGATGGCGTGGGTTGTCAATCATTCTGTGCCATACAGCTACTCTGCAGGGTGGGAGGAGTGGATGGGCTGAGGAAGGGGAAGCTACAGAGACTACAGATTGGAGGAGAAGAAGGGAAAGTAAGAGCTCGTCACCACAGTCTAACTTCAGCCTCAGTCATCTCTCAGGTACTACTCAAAGTGTGGTTCCTAGGCAGGCAGCTTAGGTGGCAACTGGGAACTTGACAGAAATACAGATTCTTCGGCCCCACCCCAGACCTACCCATTAGTCCCTCTGGGGGAGGGGTCTAAGGGAATCTACGGTTTAGTCCTCTGGCAGACTCTCATGAGTCCTAAAGCTTGGAATTAACCTCCACCTGAGTGCTTTTATGCTAAAATAATCTTTCTGCACCTCAAGTTACTTTACCAAAGCCGCTCCCTCCCCACCCTGTTATCCTGGCCAGACCCCCAGAGAGAAAGAGAGGCTAGGAACCCCTCTCATCACACTGAGAATTCTGAATAACTTCATTCCTTGCCTTTGGAATATCATCTTATAATTCAATAATAAGCAAATAACCCAATAAAATGTGGGCAAAAGATCTAAACAGACAGGTCACAAAAGAAGGTATATAAATGGCCAATAAGCACCTGAAAAGGTGTGCAACACCATTAGTCATCAGGGAAATGCAAATTAAGACTTCAGTGAGATACCGCTATACACCACCTCCCAGAGTGGCTAAGACTAGTAAGACTGACAACATTGAGTGTTTGTGAGGATGTGGAGCCACTGGAACTTTCACACATTGCCGGTAGGAATACGAAATGGTACAACTTTGGAAAAGAATCTGGCAATTTCTTATAAAGCTAGATAGACACTCATCGCACAATCCAGCAACTCCACTCCTAGGCATTTACCCACGAGAAAGGAAATCATGTGACCCCACAGAGACTTGCACAAAACAGGTTTATGCATCAAAGCTCCAAACTATAAGTGTCCACTGATGTGTGCAGAGAGAAACAAACTGTGGCATACCCACAGAATAGAATACCATTTAGCAACAGAAAGGGAATGAAGTACTGACATGCGCAGTAAAAGGGGTGAATAGCGAAAACGTTATGCCCAGCAAAAGAAGCCAGACCGGAAATGTTACACCTTGTATCATCCCATTCATAGGAAACACTGGGGATATAGAGTAATACAAAGCAGGTCAGTCAGTAGCTGTGTGGGGTTGAAGGGATAGTGATTAGCGGCAAAGGGATATGTGGAAATAGAAGAATATGGAAATGTAAGAGATATAAGAATATGGAAATATGGGGCACCTGGGTGGCTCAGTGGGTTAAGCCTCTGCTTTCAGCTCTGGTCATGATCTCAGGGTCCTGGGATCGAGTCCCGAATCCGGCTCTCTGCTCAGCAGGGAGCCTGCTTCCCCCTCTCTCTCTGCCTGCCTCTCTGCCTACTTGTGATCTCCCTCTGTCAAATAAATAAATAAAATCTTAAAAAAAAAAGAATATGGAAATATTCTCTATCTTTACTGGAGTGGTGGTTTACATAGGTATATAAATCTGTCAAAACTCATCCAACTGTCCACCAAAAATGGGTGCACTGTTGCACGTAAATCGTACTGCCATTGAGATGATTGTTCTTAGCACGCCTGCCCATAAATGACACTTCAATAAACATGATTATTTTGAAGTGCCTGTCCTGGCCCAGCTGCGCCCAGGAGGGAATCGCTGATGCCAAAAGGGACAGAGGCATCTCTGCTCTCCATTCCTGCTGCTGCTTGGAGGTAGGTCAGCAGTGCAGAGGTTTTTCCCACATTAAATAACTTCAAAAGTCCAGTAATTGGGAAGCGAGTGTCTCCAGCGCAATGCAATTCCTGAGCACTCCTCACTCTGCCCCCTGCACCAGGAGACAACCCTGGGCTGGAGAATGGCTTAGCGATGGATCCCAGGGGCCATTCTCAGGGCTGTCCAGTCACTCTCACCAGCACCTGCAGCACCCCCTGTGCTCCAGCCTCCAACACTGCTTTCCTAATTGGAGTCTGGGTCACCAAGGCCACATTCCCTGGTTCCTGAGGCTTTTGGAAAAGAGAAGAGAGCCACTGACGTTTCCAGCAAGCTGTGTCCCTGTCTGCCAGGGAAAGCAGAGCTGCCGTGTCCCACCTCCACCGCTAGGAGGCGCGACCCGTGGAGAATGACTACCATTAGAATGGCGACGGGGGACCTGGGCAGCACAGCGGCCCCACGCAACGAGGCGGGGGGGTGGGGGGTTATGCCTCCGCTGCCTGAGTAGGTCTCTGGCAACCACCCATCTCCTGTCTCTCCAGATTTGCCTATTCTGGATGTTTCACATAAATGGGATTATACAATATGTGGTCTTTTGTAACTGGCAATTCTTCCACTGAGCTTCGTGTTTTCACTGGTAGCAGTGATGGGCATTCCATCGCCCAGATGCATAACAGCTTTTCTTGACCCACTCGTTAGTTGATGAACAATGGGTGTTTACAGTGCCTTGGACAGCCCTTACTCATCTCGGTCCTCAGAAGGGAGCAGGCCTGTGAGTTCCTCCAAGGACAAGTCCACGTATTCTGAACTCTCCACAGATCCCTAGGGCTCTAAGGCTTCAACAACAAACATTACTGCTCAGGGTCCTGAGGCCTGGAGGTCTGACAGGAGGCAGGCATGGTTGAGTCCCTAAGGAGGGCTCTCTTGCTGGTCCTGTCCTCACATGGCTTTCCTTGGAGCAGGCACACCAAGAGAGCTCTTGTGTCCTCTTTTTACAAGGACACGAGGGCCCCTCACTCCTAACCTAATCTCACTTAATCACGTCCCCAAAACTCCACCTCCAAATACCATCACATTAGCGTTAGAATTTATCAGATGCATTTTAGGACACAATATCCAATCCACAGACAGCACCTGCCTCTGACCCACGCTGCCACCCCGCCCGTGCCTCCTGCCAGTTCCTGGTGGGAATGTAAAATGGTAAATAACCCCGGAAATCAGTTTGCAGCCCCTTATAAAGGTCAAGATACAACTTACCATATGACTCAGCCGTCCCACTCCTAGACATGTACCGAAGACACAGTGCTGGGTCTGAATCCAGCCCCCTTTTCTTTCCAGACATGTGACCTTGACCAAGTGATTCAGCCACCTTGTGTCAGCTTACTCATCTGTGAAATGGGATAATTATAACGCTTTATTCATTCATTTAATCAATATTTACTGAGCACCTCTGCGAACCAGGCTGTGAGTGGGCAGTGGTGGATGAGACAGATATGGCTATCCTCAGAGAGGGTCACAGTTTGGGAAGGAATGTAAACAGTAAACAAATAAGGAGACAAATGGTGATACATGCTAGGAATGAAAGCAACAGGGAGCTGACAGAAGGGATAACATGGGGTGATGGATTTTTTTTTTTTAAGATTTTATTTATTTGACAGAGAGAGATCACAAGTAGGCAGAGAGGCAGGCAGAGAGAGAGAGAGAAGCAGGCTCTCCGCTGAGCAGAGAGCCAGATGTGGGGCTCAATCCCAGGACCCTGAGATCATGACCTGAGCCGGAGGCAGCAGCTTAACCCACCGAGCCATCCAGGTGCCCATATTTTTTTTATTTTTAAGTAATTTCTATACTCAATGTGGAACCCAAACCACAACCCTGAGATGGAGAGTCTCGGGCTCCACTGGCTGAGACAGCCAAGTGTCCCTGGGGTGCTGAATTTAAATTGGGGAGTGAGAGAAGGCTTTTCTGGGGGGAAATGGCCCATAAATGAAACCAGAAGGACACAGGAGCCTGTGAAAAGGCCCTGAGCCACAGAACCTGTGTGTGCCTTCGGAGAAGCACAGGCACTGGAGTGAGGAAGGAGGCAGGAGTGGGGACCAGGTTATATCTACTTGCACTGTAGACCAGATGCGGCATTTGGACATTACCGAGCCAGCAGCGGGGACTGTCCGATTTTGGCTTTCCCCGAAACCGGATGTCGGTTCATAAGCTCCCGCGTCTGCGCACCCGGAGCGCAGGGAGAGGCACAAGAAAGAGGCAGCCCCTCCCAAGCCAGAGGCGGTGTTCACAAGCAGGGGACTCACCAGGCTGGTCTTGGCAGCCATAGGACAAGGGGGTCTCCGAACAGCAGCCAGAACCTTAAAAGTTTACACGGAGGTCTTAATGGGTTCAGTCACCTTGGTGTCAAGAACATCTTACTGTCTCAAGGCTATGTCCTTGAAAATGGCTCCCACCGTGGGAATGGTGGGAGGAACGCACATTTCAAGGGGAGGGGTAAGGAGCTCGCAACCTCCTGACCTTCCCAAGGGGGCCCCCTCACGGGTCAAGCCCAGGTCACATTCCCTCCGTGATCCCCACCATCACTCCACTCCTCGTGACCATCTCCCCACGCTGCCCTCCCCAGCAGAGTGTCTGGAGCAGTCGGTCAGCAAGACTTTGCACGCATGGAGGTGGCTGGTTGGGAGGCTATCTGGCCGCACCAGAGGCGGATCCCCTAGCAACCCATATAAGCACATGGAAAATAGATAATGATGATGATAATGATTTCCAAAATAAGTAACAATTTTTTCCACCGAGAGGGAGCCCCATGATCTGACCCACTGATTTATTACATCCTCTAGGCTGGGGGTCAGATCACTGTGGGGCTTTATAAGTGTCCCCGTGTGATTTAATAAAAATGGTGCGTATACAGTCTCATTGGATGTACACGCACGACACTCTGTTTGGATAATGGCACCAGGGTGTCCTCGCAAGGCAGAGAGAATGTTCAAGGCTGTCCTGTTTCAGAGGACGGCTTTTCTGCTTGGAGACGATTCGGTGTTCAGGAGGGCAGAATCTGTGGCTCTCGTTGAAGTCTTGTAGGGTGATTTTAGTAAGGTTATCTCCATGTGCTATGATGTCCTCCAGGCCAGCGAAGGGAACAAAGACAGGCTCAGTCACACAGAGTGTCCGGATGACCTCAGCACCACATTGCTCTCTCAGGACTGCGTCCTTGAAAATGACTCCCACTGTGGAAAGAGTGGGCAGAAGGCACATTCCGAGGACAGGGGAGGTGGTGAGGAGCCTCGGGGTGCCCAGGTCCAGCTGGAGGATCCAGCCGCCTGCACGTCCTCTCCGTGACCTCCACCAAGCACAGACCCTGAGACAAAGATGTGAGGGTAAGTCATGTATTTGGGGGAAATGGCCTCAGGAAGCACTGGTAGAGGAGAGGGCGAGGCCAAGGAAGGAAGCAGATAGAGAGCACAACACTAAGCAGATTACCACTGGGACAACAGGCCCCCGATCCCCACTCAACGTAATCCCCAGCCTAGGAGCAAGGGATCTGCGGTGTTTATCCACCAGCTACCAGCTGCCACCAGGTGAGGCTCGCTGGAAGAGGGAGGGGTGCTACCTCCTGGCACTGGCAGCCTGCCCTATAAACAGCCAGATAAACTCTCAGCTGAGCCTTAGGCACTCCTATTACAAGCCACCAGCTCTGCCTGCCTAGAAAGGGGGAGTGGGAAGGGGATATAAGCAGGGTGCTCGCAACACGAGCTGCGGGAGTCCGGGAGGATTTGCAGCAGAGAAATTTGCAGAGCTCACTCTGGTGGAGAGGAGGCTGTAGGCAACAGTAGTGGCAGGCAAAGTCCAGCCTGGAGCCTGCTGGCACGGGTTCCGGAGGGGACTGTCATAGTCAGTGGGCGTGGACAGCAGTGGGGAGGTTGGAGATATATTTGCAAGTAGGAACTGCAGGGCTTGGCCATGGAGCGGATGCGGGGATGAGGGCAAGAGGCCTATCTAGGGTGGCACTGATATTTCTGGTTCTCTGAGCGAGGTGAACCCAAAGGCTGTTTCCTGAGAGGGGGAGACAGGAGAAGAGGATGCTGGTATTACTGAGAAACTGAAGGAAAATTAATGAGCCCCTGTAGGAGACTGCCCCTCGTCCACGGCCCTCCCCATGCCAGGCCCTCAGTGTGGTTCTGTGCTCTTCCATCCAGTCCCACGGTCTCAGAAGACAAGATTCAAGCCTCTGGGGCGTGTGACAAATGATGAGTTTGCAATATTTCATCTCTGGGAAATAGCACTCAGCAGAAACAAGCCTCACAACCCACAGGTTCCTGGAATTCCACGTGGCATCCCAACTTGGTCCTGCTACCCAAGAAGCAAATCTTCTCCTTGCTTACAGTAACTGTGGCATAAGCCAAGCATTAGAACAATGGGGTCCTTTTCAGGTGGTGACATGTCTTTAATTCTGTGAGTTTCCATGGCTCAGAGTTTTCCTCTTAATGTATGGCTCAAAAATAAAAACAGGACAGTAAAGGTTTGGGATTTGTCCCAGAAGATTTGAATGAGTCACTCTTGTATTCAACCAACATTAGCATCTAATGTTTTGAGACAACTGATGGAAAGAGGGGAGCGTTCATAAGGAAGTAAATCACCCAGACAGAGGTGAATCGCTGCCCGGAGGGGAGAGATGGGTGATTATGTCCACACGTGGCTTTACAAGGAATACGGGACCCTGGAATGGCACAGTTGGCCTCGAGACAGAGAGACGTTCAGAATCACCTGAATGGCCACACAGGTTGGTACAACCACTTCAGAAAACCGTTTAGCAACGTCTTCTAGAGCTACACATGCACAGACAGCATCATCCAGCAATTCCATTCCCATGGAAATGCACCCATCTGTTCACTAAAAGACACGTGCTAGAATGTTCCAGGTGGTACTATTCATGATGGCAAAAAAAAATCAAAACAAAGAAACTGAACCCAAATAGCCCCAGTAGAATGGATGGTTCTACTGTGGTGTAGTCACACGTGGAGTATTGTGCCCCGTACAGCAAGGTGGATAAATGGCTTACAATGTGCAATAACATGGATGATTCCAGCCCAAAGCTGTCATTCTAATAATAACGCTTTGCATTTGGAAATGCTGTTAAGGAATTCCTTCCTTCAGGAAATATTGAGCAGCTGCTACTGGAAGCAACAGTATTCTAGGTCCTGGAGATACACAGAGCAGACAAGACCATCTAGTAGCTTTGCTATCAGGGAACTCACATTCTACAAGGAGTGAACAAACAGCAAACACGTAATAAGTCCCAAATCTCTGAACATGTTTTAGTTGGGGTTTTTTAGGCTTCTTAATGGGAGTAAGCAACTTAATGACCAAGACTGAACTAAATGAATATTATGTTTTAAATCCGGAGTGGATGGGCCCTTATAGGGAGGGAGGGGCCCTTGAATGGACATCAAGGGACTGATGAATCTCCTAGAGTTACTGCAAAATGTTGTATGTCTGGGGATTTTTCTGGGGAGATGGTCCAAGGCATTCTCAGATTCCTAAAAATATCATTGACCCAAAGAGGGTTCAGAATCCCCCCATTCTCTCTAATCTCGCTTAAGGTACGTGCAAACATTTTCAGAGCCCATGCCCATAATCACTGGGATCAACTGTATTTTGCTTGATTTGCTTCGAGTATTTCTCCGGAATCGTAAATGCATGGCCATGTCCTACTTGTCACCCATAAATGCTACGAAAGATCGTACTGTGTCATATTCTGTTCACTTCCTCCAACCACTCTCAGCATCAGGCACACGACCGTTTCTTGTTGCTCACCATTCCGTAGCAGCTGCTGTGAATACCTTTGCCCAGATTTGTTTGTTGCTTCTAAAGGGTTTTCTTCGAGCCTATTGGAAAACTGCAGGAAGTGGGTCAAATGATACTCACGTCTTAATACTCCTAGGTTGCTACTCACCACATTTTGAATGCAGCAAGAAAGGCTATTAAAAATCACCTGCAGGAGATGACAAAAGGGATCGTTTTTGCTTTAATTCATCATTGATCTTCCTCTTTCCCCCCGTAATAATAGTTATCTATCCTGGGTAAAATAGGAGAGTGAAACATGGTACTTATTACAATAATGGAAAAATACCTATTTTCTGGCAAGACATTTCATGCTTCTGTGCCCTTGGAAGTTCCACTCAAATCTTTTCCTATCATTCACCATAACCGATGTGTCAGTTTCAGGGTAAACAGGCAAGATGGGGGTTGGGGGGTTGGGGGGTGAAGGGTGGAATGTTGCCATGGTAACAAAGGATTTCAGTGATGAGTATCCATGGTGATTGTTGCTAAATTCTGAGAGGTTTTAAATGCTTTATTTAAAATACATAACAACTATGCAGCTGCTGAGGATGTTCTGAAGGGAAGAGAGGAATGAGTTGTTTGCACTTTTATGAATACGCCTGGCATGGTTCGGCAGGAAGGAGATAAGGCAGTTTAAGGACAGACGTGCTCTATGTGTGATACTATTCAGCAGTTATCAAGGACCACTCTCCCTCTCATTCAGAATCCTCTCACACCTCTGGGTCCCATTTGTACCTCGATCACCTCCTCGACAGGCTAACACCTGAGATAAACTCAGGCAGAAACCAGCCCCCACCCTACTCCTTCCCTGGGCACCCTGCTCCCACCACTGCCTCGGAATAGAAACATGCAGAGCTTTGAGCAGAACTGAGAGTTCCCAAAGGGCAAACCTCATTGGAAGTTTAAAATAGGTGCTGGGGAGTACAAAGCCAGGACTATTTCTTTTTTCACTCACATGGATATGAGTATGAGTTGTAGAAAGGGAACTAGAACTCAGATCTTCTCATTGCTAATCTAGAGTTCACTTATTTTCCTTTTGTATTAGAATGACTATGAATTAGAATGACTATGACTATGAACAGCAGAGACCCCATGTAACAGGAACTATAAAAAATAGAAGCTCATTTCTCGTTTACAAAAAAAAAAAAAAAAAAATCCAGGCGCTCAGGGAGCCAGGCTTCTTCTATCTTGTTGCTGCACTGTACACAGACTCCATTCTTATGGTCACCTTATTACCCACTATAGCTGCCTGATTCCAGCCATCACATCCAAATTCCAACCAACAGGAAAGAGGAAAAAGATGAAGAAATACAAGCAAAGGACCCAAACAGCTGCCTTGTAAAGAATGTTCCTGAAACCTTCCATTTGATACTTTCTTTATGTATCTATCTACTACAGGGCCTCTCCTAGCTACAAAGGAGGGAGGGAAAGAAGAGAGAGAAGTTCTCGTGGTCCAGATTTCATCTACAGTGAGGCCCTGTAGTGGTTCTTGAGAGATCATTTTAAATCCTACTAATCACCTTGGGAGAAACCGATCCCCTTTCCATTCCTTTCCAAACCTGATAAAGACAAGGAGAAAGTCTCAGGCTGGTGCTTCAGGGACTGAACACCTGCTGCTGTTTCCTTTCAACAGGGATCCAGTCTCAGCCCAAAGCTCTAAGAATGCCTACACATGCAGAGCAGATGCTAACTTTTGTTTTACGTGAGTTGCTGTCTTAACCAATCACAGTGGCCTTTATTAGAACTTAATATATTGTTTGGTTTGCCTTGGATTAATGTTCATGCGCTTTCTATTTCAGTGAGTAATGAGATCTTCCATTTACATCTGTGATTTTTTTTTCCTTTTAAATAAACAGCTTCACGTTTTACGGGTGAATTGACTTAAAGGAGAAAACCTTCACGTAAACAACAGTACAGGTAGCACACAGATGTGTTAAAAGCGTGACTGAAGAAGGGGACACATGGGTTTGGTGGACAATTCCAGCTGAGACTGGAAGAGGCCTATGTTCAGATCCCAGACCTGCTACTGACTTGCTGTGTGACTTTAGGCAAGTCCTTCTCCACTCTGGGCCTCTGGTTTCATACCGGTAAAATGAAGAAAACTAGACTTGCTAGTTGCTAAGATAGCTGCTCTAAAGGAATTCGGGGGTTCACAAAGGACCCCAAATATAACTCCCCAGAACCCCAGAACCTGAGAACATCGCTTCTCCAGACATACCAGCTTTGCCTCTGTGAGCATTTGAGTATACAGAAACAGCAAACACTTGGCTTAGGAATGGAGATTAATCTGCATTCAGAGCATTGCAAATAAATAAAGATTTTTAAGCCAGTGGAGAGCTATCTCCCAAACATACAAAATTAGACTTAATTATTTTTAAAACAATACATCTCTTAATTTGCAAATGAGCAGAACAGAATGCTAAGCAGGGTCTTATTTTGGATGCTAACTACAGTTGCTTTTTCAATTGAAGATTTTCGTACTCTCTTCACACTTCCCCTCAACTGTTTATTAATAACTCTGCCTTTTCCTTGGTTTTAAATTATCCCTAAATATTAAACCCGGTGTGCAGAGCAGATGCTAACTTTGTTTTACATGAGTTGCTTGTCTTATTATAACCCCAAACAAAAGACACATTTCCCATTTTTTCAAAAAACATCAAGAGATGGTCTCCTTAAGAGCCCTGGTCTCCCAACCGGAGGGAGAAACAGACCCATTGCCGCTCAGACGTGTCAAAACCTGAGTGCCCAGGCATATCAAGAAATATTTGAAACTCACAAAGAGATCTTATTTTAGGCCCGCATATTGGAGAAAATGGAAATGTCTGACTATAGCAAGTGTTGGCAAGAATTCAGAGTTCTTCTAGACAAGAAGCCAAACCAGCAAAGTAGTAGGTGTGGTGAACAACAAAAGCTTTGGAGTCATTCACTCAACAAATATTTATCGAGCACATACTATGTGTCCGGCTCTGTTCCTGATGCTGGGATGCAGTAGAGCATGGCAGACAAAACATCTGGCTTTCGTGGAGCAGACATTCTCGTGGAGAAGGGTGAATAACAAACAAAAGAAATAAGTG
Source organism: Martes martes (assembly GCF_963455335.1). Taxonomy (NCBI): domain Eukaryota; kingdom Metazoa; phylum Chordata; class Mammalia; order Carnivora; family Mustelidae; genus Martes; species Martes martes. Next base: position 83,416,745 of record NC_137901.1, read on the forward strand.
ATAGAGTCTGTTAAATACCGAGAAGTCGGAGGGAGAAAAATAAAGAAAAAGGAGGGAATTGGAGTGGGAGGAAAGAACTGCAAATTTTTTTTGAAGATTTTATTTATTTGTTTGACAGAGAGTGAGATCACAAGTAGGAAGAGGTTGGGGGGGTGGGGAGAAGTCTCCCTGCTGAGCAGAAAGCCCAGATGCAGGGCTTGATCCCAGGACCCTGAGATCATGACCTGAGCTGGAGGCTTAACCCACTAAGCAACCCAGGTGCCCCAAGATTGCAATTTAAAAAAAAAAGTTGTCAGAGATGGGTCAATGAGGTGACTTCTGAGTTAAGACTTCAAACAGGTCTATGTGGCTCTCTGAGGAAGGGCATTCTAGGCAGAAGGAACAGCTTCTGCAAAGGCCCTGAGGTAGAAGAATTCCTGGTATGATTACAGGAGAGCAAGAAGGGAAGAGGGCAAAGGGACAAATGACAGGAGATGGGGACAAAGAAGGAGCATGTGAGGCTTGTAAGCCAGGGTGAGGGGATAGGATGGGAGCTACCAAAGTTTTAAGCAGAGGAGGGACTGAGCATCTCTGGGGCTGCTGGTCTAAGAACAGACCACAGGGTAGAGGGCATTGGGGGTGGGGTGGGGGAGCGGAACGTAATCAGGGAGGCCAGGGCAGAGGCTGCTGCCACAGTCCAGGTGAGATGTGACAGTGGCTGGACACAGTGATGGCAGTGCAGGTGGGGAAAAGTTTGAAGGTTTAGATGTACTTTGAAAGCAGAAACGTGTTATAGTAAGTCCAGATGGAGCTGAGTTTAATCTCAGCTCATCAACTTTCTTAAGCATATCACTTATCCTCTCTGAGCCTCAGTTTCCTTATCTGTAAAATGGGGATAGTCAGTCCCATTAGGGCAGGTGAGAAGTCAGTGAGCTGGTGCATAGCAAATCAAACCTATTATTATCGTCATTTGTAGCCAGGATCTACCTCCTTATGGCTCTGACCAGCACATGACCTGTCCTCAGCCAGAGGCCAGAAGCACTCTCTTCTCCCCTGTCTGCCTCTGCCCATCTCTTCTCCTCCCTCCATTAGCTGCAGCCTCTCGTTCTCGATGGAGAAGGTTCAGGCTGCCTCTGATGGCCTTTCTGCACACTGAAGATATGGGAAAAACAAAATAATTATGCCCTGCCTTTCCTGGTATCTTTCAGCTGGGGACCCAAAGTGCTTTTCCGACATTAATGAGACTGCTGAGGCTTCCAGCAGCTGAGCATTGCGGGGAGGTCACAGACGGAGCCGAGGACAGCGCTGGCAGGGTCTCTCTGCCTGCTACCTTCAGAGGCTCCCAGGGGGGAATATGAGCTAATTCAGAAGAATTGTCCAGCCTGTTCTAAAAGGATGGATGAATATGCCTTTTGGGTCACTTCTTCTAAAAATGATAAAATTCGACACAAAAAAAGAAGCCAGAAACCCTTCAAATGTTTGTGGAAGAAGTCTTATGTAATTCATACTGATTCCCAACAATCAGATTATCCATTTCTGCCATAATCAAGCTGGAAATCAGCGTTAACATCATTAAGTCAATCAACAACCACTCTTGGTCATTTCACATGTCACTCAGGCATGCTTTTCCTGACCTATTTAAAATAGCATCCCTTGGGGGTGCCTGGGTGGCTCAGTGGGTTAAAGCCTCTGCCTTCGGCTCGGGTTGTGGTCCCGGTGTCCTGGGATCGAGCCCCACATCGAGCCCCGCATCGGGCTCTCTGCTCAGCGGGGAGCCTGCTTCCCCCTCTCTCTCTGCCTGCCTCTCTGCCTACTTGTGATCTCTGTCAAATAAATAAACAAAATCTTTAAAAAAAAATAAAATAAAATAGCACCCCACAGCCCCACAACCACGACCTTCATCCTCGTTTGTTCCTTTATCTATTACTATAGACAATTGTGATTATTAATCTATTTTCATATTTACTATTTCCTCTGCCACCTGGGAGAAAACCTCATGTCTTTGGCGTTTGGTGCTCGGCCCCAGCACCTAGCTCAGTGTCTGGCACATAGTAGGTCCTCAATAAATATTGAATGAGTGAATGAATGAATCAAGGCATCAAGAAATCAATGAATGAGGGAACAACCCTTTGAGGTAGGAGAACTGGTATATCTTTGCCATTTGAGTAAACTGAGGCCCCACCCACATTGAAGCAAATAGCTCAAAGAAAGGAGGGAAAGGGACTAATGGGGGTGCCTACTATGTGCCAGGGACTGGGCCTGGTATACTGCACAGGCTCCCACCTGAACCCTTTAACAACCGTGAAGAAGGCATGGTTCTCCCCACATTTTGCAGATGACCAGCAAAGCTCAGAAACCTCCTTGAGGTAGGGAGAAAAATGCGCCCCCCTCCTCCCAGCAAGATGTCGTCATCGTCCTGATCCCTAGAACCTGGGAATAAGCTCTCTTCCATGACAAGAGGGAATTCAAGTAGCAGATGGGATGAAGGGTACTAAGCAGCTGACCTTCAAATGAGGAGATTGTCCTGGACCATCTGGGTGGGCCCAAAGTCATCATCGGGTCCTTGACATGTGGAAGAAGGAAGGAGATCAGCAGGTGCAACGTGAGACTCAAGTGGCTGTTGCTGTTTTTGGCAAATGGAGGAAGTTACCACAAGCCAAGGAATGTAGTTGTCCTCCAGGAAGCTGGAAAACGCAAGGGCATGGATTCTTCCCAAGAGCTCCAGAGAGGAACGTGCCCTCCTGACACCTTCATGTTGGCTTATTTGGACACCTGACCCCCAGCACTACGAGACAATGAAGAAGTGTGCAGCCATGTGTCACAGCCATGGTGGGAACCCAAGAGGTGCCTCACCCCACAGGCCATATTTGCAACAGATCTGTAGGTCACTACTGCCCTCAAGGGGACTTACATGGCTCCTGGACGAAGAAAGCCTGTCCCTAGCTGAGTGGGCCACTGGGCTGTGACCTTTCCCAGCCGTGACTGATTGGACCAGGGAGGGACAACCAAGTCCAAGTAGGTCAGAGGCTCCCCCTATGGAATTTGGAATGGACACAGAAGTCTCAAATTCATAGAAGTCTCAAATTCGTTCCTATTTAGAGCAGCCTCGGGGTCAAATCTAGTTTGTTTGTGAATAGTGTTCATTAGACCTGCACTGTGCTCTAAAATCTTTTTTTTTTTTTTAATTAGCTGCCCATGTGTTTAAACCTTAAAATTTCGTATTTGCAAAATCTGGATGATTGGCTACTCTTCAAAACCCAGAGCCCCTGGCAACACCAGCCCACAGCCCAGCACAGCAGTCACTGGCCAGAGTGGGGCTCAGCTCCCGTCCCCATGTGCTTCCCAACGCCAAGAGCAGACACCTACCCAATATCTACCATCTTGTGTAGGCTGTTCTGGGCTGTTCTCGGGACCCAAACATGTCAGCTGGCTTCTGGAATGCACTCTCCCCATCCCTATCCTGACCGAAGCAGGGTGACTCCGCGGACTGCACCAGTGGGTTCCCAGGCCGTCTGGATGTCAGCGTGGTTAGGCCCCTGGAGGGTGCCAGGAAGAGATCAGAAGGCAAAAAGGGTGTGCTGTGCTGTTGGATTATTTATTTTACGGCTCCCTCCTTTCGGGGCCACAAAGTGCTAACTGCCACCCTCCACTTAAGGCCACAACTGCTGCCCATAACTCTGAGGTATCCAAGACTCTAAACCCAAACCTGGGTTTCCAGGTCCTTCCAGTATTTGTGCCAAAGAGGACAGATCACCTCTGAGTTAAGTTTATATATGTGAGATCTGTAATTTTCAAATACGTAAACAAACGGTATATGGGGCTCCCTTTGCACTCTTGCCATGGGGGCTCCAAATGTCAGGTCTGCGGAGTACCCCCATTACCCCAAGCCAAGAAGGGGGCATGAACCAGGTGGGGCTGATTGGATGCCCCCTCCCCACATACTGAGCCTTCTGGGGAGGCCCTTGACTTAACGGGGCTGAGCTGGTTTCTGTTGCTTACAACCAAAGAACCCTGACAGATACACAGGTCTGCCCAGCCCCAAGTCCACTGTCCCTTCCATGAGACAAGGTGATAAATATAATATACGCCAGGCCTGCATCCACAGAGGATATGGAAGATTTACAGAGGGAGGAAGGAGAGGGCAGCAGGGCACCCTCCGGCACATCTCCCAAGAAGAATCCAGACACAGAGTTGGACCCCCTGCCTCCCGATGTCCTCTTCCTTCCCTCCCCTTGGACCTAACTCTTAGAACCCATCCTCCATGCCCTCTTCCCCACCCCAACTGACTCAGGGAAATTGTGCATGAAAATCCACTGAGTTGCATAAAAAGGTTGTGCCTTCAGCTCCGACCTCCACCCTCAAATGTATCAAACGAAACAACAAAAAATTTCCTATTTTCCCTAGAAAATCCTCAAATCTTCCACACTCCATTCTCTTTTGTAAATATTTCTATCTCATCCCCTAAAAGTGATCTCGCTGAATGGATGAATACTAATCTGGAGAGAGGACTGAGGAAATTTGCATCATTTAAATGAGAGCCTCTATTATGCAAAATTATTATTCAAATTATGCAAACATCAGGCTGAACTGGCTGTGGGCTGGCTGGCTGGCGGCAGACCACCACGTGGGGAGGAGGGAGGTGGAGAGAGAGAGAACCTGACACAGAGCAGAGTGACCAGAGGGGAATGGTCCTCACTGGGATGGGTCCTTGTACATTGTTTGCAGGTGCACCCCTCTCTTGCTTAAAACATGCAAAAGTCTGAGTCATTCCCCTCAAAAATCGGAGGAAATGAACCCCTCGGATGTTCTGACTGTAGATTAAGATTACTTATAAAAGCAGTTCCAGAAATTCCTGGAAGACTGGGAAGGATGGAATTCTGTCCCATCAGGGCATCTTATAAAGATGAGATAACCTGGGGGGGAAAATTAGCTTTCAGCATAAATGGGGGGAAAGAACAGAATGTTTGCTACAGTGGAGACTGACATCCATTATTATTACCGTGGATGCTAATAAGAACTCCATTCCTTTGCCATATTTTCTTTTAAGGAAGTGGGATTAAGATGTTCACCTGCTTAAAGCCTTTTAGTGGCTGTCCATTCCACACATCACGCTGAGGCCTACGTCCGCATCATGACTGGACCCCTCTCTATTCCCCAGAGTCTTCCTAGGCTAGTTAGTTTCCTCCTTCACTGCCTGCAGTCATACCTCTAACTCCTACAATATACACAATTCCTTCCTGCCCCAGGACCTTTGTCTGTGTTACTTCCTCTGCCAGAAATGCTCTTCTCCCTGCTTTCTAACTGGCTGCTTCTTTCTCTGGCTCCAGGTTTTATCCTCAGACAGGCCCCCTCCCTGAGCTCCAACCGAATACCCCTTAAATATTCTCCAAATATTCACTGCTAGACACAAACACACACCTCCTTTTCCCAGCCTCTACCATTTTTCCTTTCACAAAATACAATTATATACTTATTTGTGTCGTTAGTTATTATTGTGTATTATTGTGTTGTTAGTGTTTTGTTTTTTTTTTTGTTTACCCCACCATCACCACTAAGTTATGAACTCTTACAAGGCAGCGACTGTGTCTTTCTTGTTCATGGCCAAATTTCCGGCACTTTGCACCATGCCTGGTACATAGTAAACAGAAAGTAAATAATGAATTAACTAGTTTATTAATAATCCATGTTTCAAGTAATTTTTGCAAGTCTCCTCACCCTCAAAAGAAAGCTATGAGACCAGCCAGGCAGATACTCTCATTTTGCAGATAGACACATGACGCCCAGGCTCACCCATGTGGACATGAGCAGAGGGTAGAACGCAGGTCTTCTGACTGATTCAGAATCCAGGGCCCCTTCTGCAAGCCACACTCCCAGGTCCCTGACGATCACTTCATAAATGCAAGTTCCACCGAAATCTGATGAACCTTTTCTTCGGTCAGAGGGCAGACTTGTGTTTGTAAATAAGAATGGGAATATTCTGGGCACCTGGGTGGCTCAGTCGTTAAGTGTCTGCCTTCAGCTCAGGTCATGATCCCAGGGTCCTGGGATCAAGCCCCGTGTGTCCTGTGTCGTGTTCCCTGCTCAGTGGGCAGGCTGCTTCTCTGTCTCCTTCTGCCCCTCCTCCCATTCGTGCTCTCGCACTCTCTCTCTCAAATCATAAATAAATAAAATTTTTTAAAAAGAGTGGAAATGTTTTGAAGAATGAAGTGTTTTCAAAGGCCCTCAGTTCTTCAGAAGCATTCATTCATTCATTTATTCAAGATCTGATTGAGTCTCTGTTCGGTGCTGGCGCCAGTCCCACGGCTTTGGACCTGAACAAGCTACCTCAGTGAGCCCAATGTGCAGCCAGCCGTGGAAACCACTGATCTAATCCCACCCCTTCCTTTGACAGACTGTGAAATTGAGGCCCAAAGAGGAAAAGTCCCTAGTCTAAGGAGAAGAAAACTCTGTGCCCCAGGCCCTTCACATCTACGATTGCATGTGATCCTCCCAACCATGGTGAAAGGTAGGCATTATCGGGGCACCTGGGTGGTTCACTCGGTTAAGCATCTGCCTTTGGCTCAGGTCATGATCCCAGGGTCCTGGGATGGAGCCCAGCCATGAGGTTGCCTGCTCAACAGGGAGCCTGTTTCTCCCTCTCCCTCTGCCCCTCCCTCCCTGGGCTCGGGTGCTCTCGCTCTCATTGTTGATTGAATAAATAAAATCCTTTTTTTTAAAGATTTTATTTATTTATTTCACAGAGAGAGATCACAAGTAGGCAGAGAGGCCCGCAGAGAGAGAGGAGGAAGAAGGCCCTGCTGAGCAGAGAGCCCAATGCGGGGCTCGATCCCAGGACCCTGGGATCATGACCTGAGCTGAAGGCAGAGGCTTTAACCCACTGAGCCACCCAGGCGCCCCTGAATAAATAAAATCTAAAAAAAAAAAAAGTAGGCAAAAAAAAAAAAAGTAGGCATTTTTCCCATTTCACAGATAGGAGGGGAGAGACATGGCCAAAGTCCCAGGGTGAGTTAGTTGGGAATGGGTGTGATGACTATCCACTGTCCCAGAAAACCTACTCTGAGACACAGTTTAGCATACCAGTTACTTACTAAGGAGGACCCTTGGGATGGATCCCTGTGCAAGGTTGGGGAAGGAAGCAGGAGTGAGCAGAGAGGAAGCAGAGCGTGATACAGGTCCAACCACGCCCTCCGCCTACCCCACAGGGAGTTGCAGTACTAACACGGCGATGTCCGTGTTAGTACTGGCCCAGATGGCCGGGCCTTCATGCTCCTCCTTGAAGGGGCTTGAGCCGTAGGCTGGCCTGGAAAGGGACAGAAGCAAGGTGGCTCTCCTGCTGAGAGATCCCTGAAGGGGCAAACAAAAAGGCTGTCGGCAACATGCCCTCTGTGGAAGGGAGATCAGGATGACACATGGAACTGAGGCTTGACAAGCCTCTGAAGCTTGTCCTGCATCTCACAGATGGAAAAGTAGCAGAAACAGAATCTGAACCCAGGTCTGCCTGATGCCAACATTCCCCACCCCTTGCGCTATTTTTAAACCACTAGTCTATACTGCTCAGCAAGAACTGAAAAGCCAAAGAAGTTGGACAGAGGGAATAAAAGAGAGAAGATTCAGACTTACCAACCCAAGGGTTGACTACCTGGGAGCCCAAATATATGACATCATCCCTGACAAATGGGAAAGTTGTGACTGGGAGCCAAAGGAGGGAGGAGGAATGGCGGGTTCAGATCTGACCAACCTGCTCGTGGCAGAGGTTGCTGGAATGAAAATTTGCATTCAGGGGCAGATGACGAAACCATCATGTTTTGAACTCTCTGACATGGCAAAGGGCCAAGAAGACAACCCAGCATTTGTTTGGAGTATTGCATGATGGGAAGCACCATTAACACTTGGAAAAAATGAAATGCAGCCAGGGAGATTAAAAAACAACACCGCACTTTCTTCCAGGGACTGTGAGGACTCGGACTTATCCCCAGAGAGAGGGAGCAATTGAAGACAGTTTCACAGATGATGATAAAATGGAACAAGTGTACAGTGAGGAAGCAGGAAGCCTGAGTTCCAGCCCCAGCACTGTACTGACAAACGAGCTGTGTGTCCTTGAGCAAACCTCTTGCCCTCTCTGAGCCTCCATGAGAGCAAGTTATAGTGATGACAGTGAGTTCTGCCTTACAGAAGCCAGCATAATATACAGCAAAATCAGGTGGGTTTGCCTCCTAATGATGTCTTAGATTGCATTCTTTTGTCCCAGCCCCACTAAGCCTCTAGGAAAACCATTATTTCCACAGAGAAAAATGTTCATTCTTTATCTGCTTCTAAGACCAAGACCTCTCAACTTTTGTTCTTCCTCTTTTGAAGGAGCCTTAAGTAAAATATACATTTCACTTTCCTCTTTACTGTGACAGTGGCTATGTGCTGATGCATGGCCTCTGGGGCCATCTGAGCTCCATGTTGCGGAGGCAATATGGAGTGGTCCAGGAGGAGCCAGGAAAGCAGGAGGGGAAGAAGCTGGGGCGTTTCCCTCTGACCCCTCCCTGCTCCGACAACTGTCGCATACCTCCTGACCTATCAGGTGCTCCTCCTGGTGGCCCCTCGACGCTGGGTCCCCCCAACTCCCTTCCCTCCCTTGGCCCCAGCGGTGGTAACGGCTCCCTGCTGTGCTAGCCCCTCAGTGCCATTCACTGCGCCCACGTCATTAACAAGTCTTTCTACTCAACTCTCCCCAAATGCCCAGTGAGCGTGTGCCTTGTCTCTCCTGCGGGAACCCTAGTTGACATGATAGATGCTCAATAAGTATGGGGGGGGTGGGGAATAAATGAATGAGTAAATGAATAAATGGGTGGCTGGAAATGGTAACATGTGAGGTGACAGGTGTGCTAATTACTGGTTACTAGACCATCATTTCACAGTATCTACCTATGTCAAATCATCACAGCGTACACCTTAAACGTGGACCATTTTTAATTGGCTGGTATGCCCTAATAAGGGGGGGGGGCGCTGTGAGTGGAAGAGTGGGCAGAAAAGGGGGAGAAGTAGGGGATCACGTAAGGACTGTGTTAAGGTGAGATTATGAGTTAAGGGTAAGGTAAGCCAGAGAGTAGGGGTCAGGGTTGTCTGGGGTAGGAGTCCCGGTGAGGCTGGGAGGCAGGGTGTGTTGGCAAAGCAGAGGGAGGCGGGATGACGTGGGAGGTGAGGTGAGCTGCCCACAGCCGTCTGCACCGCTGCTTGAAGACTCCTCTGTCTCGTCTGCGCTGCCCAAGGGGACGTGAGGTGACTGTGCTGAGCAAAATGCCCATTAATTACTTTGGCCGAAGGTCAGCCGGCACGCCCCACACTCGTGCCACGGACTACATGAAAACCGCCTTCAAGAGGCAGCGGCACGGGGCACCTGGGTGGCTCAGCGGGTTAAAGCCTCTGCCTTCAGCTCAGGTCATGATCCCAGGGTCCTGGGATCGAGCCCCGCATTGGGCTCTCTGCTCAGCGGGGGGCCTGCTTCCTCCTCTCTCTGTCTGCCTCTCTGCCTACTGGTGATCTCTGTCTGTCAAATAAATAAATAAAAAATCTTTAAAAAAAAAAAAAAAAAGAGGCAGCGGCACCCAGACCTCAGCCTCCAGCAAGGTCAGACGGAAAGAGTCCGACACACCCGCCACCCTTCAAGGGAGTCGCCCAGCTCCATGGCTGTCAGAGGAAGCCATTTCTCATCTTAGACAAGCAATTCTGAAAGCTACCAGAGCTGTGGCTTAGAATATACTCAGGAGCCCCCATCTGGCTTCTTTCCATGTCTAATGCAGGCATTTTCCTCATGTGCAGAATTCCAGATTTCTACAGTACCCAACGTTTCCCAGGCTTCTGTGACTCAAAACCATGGTCACCGTGTCGCCATAGCCTCATCATTGTGCATGCTTTATTATTTATCAAATGTTTTCCTTTACACTGACACTCACCCAGCACCCCCGCCTTTCTCTTGAATATGTTTTCAAAGAAAACATTATTTCATGCCTCAGCAAAGGAAAACCGTTGAGGCACAGACTCTGGAAGCAGGCTTTCTGGATTCAAATCCTGCCTCTGGTACCCACTAGCTGGGTGACCTTGGACAAGTGCTTTCACCTCTCTGTGATTTGGTTTTCTCCTCTATAAAGTGGAAATAATAACAGGATCTTACGTCTTGAGAAAATTAAAGGAGTTACGACTGTAAAACATTTACAAAAGTGCCCAGAACACGCACTATTGAGAGTGGTGGTTGTTTTTGCTGGAAATGGAAAACTAGTTCTCACCAGCTACATAGAGAGAAGGTGGAGGGAAAACGTAAATTCAAAATTTAAAAAAAAAATCGTATCCAATTTTCTTTGTTAGAAGGAGAAATTAGCAAAATATCAGGTATTAAAGCCACGTTGGCACGAAGCTGAATTTTTCTTTCCAGGGTAATCGGAGAATGAATGACATCTGAACGAGGGAGAATGCTTTCGCCCGGTGATTTTAAAGCTCTGTCCTTGTATCAACCACAATCGTGCTTTGTACTCTACACTGCCTTCCGCTCTGGTTCCCCACTCCAGGGACAGGGGCAAACAGGTCTGGGAGATGCAAGAGACCTGTCCAAGGGCACAGGCACATTAATATTGGAGTGTAAGCCGCGACAGCTAGCTGTTCTTGGTGTCACACAAGTGTCTGAGTTGAGCTTGCATTGCAGAGATGTCTGCGTCCAGAGACATCCTTTCCAGAAGCATCCAGGGCTGTCTTGAATGAACACATTGATTGCCAGCCACCCCAACTAAATAAAGAGCCAGATCGCCACCTTCCCCCATGGAGGCACCTCTGTTTAGAAATTGGGGTTGATTTTCATAATTGCCCATTTGGGCACTTTTTTTTTCCCTCTTCCTGCACTTCAATTCCCACTCTCATGTTTTAAGTTCAGCAATAAACAGAGAACCCAAGAAACTCTAGGACCCGCTCTTGACCCCCCAAAAGGAGAAACTCTCTCTCATTCCCCAAACCTCCTCTCCCTTGACCCACCCTCCCCCTCACTTTGTGGCCAATAACGTTACTATGGAAAGGCTGAGACCATACAAATACAGCCCAGCCAGAGAGGCTTTGGACCCAGAGACTCCGGGAATCTATATCCAACATGAATACCGGAGAACCTCAGACCAGCTCTGTTAAATGGGCTCATGTCTTTAGGCGTCTGCCATAAAAAACCCCTCATGTGTAAAGAAAGGCTTCTGTAAAAATTCCATTAAAACGTGGGAAGTAGTCAATGTCCATTACGCAAAATGATTTGCAGAAGGCTCGAATATTTTCATCTTCGCCAAACTGCCTTTATGAAAAAGAGCCATAGAAGGATAGACTTCAGCAACCTCCCAGGGGTTATGAACGCGGGGATATTGCAATCAGTGTTGCTCTTAGCCTCGGGCAACTCGATTTTCTTTGCTGTTAAAATTGCCTGCGATATTCTCCTTAGGTGTTCAAAATTCAGTCAGATGTGCATTCCTCCATACAAAGAAAAAGTAACAAATAAAAAAAATTAGAACGCCAGGCTGTGGGGAGTGAAATCAGGAGATAGCGGTTGTTGCTGTGAGAGGGTGCGCCGCTTACTTTCCCTCCTTCAGGGTCTGGGTTCCTCACCTGAAGAAACAGGGAACTGAAAAGCTAATGGTCTCTGAGCACCTGCCATCTGCACCTCCTACACACATGCACGCATGCCACACATGCACATGTGCACTCTCACACACATGCACGTGCGCACACATGTACACATGCACTCGTGTGCGCACTCGTGTGCGCACGCGCATGCACGCACGTGCACACATGCATAGCATATACATACAACCACATGCACACATGCACTTATGCACAGGTACACATGTGCACACCCACACTCACACATGCACTCACATGCACCCACATGCGCACATGCATGCACACATACATGTACCCACACACGTGTCCACACACACATGCACTCACATGCGTGCACTCATGTGCGCACATAAACGCACACATGCACGCACGCACACATGCAGTCTAACGGGACAAACCTGCTCCTTCCTCTCACTAGGTCCTCCCCAACCTCATCCCTAGGCGGAGGTGAGCCAGCTCAGTTACCCAGACTCCAAACTTGAGCCTCCTAAGCTCTTTATCTCCTTCATCACACACATCCAAGTATCATACCAAATCTTGCTGGCTCTCATGTTGTTATTTTCTTTGGCTTATTTATACAATGCCTATTACTGTCCAGAAAAAAAAATGGGTTCAGTGTACTACAAGCATTATATCCTTAAGTCCTTACAACCTAGGGGTGTCTGGGTGACTCAGTGGGTTAAGTGTCTGACTTTGGCTGGGGTCATGATCTCAAGATCCTGGGATCAAGCCCCGACTCTGGCTCCCCACTGGGTGAGGAGTCTCCTTCTCCCTCTGCCCCTTCCTCCGCTCACTCATACTGTCTCTCTCAAATAAATAAATAAATAAATCTTTAAAAAAAAAATCCTTGCAACCTCAGTAATTAGCAACTTTTATTTTGCCACCCAGCACCCAGTCCTTTTCTTCTGATAACAGTACCCTGCTTCCTTTTGGGACTGCACTTCCCCAACTCTCAATCCAAAAGGTTTGGGAAAGGCCAAGGCACACCCCCTTCCAAAGAGCAGTCACATGACTCAAGCCTGACCAATGAGCGTATTCCATCCCCCTGGCCATAATAATTGGCTCAACAATGGGCGTGTGACCAGTGGTAATCTAATTAAAACCAACGCCATCTTTTTTATAAGAACTCTTAGAGGAGAGGTAATCTCTCTTCTTAAGAGCTTGCTGAAGGGGTAGGAGTTGAGCCTGGAAATGTATTAGCAGCCATCTTGCCACTGTGAAAGAAAGTCAGTGTTGGCCTAAAAAAGCCAATGCTGACTCAAGAGACAAATCTTTAGTAACTTTTTTGGAGCTTCTGGGTGTAGCCATACCCAAAATTAGAGCTGTCTTTAATGACCCTACCACCCTAGTAGTTACCTCAGTAGAACAAAGGAAGAATGTTTCAGGTACAAGAATGGTGACACATACGCAAATGTTCTGAGGCAGAAGCATTTTTATCAAACAGAAAGAAAGCCATCGTGGCTGGGGCTCAGAGACTAATGCCAGGCAAGAGTGGAAGAAAATGAGGTCCAAGAGAAAGATAAGGACCAGACCATCCAAGGTAGATAATACACTAAGGATTTTTATCCAAAGAACAATAGGCAAAGTTTCAAGAAGGAGAGGGTTAGTGACCGGATTTGAATTTTGTAAGATGCACAGGAGGCTGCTTTAAGGAGAATGGAATGGGGTAAGGAAGCGAGCAAGGTAGATGTTGGAGGGACCATTAGGGGACTATTGTAATGGTCAGGTGAGAGAAATGGTGGCCTGGATCACAGTGGCACATGTCTGCATTGCTGCCCTTGGAAAGGCGATGTAGAGGAGGGGAGGCTGGCCACCGCCGGTCTTTGTAGCTACACAATTTGAAAACTAATGCAACCACCGAGGAAGATTTGCTGCACCCAGCAGCCCCCCTGAACCACCGAATCATGGAGAGTTAACACAATCAATAAATCTACAGTTGCTGAGTAAGCACGCTGCTTTGCATACATATAGCCAGGAAGCAAGGAGCCATAAGCTATTTCCGCCGCTGAATTCAGTCACCCTTAAGCTTGTAAGAACCTGGAAGCCAGAAGACTGCTCCTGTCAGACAGGTGCCTCTATCTGCCTGTCTTTTCCTGCTAACACCCTCCAATGGTTCTTCTCCTGGCTGGCATTTCCTTTGAGTTAAGAAATGGCAGATATTAACTGTGGAGGCAAAAGACTCCTTTGCAGGGGAAAAATTAGATCTATTACCTTGACCATGTGAACAAGGTTAACGTCATCATTGATGGGACACAAGACACGTTGCACCTCGGGTTGGTACCCACTGGGGACACAACATCACCCACATGGCATTTTTGCCAAAAAAGTTGAACCTGAAATTAATCATAAGAAGCAATCAAACAAATCCAAATTGACAGACATTGTACAAAACAAATGGCCTGTGGTTTTCAAATACAAATGCCATGAAAGACCAAAAGGCAAGGGAACTATTCTGAAATCCAAGAGACCGAATAAAAAAGAGAGCTAAGTGCCAAGTATGATCTTTGATCGGTTCCTGGTTCAAAAAAAAAGAAAAAAGAAAAAAAAAGGCCGTAAAAGACATTTTGGGGACCAGTGGGGAAATGAAAATATTGCCTGTATGGTAGACAAGAGTGTTGTATCAATGTTCAATTTCCTGAGTGTGAATATTGCATCGTGGTTATGAGAGAGGATGTCCATGCTCTGAGGATCTGCACACTGCCATACTGAAGGTAAAGGGTCATGGCGTCTGAACCTGGTTCTTAGATAAACAATGATAGATGACAGATCGACAGATCCATCGATCGATAGATAACAGAGAGGTAGAGAGATACATAGTATAAACAGTGCACAATGTCAGAAATGGCCCCGTCAGGGTGACCAGTAGATGACTACTGATTGCACTAATCTATTATTCTTGCAAGTCTTTTGCAGGTTTGAATGATTTCAAATTAAAAATTGTGGGGGAAACTCAGTAGCGGTTTAATATCCACACACAACCATGTGCGAATACAGACACACACAGGTCACTGACCTGCTGTCACGATGGTGCAGAACCATCTCCCCAGTGGGGAACATTGGGATAACCAAGCATCCCAGTTTGTCTAGGACAGACATTGTTAATAGAGCCCCCTAAAAAGTGCTCCCCCTAGTTATATCAGGGGCGGTTGCCAAAAATGGAAAGAAAACATCACCATCGTCTGACTTCTGTTGTATCAACTTCTATTCATTCATTTCTCAAACATGTACTGAGTCCCTAATGTTGTACCAGCAGCTCAGTCAGTATACAATACTGAGTAAAGTCAACAGGGTTCCTGCCCTCATGGAACTGATCATCAAAAAAGTCATGCCTGGCCAACTATAACCCACGAGCCAGATCCAGCCTGCTTTTTGATAACTCGTGGGCTAATAGAAAGAAAGGAAGAAAGAAAGAAGGAAAGAAAGAAAAAGAAAGAGGGAAAAAAGTTATATTTTTAAATGGTTGGAAAAAATCAAAAGGAAAATGTAATCCTGGGACTTATAAAAATCACACGAAATTCAAACTTCAGTGTCCATCAATAAAGTTTTATTGGCACACTGCAGGACTCATTCATACACTGTCTCTGGCTGCTGTCCTGCTCCAACAGCATAATTGAATGGTCATTAACAGACATCATATGGCCCACAAAGCCTAAGATATTTAGTATCTGGCCCTTTGCTGAAAAAGCTTGCCAACCCCTGGTGGAAAGCCGTGTTTTCAGTGTGGTGCCCCTGGTTGCTGGAAGATGAAATAAGGTGATATAAGCATAACGGCACCGGTGGTGCCTCGCACTTAACAACATGCTCCACCGATGTGTGTGGGCTATCTGCCTCAGTTCACTCATCTGTAAAATGAAGACAATAAGAGCACCTCCCTGGAGTGGTGGTTGTGTGGCTGTAATAAGAAAATGCAGGTCAAACACTTGGCACAGTACCTGCATATAGTAATCACTCAATAAACAGTAACAACTGGCTATTAATGGAGCTGATTGCATCACTGAACTTTCTACTGACAAGCTGATGGTCTCATTTATTATCTCAATTAACCTGCTTCGTGTTTCATGTGGAAATATTTCGAATGTTCAACAGAATACATGGAACATTTAATCTTACAAACATATGATCTTCTATAATCGGCTATAAAAATTAATAACATGGAAACATTTAATGAAAAGAGACATTTTTAAAGCCTCTGGCACCCCACTTGGCCCCTCTCTGACCCCATTATCCTCCTCCCTTCCTCAGGCCAAAGCGACAACTATCCAGAGACTGGGGCTTATCTTTCCCATATTTTCCTCTCTAGTTTCAGTACAAATAATTTTGTTTTCTCCACACATCACATTATTGCTTTCCTATGTTGCCAAAGAGGCAAAATGAATGGTCTCATTCTGCTCATGTTCTTCCATGATTTGCTTGTCCCTTGGTTTGTATGGTTGGTCCACCCTGATGTGATCTACCCTCTCTTCTGCTATTATCAGACACCAGCGTATGGGAAACCCCCTACTGAGTCCGTCATCCATTCTTCTGCCAAAGTGGCCATTTGGGGCATCTTCCATTGCTTCGCTCCTATAAATGAATGGCTGTTCTTGTTTGTGTATGTCTACTAACTCGCTGATTCTGCACAGCTGCATGGGAGGTACACTGTGATGGTCAGCCCCTTTCTCAGGGAGGCT
The DNA here is from genome assembly GCF_963455335.1 of Martes martes. Taxonomy (NCBI): domain Eukaryota; kingdom Metazoa; phylum Chordata; class Mammalia; order Carnivora; family Mustelidae; genus Martes; species Martes martes. The sequence continues at coordinate 83,433,025 of NC_137901.1, forward strand.
CTGAAATCTTAAGTTACTTGTCGAAGTCACACAGTCAGGACTCAGGACTGGGTCTTTGTTCTCTGCCTTCCCCCAATCTCACCTTTCAAAACACCCTCTTAACAGATTGAAGCAATTTCCCTCTTTTCCAAAGCGGAGGACATGATCGACCCATTTCTGTTCCCAAGATTAAAAGCCATTAGCAGGGACGCCTGAGGGGCTCAGTCGGTTGAGCATCTGCCTTCGGCTCAGGTCATGATCCCAGGATCCTGGGATCAAGTCCCACATCAGGTTTCTTGCTTGGTAGGGAGCCTGCTTCTCCCTCTGCCTGTCTCTGTCTGTCTCTCTCTCTCTGACAAATAAATAAATAAAATCTTTCCAAAATATAAAAAATAAAAGCCATTAGCAAAAAAACAAAAGCATGTTGGCACTTCCAAGGTGTGTCTGAATTAAGTTTTGCATTCTGTGCCAAGGAGGAAGGCTAGTGAAGGATTTGCAGTACTAATTGACGATAAAAGTAAAAGATTTTTGCTCAACAATGACCTTTTCTAAGGGCTGTGTAAACCCAAATGTAACCCATGAATTTTATTCACATCTTCCCTGCTATGTGCCATCAACAGGTAAATCTGTATAACACAGGAACAGGCTATGTTAAGGGCTGGCAAGACCTTCCCAAGCCCTACAGGAAGATCACAGATGTTTACTGAGCATGTACTAAGTGCTAGGGAGAGCATTTATTGCCATAAAGTTCTCAACCGTCCTTCACAGGAACTACCGTGATTTCCATTTTCCTAAGGAGGAATCAGAATCAAAGCCTTAACTGACTTGTCCAACATCACACAGCTAGTTAAGTGGCAAAACCAGGAAATAAATTCAAGCCTGTGCTGTCCCAAAGCCCTGATTTTCCAAGAAAATCCACACACCTAGGACTGAAATGTCCTATCTCCACTGGACCCCAGGTGTATTTAGTATCTTAAACCAAAATGTTTATCCTAACTTACCCTTAGTGGAAACCTGATGACTTATTCTAAATATAAAGATAAGAATCATATGGTCCCAGCCAAGGATTTTAGTCCATTTTCAAATACAGAAAAGGAATTAAACACAATAAATCAGTTCTCAATAGGGCACGGCTAGAGGATCATTCGTGTGCTTGAAGTTCGGGGGTTTTTTCTGTCCGTAACTCAAACCCTTGTTAAGCATTTTCTAACAACTTCACACAAAGCAACCCTTGGGGGAATCAACCCTTTAAAAAGACAGAGATTGATTTTAATGTGAGGGGGGTGGGAAACACATGGTAATATGGAAATCAGCAATCAAACATGTATGAATGATGATGGGGAAAAAATTGCTTTTACAAGTCTAGAAATCTATCAGGACCCAGACATCTGTCACCTCCTGAACAGACTTTAATTTTAGAGTTTGCTTCCTTTAAAATTCTTCCCCTTCTCTTCCCATAGTTAGACGGATTTCACATATGCTTGGGATTTCACAAACTCGGTCTTGGTAGATGTGTTATCTAAGAATATCTGAAGCCGTTTCCAAGTTGCTGTGGGATAACGCTTGTCTTAGTCTCTGAAATCAAGCCTTTGGGTTTTTCTTACTCCTCGTGGCTACACTTGTGACGTCAGGTGATTCTCAACTGGATGTCTGCAGACACGAACTGACCCAAGCCTGAGTATCATTTCCAGTGGCATTTAGCGGCTCAAAAATCCTCCAGTGCATCACATTTCAAACTACAAATGTGCCTATGCATCCGCTGGTGATCTTGTAAAAATGCAGGTTGTGACTCAGTAGGGCTGAAGTCGGACCTGAGATGGCATTGCACCCCAGGTGATGATGGTGTCGGTTGCAGACTGCACCTTTTTACTCTCTTTTTATTCTTTTTATTCTCTCTTTACCCCCTTTCTTAAATTTTTTTTTTTTATTCTCTCTTTACTCTCTCACCCCACCCCAGATCCATTCTCTGCCCTACACACTCCAGCACCTGGACACCTTGGCTCTCTGGTTTACAGGTGAGTTGGCCAATGGAAGGTAAGGTCAATGGATTGAGCCAATGGGAAGCAACAACAGGAGATCAGAGTGCCAAGTACTTACCATGGAAGAGGACTATGTATGGTGATTAAATTAAGAATCTTGAGGTGGGGAGATTATCCTGGTTTATCTGGGTAGGCCCAATATAATCATTTGGGTCCTTATAAGTGAAATAAGGAGTCGGGAATGTCAGCATTAGATGTGACCAGCTGTTCTGGCTTTGAAGATGGAGGAAGGGGCCAGGAGGCAAAGAGTGTAGGAAGCCTCTAGAAGGTAGAAAAGGCAAGGGAGTGAATTTTCCTTTACAGTCTCCAGAAGAAATGCACCCCTCCAAAAACCTCAGCTGTACTCCAGTGAAACCCATTTCAGATTTCTGACCTCCAGAACCGTAAGATAGTAAGTTTGTGGTTTTTTAAGATTTTAAGTAATTTCTGCACCCAATGTGGGGCTCAAACTTGCAACCCTGAGATCAAGTGTCGCATGCTCTACCAACTGAACCAGCCAGGTGCCCCAAGTTCGTGTTGTTTTAAGCCACTATGTTTGTGTTAAATTGTTAATGCAGCAATCAGGGATCCGGCAAAGAACAAGACGAAGTCCCTGTCCTCTCGGAACTGACATCTAGTGGAGAAGACAATGAACCAACAAATAAACAGAGCAGGTAACTGGAGGTAGTGACATGTGCTGTGGCGAACACAAGACACAGGGACATAACAGAGAGTGTCTTGGGAGGTCTCCACTTTGCTTAGGGCGGCACAGAAGGGTATTTTTGGGAAGATGACATTTGAACTGAAATAGAAACGACTAGAAGTCAGCCATGTGAAGATCCGGAGGGAGAGCATTTCAGCAAAGAGGATCAGCACATGCAAATGTCCTGTTGCTGAAATCCACTTGGCGGATGTCGTGAGTACATGACTGTAGGGAGCTCCCAGCATGGACAGAGGCTAGAGAATCACACAGAGCTTCACAGCCAGGGGAGGTACTAAACCCCTCCAGGGGAATTTGGTAATGCATGGGGGTGCTTGTGATTGCCACAGGGACTGTGGGCACCACTGATATTTACCAGGTCAGGACCAGGGATGCAAAATACTCTAAAACATTGAGGAGAGGAGCAACTTGCGTGGCTCAGCCCTTAAGCGTCTGCCTTCAGCTCAAGTCATGATCCCAGGGTCCTGGGATGGAGCCCCACATCAGGTTCCCTGCTCGAGGCCCCAGAAGGAATCTGCTTCTCCCTCTCCCCCTGCTTGCACGCTCTTGCTCTCTCTCACTTGCTCACTCTCAAATAAAATCTTAAAAAATAAATAAATAAAATAAGATATGGAAGACAGTCCCAGGCAGGGAAGTTCTGTCCACTCCAGAAGCCCAGTAAGGAACTGGGATTTTATTCTGAGCATGATACAAAGCCACTGGAGAGCACAGGACTATTGGAATCCAAAGTGTGTGTTTAACAGACCCCTCTATGGGTCTGACTTGAGCTGAGGGGGTTAGAAAAAGAAAGAAAATCTGAAGCCATTCTCAACCCAGCTGCTGGGACAATTAAGACCAGTCCCATGTGGCGGCTGATGTAGAGACCCGATGCTAAGAACGCGCTTCCCGAGCTGGTCTCCTCTTTCCCCCACCCTGAGAATTATAATCACAGCAAGGCCAAAACCACAACTCCCAGCCCAGATGGGTTTTTCCCGCACACACCTACAGAAGAATAGTTAACAGAAAGGGATCCTGGTGACTCGGTAATTCCAGCCACCTCAGTCAGTTGTAGAGAATTCATTATCTTTATTCCCCTGGAGGCGGGGGGAAAATAAAATAAAATAAATTAGAAAAATAGAGCTTTATGCCTAAACTCAAAACAAGACAGATCCAGAACTAAATAGAAAAAATGTCGGGGCGCCTGGGTGGCTCAGTGGGTTAAGTCTCTGCCTTCAGCTCAGGTCATGGTCTCAAGGTCCTGGGATCGAGCCCCGAGTAGGGCTCTCTGCTCAGCGGGGAGCCTGCTTCCCCGCCTCTCTCTGCCTTTCTCTCTGCCTACCTGTGATCTCTACAAATAAAAAAATAAATAAAATCTTAAAAAAAAAAAAGTCAAGCAAAATGAAGAGTTCACAGAAAGGCATAAAAACGTTCAGCCTCATTTTCGTGAGAAACGCAAACAAAATTACATCGAGCTATGATTTTTTTACACACCGGGCAGACAAGGTGCAGGTCTGACAAATGCCAAGCAGATGAAAGTATGAGGCAACGGGCTGCTAGGGATAAAGCAGGTTCAGCCTCACTAGAGGACAATTCAGCATTACCTATCCTAGTAAGAAGTGTAAGACCCGCTGGAACCAGCACTTATATGGTGGGACATGTGTTCAAAGTTGCTCACAGTCCTTGGGGTATGATGGGAAACTCTCTGTGGGAGAAAGGTGTGGAGGGATTTTTTCCTGTGTGTTCTACGGAACCTTTCACGTTTTGTTCTAAGTGAATGTTATTACCGATTCAAAAAATACACAAAATTCCAAAATTCAGAAGAGCCCTAAGCCTCAGGAGGGGAACCCTATAAAAACAAAGCCATGTTGGTGAATGGGTGCAGAGTTTCGGTTGGGACAATGATATGCCTCTGGACATGGACGGTGGTCACTGTCATACAACAGTGTGAATGCATGTGAGGCCACTGCACTGTCCACTTAAAGATGGTTAAAATGGTCAATTTTATGTTTTGTATTTTACTACAATAGAATTAGTTTGTAAACAAAACAAGCACAGGAGACTGAATCATGAGGCCACATTCAAATGCCATCATTTCCAAGACTCAGCCACACTGATGAAACTCAGGGGCTCAGACCACCTGAATTCTCCATGAATAGTCCTGCTTGAATATAATGTTATCACTTTTTAAATATTTTATTTATTTGACAGAGAGAGAGATCACAAGTAGGCAGAGAGGCAGGCAGAGCAAGCAGGTGGCAGGGGAGGGGGGGAAGCAGGCTCCCCGCTGAGCAGAGAACCGATGCGGGGTTCGATCCCAGGACCCTGAAATCATGACCCGAGCCGAAGGCAGAGGCCTAACCCACTGAGCCACTCAGGTGCCCCTAATGTTATCATTCTTATTAAAGGAACTTTGTTTATTGTAAAGCTAAACTGCAATTTTTAAAAGTGTTTTATTTATTTAAGTAATCTCCACACCCAACATGGGGCTCAAGCTCACGACCCCGAAATCAAGAGTCACATGCTCCTTGGACTGAGCCAGCCAGGCGCCCTAACTAAATTACAATTTAACTTGGCTTTGTGAGAGTCTATGAAAACGCAATGCAGGAAAAAAAAAAAATCCTTTGCCCCTACGACATGAATTTGATTTCTCCCTTAAAAAAATGTGATGTTGGTGATGATTACAGAGTGAAATAGCTCATTCCAAACCATAACGTACACTCTCAATTATACGAGGAAGTCCCAGCAAAACTGGCCTAGATTACCAAAAATAGTGAATTTAGACAACAAGAACTGAACAGTTAAAAATGCGGTGGATAGATACGCAGAGAATGGAAACACTAAAACGTGTAAATATGTACTCCATTTTGTTGCAAAAATGTGTCCCAAAAGTGCTAGAAAGGCCATCCATATGGATCACAATACAGAGAATTATTCTCCTTTGTTCAGTGGAGATGCAAGAGTTGAACAGAGAAACAGCTATTGCTTGCAAGTTCATTTTTAGAAAGAGATACACACACACACACACACACACACAAACACAGGTTTCCCCACTGGTTAGGAGGAAGCTCAAGCGACCTCCACCCCTGAATTCTAATTCCCCTCTAATTCACTCCTCTGTAACTCACTTGACATTAACAACCTGAATACTGTCTACTCCAGTCCAATCAGAACTATCTGCCTCCCTCCAATTAAACCCAGCACCTCAAAAGCAGGAACAGTTCTGTTCATCCATTCCTCGGTGACTAGCCCCTTGGGGTGTGGATTTCATCTTTGCTGAATGGAAGAGAATCTGAAGCCCAAATCCCTGCCAGTCCAGTATAACCATACAGTCTTATCAGGTAGCGAGGACTTAAAGTCCGCAATCCCTTTGTGCATACGCTGCTGGCAGGCTTTATCGGGCAGTATCACTTTCTTACAACCTTCATTTTAGAAGCGGTATTTTATATCATGATGTCACTTCAGGATTTCAATTGTCTGACCTCAAATGACATGAGTATCAACTCGTCGGTAACTGCTGCTATTGACAAAACAGCAAATCTCTATTTCGGACTCATTATCATTTTGCAAATTCAGTTATTTGGAAGCATCGCCAGCTCCTGGGCGGGAAATGGCACCTGCAGTGAAGCCATTCACTGGAGGTCCTGACGGTCCCTTTGTGTGGCCTCTCCCAGAGCCAAAGCAAATGGCTGCATGCAAAGCATACATGCAGCGGGGCCCAACAAGTAGAGACTTTCTTCAGAAGCTTTTTCACTGACAAGATGACCGAGTCCATCCAACCCTCAGTTCTCCATCCACAATTGATTTGTTATGGGAATTCCCACTTTGTCTCTAATCTGCCATTTTCTTGGGGCTTTCCTTGTGCGTAGGAACGAAGAACGTTCCTTGTGCGTAGAACTGGAAGGCTCTTTCACAAAACGTAAAGACAAGATATTGCCGATGCCTTCTCAAGCATGTACGGCCCAGGATCTCAGGAAGGATTATGCAGAATGAGGCGTCTCCAGGCTGGCGGTGCACCCAGTACCGTCTCTGGAACCCCAGAAGGTCACCAGCACAGCAGCACAGAGGCCCTCCGTCTGTGGAAGGTTACGTGCCCCTGGGAGAGACAACGGAGCCCCTCCTCATAATCCTCATCGTTTGGAAGTGGTTATCTGATCTCTGCCTTTCCTGCTGTGTCTGAGCAGCACTTTCTGCATCCCAGTGGGAATCTCTGCCTTCTGACCTGTGAAAGGCCCAGCTCCCACTAGGACGTTACCCCTGGGAGGGTGGCCACCATGTCTGTGCCAGTCACCGCTCGGCCCGAGTCTAGCACAGGGGCAGCGTCTGGCATTGCCCAGGGGCTCCCTATTTTGAATGGCTAGAGGACTGGTCTCACGGGTGAAACCAGCTAAACCTGACAGATATGCGTTGAGTAACTCGGCTGAGACCGAGAGGACAATAATATTTCACAGTGTAAATAAGCAATATGAATCTCTTCTTAGATTTACAACAGAGAACTGAGAACTACCTGTTACATTACTTATAAAACGATTTCTTTCTGCCAATGTTCATGTGGCGCTGTCAGAAGCAGCAAATGACCTTGTTTGCTTGTGGCCTAAATCTAAAGGGACGAGACAGTGTCCTGTGGTACACAGTTTACTCCTACGAGCCTTCTCTATCATCGGCACTCCATAGCCCCATCGGGTACCATTTACATTGCTTGTATGTTTCCTGATCGTTTCCTGTATGTTTTATAGACATACTTTCTATTCGTTACTTACTCCTAAGTTCTTGCAAATAGCATCCCCTGCCTGTCTCCTGAAGCTAGTCAGAGTGGGCACTGAATGAATGCTTGAGGAACTGACTCATGTATTCCGTATTCCCAGTTACCTTCCAGATAAGAGCTGCTAAACGTCAGCATTTGGCTAGTGTAAGATGTTGAGTGACCTATCATCCCGGTTTTTCCTGGACATTTCCAATGAAGTAAATGACTAATACCATAAAATAAGAAAATGGTTTTATTCCTAATTTTTAGTTCCCATACAGTTTACAAATACATGTTTACTCTGATAATACGGCTTTGCAACTAGCAATGCAATTGAACTAACACCCATAAATACAGGTGGGGAGACAATTAACATCCACTAATGTTTCTCTACATAAACTATTCTTTTCATGTCTTTAAAAAAAAAAATTGCAAACAGACTACATAATACATGGGCAAAAAGGCAATTAAGTGAATCTCTCGAAACACTAAATGTATAATAAACAGTGCATATTATCAACATTTACATGATTCACATCAAAATGATGACATCCTAAAACGTATTCCTTTTAAAGGATAGATTTATCAATAAAATATTACATATCTTTTAATACTCTGGTACAATACTTCATATACTGCAGGAAAATTAAATGTAGGTCTAGTCATCAGCTTAATAAAGGATCCTTTTCCATTAGCTTTTATTAATAAAAGAATCACAATTATGTCATAAATAAACAGGCAAATTATTAATTACATGATTTGAGGTTTAGGATGAAAACTTGTAAAAATTAGTTTGATATACAGTAAAGTTATACAACACACTAAAACCAATTGTTTAATATTTTTGCCTTGTGTGAACTGCCCATAGTGAAAAAAGAACAAACTTTTCAATGATAGAAGAAACAATAAACTGTATTTTCAGGAGGAAGAGGGAGAAAGGTTTCAACAACATTAAGGGCTAATACAGATTCTAATAAAGGCATTCTGAAATCAGGGAGGCCATGTGCTTGCTATATAAAACTTTATTCCCCCAACAACATACAGAAAACAGAAACTGCACTGGGTGTGTCCTTATGTCTACAGTCTAAGTTCCCCTCATGGATTAATAAGCTACAACAAAACACTTCACAATTGCATACCTTTCCACATTCCCCCAAACTAGAAATAACCCAGGATGTTATATTAGTTCTTCAGATCCCCAGTAAAGGTACCCCTAAAAATAATCTTGATAAGCTTCTTGGCTGTTCCAAAGCAACTGGGCTCCATAAAGAATGTACACACACCAAGAAAGTCCGACAGCAATTTTCTCACGCCCATTCTGCCACCTCTGAAGAGTCACTGATTCAATGGGAGAGACGACCATGATTTTCAGGAGGGTCACCCACTGGAGGTGAGGTGTCTTTATATATATATATATTTTTTAAAAGCTCTTAGGACTCTGAAATTTGGCTTTTTTTAAAAAGAAACCCCAATACCATGTGTCAGATAATTTCTTCACCCCAAATATAAAACCCTATGCTTATCATTTTAAAATACTCAACCAGCTATGGGATATTGTGCAAATTTAATGTCTACCAGCAACCCAGGAGCAGACTTCATCCCTGTATCTATCACACCTACTTGCCAGGTAACCTGATCAACCTACTCAAGTTCTGACTGCGCGGGCCCCGCGCCCTGGGACCTCCTCACAAACCACCTCTTTGGAACTTCCATTTCTACAACTTTTTAACACCTGCACCTCCAGCTCCCCATATCCTCACCGCCCCTCTTCCGGATTCCATCTCGTGGAGAGTTATCTCATCTGAGAACCTGCAATCCCCTTTTCACCAGACACATGACAAACCTGAGCAACCTAGGGGCTACGACAATCTTGTCTTGGCAGAGGTTTACATAACATGATAGTTGGCTGACTTCGTGGAGGGAAATCTAAATGAAATCAATGTCGTGTAACAAGCAAAGCTAGCCCAGATCAGGCGATTCTGTTCCGAGCACGGAACAACTCCGTCTTAAGCTACAGGCGGAGACATTAATGTAGCAGATAAATTTGTACAATCGAACCCTTGTATGCTGGTGAAAGACTTTGCCCTCAAAGTCCAGAGTCTCAACTATAGCACAAAATCAAGGCAAAGGAGGAGAATTCAATGCGACAATGCAATAAAAGGAGCAGGATTCAAGACCCTTGTTGCAAATACTGAACTGGAATCTCTTGCTTTACAGGCTTGACAAGAAGACAGTAGTCACTGACATTCCCCTTAGAAGGTGATTACCTCTGGGCCACACCAGTGTTCTAAAGCCATTCTAGGTTCACTGGGTTGTGGGGGGGGTGTGGGGAGGGGGGGCGTCAGTGTGCATTTTGTCTGTGAAAATGGCGGCGGAGGCAGTTCCCAAACTACCTCAAGACTTCACGGGATGTAAAGACCTCAGAACCGAAGCACTTGCGGGGCTGGACCGGTCGGGAGCCAAAGCAAGAAGACTGCGCAGGGAGACCGTAACCTAATGGCCAAGCCGCCATGGCACTTTATCGTCTTTACAAAGTCAACCAGTGATTCTTTCACTGAAACACACTCACCGAAGGATGATTCCACATACGGGGCAAAGAGGATGTCTTTGGAGAAGGCACTTCAGGTAGAACGGTAGCAAATCCTACTGCTTGATTAGAACAAAAATGAGCCACTGCTAATTCAGTCAGAGCGGGGCCGGCGTTAGCACCGCCCCTTCCTGGCGGCGCCGGACTGAACCGGCGCGCACGGAGGAAGCGCCGCCTGCGCCGCCCTCCGCGCCGGAGCCGCGGGACGGGGTGGTTCTGCGTTCAGATGCTCTGCCCCTCAACACAGCCCTCCTTAGAGACCAGTTTCTCCAAGTGCTGGTTCAGAAAATGTGCTCAGAGCCAGCAGAAGTGGCTCAGGAAGCTTCTAGAAGGCCCTCTATTTGTCAGTTTGACTTCCAGCTTACACCAGCAATCGCAAACAGCTTCCACTTCCCAAGGTCACGAGCAGCTTCTACTTCTAACCATTGCTGTTCGCGTGTGGCACTGCTTCTGACAGCCCATTACTCTGGGGGCCCCCCGTGGATCACACCTCTCCGCTCCACGCCCTGGTGCCATCCCCCTTCCCGAATCTGGGCTGCCCCTGGGATGCTTTAATCACGAGAGGGCAGTGGAAGTTCTGGGTTTAAGTCTTAAGCAGGCCTGGCCATTACTGCTTAATACCCTTGGGAGCTCTGAGCGGCCGTAGGCGGTCCGGCTACGCTGCTGGCGGGGCCCCTTGGAGCCATCGCACGCAGAAGGAAAGGCCGGGGACCTGCAGAGAGAAGCCCACCCACCCCTGACCACACGGGCAACACCAGCGAGAAGACAGGAACAGCTCAGCGGAGCCCAGCCCGGACTGAACAGGGAGGAGGCAAACAAGACAAGTATTGTTTCAGCCGCTGCGTTTTGGGGTGGTTTGTCACCAACAATCGATAACCATGACACTGGTTGGTTATCCACACATGCGCTTTTTCCCCCCCTAAATACGAGACAATGACTCAAATGAAAAGAAAACGTGACATTTTCCCACCACATCCTTCTCAGCCTGGTCATCTGCTAAGAAGAAAACACATCTTTTCTCCCAAGTTTCCATGATTCTTTTTTCCCATGATTTTTTAATGGCAATGCAAAGGGAGAGAGTCGACTTCTGACAGTCTGGGGCCACTGGCTTAATTATCATTTAGCCAAAAAAAGAGGCCATCAAATAAATTATCCACTACTGGATAAGCAATGATAAATGAAACTGTTCTCACTCCCACGGGATGTTGTCACCCTTTCCAAAACGTTTTTCCTCTTATAAAAGCCCTGTCATCCCTCACAAAGAGAAAAATAATTGAATTTTTAAGGTCATAAAAAGAAAAGAAAATGCCAATAAGTAGAATTTGAATCACCATCATCATTAAAATATAGAGCACAATTAACTGCTTCCTCAATTTAAAATAAAATTCTATAAAATATAACACTGTCTACATTGTAGAGATGATTTCTTCTTATCTGAGGAAATGAGTAATTGGTAATCAGGTATTGTCGAGTTAGAATATAGTGGTCTTTAAATGGTTCTGAATTTTGCTTATCCAAAGGTAGTCAACCATAACACAAGCCTTCCAAATTCAAATTCATTCTTCACATGTACTTTCTTGCATCTGTTCTTGATCTTTTCAGGGAGAGGGTAAAGGTCCACATCTGGGGAAGAAATAAGCTAGAATTTTTAAGGAGCACACATCTAAAAGTTTCTCAAGGCATTAAACCATTTTCAAGTGTACTGAAATCTTTTAAACGTACTACCCATTGAGATGGGAATTTCAACTTGCAATATTGAAACTATGAGCTTCCAACATCCCTCACAACCTGGGTCACTGTCTATAGATGTGACTGAGGGAGAAGACGTACAAGGGAGAGGAGTTCCCAGAGACAGTGCTGGAAGGGATGTGGAGGTGAGAGGAGTGCAGGCCCGGGGAGGCCAAAGCCCGGTCACACAGCCAGTCAGGGGCCAAAGGGGATGAGAACTCAGGCATCCTGACGCCGACCCTCCAGAGCTGTCCCCCTGCTTCCCGGGCTGTCCCCCTGCTTCCCGGGCGCCCAAAGACTGTCTCCCCACACAGCTTGGGTCAACCAACTCTAATACAAATGGAAGGTACAGTGACCCCTGCCCTTCCTCACCCACATCAACCGTCTCTCCGTAGTAAGTACCAGCTCTGCCCCTCACAGAATTAATTCCGAATTTGGTTTCAATCCTTAATGAACCCGAAAATAAATCCAGCTTAGGAAAAAGGAGCTTAGGAAGAGAAAAAAGAGGCTGGTTTGTAAAACTTCGTTGTGGTGCCCCTCGCAAGAACACTCATAAATTATCTGCCTGTTAAAAACCCCACCAATGACATAAACCACTGGGAGCACGTCCATGTAAATACCTGTGTCTGTGCTGAAGTCTTGCTGGGTGTTCTCATCTGAAACTTTTCTGCTGCTGCATCAGACCCACATTTTCATAGACTCTAGCATTATCTTCTCTCATTCTGAAAAGAAAAAAAAAAAGAAAGAAAACATGAATAAAAGCACTGACTACGCTAAGCGCACACGTATTTATATAGCACATAATCCATTCTTTGGGGGATCCGAGACGGTACAGACACAGGCCCCAGGAGCTAACGCTCTAGGACAGGCTGTGAGACACGAACATACAGCAAAAGCAAACTAACAGTAGAGTAAGAGTCTTGAGCCCCTGTGCTCTCTGGGGTTGGAGGAAAGCGAGCCGTTTTTCTGGCAGGCAGAGCAAAGGAGGCCTATACGATGAGGTCTTTGAGTAAGGCCTTCAAGCAGGGTAAAATGTGAGCACACAGAAAGGACCGCTATTCATTTCAAGCACAGGGATCCTAACAGGCAAGAGGCCCAAGGAAGGAAAGAGCAGGGGCAGTGAGGCCCACAGACCCACGGAACCCTGAATCCAGCTACATAAAGGGAACAGTGAGGGTGAAGCTCATGGTGGTGTAGGGCCCTGGGATGGAGGGCCAATGCATCAGAAGCCAGACTCCATTCTGCTGAGCAGAATGGAGATCAGAGCAGTCCTTGGGGGACAGAGGACCCAGCAGCCATAGATGCCAACCTGAGAGGGACAAGAAGGGGCTTGGGGTCCGAGGTATCCTGGGTTACAGCCTATAAGGAACACAATGCGAGCAGAGAGGCAGAGAATGTGTCATGTGGAGAGGCCACTGGCAGTAAGGGAGTGGTCATAGTTCCTGCACTGTGCCAATATTCAGGGAAAGCTCTCTGGCCAGGACTCAGAGCCCAGATGAGCTTGGCGCCATGGCACATGACAGCAGACAGCAATTTAAAATATCAACTTTCCCGATCAGTCCACCGGGAAAGCAAAAAGCAGGCAGAAGGAAGAGGCAACTTGGAGGAGAGAATACTTTTGCTGTATAATTTCATTTCAATGTTAACTAGAAGCCAAATGTAAATACAAGCCTCATATTTGCTATCTAAAATGTGTATATAGAGTATTAAAGTCAGCAGGGGTTTAAAAATCCACATCAGAAGCAAACAGAGATAAGACTCTTGGGCAAAAATAAAAAGTAAATGTTATACCACAGACTACCTTAAAATATATAGAAAAATAATAATTTAAGACTGTCGTTCACATAATCGATTTAACAAATGTTTTCCTAACATATATTTTCACTTAAACAAGGGGTTGGCAAAGTTTTTCTGTCTCAGTCTCTGGCATATAATATTCTCTGTGCTGCCTTTTTTTTTTTTTTCTTTTTAAATATAACACCTTAAAAACCATTCGTGAGCTGTACAAAAACAGACATGGCCAGAATTTGGCCTGAGGCCTCCAGTTCGTGGACTCTTGGTTTAAAGGCTCAAAGCAGATTTCTGTTCTCTGCTGACAGGAAAATTAGCAGATCATGATGGTGTTGAGACATTAATGGTCAACTTACTTACTTGTATTTAGCAAAGAGTCTTAAAACAACCAAAGGGACGTTACCTACCTTTGTTGTCTATCATTAACAAGAGAAATCATCCCCACCCCGTAAAAAGGAAAACTAGATTCTTCTTAGAGAACCACCACTGCATAGACTGATAACCTCACATAATCACATAATCATAGTTAGTGTACCAATCAGCCTTTGGTTTAGGTAAATTAAAATTTAGTTTAGAAAGCCACTGACACACTTGTTAATCAGCAGGGTAACAATAATGACAGGCATGTGCTGCAAAGACCTGCTGGTTTTTAAGCTTTTCTATAGGACTGTGTTCAGATAGAAAGAATTTCCTTCATTACTACTTACTCTGCACAAGATGGTGTTGGGGTACAAGGCGGGAGGGGACTCTGATCTCCACTTGTCTGGTCCGTTAGAGAATACTTAATATTTGTATATTCATGCCCTTTCCTCTTGCTTTTCTGAAAGGTGAAGATTGCATACATGAGGAAATGGACTTTTTTAAAGGGAAAAAGAAGCAAAGAGGCATTGTACCAAAGACAGACAGACAGACAGGCAGACAGAAAGGTTGGACCCTGAATAATGACACATCGATCAAATGTTAGGGAATTCACCTCAATGTAAGTAACACCATACAAGTGAAAAGTACTTTTGAACCATATAATTCAAAAGCACAGAGTCATGCATTAACAACTTACTATATTAAACCAAATGCTTCTATTTCTGAGCTAAGAGAGAATTCTCACTTTCTTTGCCACATTAACATCTAATCATTTCATAGTTCACTTGCAACACATTTAATGATTCTCAGATAAACAGTTGGGAAAAGAGTTCCAGAAGTAAGTTCACCCCGTGTAAAAATGGCCTACAGGTACAGAAGATGGTAGCGCTTTACTGTATCCGCCCCACCTCCCACCTCCATCCCAGAAAAGACCCTAGCATCTTTAAAACTTCATTTTTGGCTCTAATGATACTCTTGGGGGAAAAAAAAATTGGCAAGGAAAACCAGTAGAATGTAATCTCATTACAGATGCAGAGTGAACTATATTTGGTAGGAGTCCTGGTTACACGATTTATCACTCTTCACTCCTAAGTTCACCTAAAAACAACCAATTCTGAAAACTGAACCCACCAATCATCATTATATAATGTTGCCTTCATTCAATGATTATTCAAGAAAACCAGCAAATATCAGAAAGGGTATCCACATCAGATACTGACACAGAGCAGGGACTTCCACTCGCCGCTGGAGAGAGGCTAAATTGGTGCACTATTGGTCCGAACTCGCGGGACTGACCAGTTGGTATCCAGTAATAACAAAACTATATTCGACAACCTTGAACATTTGCTTCTTGAGAAACTCATACACAGAAGCTTAAAAGGGCTATAAAAGGATGTCCAGTGACATGTTATTCTTCATAATGTCTACACCAAGAGAATAAATCGATGTGATGCATTCATACCATGAAATAATATGCAACAGTGAAGAGAAACAACAAAAAGAGAGACTGTGTGGGGCGCCTGGGTGGCTCAGTGGGTTAAGCCTCTGCCTTCGGCTCAAGTCATGATCTCAGGGTCCTGGGATCGAGCCCCGCATCAGGCTCTCTGCTCAGCAGGGAGCCTGCTTCCCCTCTCTCTCTGCCGGCTGCCCTGCCTACTTGTGATATCTCTCTGTCTGTGTCAAATAAAGTCTTTAAAAAAAAGAGAGAGAGAGAGACTGTGTTTATCAAAACAGTTTTCATAATCAATGTTAAGTGGAAAAACACAAATTACAAAACAATAAAACAGTATGATACCATCTGGCTGAACATTCTAAACATATAAAACAGTGTTATCTATTGTGTGTAGATTATTGGTATTTGTATTTTAAAAAGAGACTGGAAGCAGGGGTACCTGGGTGGCTCAGTTGGTTGAGCGTCTGACTGCAAACCTAGCTATTGCCCTGTATTTCCAGGGGTAGAAATGAGGGGTGCACTTGGGCTGACAGCTGTGCCTGCCACATTTGATTGCTGTTATAAAGGGAAAAAGAGGGGTACCTGGCTGGCTCACTCAGAAGTGTGTGTGACTCTTGATCTTGGGGTTGTGAGTTGGAGTCCCATGTGGGGTGTAGAGATTACTTTAATAATAAAAAACAAATGGGAAAAAACTTGGAAGAAATGTGACAAAACAAAATGTTCAATTACAGGTATAAGTACTATTATTTTAAGGTTTTTTTGTTTTTTTTTGTTTTTTTTTTTTCAAAATGAAACATAAGGGGTGCCGGGGTGGCTCAGTCGGCTAAGCATCTGTCTTTGGCTCAGGTCATGATCCCAGGATCCTGGGTTTGAGCCCTGAATCAGGCTCCCTGCTCAGCGGGGAATCTGTGTCTCCCTCTGCCTACCGGGCCTGCCGTTCCCCCTGCTTGTGCTCTCTCTCTCTCTGACAAATAAATAAATAAAATCCTCAAAAATAAAAAATAAAAATAAACAAATAAACAAAATGAAACATAAAACAAATTTAAATCCACTGGTGAAGGTTCTTCTTCCTCTCCTTCCTCAAAACTCACCCCAAAACATCAAATAAAAAGCAGAAAATCTTATTTTGCATACAACAAGAATTGTTACGACTCCAACCTATAAACTATAAAGCAACCATATGTGAACATGGGACCAAAATAAAAAGGAAGCCACACAGCCTAAGAGATTTGCTGTCTGACTCTTCACAGAAAAAGCTTGACATTAACAGGCCCCTAGCTGCTTGCTGTCTGTCCGCTCCCTCGTGCGGTCTGCAACTGTGTGGAAAAGGAAACGTCCTAAAGGACAACTGGGTGACAAGATGCAAAGTGCTGGGGACCTTGGATGACACTGTGGAGCTGAGATGCCCACTTCCTTCCCAAATGGACTGCCAACTTGGATTTTTATGTTAGAAGAGAAATGAGCTTCTGTCCTGTTGAAGCCACTATTAATTAGAATGTTAAAGCAGCCCAACCTGTTTGTTACCTGACCAAGCAGCCGTCACAGAACTTACAGTCTAGGAAAGAAGTTACAAAAAGAAATCCGAGGAGAAAATGTTTTGTTTACACGGTATTTTAATGTTTTGAAAAACTGAGGGTTGTTGGGGTTTTTTTTTAAGATTTTATTTATTTATTTATTTATTTATTTGATAAACAGAGATCACAGTTAGGCAGAGAGGCAGGCAGAGAGAGAGAGAGGAAGGGAAGCAGGCTCCCCGTTGAGCAGAGAGCCCGATGTGGGGCTCGATCCCAGGACCCTGTACATCAGATCTCTAGAACTTATTCATCTTAGATCACTGAAAGTCTATACCCACTGAACAGCAACCTCTGTTTCTCCCTCCCTACTAAATACTTTCTTGAAAAAAATCAGTATTTTTACATATAGTGATTACAAAAGAATTTTCTAATGGGGAATACTCAATACAAATGGGACAGGAATTATTTCAGTCAATTAAGTTGCTCAAGGAAAAGCATAAAAATACTGGAGTTTCTCTGCTTATTTAGAAAGAACAAGAAATAAAACTGATCCACATATCAGACTGTCCGTATAGAACAAGAAAAAATCTCAGGGGATAGAGATTGTTTTGATTTAGGGGAGGGCTGTAGAGGGAGATTTGTTACGGAGCCCTAAAAAAATGGTCTGAAATTGATCTATCCTTCCCCTGAATTCAAGGACATAGCAGAGTTACCAAACCTATTGTAATATTTATACTAAATCTTCCAGCCTTGCCAGCTGACACACAGTCAAGGTTGAGAGGAGGGTCCAACCACAAGTCTCGAAAATCATCTGGCATTAAATGTCTTGCCATGTGAAATTAACTGTAGTCCATTCTTACACTTTAATTTACAAAAAAAGCTTGAGGTGCCTGACTGGCTCCGTCAGTAGAGCATGCAACTCTTGATCTCAGGGTCATGAGTTCGAGCCCCATGTTGAGCAGAGAGATTACTTAAAAAAAAAAAAAATTAAGACTACAAAATAAAGCATATATTAATTTTTTTAAAAAGCCTAAAATCCAAGAGCAGGAGGAAAAGGGACAAATGAAAATCCTCTTGGGGCATCTGGGTGGCTCAATCTGTTAAGTGCCCAACTCTTGATTTTGGCTCAGGTCATGATCTCAGGGTTGTCAGATAGAGCCCCACATCAGGTTCCATGCCAGAGGCGGGGGGAGGCGGCGGGGGGGCAAGAAGCTGGCTTAAGATTCTCTCTCCCACTCCCTCTGCTCCTCCCTTCCCCTGCTTGTGTGCACGTTCACTCTCTCTCTCTCAAAAAAAAAAATATAAAGAAAGAAAGAAATGGGATAAATAAATAGAAGAGACAAATCTTCCTCACAAAGGAATTCTAAATAAGTTATATAGAAACTACCCATTCCATGGGGTGTCTGGGTGGCTCAGTGGGTTAAGGCCTCTGCCTTCGGCTCGGGTCATGATACCGGAGTCCTGGGATCGAGCCCCGCATCGGGCTCTCTGCTCAGCGGGGAGCCTGCTTCCTCCTCCCTCTCTCTCTGCCTACTTGTGATCTCTGTCTGTCAAATAAATAAAATAAAATCTTAAAAAAAAAAGAAAGAAAGAAAGAAACTACACATTCCAGAAGCTGGAGCTTGCTTCCTCCCCTTCCTTTGGGTATGGTTTGCACTAAATGACTCACTTCCAAAGAAAAGAGTAAGGACAAGGAAAAAGCATCATTGTTACAGTGAGAGAAATCTGGCAGACACCACCTAAGCCAAGTGATGAAGGTTAATATCCCCAGGCCGTGCTATTATCGGGTACCCCTTGAGCGATGAGAAGGGCACCTCGCAACTCACCTTGTTGGTACTCGGCCCCAAAATCCATTACTCCAATCAAATCACAAGAAAACATCAGACAAACCCACACTGAGGGCCATTCTATGAGACACCTGACTAGCACTCTTCAGAAGTATCACAGTCAAGAAAAACAAAGACTAAAAAAAAAAAAAAAAGAAAGAAAGAAAGAAAAACAAAGACTAAGAAACTAATATAGATCAGAGGGGCACTAAATTCAATGTGGGATCCTGGACAGGATCCTAGAACAAAAAGGAACACTCATGGGAAAACTGGTGAAATTCAAATTAATTGTAAAGCTTAGTTACTAGCAATATATTGGGGTTAATTATTTAGTTTTGATAAAGGTACGATGGTTATACAAGACGTTAACATTGCGGGAAACTGAATGACGCACATATATTATCTTTGCAACTTTTCTAGAAGTCTAAAGACTATTCCAAAATAAAAAGTCAATTTAAAAAAACTACTGGATGGAAAAGGAGAGTTATATATACAATAGAATATATAAACCCACATTAATATGAGGTTGTATAGCGAAAGTTCAACTGGAGCAGTAATTAATTAGCTAATTAGCAACACAACTACTGCTATACAGTACCAGTAAGCATAGCCAGATCTTGGCTTCAAAATACCACTCTACAATAAAGAGAATCAGGGCTCCTGGGAAAAATAGCTGGGAGAGTACAGGACACGTCTTCATATTCTGGTGTCAGAAAGTGTAAGGAAGCAAGATGGGGCACCTGTGTGGCTCAGGTCATGATCCCAGGGTCCTGGGATCAAGCCCCGCATCAGACTCGCTGTCTGCTCCTCCCCCTCCCCCTCTGACCCTTCAACCTGTTCTTGCTCTCGCTCATTCTCGCTCTCTCTCAAATAAATAAATTAAAAATCTAAGAAATATGTATAAGGAAGTAAGAAACTAAACAAATGAACAGGGGGGTGGGGGGGAAGTAGCAAACCAAGAAACAGACTCTTAACTACAGAGAACACACTGATGGTTACCAGAGAGGAGGGGGTAGGGGAATGGGTGAACTAGGTGAGGGGATTAAGGAGGGCGCTTGTGACGACCACAGGGTGTTGTACATAAGTGTTAAATTAATAAATTCTACACCTGGAACCAATATCACACTGTACGGTAGCTGGAATTTAAATAAAAACTTCAAGTGTAAGGGGGATGCCCGGGAGGTGCAGCGGGTTAAAGCCTCTGCCTTCGGATCAAGTCATGATCCCAGGGTCCTAGGATCGAGCCCCGCATAGGGCTCTCTGCTCAGCAGGGAGCCTGCTTCTCCCTCTCTCTCTCTCTGCCTGCCTCTCTGCCTACTTGTGATCTCTGTCTGTCAAATAAATAAATAAAATCTTTAAAAAAAAAAAAAAGGGTAAGGACGTACTCCATAATGGGAACTATCAAAAGGACAGAAGAACCAATTTGAACAAGTGTCCACTAGCCAAATTTGAGACAATCTAAGCAACAAAATAAATAGTAGTAATGGATTATCACCCATTCTGACATGAATGAATGAATGAATGAATGAATAAGAAGGGAAAGCTCTTCCTTAGAGAAGGCTCCCAACTAATAAATGAAAAGGGACTTATGGAAGTAGGAAACCACCACTGGGCAGATATCGCAGGAGTAATTTTTCCAGCCAATAGTGAGTACATGTAAAATTACTGGGCAAAAAGAATGATGGAAAGCAGGTTATTTATATCGTCTCAAACATCTTCCTATAAGATACTAAGTAAAAAGGGGGAAATCAGGGCACCTGGGTGGCTCAGTTGTTAAGCATCTGCCTTCAGCTCAGGTCATGATCCCAGAGTCCTGGGATCAAGCCCTGCATCGGGCTCTCTGTTCCGAGGGGAGCCTGCTTCTCCCTCTCCCCACAGCCTGCCACTCCCCTGCTTGCTGTCCATCAAGTAAATAAATCTTTAAAAAAATAAATAAATGAAATAAAGTAAAATAAAAAGGGGGAAATCGTCACTGTACAGTGGAGAAACCTGACAGACAACACCTTCAACAAGCTATCAAAGAGAACACCGCCAGCCGTGAAACACGTCCACAGAGATGCTCCTGACGGGAGGTATCAGGACGGAACACGGCTTCTATGACAGGCCTGTCAAAAACGCATGACCTGAATCTAATCAAGAGTGCACATCAGACAAATCCAAATTGAGGGGCATTCCATCAAATAACTGGCCTGAACTGTTCAAAAAAGGCAAGGTCGAGGAAGATGAAGACCGAGAAACTGTCCCAGAGGAAAGTAAAGCTATGTGACAAGCAAATGCACCAGGGGACCCTGGACCACAGAAAGACAGGAGGACGACAAACTGGAAAATTTGATATGGTCTGCAGACTAGAAAACAGTGCTGTGTCAATGCTAACTCCCTGGTTCTGATCACTTCACAATGGTTAGGTGGAAGAATGCCTTCATTTCCAGGACACACACATCAGAGCATTAAGAGGCAGGGGCGCAAAAAGGTTGACAGCTTAAGAGCATTTCATTTTTAAAAGTACACATTGTAGATATAGAGAGAAAATACAAATGAATGATAAAGTGTGTTGAAATGTTAACAGGGTGAAGGGAATTCCATGCACTGTTTTTGCAAATTAAAAAAAAAAAAAAAATTGAATACTGTAAGTGGAAGTTAATAAAGAAATCTACTTTCAAGTAAATGGCAGAGTGTGGGAAGAACCCTTTATAAAAACTTGAGAATTTTCTCAAACTCGCCTTACTTGCACCTTCCCTTGGACGCCCACCTGTTTCTGCTTCGCCTCCTCCCAGTGCTGGTGCTACTTCCTGCTTCCTTCCCCAGGCTCACCGCCCCTGATGCTGGTGGTTTTTCATCTACCCTCTTTCACAAATTCCTTCAGTCCCGAAGGTCCTTAACTCTTCAGAAATGGTGGTATTTAAAAGAATAATCAGTTTCATTCCTTTGTTTACTTTAAAACTCAGGCTGCCTCACTGTTTCTTAAGGCTACCGCTCAAGCTTTCTACCAGATGACGGTACCTCTTTACCAAAACGGCAGCGATAAAGATACTCTTAAAGGAGCTCCTAAATCCGAATTACAGCTTGAGATTTAGGGTCAGAGAGACTGTATATGGTAATGACAACACGTGAACTGCTATCAAGGAAGGGAGGAGTAGGCCCTTAAGTCACCAAAACAAGGATAAATGAAGCTTCTGAATGAAATAAAAGGAGCTTTTTTCAAATAAATAAATAAATAGATAAATAGATAAATAAATAAATAAATAAAAGAGCTTTTCCCCAGCTTTTCTAAACAAGATTACATAATATGCTTCAAGATATTCCTGAATTTGGGGCGCCCGGGTGGCTCAGTGGGTTAAAGCCTCTGCCTTCGGCTCAGGTCATAATCTCAGGGTCCTGGGATCGAGCCCTGAGTCGGGCTGTCTGCTTAGCGGGGAGCCTGCGTCCCTTCCTCTCTCTCTCTGCCTGCCTCTCTGCCTACTTGTGATCTCTGTCTGTCAAATAAATAAATAAAAATTTTAAAAACTTTGTTTAAAAAAAAGATATTCCTGAATTTGTATCAACTGTGTTTATACTATGTTTATAAATACTCTTTGTATTGATGAGGACCTAAGTCCTTCTCTTCAGGCAACTTTATGCTTTAACTATTCCTGGCCCAAATTCACTATAACCGGGAGACAAACAGAAAATACCCTATAGTGGGGCGCCTGGGTGGCTCAGTCATTGAGCATCTGCCTTCGGCTCAGGTCGTGATCCCAGGGTCCTGGAATCGAGTCCTGCATCAGGCTCCCTGCTCAGTGGGGAGTCTGCTTCTCCCTCTGCCCCTTCCCCTGCTTGTCCTCTCTCTCTCTCAAATAAATGAAATCTTTAAAAAAAAAGAGAGAGAGGGACGCCTGGGTGGCTCAGTTGGTTGGACGACTGCCTTCGGCTCAGGTCATGATCCTGGAGTCCCGGGATCGAGTCCCGCATCGGGCTGCCAGCTCCACAGGGAGTCTGCTTCTCCCTCTGACCTTCTCCTCGCTCATGCTCTCTCTCATTGCCTCTCTCTCAAATAAATAAATAAAATGTTTAAAAAAAAAAAAGAGAGAGAGAGAGAGAAAGAAAATAGCCTATAGTAGCCATCTAAATATTTCGCAAAACTTACAATGACACCAAGTCAGACTTAAGGTACTAAAGGTCAAAACCAGTACTTTGTTGATTATTTGACCTTACATATCTATACCAAACTGTTGTTGCTGAAGATGTTTTTGTACAATGAAGCAATCTAGTGTTTGGGGTTTAAGATTTTATTTATTTGAGAGAGAGCGTGTGGGGAAAGGAGCAGAGGGAGAGGGACAAGCAGACTCTGCACTGAGTGTGGAGCCCGACACCAGGGCTCGATCTCACAAACCTGAGAGCATGACCTGAGCCGAAATCAAGAGTCGGATGCTTAATCGACTGAGCCACCCAAGAGCCCCTCTAGTGTTTTGACGTGAACTGAGAACGTACTAAGCTAACTAACAGGTATCTTACTTTGGCTAGCCAAGCTCTGATAACGTGGCTGCTGTTCTGCTAGGCTGGAAGTCTCACAATTTGCCGACAGGTAGCATCCCGAGAAGCCGGGTCCTCTGGAAGGCAATACACAGGGTAAAGCAGGCAGGTATCAGTGCTGTTTAGACACTTCCCATCTGCAGCAGAGCGGCGGGGCTGAGAGGGGAGTGGGGGAGACGCCCAGATCCCCAAAGGAGCAGTCTCCTCATTTCCCTCCTCTCAGCGTCTTCCTAATTAACTCAGCTTTGTGTCTGTTATGAATAGCTTCAAATGGAAACACTCCAACTCCACATTCTTCTTCATTATGCATGGCTTATTAAAATGGAAATTTCACTGTTTCCAACTCAACCAAGTTGATGGTTCAAACTGCTGTGTGCTCTGAAGAGTGAAGCGTCCGTTTAAGAGATGAGATCCAGATAAAGACAGCCCGGATCTAAACCGGAACAGGCTGGAAACTTCGAGGCTTTCAGTTCCAAACTTGCCCTGTCAAGCTCCTGGGGTCTGTCTAAGAAAATCCCAACCTTTCCACGGGGCAGTTCCCCAAACTGCCAGGCCAGGACTATAGCAGCTAATCCCCTACGCTAACCCGTCCTGAAATATCAGAGTTATAAAGAGAGGCCCTTCCTAGGTGGGAATGAGATTCCCATTCCCAAACAGTGACAGGTATCTCTTAGAGGCCCATCCTGCTCAAAAGAAAAGCGCATCTGGCGAAGCCACCCAGAAAAGAAAATGAAAACCTGCCCACCAGCCCCTCCGGCACCGGTACCTGTTCTTCTTCAATCCTGCGCTGTAGTGTTTCGATGTAATGCTGGACAGCCATATAGATGAACCTATACTGTGCTTCTGTCTGGACCATCCCTGACCTCTGAGACCGCACCATCTGAATGGTTTTGGGAACATCAATGTCACAGTCAACGCCTGCAAAGCAAGCACCATGAGGCATTAGGAGAAACCGCAGGGCCGGGATGAAATGGTTTAAGGCACAACTTTCAGCAGACTCAGAGAGAGAGCAAATTTAGTCTTTAATGTTCTAACTGAACGTGTTCCAAGGGCTACACTGGCCTTCTGACTGATACAAATGATTCCAGAAAATTACCCGAGAAAGTGTTGGAGGTCGGGACCCCCTCGCTTTCCAACCCCATAACGTCAGCCTGGATGAGGTGGGTGGGCAGAGACCACCGCCACACCGTCAACAAAAGACCATGGCAGTGGGACCCACAGCTCCTAAGCTGCGTTTCATGTCAAAAGCTCAAATAGAATCACTTTTGTTCTCCCGCAAAGATAATGAAAGTCAAAGCCTTCATCCCAGGTTTTGTGAAAATGTTTTAACACTCAAATTCTCTCCCCCAGGCTATTTTCACTAGCACGTTCCTCCCATAAACTAAAAATGGGAACTATCGCTTCTTGCCGTCCAGATGACCTACCTTTCTCTCTGATGATGTCAATAAGGATATCAATCACAATGAACGTCCCTGTCCGGCCGATTCCAGCACTGTGGGCAGAAGGACAGAGAGCAGTGACAATGGAGTCGTTCATGGGGGTTTCAGACTCAAAACCAACTATTAATATTAACAGAAACAATGTCTGCTCTTGGGAGTACTTATAAGACTGTCTATTTGTATTTGAGAATAGATTAGCTAAGAGCACAGGGTTTTGGAGTTAGTCCAAACTGTACTTGGAGCCCAGCTTCTCCAGTACAATGTGCCTGAGCCAAGTCTCATACCTCTCTGACCCTCAGTTTCCTCGTCTGTGAAATGGGGATAATGGTACATACTTTACAAGGTTGTTGTGTGGATCAAACGTCAGTCATGTGTGGGAAGCACTAAGCTCAGAGGCTGGAACAGAACAAGTGCTCAATAAACAGCAGCTTTTAAAAAAGTGACGTTCCAGTCAGGTGGCTCAGTTGGATAAGCGTCTGCCTTTGGCTCAGGTTATGATCCCAAGGTCCTGGGACCGAGTCCCGCATCAGGATCCTTGCTAAATTGGGAGCCTGCTTCTCCCACTGCCTGCTGCTCCCTCTGCTTGTGCTCTCTCTCTCTGTGTGACAAATAAATAAAATCTTTAAAAGAAAAAAGAAAAGGGGAAGTTTCAAACACAGCTATTTGCCCAGTGTACGGATGAGCTTTGGGAAACTAAACTTTCCCCAGTATGACCATGAAGCCCAGCCTTAGGTGCCAGCAGGCTATAAACCGTGGTGAGGGGCCATGGGCGGGGCTTCCGGAGCCTGGGTGGGGAGTGGTCCAAATCTTTTGAAGCAAACAAGTGTCTTATGGGGACTGGGGGGGGGGTGGGGAATGTATCTTATTTCTGTGGCAGAAGAGAACAGGATCACAATCAAAGTGATGAATTCTAAATCACCGTGTTTTTTTTAAAAAGCAAAAAACACAAGCGGACATTACTAGACTACGTAAGGGCTCCCTGAGAATAAGGATTAAGTCCACCACCCTCTGCCCGGCCACCACCAATACCTGGCAGTCCCGCAGGACCTATGAGAAAAACACTCTGGGGTCAGTGTCCCTTAATGCAGTTTACGCATGCCTCAAACAGAGATTAGATTTTTCTCACAGTTCAAGAGCTGAGGTGGGTGGGTAAAAGCCAGCCCTAGTGGCACGGAGAGCAGCAGGGCCAGGCTGCAGCCCAGAGAGGGGGCAGGGGCCGGTCACCTGCAGTGAACTACCACAGGCCCTGCGTCCATAATGCTTTCTTGCTTATGGTGGACCTCCTCCAAGAAGTCCAGCACGCCCCCAGGGTCACTAGGCACTCCGTGGTCCGGCCAGGTCCGAAAGTGGTATTGCCACACGGTTCTCTCTGTATTCCCCTGGAGTAGAGCCAAGAAAAACCAGAAAAGAATTAAATAAATCAAGGGGTTGAGGAATCACCCAGTGCTGATCTTCCCCAGACCTGATGTGAGCCAACGGAACAGGCAGGCACCAAGTCTCCTCATGCTCCATGTAAAGGTCAGATGAGTTTCCCAATCACGTCTCCTTTTGGATCTAGCTGAGAAATCCTGAAGGCAACTCTTTGCCTCCGTCCTAAGAACCAAAATGTCCAAGACAGCAATTAGCTCCTCAGAAAGCTACAACCGGAGTCACCTTTCTGAATCCTCAGGGGCAAGCAATGTCCCCGTTCCTCCTCGTGCACGGGTAGCCCAACTCAGGAGGCAAATGAAGCTTCGGGGACCTGGGGCTCTCCTCCCAGCAGATGAGAAAACAGCTATCTTCTCAAGACATGTATTCCTCTTTGCCTTTTTACACCCAGCCCCCCTCCTCCCCTCTCCCAGAACAGCCACTTTTATTATTCCATTGTAGTATTCTAACCTTCTGTTTAATACAAAATAGGTAAGAAGTCAAGCTTTGTGATCAGAAGGCTGGGTTTAGGCCCGAACCCCACACTCATAATCACTGTGGTCTCCAGACCTCTCTAAGCCTCAATTTCTTCATGTGCAAAGAGGAATGATAATCTCCCTCACCATGCTACTGAGAGGGACTTAACAAGACCAAGTAAACACAAAGCCATTCCTTGGCAGCACCGTCACCAGTGCCCTTCTGAGGACAGGGGTTATTAACAAAGGTCAAGTCTAGAGAAGACCAAAAGCACCACATTCTGGGTCTACCCAGATGAGGCCACTGTAGCAGCCCTGCTGACTGCTCCCTCTCTGTCCTCTGTATCTGAAGGAAATCCAAGCTACTGATGTTTTTAAAGGAGATTTTAAAAAGAAAGAAAAATGAAGCCAGTGTCCGCCACCAGTGACCTTCAGAACATTCAAGTTAGCTGAACCACAATTAAGATCTTTTTGTGAATTACACACATTTAATTTACTGATGTCACGATAAAATTTTTCTTGATGATACGAGTCAGCTCAAACTCAGGGGCTACACAGGAACGACAGGGAAGGAACCCAGATGCCCGGCGTATCCCTATTCCTCCTCCTTGGTATATTTCTGTCCCAAAAGATCTCTGACCCAACTCCTCCCTGCTAGAAAATGTAATGAGATCATGTCACAGCACTTTAGAAAAAAATATAATGAGTTCTATAAAAAGCAGGGAACATGCAACCAGGAATTCTGGAGAAATCACCTGTCCTCTGATGGCACCTGAACCCATGGGTATAAAACACAAACCCAAATGCCAACATTTCCTGTACCTGCTGCTCAAAAATCTCTGTTAGCAAGAAGATGGATGGTTTATCACTAAAACTGAAGAAACGTCCACCTGCTACTCAGAAACACCTGATAACAAGAAGATGGGTGGTTGAGCCTAAAACTCAACGAACCTATATGGTATCTCTGGCCAGTGTCCTCTAAATCTCTTCCACTTCTGCTTGACAGCTATGTTTTTCCAGCTTCTCTCTCCGTTTCTGCAGCAGAGTAAACCTCCCCCACCCCACCATCAGCAGAACGGCAGCCCCACTAACATCAGAAGTCCCAGCATCCCATCCCAGACCACAACCGCCCAGGCTTCCAGCTCGCTTTGGTCCCCAACCACCTCATGGAGCTCAGGAGACCACTGAGCCCTCTTCCACTCTCCACCCGCCTCTCCTGCCCCCACTGTCCCCTTGTTGGGCTTGGGTTCTGCATACTACTTTTTTTTTTAAGGAGGCTCCATGCTGGGCATGGAGCCCCAACACGGGACTTGAGCTGAGATCAAGAGTGGGATGCTCGACCAACTGAGCCACCCTAGGTGCCCCCTACTCCGGTGTACTATTCTGACAATCCCCCTTTCACCCTCTCTCCACCTCTTTCCATTCACCGCACCCCTGGGCAAAGCCCCAGGCCTGGACAAAACCAACCGCCCACCTTCTCTGTTTTATACCGGTGGAGAAAAATCACACCAGGGGATTGGTGTCACTGAATATTCACGTTCACCAGCTCAACTGGGCATTCAGCGCTGCCTGAAAACTCAATGGATTCCTCACCGTCTCTACACATTATCACTGAATACTTTTCCCCACTTTCCAAAGATAATTCGTCTCTGATTCCCTTCGAATGACAGTTGATGGCCTTGCCTCATGGAGAACATAGAGAAATTGCATGTGGGCTCCTCTGTCTGCGTTGCAGTCACCTCCTCCTGCCACCCTGCCGCCATCCATCCACGAGGCTCTGGAACCCACCTCCCCCCATTGCCATCCTCCATTCCTGCCTCCCTGGCCTCTTTGCTTTGCCGTCTCCAAGGCATCTCACACTTTACCTGCCCCTCCTCCCATTCACCCTTCAGCCCCTTCACCAACCCAGCGCTCAAGCTAGAGAACTGGCAGTCCATCCTCAACACCGCCCTCGCCCCCCACCCACAATAACCAAACCCCTTCACATTGCCTCCTCTGTCACCTCCAGGTGGTCCTCCTCTGTCCACCACCCCGCACCACCTTTTCCCGGGACCATGCAAGCCCCGCCTTCCCGCACAGCCTCTGCCCGCTCTTCTGCCCTCACCACAGCATCACTGTCCCCTCACACTGCGTTTGATTCTTCCCCACGCCCTGCAGGTGCCGCCTCAATGCATCTGGCATGTCTGTCCATCCGTCCGTCGCTCCTCTTCCATTTATTCTGGCATTTTGCATAATATTCATTTCCAAAGGCGGGAATAAGGAAACAAGTGTCGGAGTCCCTGGGCTCTGACCTGGAAAGGAGGCCACCAGACCCAGAACACCCAACAGCCTCCTAGCAGTCCTGCTGGCCACTCGGTTCACCCAGCCTAGGTCTCCCCACCGGGGGCTGTAAGACACCTTCCTGGCACACGGCTCTGTGTCTGCGCTCGCTTAGCAGCAGCCTCGCCCACACCCAGCCTCCTAATAACACGGAGTTCACATTCTGAACATGACAGATGAGAATTTTCCCGACATGGTCCCCCCTCTCTTCGGCTTATTCTCTTGATTATCCACTTGCCTTCATTCCCCATAAATGCTAGTTCCCTTCAGTCTGCACATCAGGCCCGGGGTTCACAGTGACACCTCCACCTGGAGGCCCTCTCTCCATCATCTTCTCCAGTGGAAACCTGACCCAGACAAGCCCAGCGTCTTCTGAAACGGTCTCCCTAACGTCCCAGCCAGAAGGAAACCCAGCCTTTGTTACGTTTCATGGCACTTTGGACCTGTTGCAGCCCGTCTGCTCAGGAGCACGGCTGTTTGTGTGTGTGGCTGCTATGTGATTCCAATGCCTCAAAGACTTCACTCATCTCCGGGTCCCCAAACGACCTTGAAAAAATAAGCCCCCTCTAACCACGAAATTAAAATGAATTCAAATCTAACCCTGCTTTATAAAGTTAGTCACCCCAATGACAAACTTAAACTATGTGCAATTAAGATCAGATGTCACGGACTCTGATCACGAAACTGGCTTCAGGGGCTTTGCCACTGCTGTTCCCGCTGCCTGAAACACTCTTCCCTGGGCTCTCTGGATGCCTGGCTCCCCGACCTTGACCTCAAGTGATACGACCTCAGAGAGGCCCTCCCTGGCTACTCCATCTCAGGTACCCAGTCACTTCTAACATAACTTCCTGAAGCCTCCATAGACTCAGACCAACTGGAAAGCTTAACTGGTTGCTGAGTTTTTAACCTTCCATCTCCCTAGGCTCTGTGAGGGCAGGGATCACCCCCATTCTGTTTGCAATGTATCAGTACGCACTGGGCACCTGGTACTAGAAGGCACCCGATAAATCAGTGAGTGAACGGGGCCATGAATGCATGCAAATATGAGTAACCGCATGACCTCGGATTACTGCATGCCAAAACCAGTTACTAAAGTCTCTAAAATACGACAATATACTTACTTGTCCAACCTTTGAAAGTTTAAGTTCTCTTAATGTGTAGTCATGAGCAGCACTTTCTTTGACGTTCCTAACACGCATGACGCCATATTCTTTCAGAGCATACTCGTCGGGCCAGTATTTGACACATTTACTCTGAAAGGGATCAGAGAAAAGACAGTTAATCTCTGTGAATTCTGAAATTAAAGCCTAAACCAGAGGAAAATAAATACTCAGAAAAAAAAATATTCGAGTCTTGCTTAATGATCAATATTCAGAAAATGGCCTATCTAGCATCTGGTAGATTTTCAAAGAAAAGGAAAAATAAGTTCAAATAAGAAAAGCAGGTGCGTGGAAAACCAGGGAGAAGCCGAAAGACAGAGCAGCCTTTGCAGAGTTGTCTGATCTAAGACGCATGTCAAAGGACGGTCAAGGATTGTTCATTTATCTCCAAAGAACCAAAGATGCAGAGTGAGGGACTAACCGGTCTGAGGGTTCTGTCTAGCAATCACTGAAGTCTGAATTCCAGAGATCTGCCAGTCCGTCTGCTGGGAAGGCAAGCAAGCACTCTGGAGGTGGACGGGTTGCCCAAAGAGCCAGACTTGTCTGGTTCATTTCCGCACCCGTGTAGGAGGACTCCATGCCTTATCTAACCCACGTGTGAACAGCTCCAACACAGCAAGGCAGCCGATGGGGTTTTGAACCAGCTGCTTCTTCTATATCCAGATCCGTTTGCTACCTACTATACACGTCCCCTTCGCTTCCCTGGGTGCCTGGGAACACCGAGCCTGCAACAGCTGCTGGCGTCAGAGCAGACAGATTGAAAAATATGGCACCAACTACATCATTCTTGGTGCCAAAGAGGAAGATATTTAGCTCAATGAGAGATGAGCCTGTATATATCGGGTGACGTGTCCTGGGCAGAGAATGTTTTTGTGTTTTGTTTTTTTCTGGAAGCGGACTTCCCACAACCACCAAGAACTTTACCTTTTCTATTAGGAAGATAGAGAAATTCAGTCCTAAAATTATAATTAAGAGAGCAGCTGTAGGCATCTCCTCAGTCAATGATTAATTGAAAGAAAAAAAAAACACAGCAGAAGGAAAGTTGAACAGAAGAATTAATAGTGCAACTTTTTTGCCTGGCAATGGCTAATACGGTCTATTATTTATTAATATTCTGAATTCAGCTTTCTCCCTGCACTATTTGGTAGATCCCAAATACCTCTTCGACAGATTTGATACAACTTTTATTATCCCCAAATAAGCACTTTTAATATTAATTGTACTCAATGCTATTGCTGGCCAATCAATTCTGTGACTATTCGTTGCTCAAGAGACTCAACAGAGAACAAAAAATTAAATCACAACCCTGAAAACATTTCAGCAGACTTTAAACATCAGCAGAGTACCGCGGCTCTCCTATTTTCCAAACTCTGACGTAGACTTTGGCAAACAAATCCTAAAACGTGACAGCTAATACATTGAAAACCAAAGCCCAGGACTCAAAGGGAATCTAGAGTCTGAGACCAAGAGAGCACGTAATCAGAACTTCTGGGGGCGCCGGGGTGGCTCAGTGGGTTAAGCCTCTGCCTTTGGCCCAGGTCATGATCTCAGGGTCCTGGGATCGAGCCCCGCATTGGGCTCTCTGCTCAGCAGAAGCCTGCTTCCCCCCTCTCTCTCTGCCTGCCTCTCTGCCTACTTGTGATCTCTGTCAAATAAATAAATAAATAAAATCTTAAAAAAAAAAAAAAAAGAACTTCTGGACTGTGGAGAGAATGCATCCATCACGCTCTCCACCTGGGACTGAAGAGCATAAGCAGGCAGCAGGCACAGACTTGCAGGGTGGAGGCAAGCAGAGGGGCAGACTGATTTGGCCCAATGTCTGCCTGTTCTAGGAGCTTCCAGCAGGTCTTCTGAAGGGGACCAAAAATAATCCCCCTGAAGTGACACAAGAACCTTCTCTTCATGCCCCCAAGTCCTGTAGGGAGAGGTAGCCTCCTATGAACCAGACAACAGGCAGGACAGATGGCTCAGTTTTCCTTTCTATACTCAGGCAGGTGACACTTATCTGAAGCAGAAACTAGGAAGACGTTCTAACCGGTCCATTAAACATCTGATGTTACTGCAGGTAGCTGCTGGAGGAAGCCTCTGTTTCACAATGGCCAGATCTGGCCTCAAAGGTTTTCAGAAGCATGACGACTAGTTAGCACAACAATGAAAATCCTACAAAATCATGCTGCCCTTCAAAACTGATAGGAAAATTACATCAGGAGCACTAAAACCCAGAATCACTCATCTGTCTCAGGTTTAACTTCAAGGTATGGCTGCTATATTCCATGCAAATTTTATGTAAACCAATTAAAGTGTAACAACTACAAAGTAACTTTGACTAAAACACAAAAACACAGAACTTTTCCACATTAAAAACCCACATGGATGGGCTCACTCTGGGATAACACGGAGAAATGTCATTCAATGAGATCTGTCTGCTTCTCTGTAGGTGTAGGCTGTTACAATTTTTAAAACCTGAAGTGTCATGAAGAGTGTGGGGAGAGGAGTACTTGACATAGCAGCTGGGTTGGGGGCGGGGGGGGGGTCATGCTGGGACAACCACTCTGGGAGCAGTTTGGCGGAGTCTCTTCGAATTTACAACATGCCTACCCTGTGACCTAGCATTCCTTTTTTTGACATCTAACCTAGAGAAACACTTGCCACACACACACACACACACACACACACACACACAGAAATAAGAATAAGATTATTCACTTTAGCACTGTTTGTTAACAGCAAAAACGGAAACATTTAAGTGCCCGATTCATAATGGTGAAATAACTTATGGTACATCCTTACTACGGAACATCATGCAATTACTAAAAAGAAGGCAACAAGCCACTATGTACTAATAGTAGATGTTAGAACATTCATTTGGGCAGAGCCCAAGATGCATGACAAAGTTAGTATATGAAAATACTTTTGCATATTGTGTTTTTCAGAAAACACTGCTATATACCTCCACAGGCACACATGCGTATGTAAGCACACGCATACGTGTAAATGCGGGAATGTAATGCCTCTCATACATGTATGTATGTATGTAAATGCCAAGAAGAGAGCATGGAGGAATACACATCACACTGGTGACAGGGACTTTAAATAGGTGGACAAGGGACAGTGACAAAGGCAATTTTAACCATAACCATAATGTGTTTGGATATGTATATGACTATATTGCTTAAATAATTCAAATTAATGTTTACTTATTTTTTTTAAGATTTTTTTTTTAATTTATTTGACAGACAGAGATCACAAGTAGGCAGAGAGGCAGGCAGAGAGAGAGGAGGAAGCAGACTCCCCACGGAGCAGAGAGCCCGATGCGGGGCTCGATCCCAGGACCCTGGGATCATGACCCGAGCCGAAGGCAGAAGAGGCTTTAACCCACTGAGCCACCCAGGCGCTCCTCAAATTAATGTTTAAATGCTTACACGTCACGACAAGTATAATTTATATGACCAGTGAAATCACTAACAAGGACATTAAGACAGTTATTACAAATATACTCCATATGACAAAAAGGTATAAGTTAAAAAGAGAGACACATTAAAAAGGCATTAAAAAGAAACAACAACAATAATAAAACTTCTAGAGATGAAAAAAACGATGTCTGCTATGGAAAACACACTAATAGTAATAACAGCAGGTGACATACTGCAGAAGAAGAGATTAACTTAAAGACACACAGCAAAAGAAACTATCTAAAATGAAACAAGGGGGAGAAAAGACAACCGCACAAAATGAACAAAGCCTCAGTAGGCCTCAGGTCAATGCCGAGCAGCCCAATATATGTGTAATTGCTGTCCTGTGTATGCAGAAATAATAAAACATTTCCAAATGCAGAGAAAACTCTAAAGCCACAGATTCCAGAAGCTCAATGAACCCCAAGCAGAAGGAACATAAAGAAAACTACACCAAGGCATGTCACAACCAAATTTCTTCTACTCTTTTCTCCAGAGGGTCAGTTAGAATAAGCTTAATTTGTTTATTCAATTCACAATACTGTATCAGAAGAACTTGAGTATACCTTTCCTCTCTCCACTTCTTTCGTTGTCATGACAATCACTCGGGAGTTCTCTTGAAATACCATCCGCCAAAAGTCATTCACCGTGTTTTGCAAGCAGCCTTGCGTGGCAATGTAACTCTTTTTGGGCTTTGAATTGTTGCATTTGGTTTCAAACTCAGGCTAGAAATTTAGGAAGAAAATCCTTCAAACACTTGAATGTTGCTTTCAGGGTCACAAGAAATATAAAACATAAAATACAAACAATGGCTGGCAATATACGGTCAGAAAACACTGTGGAAAGCAAAGATTACCATGATAATATTTGCATTGATGTAATCTGAAACGGGCTCATTGGGATCGCCATCGTGTAGGACAACCCTGGTATGATCAACTGGAAGAAAAAGAGACCACAGTCATACTTCTTTAGAACACGTCATTTCTTTTCTTTTTTTTTTTAAATTTTATTTATTTATTTGACAGAGATCACAAGTAGGCAGAGAGACAGGCAGAGAGAGGGGAAGGGAAGCAGGCTCCTGGCCAAGCAGAGAGCCCGATGCGGGGCTCGATCCCAGGACCCCGGGATCACAACCCGAGCCGAAGGCAGAGGCTTTAACCCATTGAGCCACCCAGGCACCCCTGGGACACATCACTTCAAATCAGTTACTCTTCCACCCAGCCCAAGTTTTGTTCACTTAATGATAAAACCACATAAAAGATTAAATCCTAAATGAGCACAACAACGATCTAAACACCACATGATGCCTCATAATGCTATCTTTAAGAAGAAAAAAGTAGCAACAGAAACTTCCTGGTCTTGACAATTTACTATGGATCTACAGGATATTATCACTGGGAGAAGCTGGATAAAGAGTACACGGGAACCAGGTGCCTGGGTGGCTCAGTGGGTTAAGCCTCTGCCTTCGGCTCAGGTCGTGATCTCGGGGTCCTGGGATCGAGTCCCGCGTTGGGCTCTCTGCTCAGTGGGGAGCCTGCTTCCTCCTTTCTCTCTCTCTCTCTGCCTGCCTCTCTGCCTACTTGTAATCTCTCTCTGTCAAATAAATAAAATCTTTTAAAAAATGTTTTAAAAAAAGAGCACATGGGAACCTTCTGTCTATTTTTATAACTTCTTGTGAGTCTAAAAGTATTTCAAAACAAAAAGGTGGCTTTTTTTTAAAACAAAAGGAAGAGTAAAGTACAGATAAATAACATAATGTCTGAGATTCACTTCGACATAATTTGGGGAGAGAGGAAGAGTCGCTCAGAGTATAAATGAAACAAGACTGGGTATGAGTTGACAACACTGAGAGCACGGCAGCGGGTATGTATGTTTTTTGATACTATTCTGTCTACTTATGAATATATTTGAAACTTTCCATAATACAAATGGTGGGTTTTTTTTTTAATGAAGCAGAATGAAATACGGTATCTAGAAGGTAAGATTTTGATAGTATCAACTGACTGAATTCTGTACAAAAGTACATGATTGATACAGGAGTCTGAGTGCTCTACCTAAGCAACTTCTTTTACCATTGGGGGGTGGGGCACTCCCGAGCGACTCAGTTAAGTGTCCAACTCTTGATTTGGGTTGTGAGACGGAGCCCCGCATCAGGCTCCATGCTGGGTATGGAGCCTGCTTAAGATTCTCTCTTCCCTCTCTCTGTCCCCCTCCCCACCTTCCCGCTCTTAAAAAATTATTTTACAATGGGAATTAGTAATACAGCTGCATGTCTCAGACTCCCCATCTCTAAAGAAATAAGATGTTAATCAAGAGGAAGCATCTGACTGGGATTTTTAAGAGAGGAAAAGGCAATGATACTCTATTCAAATACTGCATACTATTGTTCCCGTCACCTTTTCCTACATCCCTGCATCTTACTAACGAGTTCCATTAGGTCTCCTGAGCAGAAAGGAAAACTTGGATATAAACAGGATGAGGATTCCCCAAGGTCATGAGGACCATGCTGTGACTCAGATTGATTCTCTGCAAAGTCCTATCGCCTCTTCTCACTATTATTAACGCCTCCACTTTCTCCCATTCTCACCTACACACAACTCAAATAACCATATCGATGCAATATACATATGTACCATGTACATGTACCTATGTACACGGAAAGACCATGTTACACACACACACACACAGGCATACACACGTACACTCACGCACGCAAGCACAATGGGTTTATGATACCTGACAAAATGGCTTGGATCTGATGAGACATTACTGCAATGCTCACCAAATTTGCTCATGCATTCCAATAAACTTTAATTGTGAAGTTTTTGAACACCGAAATATATACACATATATATACAAACAAGCCCTATTTTTAAGTTGGTAAATACATTATGCATGCACTGCTATCAATCTGTATGTCAGATTTAAATTTTTCTTTCTCTTTTTAGATAAAGGATATAAATCAAAAGAAGTTCTCAGTGTTCCTTCCCTTCCCTCCAGCGGACCGCCCTGCACAGCCCCCTCCGGAGATCCCTCCGAGAAAGAGCATGGTGCTAAGACCGTGGCTCTGGGGGCTCCGATGCCAGTTCTCCCTTGCTTGCAACCTTGCTGAAATGGTCTATAAAACTGGGAAAATCAGAACGTCTGCTTTCTATGCTGGGGTAAGAAGTAAGTGAGACCGGTGCAGAGCCTGGCACAGACAGGGTCAGCCCTCAGGAAAGAGGGGCTACGACAACTGCTTCGTGCCATCTCTGGGGTCCTCACCTAAGACCTCCATCCTTCCAGGCCCCTTGTTCTCTGTGGCTCGGCTTGGGCTCTACTAGGCAGCACTCGGGTGTTAAATGCCTTATGGATACCTCTGGGTCCTTTTCAAGCTAAGTGTAGGTATGTACCTATACCTCCTGTAACCCGAGCTCCAGAGGTCAGGGAGCAGAGCAGTTGAAGAGTCCTTGGAGGGGAGACTGCCTATTCCCCAGAAGAGGGAATGGAGTCCCAGCGAGGAGGCGCGCCTTCCCCAAGCCCCACAGGCTGAGTGCTGAATGAAGGGCAAAGACACAAACCTGGGCCCCCTGAGGGTCTTGGTGTGGCCTGACCCTGGGAGATGGCAAGCCTTGAGATTTTCACTCTTAGGCAGATAAAATTAATTAACAGAAGGAAACAACCCACTCAAGGATCACCTGGGTGGCAGTCTGACCCAGGACAGGCATCACAGGAACGCGGTGAACGTCAACCATCCCCCCATGTTTGACGATTCCGGAAACCACTCACAACTGAAAGGGGCTACGGCCTCGGATCTTCTGAGGAGGCACGTGGCGCACAAGAAAAGTTATAGGGACACTGAGGAAGCCAACACTCCAAGAGTCACTGTTACTGAACAGAATATTAATACTTACAGGGCAGGATGTTTTTATATCTATTTTTGTTCTTATTTTCTTGCCTCTGACCCTCTTTTCGGCTGTAGAGAAGTTTGCACTCCTGCTGTTGTAGTGTCTGGAGAGGAAAAAAAGTAAATATTATTGCACGTCGAAAGCTTTAAAAAAAAAATAAAATAAAGCATGGCTCAGCAGTTCTGCTGTAAGAATTTTATCCTAGGAAAGGTTCAGGGTTGCGACAGCTACAGGAATGCTCATCTTAAAACTGCATCAACAGTGCCAAAAACAATTTCCGGTAAGAAAGGGCTGCCTGTATAACACTACCATTAATTCATACAAACAAATGTTCTGCAGCCATTTAAAAAGACATTCTAGGAGAATTTTTAATGCCTTGAGAAAATGATCAGAGTAAGTGTTAAGTGAAAAGAAGGTCAGACTTCCAAAACAGTATTATTACATAAGCCATATGTTTGCATTCGCCTATATAACTAAGAAATGGCAGAAGACTATACATCAAAAAGGTAATGAGGATTGTTTTCTCAGGGTAGTGGGATTATGAAGGCCTTTTCTTCATTTTTTTGGCCTAAATTTTTTACAATGAGTTAATATTTATTAGTAGAGAAACCTTTTAAAGTAACAATTATTAAGAATGAAAGTCGGCAGGAGTGGTGCCTGGGTGGCTCGGTCAGTTAAGCATGTGCCTTTGATTTAGGTCATGGTCCCAGGGTCCTCGGATCAGGTCCAGGGTCAGGCTCCCTGCTCAGTGAGGAGCCGACATCTCCCTCTCCCCGTGCCCCACTCATGTTCTCTCTTACTATCTCTCTCTCAAGTAAATAAATAAAGTCTTTGGAAAAAAAAAAAAAAAGGCATGAAAGTCGGGGTGCCTGGCTGGTTCAGTCAGAAGAGCATGTGACTCTCGATCTCAGGGTTGTGGGTTCAAGCTCCACACTGGGTATAGAGATTACTTAAAAAAAAAAAAAAAAAAAAAACTTAAAACAAGAATGAAAGCCAATGAGCATCAGTGTAGAGCATATAAATAACAGTTGTGATCAGGCTCTTGACTTTATGACCTGCTGCCTACTTTTACCACTGTTGAATTCAGAGCTAGCTCCAACAGAAGAGGTATTGGGTACCGCTGGATCGGGGGCATGCAAGCTTTGTTCCTCCTATGCCAGAAACCCACGTTAGTGCGCGAGGCAGCCAGCCTGCGTCTACACAAACACCCACTCCCCAGGTTTCTCCCAGGAAGAGAATGAGGAAAGGAATGTTAGACTCCTGGAAGGGGTCAAGAGGGACACTAATGTAGGGGAAGGAGGTGGGGAGATCAGGGAGAGACTAAACAAGGCAGCCACAGTGGGACTAGCCCCAGTGGAAGAGGACACATGGGGAAGCAAAGAAGGATCAGCTGTAGAAACAGACAGCAAGGGGCGCCTGGATGGCTCAGTGGGTTGAAGCCTCTGCCTTCGGTTCGGGTCGTGATCCTGGGGTCCTGGGATCGAGCCCCGAGTCGGGCTCTCTGCTCAGCTGGGAGCCTGCTTCCCCCCCTCTCTCTCTCTGCCTGCCTCTCTGCCTACTTGCGATCTCTCTCTCTCTGTCAAATGAATAAATAAAATTAAAAAAAAAAAAAAGAAAAAGAAACAGACAGCAAGGCGGACAAGCCAGGCAGCAGCATGTTCAAGGGGTAGGTTTTATTTTCAAAATTACAAAAAGTACCTCTTTTTTTTTTTAAGACTTGGATTTATTTGAGAGAGAGAGAGAGAGAGCACATGAGCGAGGAGAGAGACAGAGGGAGATGGAGAAGCAGACTCCCTGACTGGCAGGGAGCCCGACACAGGACTCAATCCCACGACCCTGAGATCATGGCCTGAGCCAAAGGCAGACGCTTAACCAACTGAGCCACCCAGGTGCCCCCAAATGTACCTCTTTAAGGGACCATTAGTTTCCAAAAAGTCTAATTTGTGAGCAGAAATCACAAGTAGGCAAATCAAGAAAGTGGAAGGCAAACTAAAAAGAAGAAAATATATGTGTGCTGTATATGTATATATAAATTCCAGCTCGTAAAGGTTTCTACCAGGAGCGAGAGTCAATGTTTCATAACAAGCAGCCCACTGTATTTCCATTCCATTTAAGTGAATTTCACAGACAGGTATGAAAGTCAGGATTTTAAATTGCTATTTGACTCTTGGATTGAAAATGCAGCATTTGGCCTTCACACACGGCTCGTAGCACAGGCAGTTAGCTAGCTGACGCCTGGGCAGGAATAAAATACAATGGACACAGAACTCTGATGACGAGACGGTCAATCCAATTTTTAAAATGAGCCCAGATTAAGTAATAAAACCATTTGCCTTCTGCGGGCTGGCATTTCCTCTGAACTGTGAGCCAGTCTTCCCAAGCAATGTCGCCACGTGAGGAAAAAGGCTCAGTCGTGATTTTCAGACAGGCAGGTGAGGCTCAAAAAAGCAGCTCAAACACTGCAAACTGACTCAGCCACTTAAAAGTCAAACAAGTGAAGAGAAACAACGTCCACAAAAGCTACAAAGAGCGGCGGTGGGGGGGAGCTAGGAAATAATTAGCTGCTTGATTCAAAACCAGCCTGACAGTGAGGCGCTCAAGCAAGCACTTAGCCCAAGTCTCGGCTTCTCAGAACAAGGCACAGTCTTCTCTGAGCTCACGGAGACCCGCCTCTAACCTCAGCTTCTGCTTCGCTGTCTGTGCCTCAGCTTCCTCGAGTGTCACGTGGGAACAGTCCTAATTACCTACCCCGCAGGGTTGGCCTAAGAGTTAAGTGAGATTACCGTGGAAAGTGCAAAAACACGCATGTTGGCTGGACCCTCTCCCCAGGTCGACCAGGGGCTCCTCTCATCCTGCATCAAGTTACCAATCGCCTCTTTCATGCAGATTTGGGGTCTGAACAGCACACAGGCTGAGACAGGCCTAAGGGTCCCAGAGTCTTCCAGAAAGGACAAGCCCAGAGCACCTGCACCCCAGGCACCATCCGTGCTAACCGGCAGCGGCCGGCAGCTGTCACAGATTAATAATGACTAACTGTGTGTCTCCCCCCAGCTCTATCCTCGGTGCCCATTAGTCCATTCTCATCTGTGCCTGGGGCCCAAGTTGTCTGAACACATTTCATTTCCCGCAGAGGAAGGCTGCCATCCATCTAGAGTGCGGCTGAAAACAAAAAGAACTCAGAAGGGTGACTGGCCATGCTCTGCCCACCGAGGCTAACTGCCCCCGAGATAATCAGCTACCACCTGCTATGGGGTGCACCAGGCTGATGGCTGGAAGCAGCAGAAGAATATCCTTTAAGCCGGCCCCCGAAGGCTACAACCCTTCTGTGGTTTATCTTCCACAACCTCTCTCTCACCAGCAGTCCCTGGGGCACAAGAAGCTGCAAACAACCTGTCAAGCTAAATGTCACTGTGTCTCCATCCACATTCTCCACTGGGCAGTGGCAGGGATGGTAATGGTAATGACAGGCAGAAAAAGGGACAATGTAAAGCTGGGACAGAGGCTGCAAGATACCCCATTTGCCCAAGTATTACAAACAAAGAATTTGGATCAAATGATGAACCCTTAAAAACATGCCAGAGGCTAGTTATAGTCACCTGATTGCACGAGCCAAAACAGATCTAGAGCCAAACGGATTGTATCAGATTTTAAGCCTTAAGAAGCATCTAGAGAAAGCCGATCCCCTGCTCCACATTGTACATTCTGAAGCGTCCAGGAGCTCGGGCACCTGGTTGGCTCAGTTGGTGGAACATGTGACTCTTGATCTTGGGGTCGTGAGTTCCAGTCCCATCTTGGATGCAGAGATTACTTAAAAAATAAAATATTTTAAAAAAAAAGAAGAAGAAGAAGAAAAAGAAGTGCCCAGGAGTATGACCAACGGTGGATGGGACAAGTGCTCACGGTGCAGAAACATCCCCTGACATTTATGACGAATGAACACCCCTGCTTCCCATTCCCTGGGGCCCCTGCCAGCCTAAATGCCAGTAGCAGCCTTCCCCACTTACTGCAATGAACAAAACAGACCCCCACATGACTTCCAGAGCCCTGACTGAAACCACTGGACCTGACTCTTGACCAGAATGCCATGAATCCAAATGGAGGAGCAGGATCAAGGAGAGACAGACAGACAGCAAACAAAAATGGCGGAGCCTCCCATCGCCAAGCACCATGACAACAGCCCAGTGATCATTCTGCCTGCACTGCTCTGAGCAGTGAGGACAAATCAAAAAAATAATGCCACTAACCATTAAGGCCAGACCAAACTGTACAATTACTCTGCTTT
Organism: Martes martes; assembly: GCF_963455335.1. NCBI lineage: Eukaryota > Metazoa > Chordata > Mammalia > Carnivora > Mustelidae > Martes > Martes martes. The sequence goes on from NC_137901.1 coordinate 83,474,653, forward strand.
TATTTTTTTTTAAAGATTTTATTTATTTATTTTGAGAGAAAAAGAATGAGCGCGACATGAGCGCCTGGGGCGGGGTGGGGGGAGCAGAAGCAGAAGGAGAAGGAGAAGCAAGTTCCCCACAGAGCAGGGAGCCCAATGCAGGGCTTGATCCCAGGACCCCCAGGCGTCCCAATTTACTTCACTTTTAAAACAAAACTACAGGGGTGCCTGGGTGGTTCAGTGGGTTAAGCCTCTGCCTTCGGCTCAGGTCATGATCTCAGCGTCCTGGGATCGAGCCCCACATCGGGCTCTCTGCTCAGCAGGGAGCCTGCTTCCCCCTCTCTCTCTGCCTGCCTCTCTGCCTACTTGTGATCTCTGTCTGTCAAATAAATAAAATAAAATCTTTAAAAATAAATAAATAAAAATTAAAAAATTTTTTAAAAACTACAAGGGTATATATATGATGGATGAGGTGGGGGAGGGGTGGAGATGGAGGAAAGAAGATTAGTAAAATGTTGTTAAGTGTCAAAGCTGGGTGTTGGGAAAAAGAAGGTCCATCACACTATTTTCTCTACTTTTGGGTGTTTGAAAACTTCAATAATACGGGAAGGGTTTTTATAAACAAAGTAGTAATAAATAAAAATGTAAAAGCTCCTATTAGCTCTTCCCCCCACATACACCCCACTGTTGGCCACGGCCTCCTGAAGGACAGAGAGGGAGCTGAGAAAGGCTGTCGGGCAGATGGTCTCCCTGGCTCTGACGCCGTGAATAATTATTAAGACAGCGGTAACCACCTGGGCAGGATCCAAAACCAGGCCTTCTACCCGGTCTGAATGAACTTCTGTTTTCCTTTGGCATCTGTCCTCTATGCAGAGGAACGCTGCAATTTCTCATCCCGCCCTCTCTACTGCAAACTCTGCAGTGTCACCAGGCACCATGGGCGGGTGAGAGCCCCCACTTCCTGACACCACGCTGCACGGCCTGTCACCACTTCTGTGCAGTGGACTTGGGGCAGCTTGTCCTCAACGCGTCCACAGCACCAGCTGGGAATGAAGGGGCAGCTGTAGACTCCCGTCACCAGAGAAGGCCCCATTTGATGGACAAGCACTTATGAAGATAACAGACAGAACTAACCCAAGATCTGGCCCCCGTCCAGCTGCCTGTCATAAGCCCATCCCCTTTCCACCAAGAAGGTGGAGAATCAGAAGAAAAATGAATTAAAAGGCATGGTCCCTGTAGAAGAACAGGTTCTGACACACGGAACTGCACCAAACAGTCAAGACAAATCCATAATTAAGTGTGGAATTAATTATGTGGTGTGGAATTTAGCAAATGAGATCCATGAAAACTAAGTGAAGCAGGTTTCTGGAAAGAGCTGAGGCCTGAAGCAGATGAAGTACTGAGACCAGTCCAAGGAAGAAAGGAAGACATCCCAGCAAGTTAGAGAAGGCAAGCAAATGTGGCCAAGAGGCCAGAGCTACTATAGGGTGAAGGAGGGGCGCCTGGGTGGCTCAGCTGATTAAAGCCTCTGCCTCCGACTCAGGTCATGATCCCAGGGTCCTGGATCAAGCCCCGCATTGGGCTCTCTGCTCAGCAGGGAGCCTGCTTCCCCTTCTTTCTCTGCCTGCCTCTCTGCCTACTTGTGATCTCTGCCTGCCAAATAAATAAATAAAATCTTAAAAAAAAAAAAGGGTGAAGGAGGATGGCAGATGAGTCTAGAAGCTGTGTGTTAGAAAGTGGTGGCAAATGGGGTCAGAGGCAGAGAGTCAGAAAAACAATGGTGGGCCTTGACAAGCAGGCAGAAGACTCTTCAACAGCTGACTGAAAAGAAGCATGGACTTGGAGTCAAGTCTACGTGGAAGTGCACCGTCAACCACGTGTCCCGTGGGGACAAGTTTCTCACTTTGTTTGGGCTTTAGTTTCTTCATCAAAATGTAAAAGTAATGTCTCGGGTAGGAAATGGGGACCCGCTAATGGTTTCTGAGCAAAGAGGGACAGGAGAAATGCTGAATGCAGAGTCGCATGAAGGGTGAATGAAGGTCAGACACGGGGGCAAAGAACAGCTTGTGTCTTCCGGGGTGATGAGAGCCTACACCCCCAGTGTCAGGGGACCTTGCTCCCTCAACGTGCCTATGGATGCAATGAGGTGTCTTCCCTAGCCCAATAGGCAGCACCAAGTAGATAATAAATGCTAGTTGCCTTCCATCCTCTAAGAGCAGAAAGACGTTAGGAAAGAAGATTCAACAGCACTTGGTGAATGGCAAGGTATGGGAGAAAGTGGACAAAGAGGAACGATGAGAGACTCTTCCTTCCGGCCCATGGAGCCAAAGGGTAAACAGCTTGAGCACCAGAGACAGTGAAATAAAGGGGGTTATTTGGTTTGTAGGGGGACTACTTGACTCCTATTTTGAATGCTCAAATTTGAAGACACAGGACAGCCAAGAAATGTAGAAGGCATAATTTAAAAGGCAAAACCAGAGCTCAGAAGCACGATAAACTTCGCGGAAACCAGCACAGGTTGAGAATGCTTGTGCTCCCCAGCGGAGAGCGCATTTCAAGCAAGATGAACAGAGGGCCCAGGCCGTGTCTTCGAGAACCAGCAGAGTTAACCGGTCAGGAGAAGAACAAGCAGCGAACAGCAAGAGGCACAAGGAGGGGAAGGAGGCAGAAACCAGGTGCATGCTGCCACAGGTCACAGAAACCAAGAAAAGCAAACCGTGGGAATGGGGAGCTGGACAGTGGTCTCCAAAGCAGCACCGGGACAGAGAGGCTAAAGCGAAGACTATTTATGACACAATAAGAAAGCCACTGGCGTCTGCCGCCAGTGTTCCCTCAGTACGTTGGAAGAAGTCACATCCCAAGGTGAGACGGGCAGGAGCTCAGAAGAAATGGAGGCCGTGGCACTGGGCCCCTCGATGCAGAAGACAGAGGACGATGGTGGCAGTGGAAAGAGGCAAGGTCATTTCAGGGCAAAAGGGAAACGTGAGGCAGAGATGGTGAAGCCCCTGAAAGCACCTGCAGTTCTTGTGCTCTGGGACGATGTCGAGCGGCTCCAGCAAAATGATCCAACTCCAAAGAGAAAAACCTGACACCGGAGGGGCAAAGAACAGAACAGAGAGAGGCACCGAAAGAGAAACAGTCCAAAGGAAACAGAAGAATTTCTCCAGAACGGATCGTTTAGCTTGCAGAATAAAGCCTCGAACCGCGCCAGTACTCTGCCCACAGGAAGGCAGCGGCTCTTCTATTAAGCAACTGGGAGCACAGGCCGACGTGGACAATCCTGGTTCTGGCTCCAGCCTGCCATCCGGGCACCTTCTTCAGCACAAGGCTGGAGCCCTAGTGGGGGGCTGTTTTTCAGGGCGGTGGGGTTCGGCCACCAAGGGGAAGGAAGATTTCTGCTAGAGATCGCCAGCCGGAATTAGGATTCTAGACACAGCGTTGGGGTGCAGTTAAAGTCTTGTTTCCATAAAACCAAAGCATCTCCAGGTAGAATTTATAGCTCCCCTGAGCAGGATGTAATCACTTTAAGGAAATCAAACCGGACTGTGGGTTTAAAGACAGGCATTAGCTCCTCCTGGAGACACATCGGTTGGCAGAGCTGCTGGCAGGATCCAGGACATCTGTGTAGCTGTCAGGGAAATGACTGCAATGCCCACAAACTGAAAACAGCTTCAGACCATGACAGAGAGACGCTTGCGTAAGAGGAGGAGGATGGGCTTTAAAAACAAAAATCAAATTACTAAGGAAAACGAGCTTTATGGCGCTGGGAAAAAATAACCCCAGTTGATATGATGTTGTGTGGTGTTTGTATGGGTGTGTGTTGTGGGTTTGGTTTTTCTGTTTTTTTTAAGTCCGAAACAGGAGGCTCAAAGCTAAAATTTTTCTGAAATTCATTCCTGCCACCCTGAATTAGATCTTCTTGGGCTAGTGTGTAGATGTAAGTGTATAGTCTCGAAGACTAAAATGTGCATTCACAATCCTCAAGCAGGGCCTCCCCATGAAAACTGCATGGGAGTAAGGAGGCACATCTCAAAGCAAAGCCTGAAAATTCCCTCATACTTTTTAAGCATTAGAAAGCTGTTCCCTATTGAATATACAGTCTGAATCCAATACCTCTCTCTCTCTCTCTCTCTCCTGAAAACAACTTCTATTCAACACTCAATACAAACACATCCTTTGCGTCTACCATGCACCAGGCTCTCCTGTAGTCTCTCCTGGGGGCTGTAGGAAATAAGACAGGACTACCTGTCCTTGTGCGGCCCACGGGCTGCTTTGGGTTCTTTCCTTAGGATAATATGCACACAGGAGACCTTAAATAGCAGGATTAACTCTCTCTCTTTTTCTGTTCACCTTTATGGTTTCATTTCAGCAAAACCTCTTGTTATTCCAACAGACCTAGTAACGTCGTCTGCTTCTGTGAATTCACGGTACAAGAGACAAGCATGAAAACTACAGCCCCAGAGAGTGCCCGTGAAGTCCAAGGGCAGCAAGGATTACCAAGGAAAGGGCTGCTACTAGGTGCACCTGTAATAAGAACCGATCCAGGCGTGCGGATAGGGATCCAGGAAGGTTTTCCTGAGAAAATGACCCTGAGGCTGGGAACTGAGGAATGGTGGTAAGGTGAAGTGAGAAAGGAACATTCTAGTACAAGCCCACCCATAACACCATAGGAACAATCATACTCCCATCAGATGTCTAACGGGCAGTTCAAACTTTAACAAGTCCAAAATGAAAGTTGACCACCTGCCCCCAAACCCATTCTCCCGGTCTCCCCATCTCAGTAAACTGTGATTCCATCCTACCAATGGCTCAGGCCAAAAACTTTCAACCAATCCTTGCCCCCACTCTGTCGTACCACACAATCCGTCAACTCGACCTTCAAAACATCTCGAGAACCCAACCACCTCTACTGCTGCTACCCTGAATCAAACCACTACCATTTCCCTGCTCGGATTACTGTGATTTGCCTCTTCGCTGGTCTCCCTGCTTCTGTCTGCCCCTTACAGAGGGTGTCCCACGTGGTAGCCAGCGTGATCACATCCCTCCTATGCTCAGAACCCTGCAGAGACTTTCTGTCTTTCACCAAGCAAAAGCCAATGACCTTACACTATAAGTATTACAATACCTGGAAGAGAGTGCACAGACCCTCTGAATGCGGCCATGCAGTATGCACGTCACCAAGACGCACAAGGGCTGAGTTCAGGTTTCAGGCAAGGCACATCGCAGGCACAGAATGCTAAGATCATAACCTGCCTTTTCATTTATGTAGTAAGTATCTCATTTCAGCAGAACTTTACTTCATTACAAACAAATCTAGAACTATTATCCGCCTCTTCCCACTTAAAAGCAGAGATATACCGGAGACACAAGATGTTTACACAGACCAAAAATAGGCAGTCTCTAGGAAAAAATCAGACTTGGGGTCACAACGTCTTCATCCTACAACATACCCTAGAAGATCAACAACCTGAATTTATTTTAAAAGCAAAAGAAAAAAAGACTCAAAGCGCTTCACAAGAGACTCTATTTAAGATGCATCCAACGTGGAAGTAATTTGTAAGTGTCTTCTGGGGTAACATACCTGAAAGGACACACAAGAGTTTTACGGATAACAAAGAGTCGGGCATAGAGACAAACAAAACACAGCTGTCAGAGTTAAGTTAGGAAAGGCATTGCAATTTAGAGCTCTGGTTCACTTTTAAAGACCATCAGAACACATGGTAAGAAGGAATTGATCCCAAATTTATCACCTCCCAGGAAACAACTAAAGAACGATCGCCAAAACAATAATGTCTTCCTGCCTTGCTGTTGGGATCAAACTTCAGTTTCAAAGGATTTATAGTGAGTCTCCAGTTCCAAACATCTAATTTTTTCCATAATGATTTGGTTCTGTTTTTAGCCATATTCCCCTGGCCACAACCCCAAAGGGCATTTTTTTTTAATTAACTAGATTTGAGCAGGAGGTACCTAAGAGATCCAGAAAGATCTAGCTTTGGTTATCAGAGTCAACGTTAGTAACTCTGATACAGTGAATAACAACTTAGCACAGCAGACTGACCTCTACAGAGAACAGACATGATCTTGTTTTTTTCATTTCTCCCAAAAGCCAACTCAATCTCCCCTGCCTTTGTTGTTAATGATGTATAAAAGAAGACATGAATTTGAAACGTCACAGCGTGAAACCATCAGGTTAGCATGCAGAATCATTCTTTTTCCAAGGCCAGAAAAGTCAGGCTAGGAGTTGTTCTGAGTTCACATCTTGACCCAACCAACAAGCTCATGAAAAAAACCCCTACTGCCACAAGCTCTCTGGGATGATTTGACTTTGTTTCCCTAAGCACTGCCTAAGTGAACTTAGTATTCAAAAACCCACCACTACGAGAGACACCCACCTCACTCCTCACTGCTGTCATTTTTCTGAAAGTTCATAGTCACTGTAAAGGAAAAGTGGTGTGTACGAATGATCGTCTCGGCTACCATTTTAAAAGAATGTGTAAGATGAACATGGATCTAGGTCATAAAGTAGCTCGCTATTTCTTATCTTTACCAAGAAGGTTTGATATCTTTCAATTTTAATTAAAATGGTATTTTTCAGACTTTAAATATACTAACCAAAATTGTGTACGATAACATAATAAAAATTAATGATGAGTAACAACCATTGTGTTTTTTAAAGTGAAACATTTAAAAATGTTAATATTAACAACAGTCGGCAAAAATAGGGAAAGATGCATGCACAAGACTACTCGTTGTATTCTCTCTGTGATACACTGAAATTATCCAAATGCCCATCAATAGGCAGAAAGAACGATGGTACATCCACATAATGGAGTCCTATGCAGTAAAACTGAATGAAGACTGTCTCTAGATAATACTGTGGATGATCTCCAGGATGGTGAAAACAGCAAGGCTGGGAAAAAACGTGTAAAGTTACGCTACTGTTTATCTGTGAAAGAGTGGGGATATGGAAATATATATATATTTGTTTGTATTTTAAAATGTAATGATAAACTACAACTTTTTGAAAAATGGCTATAAAGGGAGAAAAGGACAGGGGTATAAGGTAGATTTCTCCGAATACACTTTTTAGGTTTGACTTTAGGATCGAAGGCAACATTTCATATACTTACAAATAAAATTTCTAAAACCCAAATCTAAAATGAAACCCATAACCTAATTATATAGCCCATTAGTCTACAACCACACAGAAAGGACCATTACCAGTGAGTTTAAAGCCTAGGATTGGGGCTCTCCATCTCTGAAGGATCTACCCTAAGAGGTGCTGGGTTTATTCCTCTTTAATGGAAAAAAATATTAAACCATTTTTAGTAATCACAACTCAGCAAAATCCAGACCGTAAAGAACTTCCAGGACAACAAACCTGCTTTCTCTAACAACAACAACAATAAAGAGGGTGCTATGGTCTGAATGTTTGTGTTCCCCCAGAATTCATGTTGAATGAAATTCTAGCCCCCAAAGGTGATGATATTTAGAGGTGGGGTATCCTTATAAGAGACCCCCCCCAAGGTTGCCTGGGTAGTTCCGTCAGTTGAGCATCCAACTCTTGATTTTGGCTCAGGTCATGGTCTCGGGGTCATAGGATTAAGTTTGGGATTCTCTCTCTTCTCCCCCTCTGCTACTTTCCCTCTGCCCTCCTTCCCTGCTCACATGCATGCATGCACTCTTTCTATATAAAAAGAGAGGGAGAAACAGACCCCCCCCAGAGCTCCCTCATCCTTTCTGCCATGTGAGCATACAAGAAGTCTGCAACCCAGAAGAGGGCCCTCACCCGACCATGCTGGCACCCTGACCTCAGACCTCCAGGACCATGACAAATACATTACTATTCATTAACTACTCAGCCTGTAGCAGCCTGAACACACAAAGACGAGGGAGAGGGAGAAGAAAGGATGGAAGGGAGCCAAAATACAAGAAACAGAAGACTTTTAAAAGAGAAAGATGTGTGAGGGGCGCCTGGGTGGCTCAGTGGGTTAAGCCTCTGCCTTCGGCTCAGGTCATGATCTCAGGGTCCTGGGATCGAGTCTCACATCGGGCTCTCTGCCCGGCAGGGAGCCTGCTTCCCTCTCTCTCTCCGCTTACCTCTCTGCCTACTTGTAATCTCTCTCTGTGTGTCAAATAAATAAATAAAATCTTTAAAAAAAATTTTTTTAGGGGCACCTGGGTGGCTCAGGGGGTTAAAGCCTCTGCCTTCAGCTCAGGTCATGATCCCAAGGTCCTGGGATCAAGCCCCACGTCGGGCTCTCTGCTTGGCAGGGAGCTTGCTTCCCCTTCTCTCTCTCTGCCTGCCTCTCTGCCTACTTGTGATTTCTGTCAAATAAACAAATAAAATCTTTAAAAAAAAATTTTTTTTTAAAGAGAGAGATGTGTGAAGCTTATCTGACTCATAATCCAACAAACAAATTTTTTAAAATTATAAAACAACTAGCATGATATACTGGTATTTGATGAGCTTTTACTTTTTCTAGATGTTTAACAGTATTTTGATTAATTTTTAAGAATTCCATAAACACAGAGTATTTATTAATAAAATAATAATATTTGGCAAAGCTGATAATGATACAAGAGGGTTCTTTATACAAATCTGTTTTATATATTACATTAAAAAATATTTTTTAAGATTTTATTTATTCATTAGAGGGAGAGAGAGCACACAGCAGGGGGAGAGGCAGAGGGAGAGGGAGAAGCAGACTCCCCACTGGGATGGGAGCCTGACATGGGGCTCGATCCAAGGACCTAGAGATCATGACCTGAGCCAAATGCAGACAATTAACCATCTGAGCCACCCAGGCGCCCCTCAAAATTTTTTCTTAATCAAACAGGAAAAAGCAGTTCTTGATTGACACAAACTGTGTGTATGTGCACACATGCACACATGGCAATCAGGAAAATGCGAACAGTGAATGACATCCATTAATGTTAAGAAATTATTGTTAATAGTTTTAGGTGTGAGAATGATATTCTGGTTAAAATCTTTTGAAATGAAATAGTTATAGATGAAAAAACACATGGAATTGGCGTCAAGATAAGCCAAGGATGGAGCACCTGGGTGGCTCAGTTGTTAAATGTTTGCCTTTGGCTTAGGTCATGATCCCAGGGTCCTGGGATTGAGCCCCACATCGGGCTCCCTGCTCAGTGGGAAGCCTGCTTCTCCCTCTCCCACTCCCCCTGCTTCTGTTCCCTCTCTCACTGTGTCTCTGTGTCAAATAAACAATAAAATCTTTAAAAAATATATAAATTAGCCAAGGCTGGGGGCACCTGGGTGGCTCAGTCAGCTGAACATCCAACTCCTTGTTTTGGCTCAGGTCATGATCTCGAGGTTGTGGGATCAGGCCCCATGTAGGGCTCCATGCTCAGTGAGCAATCTGCTTGAGATTCTCTCTCTCCCTCTCTCTTTGCCCCTCCCCTCACTCTCGCTTACACTCTCTCTCTCTCTCTCTCTAAAAATGAATAAATAAACTCTTTAAAAAAAAAAAAAAGATAAGCCAAGGCTCAGGGAATCAGTGAGGAGTAATTAAAGTCTGGCCACCTGGTGGCTCAGTCAGTTAAGCGTCAGCCTTTGGCTTCAGGTCATGATCCCAGGGTCCTGGGATGTATTCCTGCATCGGGCTCCTTGCTCAGCGAGAAGCCTGTTTCTCCCTCCGCCTGGTGGTCCCCCTGCTTGTGCTCTCTCTAAAAAATAAATAAAATCTTTTAAATAAATAAATACATATATAAATAAAATTTTAAAAGACTGGCCATATATCAACTATTGTTAATGCTCAGTGATAGACACATTGTTAGGATTATGCTCTTCTCTCCACTTTTGTATATATTTGAAATTTTGTGTAATAAAAAGTTTTGAAAAACAGCTTCTCCGTTCAAATTTTAATGTAAGGTTTGTAAAATTTCTGTACATATCCATCTTACCTCATAAGGCTTTATGAAGACTACATGAAATGAATGAAATAAAGTGAATGCAATTAAAATGAATAGAAATGCTGCCCTTTATTTTCTCCTCTGGGGGGACAGAATGAAAAGAGCACTGAGCTTGAGGTTTAAAAATCCTGACTCACTATGTTGATCATCACTTTCTTGGTGATGCCCTTCCTCACTGTCTTCCCTCTCTCAACTAGAGAGGGAAGCTCCTTAAAGACAGAAACCCTGTCTGTCTTGTTTGCCACAATGTCCTTGGTGATTAACCCCATGCCTGGGATGAAGGAATAAACCTGAGCTCAAGTTCCTGTTCAGCAACGTGGAGCGAGGACGAGGACCGCTCTATTGTGCACCCAACCTCAATGCCGCAGTACAATTGGTATTTGTGGTGTAGACCCTGGACAATTTACTTCACAGCTCCTCCTCTGTAAAAAGGAAATGATGTCTATCTCAACAAGTTGATCTGCCCTACTGTGGTTTCAAAGACCTCATGTGGCCATTCATTCACTCATCCCACAAATATTTATGAAGTCTAAAGTCCTATAGAAAGTATGGCATAGTCTACTGTTCCCATAAACAGAAGAGTAATAATAAATTGACACAAATATTAGCTAAATATAAACACCCATTCAACGACTATTTATGGAATTTCTACCATGTACTAGGCACTGTGCCACATGCTAGGAGGAACTATGAAGGTAAGTATGGTACAACTCTTGTTTTTGAGGAAGTTTGCAATCCAGTGGATGAGAAGAGAGAGAATGACGTTACAATACAAACTGGCAAGTGACATACCAGAATGGAACAGGAACACAGCACATTCCCTCTGGACACATTCTCCTACCCAAGTTGGTTTCAGGAAAAAAATCAGTTCACTTAACTTCCCAAAGTTATAAATGTCAACTCCCAAATTAAAACTGCCATGAGGTATTTCACTTTTACTTATTCACTGCAATAAGGCTATAGATTCTTTCTAAAGAAGCCAGCCCATGCTGGAAATCTTCCAAAGGAATTAGATCCTTTTGTTTTTCTGGGTGTTTGCCAGCAGTCCAAACCAAAAGAGGCAAATGGAGCTATTGGCTCATTCATTTAATATTAACTGCCAACTCCCTTCTCCCAGAACACAATGCCCTTCTATTTCAAAGAAGCCCCCTCAGCAACTTGTTCCATGTCAATCAATGGCTGAATTAAGAAAGAACACAGATTCAGGTCTTTTAGATCCAATTCCAAATACAGGGCCAACTTCTCTCTCATTAAAAATAGGATTTAATAACTCACGTAAAAAAAAAATTTTTAATAACTTACCTCAAATTCTTCCCAAAAGCCTTGTTTGACTTTATCTGTGGTCTCAGCTAATTTGCTTAGCTCTCGAACCCGGCTCTCTATTTCGGCAGCATTGATACGTGTTGTGTTGAGGGGCTAATCAAATTCAGCAGTTGGTGTGAAATGAAGAAAGTATTACAAAGTGTTAATGCAAAAAAAAACAAAAAAAACAAAAAAAAACAAAAGAGTTCCATGTTGATCATTTGTAAGGCAAGGACAGGAAATTCAAAGGACACAGTAATTCACAATAAACGTTTTCAGATACAGTTTCACTTTCTTTTCTGTTTTGTGAGGAAATACGTCTTTCTTCAATCTCCACACACACTTTACTCTGCTAACATATATTCAAACCTATTTTTCTTTATAAATAGACTACAATATTACTTAGAGCGATGATATAATCTGCCACTAGGTTTAACTTCAAGATAGCAATTACTCCAAAGTGAGTTAAGTATAATAACCCTAAGGTAACCAAAGGTTGATCTAGATGCAAACTTGGTAAAAGCTTGTTTTAAAAACTCTATGAGGCCTTTTAGAGATACACCTGGAGATAATCACGGAAATGATATAATATCTAGAATTTGTTTCCAAATGCCACAGGAGGAGGGCAGTGAGCACAGGAACAATGAAACAAGCCTTGGTTAGCTGATCACAGTTGAAGCTGGGTGATGAGTGTGGGAAGGTTCATGAGATTACTACTCTCTATTTGAAATATTCTATGTTGGGATTTTTTGTAACTTTACAAGGAGATGGGGCTTTAGCTTTCCATATGCTCACCTGCTTGAGTTGTAGTACTGTGCCCAGTGTTTCCACCATGGGATTCTTCTTGTAATGCTCCACAAGATCTGTCAAAGAGTCAAACCGTTCTCCTCCACCAACATCATATTTCAGTTCCTTTCAAGACAAGGAAAAAATCCTGCTTATTACCTTTATGTTAAATTACTGCTTTTCCCAACTGAAGTACAGAGACTGACTCTCCCCCTCGAGATCAAAGAGCTGGAGGAGTACAAAGGAGAGGAAGCAAGGATAATGGAACTGGAGAGGCCGAGCCAGAGTGAAAGAGCTGACCGGGAGGTGTGAGCAGCTCTAAGTATCGCTCAGCAACTAGGGTACAAAAAATTGTCCCCTTCCTAAGTTAACTAAGAAGTTAAAAGAAAGGTGAAACAGTATTCTTTACTATTTATTTACATATATGGGCTAAGAAACTATACAGTAGTCTTCTGAAGAAAAGGTAAATAACTACTTCTCTCTGAAACACAACAAACTCCAAGGCTGGGTAGGCAGCACTAAAAAGACCAGCATACATGTCTCTACTTTCCTCTTCCAATGAAAATTTAAAAGGGAAATTATGAACAGAGGCCAGGAAATTTTTTCTGACAAAAAGATCAAAATAGGCTATTTAAGGGAAACAACAGGAAAAGATGTTATTATTATTAAGAAAATACAATATCCTAGAAATTGTATAAGAAGATATTTGGGTATGATCTTTTATTTAAAAGTAAAATTGTGGGGGCACCTGTGTGGCTCAGTGGATTAAAGCCTCTGCCTTTGGCTCAGGTCATGATCTCAGGGTCGTGGGATCAAGCCCCACATCAGGCTCTCTGCTTGGCGAGGAGCCTGCTTCCCCCTCTCTCTGCCTGTCTGTCTGCTTATCTCTCTGTCAAATAAATATATTTTTTAAAAATCTTTAAAAAAATAAAAATAAAGGAGTAAAATTGTGATGGGAGAGTGGGGAAGAAGCACTTTCAGAATGACAAAGGAAAGACCTCTGAAAATCCTTTCTTCACTAAAAACAACAAAAACACTAGTAAAAGGATGCTTGGGTGGCTCAGTCGGTTAAGCATCTCCCTTTGGCTCAGGTCATGATCCCAGGGTCTTGGTATCAAGTCCCACATCGGACTCCCTCTGCTTCTTCCTCTCCCTCTGCCACTGCCCCGCTTGTGTGCTCTCTCTCTCCCTCTGACAAATAAACACATTAAAATTCTTAAACAAACAAACAAAAAAAACACTAGTAAAAATTGTCATCAAATTTTTCAGAACTCTGGAAATTAACCAAGAACTTGCAACACTCCAAGGAACATTTATTCAAGAAAAATGATTGCATCTTGGTAAGGAGCAAACAATGACATTTTAACTTGCCCTATATTCCCATGTATCTCTCTCTAGCTCTTCTATAGCCTTGAAAACCAACAGCCTCATAATCACGGTAGCTGTGAAAGCCAGCAACCTCGCACAGCTCGAGGAGAAGAGAATGAATTTGGAGCTCTCTCAAGAGACCGATCCCCAGAGAATAATCCCTACAGGCAAACCTCGTTTCATTGCACTTTACAAATAAATATTTTTTACACATTAAAGGTTCGTGGAAACCCTGCATCAAGCAAGTCTATTAACAGCCATTTTCCTGACAGTATTTCCTCACTTTGTGTCTCTGTGTCGCATTTTGGTAATTCTTTCAGTATTTTAAACTTTTTTATTATTATTATATTTGTTTGTTATGGTGATCTGTGATCAGTGATTATGACTTGCTGAAAGCTCAGATGATGGTTAGCACTTTTTAGCAATAAGGTATTTTTTAATTAAGGTATGTTGTCCAAAAGAAAAGTACACTGTCTACTGTTTTTCAGGCACAATGCTTCTGCACACTTAATAAACTACAGTATAGTACAGCATAAACATAACTTCTATATGTACTAGAAAACCAAAAAATTAATTTGACTTGCTTTACTGCAACATTCATTTTACTGCAACGGTCTGAAATCGAATCCATAATATCTCTGAGATATTGGGCCTATTTAGCATCTCCTTGGAAAAATCCTGTTTTCAGAGCCTATGTTTATTTGACCTGACTTAGAGCTCATTCAGCCCTGTCTTCAGGGGCTCTGCCCAAAACAATCAGCAGCAACTGTTTAATATCACAGCAGCCTGCACTGGCAATTCCAGTTAAGCCAAATAAAACACTGACCAAAATGAAAAAAGGAAAATCTAAGTAATGTCCACAGAGGGCTTGGAAAACCTCTGATATAGACAAACCAAGAAACAGACTCTTAATTATAAAGAACAAACTGATGGTTACCAGAGAGGAGGCAGGTGGAAAGATGGGGGAAATAGGTGACAGGATCAAAGAGTACACTTGTGATGGGCTTTTGAAGGAACAAGCTGAATCACAATATTGTACACCTGAAACTAAATTACACTGTATCAGGGCACCTGGGTGGCTCAGTGGGTTAAGCCTCTGCCTTCGGCTCAGGTCATGATCTCAGGGTCCTGGGATCGAGCCCCACATTGGGCGCTCTGCTCGGCAGGGAGCCTGCTTCCTCCTCTCTCTCTGCCTGCCTCTCTGCCTACTTGTGATCTCTGTCTGTCAAATGAATAAATAAAATCTTTAAAAAAAAAAACAAAATAAATTACACTGTATGTTAACTAACTGGAATTTAAATAAACAGTTTAAAAAAAAACACTAACATATTCTTAAGAATTAGAAGGCTATGTGTATGTGCAGGGCTGTGTGAAGTTCAGGGAAGATCCAAGAAAACCCTAATCTTCCCCTCTAAGTGACCTTGAGGTTCTGTACAAACAGAAAGTGAAGGCTAAGGCAGAGTTGTAATCTGCCAGAACACTGAAACTGTGCCCTAACACACACACACACACACACACACACACACACAGAGCACCCGTGGCAAAGGCTGGGAGACTTAATGGTTCACGGCATTTAAGGAAATCTCTGTTCAATCATTAACTGACCACTAAGTTAAACAAAGCAAAGACTTCAGTGGCTACGCAGAGCAAAGAATAAAGGAAAATCACAAAACACAGAAAGAGCAACAATAACTACAGAAACAATAAAAAGTAGCAACAACAAACCCTGGAAAAGACGGCATCTGATTTCCAGAATCACCACATTATGTTACTTAAAATGTCTAGTTTCCAACCAAAAAAATTAGGAAACATGCAAAGAAACAGGAAAGTATGGACCAAACATAGGGAGGGAAAGCACTCAATAGAAACTATCCTTGAGAAAGCCCAGATAAAAACTTGAAATCAGCTAGTATAAATATGTTCAGGGGCGCCTGGGTGGCTCAGTGGGTTAAAGCCTCTGCCTTCGGCTCAGGTCATGATCCCAGGGTCCTGGGATCTAGCCCTTCGTCGGGCTCTCTGCTCAGCAGGGAGCCTGCCTCCCTTCCTCTCTCTCTGCCTGCCTCTCTGCCTGCTTGTCATCTCTGTCAAATAAATAAATAAAATCTTTAAAAAAAAAATATGTTCAAAGAACTAAAGGAAACTGTACTTTATAAATTAAAAGAAAACATGAGGATGTTGTCTCACCAAATAGAGTATCACAAAAATCTATACATAAATGTTCATAGCAGCATTCATAATAGCCAAACGCCCATAAATTTTTTAATGGATAAACAAAATGTACTCTAGCCATACAATGGAATATTTTGACAATAAAGAGTTGGTTGACACTCACCACAATATGGATAAACCTTGAAGGCATTATGCAAAGTAAAAGAAACCAGAGGCAAAAACCACATATTACATGATTCCATCTATATTAAACATCCAAAAGTGGCAAATCCATAAAAATAGAAAATAGATTAGTGGATGCTGAGAGCTGAAGGGAGGGGAAATAATGGGGAGTGACTGGTAATAGATACAGGGTTTCTTTCTGGGGTGCTGAAAATGTTCTGGAATTAGTGTTGGTAGTTGGATAATATGTGCATATACCAAAAACCTGCCCACTCTAAAAGGGTGAATTGAATGGTCTGTGAATCATACCTCAATAAAGCTGGGGTTTTTAAATACATATTTAATTTAATTTAAAAACTGAAGCAATAAGTAAATAGTTTCTTTTTAGGAAAGTTTGACATAGTTGACCAAGAATCAACTTCCTTAGCCCTTAGTCCTGTCACCACATTAAAAACAAGAAATAGTGAGGGATGCCTGGGTGACTCAGTCAGTTAGGTGTCTGCATTCAGCTCAGGTCATGATCTCAGGGTCCTGGGACTGAGTCTAGCATTGGGCTCCCTGCTCAGCGGGGAGCCTGCTTCTCCCTCTGCCTGCTGCTCCCCCTGCTTGTGTGCTTTACTCTCGTACTCTTTCTCTGACAAATAAATAAGTAAAATCTTTAAAAAAAAAAAAAAAAAGAAAAAAAAGAAAGAAAGAAAGAAATAGAGAGTTCAGGGGTGCCTGGCTGGTTCAGTTGATGGAGCTTGTGACTCTTCACCTCAGGGTTGTAAGTCTGAGCCCCATACTATGTGTAAAGATTACTCAAAAATAAAATCTAGGGAGGGAAAAAGGAAGGAAAGAAAAGAAGGAAAGAAGGAAGGAAGGAAGAAAGAGAGAAAGAGTTCAATTCTCCTATCCTTGATGCAGGAACTCCAAAAAGAAGGCAAGTACAGTATCAGGCCAGACTGTGACAACCCCAAGGAGGAGCCAAGACCATCACTTCAGAAACAGGGAGACTGAGGTCAACCCCAGCCAAAACAGATCAGGTGGTACAGGGCAAAAGGTGATACTCTGAGGCATGACTTAATCTGCCAGCAATAGACTGGAAAGAAATAATTTAATAAAGTTCTGAAATGATGAAACAATTGTAATAAATATTGTTCTGAAAGCATATAAGCCTGTGCCTGAACAAAGAAAATCTGACTTCGGAAGTGATGTCTGTCTTCCTCCAGCAGAAGAATCACCCAAAGAGGACATTTTGCCAGACCTGTGATTCAAGCGGGACTTTACCTGACAGCGGATCATGACGTGGGTCACTTTCGACTTGCCATCATTGCTCTCCCCTTTGTCGTCACCAGTTCGGACAGAAAGAACAAAATCTCCGGGGTGACTCTGGCTCTCTCGTACCAGAAAGCTACCGTGTTTTCCTTTCTCCGTTAGTAATTTCTCTGCTTCTTTCCCAGAGAGGTGTCCGTGAAACCACCTAAATTTTTTCAAATGAAAATCAATTGAGTTCTGCCACAGTTCACAGTATTCTTTCACAAAACTGCCATATATAGCCAGCTTTCCTAAACACAATTAAAAAACAGACCCATTCCTCCAAGAGACTGGCCAATCCCATGCGGGACAATTTGCATCCCGAGCAGGCAGGAAAAATGAGAAAGATGTTAAGAATAACCATTAAATTTCAAATGAGCCCACAGTCATTTGTAAACAAATGCCCTCAATCTTTCCTATTTTCTTTTAAATCTCCCATTTTTTAAAAAATGTACTTTGTGGGGCACCTGGATGGCTCAGAGGGTTGAACCTCTGCCTTCGGCTTGGGTCATGGTCTCAGGGTCCTGAGATTGAGCCCCGCATCAGGCTCTCTGCTCAGCAGGGAGCCTGCTTCCGGCCCCCACTGTGTGCCTGTCTGCCTACTTGTGATCTCTCTCTCTGTGTCAGATAAATAAATAAAATCTTTTTTTAAAAAAGTACTTTGTGTTTTCTCCATGCCCTACTCCAAAAGGACCAATTATTTAATCATAGCCATTTAAAGAACTTAAGATGGGGGTGCCTGGGTGACACAGTCAGTTAAGCATCTGCCTTCAGCTTGGGTCATGATCTGGGGATCCTGGGACTGGGCCCCACATTGGGCTCCCTGCTCAGTGGGGAGTCTGCTTCTGCCCCTCCCGACTCCCCCAACCCTCCCACCCTCACTCATGCTCTCTCTCTCTCAAGGAAATAAATAAAATCTTTTTAAAAAATTAAAATAGAAAGTCATGATAGAGACAAAAAAATCATTTGAATGTTTGCCCTTGCTTTAGTATGTGAACACTACATAAAAAAGGATTTTCACTATAAATTAATTTAAGCATTCCAAATTTCTTAAACATTTCCAACCAATACTTCAATAGCCTCCAAGATTGTTGTCAATATCTTTGGACTATATACTGGGTTATCATTCCAAGCTCTAAAGCATGTAACATCTAGAGAAAGGGTGAGGGAATTTGCTAAAAATGTGAATTCCCATGCCTCCTAACCAGAGATAGCAATACACTAGTTTGAAAGGAGCCCAGCAATCAGCATTTTTACCCAGTACTCCAGAGTCCTGATGTGGGCCATGAGAGGACAGACTCTGAGACGACATTACTCTAACATACCAATAAAAACATTCTGGGGCACCTGGGTGGTTCAGACTTTAAGCTTCTGCCTTCGGCTCAGGTCATGATCCCAGCGTCCTGGGATCGAGCCCCACATCGGGCTCCCTGCTTGGTGGGAAGCCTGCTTCTCCCTCTCCCGCTTCCCCTGCTTGTGTTCCCTCTCTCACTATCTCTCTCTCTCTCTTACTCTGTCAAATAAATAAATAAAATCTTTAAAAAAAAAAAAAAAAGGTACTATAAAAAACATTTTAGCGGGGCACCTGGCTGGCTCAGTCGGAAGAACCTGAGACTCTTGAACTCGGGGTCATGAGTTCGAGCCCCATGCTGGGGTTGGGGTAGAATTTAATAAATAAACAAACAACAAACTTTTTTTAAAAATCTTAACATAGTTGTATGACTAATGTGGCTTTTCCCCCCAGGACCTTGGTGAGAGAGCAAGCACAATCATGGCAGATAGCACTAATGGCTCATCGCTAGAAGAATATACTTTGAGTTATTTTTCATCTACACTCAACTGAACAAAGTAAAATTTAGAAATAAACTGAGTTGGCCAACAGCCTTTTGCTTGAAGCTGGGGAAACAAAAGATCTGCCTAGAACAGCACTGACATAAAGGGGCACGCTGAAGAAAGCTGTCTGGAGATATAAAATACACAAACCTAACAAAGAGACCCTGAATGTGTACTGAGTCAGACAGGAGACTGGGAATGTCGAAAACCAATAAAATCAATAAAAATAAGTCAAGTCCTGGCTTTCATCAGCTTGGTTCCTATAAAAGGGGAAGAAGCCCTCCGAAATCATTTAGCTCCCTCTAGGCAAGGTCATTCTCCCACATTTGTGGACACAACAGAACAGAACTGGTGAAAAACCCTCTGAGCTCTGCTTTTCGGCTGCTGAGCTTAAGCTGACATCTGTTGGTGGCACCGCTGCATAGCTGGCAGGGAGCGAGCACAGGCACTGCGGCTGTTTTGGCACCTCCCTTAGCAGCTGTTTTGCTCTCAGAGCTCTCAGAGATGATCAGCTCAAGTTCAGTCATCTTAAAATGACGGCACGCACCAAGTATATACAGGAATTGTCTGAGAGCCCTGCGAAACTAATAAGGAACACTGATCGAAGCTTTTACAGAAAGGGGCACTCAGAAAATAATCTGATCCTGTGGTTCTTGCTTCAGTAAAACTGAACTTTAGTTACAAAGATGACTGCTTGGGAAACAGATAAAGCCAAGGCCCCACAATGCATTTGTAGAACACCTACGGCATCGAAGAGATGCACCACAGTCACTGACCTTTCAGAGGTAGGATCTGCACAGTTCAGAGGATATTTAAGCTCAATAACGTCTCCATTCTTCTCTTTTAATTGCCCGTGATGTTCCATATAATACTGGACCAACTCAGCCAAAGTGGCAAACTTCTCTCCTCCGTACAGGTCATAGTAGTCACCAGTGTTCTGAATCTTGATGTGGGTGACGGCGCCATTTCTTCTACAAGAGTCCATTAGGGGGAAAACAAAAACCAATAAAGAGCCATACTAGTATAAATGGATGTCATATTCAGTATCAGATTCCGCCTAAACCTTGAAACATACCCAAGAAGCCAGTTTATACTTTTCCTCTAATAAATGTGGTGAGTGAAAACCACACGGTCAACCATTTCAACACCAAGGGGCTTTGTTTCTTGGCTCCTTTCCCTTCTACAACTTCTATTTTGGAAGTCTAACCTATCAAATTGCATATATTAAGTGACAATAATTTTCTCATCAGTAATTAATAGAGACACATATATTAAACATCAATCTATCTTCTAATCCAATAAATCCACTATAAGTATTTTGCCCCCCCACCAATGAAACTGTATAGTTACCCAAGGACTGGTATGAGAATATTCATTGCAGCTTTATGTGGAATAGAAAAATCCTGGAAACTCAAACATTTATCACCAAAATGGATAAATAGTTGCATACTCACACCAAAAAACATTATACAGCAATTAAAGAAAAAAAAACACTAAAACATACAACTACAGGGATAAATCTCAAAAAACATTACATTAAGAGAAAGAAGCCAAGGGGTGCCTAGGTGGCTCAGTGGGTTAAAGCCTCTGCCTTCGGCTCGGGTCGTGGTCTCGGGGTCCTGGGATCGAGCCCCACACCGGGCTCTCTGCTCAGCAGGGAGCCTGCTTCCTCCTCTCTCTCTGTCTGCCTCTCTGCCTACTTGTGATCGCTCTCTCTGTCAAATAAATAAATAAAATCTTTTAAAATGAAAAAAAAAAAAAAGAGAGAGAGAGAGAGAAAGAAGCCAAGGGTGGCTAACTGGCACAGTCAGGGGAGCATGTGACTCTTGGTCCTGGGGTTGTGAGTTCAAGGCCCACATTGGGTGTAAAGATTACTTAAAAATAATATCTTTAAAAGAGAGAGAGAGAGAAAGAAGACAGGCACAAATGAATACGTGCTGTATGACTTCATTTGTCAATGAACTTGCAGAATAAGCAAAACTAGTCTATAGGGTTAGAGAATAGTGGTAGCTACTTAGAAGGAGGGAAATTAGAAAGGGGAACAAAGGAATCTTCTAGGGTGATGAAAATATTCTGACTATGGTGTTGGTTACATAAATAAATACATTTGTCAAAATTCATGTCACTGTACACTTAAGATACTGTATATAATCGTACCTTAAATCGCACCTTAAATAATCAGACTTTAATCGTACCTTAAAAACACAGACAACTGACAGTTTCCAGCACGAGATGGCTAAAATGTTTTCCCATTGAGGTGACAAAACATTGATCAAAAGTTTCTAAAACTTGGTATTTTAGGGGCACGTGGGTAGCTCAGTCATTAAGCATCTACCTTTAGGTCGGGTCACGGTCCCATGGTTCTGGGATTGAGCCCCGCATCGGGGTCTCTGCTCAGAGGGAAGCCTGCTTCTCCCTCTTCCACTTCCCTAGATTGTGTTCCCTCTCTGTCTCTCCGTCAAATAAATAAATAAAATCTTAAAAGAAAACTTAAATAAATAAAACTTGGTATTTTAGTTAGCCTAGGCAGCTTGTGATTTCTATTCAGTTTTCTGAACAAATGAATACATCACAAGGACACTCATTATTACCAAGGGGCCAGGCACTTCCAAAATGATAACCATTGACCTTATGAGCTTTTAGTCTGATCCTGAAGCATTACTGATGAAGCCTCTGGAAAATATAAACACATTTCTACCAAATAAAAAAAGAACATGGGGGGGGCACCTGGGTGGCTCAGTGGGTTAAAGCCTCTGCTTTTGGCTCGGGTCGTGATCACAGGGTCCTGGGATCGAGCCCCACATCAGGCTCTCTGCTCTGCAGGGAGCCTGCTTCCTCCTTTCTCTGCCTGCCTCTCTGCCTACTTGTGATCTTTGTCTGTTGAATAAATAAATAAAATCTTTAAAAAAAAAAAAAAAAAGAACATGGGAACTAAAGAAAATAAGGAAAACCATCCCAAAATGTTCCTGACAATACCTACTTCCAATTATTGGTGACAGCCTTCTCCAGTGGGTAAAAAGGGTCCTTCCGGTCACCCTCACCTTCGGGTCAACTATATCTGACTCTACTTTAACATCTGAACTTCCCATTTCTAGCCTTTACTTGACGCCATAACACAAAGAAAGATATTTCAGGTATGAACGACATTAATACACAGCCACACAGATGGAGCTCAAAAACATAATCGTGCATGAAAGAAGCACAGCATAGAATGATATGCTCAGGATGTACCATTTATGAAAATTTAAGCACAACACACAGTAATACTATATATTATTTAAGATACAGACATACCCACACACATATATATGTGTTATATTTTATTATTGTGAAGATACTATTTCCAGGTAATGTTACTTATTATATTACAAACATACATACATACATATATATATATATTTTTTTTTAAATGAAGTATAATAAACTCATGAGACTAGCTGCCAATGGCACAAAAGGAAGAACAGGATCAAGGATGGTGAGTAAAGGGAAATTCTGTTTTATTTTATATTCTATAGAATATTTTCTATATATTCTATAGAATATTTAAAATATTCTATTTTATATTCTATTTTGAAGGGAAAATGGCCATAAATACAACATGAGTGATTATACCTAACTTTATGTATTTTTCTGTATTTTTTTCCTCAAGATTATAAAGGAAGAGTGGGAGGAGGAGAAAAAGAGGGAGGGGGAATCTTCCTTGATGAACTGAATATAAGGTAACATAATGATCAATTTTTAAGCATGGGCACATAACATAAAGGTTAGATTGCACAGAACCACAACAATAAACACATCATACACGCACGCATACATGCATGCATACACGCACTCACGGAGGCACGCAGACATCTGTAACAGCGGCTACACACAGACAAAGAAACAGAAAAAGTGAAAGTCGGCCGCGTTGCACAACTGTCAAAAGCAGTGGTTCTAAGTTCACAAAAAAGATATACAAATGGTCTTTAAATGCATTAAAGGATGCTCACCTTCAATCCTGAGAGAAATAAAAATTAAAATTCGCAAAGACACCATTTCTCATCTATCAAGCTAATGAAAAGGAAAAACCTGACCACACTCAAATGGTGACGCTGTGGAGAAATGGGGCCCCCCGTGTATGACTGGTGGGAGTGCAAGACGGTGCAATCACTACAGAGAAGAATCTGAAAAAGCAATGCTGCCTGTGCATTTACTGTCTCCCCCAATCACCTCCCTCCCAGGAATTCACTCCAAAGGCAGCTTTTCAAAAGCACAGAACATACGCAAAATGTGATCCCATTCCCTGTAGCCGTATTGGTCGCTGTTAAATATTAGAAAAAACTAAACTCCCATCTGTAGGGAAATTGTATACCTTTATACACTATTCAGTTGACTATGAAGATGAGAAAGATTACTAAAAGATTTCTGTAAGTGAAAAAAGTAAACTATAGGGAAAGATAGTATTCTACTTCATGTGTACAAAGAAACAAAAGGATAAACTAGAAATTAAGGGAAATGATGATCTACAGGGATGGATGGAAATGGTGCAAGGCATAGATAAGAGTGGGATTTCTCAAAAAAAAATGGGATTTCTCAGAAAATACCTTTTTATACAGTTTTATTTTTAAATCTTGTAAATGTTTCACATATTCAAAACATACAATTTAATCCACAAAGATCAGAAAAAAATGAATACCTGAAAAACACTGAATACAAATAGAAATCTCGCTTTGTAATTAACTCACAACTACACAGAAAACTAATTCCAGGGGTGCCTGGGTGGCTCAGTGGGTTAAGCCTCTGCCTACTTGTGATCTCTCTCTCTCTCTGTCAAATGGATGAATAAAATCTTAAAAAAAAAAAAAAACAAAAAACCTAATTCCAGTACCTTTAGAGCAGTGCTATTCGTTTTAGTGGGATATATTCTAAGAACAAGAAAGACTCTGACAAAATCATGAAATTCACTTAACAGGTTCATAGTTAGAAATGACAGGGGCGCCTGGGTGGCTCAGTAGGTTAACGCCTCTGCCTTCGGCTCAGGTCATGATCCCAGGGTCCTGGGATTGAGTCCCATCGGGCTCTCTGCTCAACAGGGAGTCTGCTTCCCCTCTCTCTCTGCCTGCCTCTGTGCCGCCTTGTGATCTCTGTCAAATTAAAAAAAAAAAAAAATCTTAAAAAAAAAAAAAAGAAATGGGGCACCTGGGTGGCTCAGGGTTGGTTAAGCCTCTGCCTTCAGCTCAGGTCATGATCTCAGGGTCCTGGGACCGAGCCCTCCATCGGGCTCTCTGTTCAGCAGGGGGCCTGCTTCCCCCCCGCCCTTCTCTGCCTGCCTCTCTGCCTACTTGTGATCTCTGTCTGTGTGTCTAATAAATAAATAAAATCTTTTTTAAAAAAAAGAAATGACAAAAAAAAAAAGAAATGACAGTGGTATAGTAATTCTGGAACAATTTTTGTATTATAGAATGGCCAAGTGAGTTTGCTGCATCTGGAAGCAGGGTTCCCCATACAAGAGAAGGGAAACACAAATATGGAATAGGAAAAGGTGAGAAAGTTGCATTGAACTGGAACTATCAGTAAGAACACTTGGTCTGAAATATATAAATATTTATTTCCCAGCTCTGTCTACTGTGAGGGCTGAGAAGCAATAAACACACCTAGCTTCTAAATCTTGGTTCCTGAACACCATTTCCCACTGAAAGACTCAAGGCTCTTGAGAGAAACAAAATGATTCCAGGCTTGGGGCGGCGGGGGGGGAAACTACAAAAATAGCCTGAAACATCTCACAGAACCAGAAGGCAAGGATGTACTCAAAGATCACTGGAGAAATGTCAAAAGGATACAGGAACCATGCCACCCAAATGTGGGGCAACTAGAACATCAAATTAATAATGAGGGGCGCCTGGGTGTGTCAGTAGTTAAGCATCTGCCTTTGGCTCAGGTCATGATCTCGTGATCTCAAGGTCCTGGGATCCAGTGTCCACTGGCTCCTTGCTCAGCAGGGAGTCTGCTTCTCCTTCTTTCTCTCCCCACCTGACCCCCTCTCCTGCTCGTGTTCTCTCTTTCAAATAAATAAATAAAATCTTTAAAAAAAAAAAAAAGAAAGAAAGAAAGAAAAAAAAGAAATAACAGAATTAGAAAAATAATTTTTCAGGTGCCATAAAATGATTTATTCAGACAAACTTCATCAAAGAATGCTAAAAACACGAAGTGGAAAAATGCTGGGGAAGAAGATACAAACTATCATCCATCAGACCACTTAATAATTACAAAAAGAAAAAGGCGCCTTTGTAATGAAAAAATCTGGCAAGCACCTGAATCCAGCGGTTAAACCGAATACCATCAAAGGATGGGCCAAACAGGCACCCTGTGCTTCCTCCTGTGAAAATAACAGGGTGGTCCGGCATCACCTCTGGAGTGTGCTTGCCCAAAATGTTTCATATGAATGTGAAAATGAGGAAACAATCAGCGAATTGAGATTGGAGGACAACCCAAGAAATGACCGGCCTGACTCCCCAAAAAGCTAAAAGATGGGGATAAGAAGAAAAGGTCAGGAGAGAGACAGAGACTAGAAACATAAAAATTAAATGCAATGAATGATCTTTGACGAGATTCTCCTGAATCTAGTCTGGGGGCAGGGGAGGGGTGAAGGGTAGAGAGACTCAACTGCTTCTAAAGCCATAATTGAAATAATAAGGGAAGTCTGAATACAGATGGTATATTATATATTTGACAATATTATTAAAGCAAGGTTAAAATGTATTACTCTTAATGATTCTGTAGCTGTCCAGAATGCCCTTGTTTCTCCGCCGTACACACTTTAGTATTTAAAGGTGCAAAAAAGGGCACCTGGTGGGCTTAGTCAGTAGAGCATGCAGACTCTTGATCTCGGTGTTGTGAGTTCGAGCCCCACGCTGGGTGTGGAGAGTACTTAAAAATAAAATCTCTAAAAAAGCTTTTTTAATAAAATAAAATAAAGATAAAAATAAATATCCTGATTATCTGCAATTTATTTTCAAAAGGTTCAGGGGGGAAAAATATACACACAAACATACTCAGAAAGAGCAAACATGACAAAACGCTGGCCGGTGAAGAGAATGTGCGTGTCCACTATATTCACCTTTCAACTTTTCTGCAGGTCAGACATTTTTCAAAAAAAAAAAAAAAGTTGAGGAAAAAGGGGGAAAAAAAATCACACCAATTCTCTAGCCCTGGTTCTGCCACTGACAAGCTGTGAGAGTAGCTAACTAACTTAACCTCTGTGCCTCGGCTTACTCATCTGCAAAATGAAGGTAATTGTGGAACTTATTCCCAAGCTGTCGGGAAAATTAAATACAATGATATGTGCCGAGTGCGTGGTGCAATGGCCTGGTACATATGTCAAGTCCTCAGTCACATCTGCTATCAGCAGCAGCATCATTATCATATGCTCTCCAACCAAACTCTTACAGCTCAAATATCACACAGCTTTAAGTTAGAAGCCTGTGCTGAGGTAAATCCTTAGGACTGAAAGATCCATTCCTTGTACTGAAACACAAGGGTGCCTGGGTAGCTCAGCTGGTTAAGCCTCTGCCTTCGGCTCAGGTCATGATCCCGGGGTCCTGGGATCGAGCCCCGCATCAGGCTCCCTGCTCAGCAAGAAGTCTGCTTCTTCCTCTCCCCCTCCCCCTTGCTCATGCTCTCACACGCATGCGCTCTCTCAAATAAATAAGTAAAATCTTAAAAAAGAAGAAGAACACAAGTAAAAGCCAAGGACAGGGGTTCCTCAAAAAACTAACCTAACCCAAAAAGATATTTCCCAAGTCCCGAAGGGGATCCTAAATAAACCGACCAGTTTATCCATCCCTCTATTGTGGGACACTGAGTTGTTTTTAGTTTGTTTTAAAGTTTTTTGAACAGTATGACCAGCATCCTGTTACATGTCTCTAAGAGCAAGTGTGACAGAATTTTTCTAGAGACTGACCTTCTCTTATGTACTTATTCCCTTTCCTCTAGATTATTCGAGGAGCTGTAACTCTACTGCTTTATGAATCTGCTTTTATTATTTTTTCTAATTAAGAAGTAAGTAAATTATGTTGGCCATTAAAAGGAATAATTAGATCTATATGTACCAGCAGAGAACTCAAAAACTTTAAAAAGGAAGTTGCAGAATAGCAGATATATTACAAGACCATGTATGTGAATTCTAAAAACACACAAACCAACTTTATATTGTTCACAATAGCGCCAAGACAGTACAACTATAAAAACACATTCAGGAAGGATATATGCCAACCTCTCGATGGTGGTTTCCTCTGGGGAAAGAGGGAGGAGAACGGGACTGGGCAGGGGAACAAAAGGGACCACAACTTCCTCAGTGATGTTAATTACTTGAAAAAGAAAACTGATCTGAAGTAACTCTTAGAAAGCAATTTTCCCAAAAAGAAATCAACAGAAGGAAAAGGAAAAATGCAGGCCAGCAGGTTCAGGACGACTAGAACCAGGATGGAGCACTGTGTGGCTTAAGGACTTGCAACACTCTGTCCACCTCACCCTCAGGGGTTTCCTCAAGGGAGAAGAAATGCCCACGATGACACCCCTTTTGCCGCATTCCCACGTGCCCACTCTCAGGAGGCCACGCCTGAGCCTCGCAAGTGGGCTTGAGACGCATCTGACACGTAGACCAGGCCTCACCACAGGCCCGCAGGCAGGCCTTCAAACTCTCAATGAGGAAAGCAAGTTGTCCTGGGGGGGTTCAACATTTCCCACCGGAAAAACCCTTGCAGCGCCCTCTTTTTCTTCCAACTTACCTGACAGAAAGGGTGAAGTCTCCAGGGTTGCTTTTACTGGGCCTCGCCAAAAAACTGCCATCAACGCCTCTTGTCAACAGCAGGTTTTCGGCCTCCACGCCAGTGATGTTTGGGTGAAACCATCTTGAGTGAGAGAAAAATAGAGCAATGAAAACCAAAATTCTCCGGAAAGCACTACTTTCCACACCATGACAGCTAAAATGCCCATGAGTAGAGCAGCTAATAAAAATATAAAATAGGACCTTCCCTTCCTCTTACCCCTCTTCTCCTTAATCACCGCCCCCCCGCCTTGACTTCCTCTTGGAAGGAGCCTGGGATCCTGCTAGCGTAGTCAGTGGGGCCAGGGGCATGGTCAGTGGGACTGGGGATGGGGGTATGGGTATGAAGCCGAGCCCAACGCCCTGAAAAATAGTCCATATGGTCAGGAGATTGAACACATGGAGTAGAATTAAACAAGTAAAGAAAGAAACTAGTGAATAAATAAACATATTAAGGATAATGAGAGCCAGGTTTCTCACTATTAGAGAGAGGATGCAAATATGGAAAGGGGAAAACCAGAATAAACCAGATTAGAATTGGAGGCAATGTAAACTCTAGTTTTTAATACACATATAGAGATGGCTACAGAAATACAGATGTATGGTTCTGTGTACGTCTATGTGCTTTTGTGCAGGCAGATGCATACGTATCTTCCTAGTTCTCTCTTCCAAAAGGGCTTGGAAGCAATGATACCCCAGAAGCCATCAGCATAACCAGCCCCGTTATCATGATTTCTAAATACCATTCTCCAACAAAAGGAACTGGGTTCCTTGGAGAAAGAGCTGATTCCAGGTCTGGGGCACTAAAAAAGTAAGATGAGCTTGGCATACCTTACCATGCCACAGTGCCCTGCTCAGCGGGGAGCCTGCTTCTCCCTCCCCCTCTGCCACTCCCCCTGCTAGAGCTCTGGCTCTCTCTCTCTCAAATAAACAAATAAAATCTTAAACAAAAAATACATGGGAACAAAGGGAAAGCTCTTTGCAATAGAATCACAAAGAATAACATATAAGCAGTATAGAATATATAATATTCTATATATATATATAATATAATATATAAGCAGTATAGAAGGTATAGAAGGATTAGAAAATCACCATTTGGTAACCAGCACACGAATGATTCAGGCAAGAATCATCAGAGAACACTAAAACTGGTGGGTGAACATTTCAGGAAGGATGGTATTTACAACAACTCAAAGAACCTCCCTACAAAATGCTTATTAATTAACAAATAATGAATATTCATGAAGCTCACAATGGAGAAGTTTGACAGACTCTATCTTAACCAGTTGATGAAAGTTAACACCACCGGTTATGGATTAAACTGGCATCATGTGCCTCCTGACAACACACACTGAGAAGAACACGTGCCATTTCTGTGCTATTCCTGCCAAAAATGCATTACCTAATCGAATTAGGAGGAACATCGGACAAACCCCAAGTGCATGACATTCTACAAACTCACTGGCACATACTCCTCAAAAATGTCAAAACTGTGAAGGGGGAGGGGACAGACAAGAAAGAACTTTCCAGATTACAGGCCAGAAATAGGACACAAGAATACACTGCATGGTTCTTTCTGGGCGTATCACTGACCAGGGGGAGGCAGAAATTTGATGATAATACTATTATAATGTAAATTTCCTGATTTGACAAGCATACTGTTAACTATGTCTGTGTCTCTGTTTTTAGGAAATACATACTGAAGTATTTTAGAATAACAAGACATCTTATCTGGTACTTACTCTCAAATGGTTCAGAGTGAAGTTATAGATACAGTGTGTGTATATATATATATATATGGGGGGAGGCAAATGTGGTACAATGTTAGCTGCTAAATCTGGGTTAAAAGTGCACTGAAGTTGTATTATTCTTACAACATTTGTATAAATTTGAAATTATTTCAAAACAAAAAGTGGGGTTTTTTTTTATTTTTTTAATGTTTTTTATTTATTTATTTGACAGAGCGAGATCACAAGTAGGAAGAGAGGCAGGCAGAGAGAGAGAGGAGGAAGCAGGCTCCCTGCCGAGCAGAGAGCCCGATGCGGGGCTCGATCCCAGGACCCTGAGATAATGATCTGAGCCGAAGGCAGAGGCTTAACCCACTGAGCCACCCAGGCGCCCCAGAATAAAAAGTTTTTAAAAACACACAAATAGGGACGCCTGGATGGCTCAGTGGGTTAAAGCCTCTGCCTTCAGCTCAGGTCATGATCCCAGGGTTCTGGGATCGAGCCCGGCATCGGGCTCTCTGCTCAGTAGGGAGCCTGCTTCCCCCTCTCTCTCTGCTTCCCTCTCTGCCTGCTTGTGATCTCTGTCAAATAAATAAATAAAATCTTTTTTTTTTTTTAAAGATTTTATTTATTTATTTGACAGACAGAGATCACAAGCAGGCAGAGAGGCAGGCAGAGAGAGAGAGGAGGCAGCAGGCTCCCCGCTGAGCAGAGAGCCCGATGCGGGGCTCGATCCCAGGACCCTGGGATCATGACCCGAACCGAAGGCAGAGGCTTTAACCCACTGAGCCATCCAGGCGCCCCAAATAAATAAAATCTTAAAAGAAAAAAAAAAAAAAAAAAACCAGGGTGCCTGGGTGGCTCGGTCAGTTGAGCCGCTGCCTTTAGCTCAGGTCATGGTCCCGGGGTCCTGGGATCGAGTTCCGCATCGGGCTCTCTGGCGGCGGGAAGCCTGCTTCTCTCTCTCTCTGCCTGCCTCTGCCTACTTGTGACCTCTGTCTGTCAAATAAATAAATAAATCTTTAAAAAAAAAAACCCACAAATAACGAAGTCCACCATGAATGCCATCCACTTCAGAGAATTCCTCTCTAGTTCCCAGCAAGATTTCCTTCATGGATTCCGAAAGTCACCAAGATTTGTGGTAAAAAGAGTAATTTCTGAAGTCAAATTATCTGACCTTTATAGGCTAATTCAATACTCCAGGGAACGTACATCATTATTAAACGTAGAGTCCTGGCACTGATAATCAAATGAACTTTCAAGAGACTTCTCTACAAATATTGGCCCAATTACAGTGTGTTAGGACAGTGAAGGAGAAAGAAGGGAAGAGGGAAAAGCTGTCGTAAATCATGCATTAAGGGCACTGAGAGTTCTGCAGCCTTGTGGTTAGGGCTCCACTCACCCAGACCCAGGTGCACATCTGAGCTCTACCGCTTACTAGCTCATGACCTGGGCAAGTTCTTTCCTCCTTGGACTCAGCATCCTCAAAAAGCCAAGGATTGATCTTTTTTTTTTTTTTTTGCAATGGTAATTCTTATGTTCCATTCAAGAATAAACTGAGAATCCATACAGTATGATATCATTCAGCCATCATAAGTAACAAATTACTGGGGGCACCTGGATGGCTCAGTTGGTTGAACAATAGACTCTTGGTTTTGGATCGGGTCAGAATCTTGGGGTCGTGGGATCGAGCCCCACATTGGGCTCCATACTCAACGCAGTGTCTGCCTGAGCGATTCTCTCTCTCCCTCTCCTTCTGCCCGTCCCCTTGCTTGTATTTTTTCTCTCTCAAATAAATAAATAAGCAAAATAGTTTTAAAACAAAAAGGTAATGAAGTACTGATAAATGCTACAATTTGGATAAACCTCAGAAATATTAGGCTAAAGGAAAGAAACCAGACACAAGAGGCCACATGTTCTGATTCCACTGATGTGAAGTCCAGAATAAGCAAATTCATAGATAGAAAATAGATTAGTGCTTGCTTTGAGAAGGTGGATAGCTAATAGGTACAGGGTTTCTTTTGGAGGTGATGGGAATGTCCTAAGATTATAGTGCAGTATGTGAATATACTAAAAACCACTGAGCTGTGTCCTTTAAATACATATGGTATATGAATTATATCTCATGAAAGCTATTTTAAAAAAAAGAATAGGGGCTGGGCAAAAAATAAAATAAATAAAAAATGAAAATTAAAAAAGAATAAACTGGGATAATAAAAAAGAGGGCTTACTAAATTCACTCATGCCACAAACAGCGGATACCCAACACAGGCTATGAGGACCACATGCCAGTTATCAGAATAACCCTGCCCTCAAGAAGGTTTCTTTGCAATGGAGAGATTTAAAAAAAAAAAAAAAAAGGTAACTAAATAAAATGTCACATGATGATAACTGCTACAAGAGGAATAAAGTAATGGGGCACCTTGGTGTCTCAGTCAGTTGAGCACCCAACCCTTGACTCTTGGTTTCAGCTCAGGTCATGATGTCAGAGTCGTAAGATCAAGATCAGAAACCAGGCTACCTGCTCGGTGGGGAAACTGCTAGAGATTCTCTCTTTCTCCCTCTCTGCCCCTCTGCTCCTCCCCCAACTCATGCACACTCACTAACAAATTAATAAATTAAATCCTAAAAAAAAAAAAAAAAAGTGTGGCACCTGGGTGGCTCAGTCACTTGGGCATCTGCCTTCATCTTGGGTTGTGATCCCGGAGTCCTGGGATCAAGCCCGTATCAGGCTCCCAACTTGGCAAGGAATCTGCTTCCTCTGCCCTCTGCCCCTCTCCCCTGCTCATGCTCTCTCACACACTCTCTCTGTCAAATAAAATAAATAAAATCTTTTTAAAAATTAAAAAAAAAAAAAAAGAGGGATAAAGCAGCGAGAGAGGCTGCTTAATACAGGCTACATGGAGGGAAGGCGGGGCTCAGTGATAGGGTAACATCTAACAAGACGTCAAAGAAGCAAGACAGCAACATGCCTGTTTATAGGAGAGGGACATACCAGGCAGTGAGCAGACAGTATATGACATGTATGCGAGAGGCCAGTGTGGTTGGGGCAAAATGGGCAAGGGATAGAAAGGCAGAGGAGGCCAGTGAGGTAATGAAAAGCTAGAAGATGTAGGGCCTTGGAGACACTATAAAAACTTCAACCTTTATTTTTTGTGAAATGGTTAAGGACTGGAAGGTTTAGGCAGAGGAGCAACACAATCTGACTTACATTTTTAAATCACCTTTCAAACTACTGCACAGGGGAAACACACAAGTCAGTTAAGAAAGCCACTGTGATAAACAATCCAGATAAGAAATGATGGTAAAAGGACCAAGGTGGCAGCTGTGGGAGGAGTGATCAAAGTCCAACTAGGAATATCTTCAGGGTAGCCAAGAGGATTTCCTAAAGGATTATACAGGGAATGGGAAAGAAAGAAAGAAGAACACTCCTAGGTTTGGAGTCTAGTCAACTAGAAGGTTGGAAACATGGAAAGGGGGGCACCTGGGTGGCTCAGCGGGTTAAGCCTCTGCCTTCAGCTCAGGTCATGATCTCGGGGTCCTGGGATCGAGCCCCACATCAGGCTCTCTGCTCAGCGGGGAGCCTGCTTCCCCCTCTCTCTCTGCCTGCCTCTCTGCCTACTTGTGATCTCTGTCTGTCAAATAAATAAATAAAACCTTTAAAAAAAAAAAAAAAACTCTAGCAGCTAAAAAAAAAAAAAAAACATGGAATGGGTAGGGGGAGCAAAATCAAGGGTTAGATTTGGTATGTGTTAAGTTCGAGATGCTTAGTTGTCCAAGTGTTGGTGCACACTAAGCACTAAATGTTAGGTACTATTATTGACAATCATAAAAATAAACGTAAGGTTGTTCTGACAAGGAATAATCTATCAACATTCCTGCTGTTTACATTAACTGAAATTCATTTTATTTTTACTTTTTCCTATACCATCTCACTAGTGTTTTAGGGGGAATCTAAACATCATTCTGATTGGCCTTGAGAAAAATCTCAAGGGCTACAGCTAGACAGCCCTCGTTCATATCCCAGCTATGTGAACATGGACTAGTGATTTCACTTCCCTGTTAACTCAACCAGAAAACGGACATAGTAACAAACGCATGGGTGCAAACTCACTATTGCTTCCATGAGCACACACAAGTGGAATCCTCCTGATCTGTACACCCCAATATTTTTCACTTACTACAACTTGAAGATCCTTCTGTAGCAGTACATTCTTTTTAATGGCTACACAATATTCCATCGTATGAATATACTCCCAAGAATTTAATCCCCATTATAGGACATTTATAGTTTGCCTAGGTTTTATTATTGCAAATAATGCAGCAGAGGGGCACAGCAGAGTGGCTCAGTCGGTTAAGCATCCGACTCTTGGTTTTGGCTCAGGTCATGATCTCAGGGTTGTAAGACTGCGCCTCACACTGGGCTCTGTGATCAGTGGGGAGTGGGCTTGGATTCCTGCCCTCTGCCTCTCCCCCAGTGCGTTCGCTTTCTCTAAAATAAATAAATCTTTAAAAAAAAAAAAAAAAGACAAGGGGAGCAGGTGCTGGACCCGAGCAGAGCTGGTGCAGGAGGCACAGGCTGGCTTGGCAAGCAGAAACCATGTCACCGTTCGGGAAACTGTTTGGAGCAGGAGCGGGTAAGACCAGCAAGGGCGGCCTGACCCCTTGGGATGCCATCCAGCGGCTGTGGGACATGTTGGAGATGCCAAGTAAGAGGCAGGAGTTTCTGGAGATGAAGTTGGAGCAGGAGCTGACCGCCACCAAGAAGCCCGGCACAGAAAGAAGCCCTCGGGGCCTCCAGGCACCGAAGCGAAGGAAGAGGTATGGAAAGCAGCTGGCACAGATCGATGGCACACTATCCACCATCGAGTTTCAGCAGGAGGCCCTGGAGAACGCCAGAACCAACAACGAGGTGCTCAAGAACATGGGCTCTGCTGCTAAGGCCATGAAGGCTGCCCACAACAACACGGCCATCAACAAAATTGATGAGTTAAGGCAGGACATTGCTGACCAGCAAGAACTTGCACAGGAGCTTTCAACAGCTATTTCAAAACCTGTAGGATTTGGAGAAGAGTTTGATGAGGATGAGCTCATGGCAGAATTAGAAGAATTAGAACAGGAAGAACTAGACAAAAGAATTTGCTGGAAATCAGTGGACCCGCAACAGTCCCTCTATCAAATGTTCCCTCTATAACCTTACCATCAAAACCCAGCAAGAAGAAGGAAGAGTAAGAGGATGACATGAAGGAATTGGAGAACTGGGCTGGATCCATTTAACTGGTCCAGTGTAGTCCAGACAGACTCTGGTGGGCTGTGCAGTGGAGAGGTGCGTGGGGGCAGGGAGTGGGGGCAGGACATGTGCAGGCAGGTTCCATCACTCCTGAAACTCCCTCCAAAGCAGTAGGGCTGCATCACTGCTCACTCCCCGCATAGCATGCTCTGCACCCAGCGGGACGGGGAGGGGGGCAGGGGTGGAGGGTGGGGTGGGAGGTGCCTGCTGTTTATAATGTTGAATTTCTGCAAAATAAACTGTATTTGCAAATCCAAAAAAAAAAAAAAATCAATACAGCAGAAGACATCCTTTACAATCATTATTATACACTTTTTCAAGTACATCCGTAAATTAGATTTTCAGAAAATTGCTTTGGCAAGTTTGCCTTTCACTTTGACAAATCTCCCCAGCGGCACTCAAAAGAAGGTACCAGTTTCGACTCCCATAAATTGAGTGTGAAAGCCCCTGTTTTCTCTCACTTTTGCCAATACTGCATATATTACCAAATTTTTTCATCTTGGTCGATCTGATTCATGGAAAAAAGTACCATTCTAGTTTGCATTTCTGTGTGACACTAAGCACTTTTTTATGTTTTCAGAGCCCCTTTTTCTTCCTTTTCTGTGAGTTGTCAGTTTCTCATTGTTCGCTTTCTCTTGCATTTTTTTTTCTTCTTACTGATTTACAGGAGCCCTTGGTATAACCAGAAAATGATTCTTTATTATATGCAAATTCTTTATTATATGGCAAATATTCATCTTAGCTTTTTGCACTTTTCACTGTCGGTGGTATTCTTTTTCCACAGAAATTCACCTTGGCATGGTTAAATTTATCGGGTTTTTTTCCTTTATGATTTTGGGGTTTCTCACTATGCTTAGAAAAACTTAATTCATAGCACTGTTGTGAGACACAAATAAGTTAATACACATAAAATGCTTAGCACAGAACCAGCCCTTAAGAGTTTCACCTTTGGAACTAGGAATTTAGTTTTTAGGCAGAAAAAAATACTTACAATAAAGGCACAGATTTTCACAGGACCCTGCAAGGTGTGGCCCCAACCTGATTCTCTCTCTCTCTCTCTCTCTTTTTTGTTTAAGATTTATTTATTTATGAGAGAGAGAGAGAGAGAAAGAGATTGAGCATGAGAGGGGAGAGGGAGAGGGAGAAGTAGAGAGAATCTTAAGCAGACTCCCAAATGACCACATAGCCACAACCCCGAGATCATGATCTCAACCAAAATCAAGAGTCAGATGCTTAACGGACTGAGCCACCCAAGTGCCCTCCAACCTGACTCTCTTATTCTGGTGACTTCTCTGTTTTCTTCAAATATGCCCCATGTGGCCTTTGCACGTGCTTTTCTTCAGACGCTCCCATCTCACCTTTTCACAGTACCCTGAGGGTCCCCTCAGTGATATCAACACGAAATCTAATCACACATTCCTCCAAATACCAGGTTAAAGACTTGACTGGCAGCTCCCAAGAGAGAGAACCTGTCTGCTACCGTACCTTGTGTACCTCCAGCTCCACACAAAGGGGTTAACACATGATTCCTTAAATATTTGTGGTTAGAAAGGAAGGACAAAAGCAGCCGTTGTGGGAAAGTAGGGACGCCTGTCAGGACTCTCCCACATCCACAGTTCCCCATTGATATAGGTCATAGGTGGTGTCACAAGAGGCTGTCAGAAGAGAAGTGTCAGCTGGCAAAGGCTCTCTTCAGACCTGCCCCACTAGCTCTTCAAAAAAAAAAAAAAAAATTATTTCTAGTACACAATTTTTATCTAATTTGTAGCGCTAAGGTGGTTATCTTCCCTTATCTGTATGCTGTTACAATTTTAATAGAATTTCCAAAGCAGAGGCACTTGGGTAGCTCAGTCGGTTGAGTGTCTGCCTTCAGCTCAGGTCATGATCTCAGGGTCCTGGGATCTGAGCCCTTGGGTCAGGGTCTCTGCTCAGCAGAGAGTGTGTTCCTCCCTCTCCCTCTGGCCCTCCCTCCTCTCCTGTGTGTGTGTGCACACATGCTCTCTAAAATAAATAAATAACATCTTAAGAAAAAAAAGAATTTCCTTAGGCACAGGTCCAGGACACCTTGTGTATAAGGCAAAAACATGTCCCAAAGCCTCCCAAAGCATTTGAAAACCCTAAATTTGATATCTTAACCATACCAGGAGGGAAAGAACTCTTGGTCTGCTTCTCTTTATCTCTGTGTCTCTGTTACCACTCTTGTACCTTTACAGTACTTCACCCAGCTTTGTTGTGTGCCCCTCATCTGTAAATGTGCAGGTGTTCATAACCATGGTAACAAATACATATTAAAAAACAAATGAGATGCTTGGGTGGCTCAGTCGGTTAAGCACTTGACTCCTGATTGCATCTCAGGTCATGATCTCCGTGTCGTGAGATCCAGCCCCATAATGGGCTCCGCACTGGGTGCGGAACCTGCTTAAGACTCTCTCTCCCTTGGGGCACCTGGGTGGCTCAGTCTTTAAGCGTCTGTCTTCAGCTCAGGTCATGATCCCAAGATCCTGGGATCGAGCCCCACATCAGGCTCCCTGCTCCATGGGAAGTCTGCTTCTCCCTCTCCCACTTCCCCTGTTTGTGTTTCCTCTCTTGCTGTCTCTCTCTCTGTCAAATAAATAAATAAATAAATAAACATCTCTGTCAAATAAATAAATAAAATCTTAATTAAAAAAAAAAAAGAGGCGCCTGGGTGGCTCAGTGGGTTAAAACCTCTGCCTTCAGCTCAGGTCATGATATCAGGGTTCTGGGATCGAGCCCCACATCGGGCTCTCTGCTCAGTGGGGAGCCTGCTACCTCCTCTCTCTGCCTGCTTCTCTGCCTGCTTGTGATCTCTGTCTGTCAAATAAATAAAATCTTGAAAAAAAAAGAAAAGAAAAAGATCCTCTCTCCCTCTCTCCCTGCCCCTCCCCCACCTTGCACTATCTCTAAAACAAAACAGGGGCTCAGGGTTCTTTCTATAGGACAAGCTAAATAAAGTAGACCAAATTGTGCACCCCCATAAACAAATCCCATTTAAAGCAATGAAATTTTATATTTAATCGAGACATTGGAAGAAAAGAACCAAAGTCATAAACATCGCTACAAAGTTTGGCAACCATTCTACCAGGGTTCTGGTAGATAGAATATAAACTGTTTAGTTTTAGGCTTTAATTTATGAGTCAGAAGAAAATATAATTTTCTATTAAGTGCATTTTTAAAAAATCACACCTATATTCTGGATTTGTTTTTCCCTTCAACAAAGCCAGTAAGCAAACATATTTGAAAGAAATATATGTATTTTCATTTACTAATATGAGTTGCATTTTTATAAACATATTAAATTTTTTCCCCTTCCTAATTATTTGGATTGGAAAAGGTCAGGATAAGGCACAGGTTTATGTTTTTGCATCTTGCAATTTAATTCGGAAAGAAATATTTCAAAGCACGTAAAAAAAAATTTCTGTATCTGTTTTTAAAAAGCTACTGCTGTATAAAACTGAGGTATAACTTTATTTTTTTAAAGATTTTATTTATTTTATTTATTTTATTTATTTGAAAGAGAAAGACACAGCGAGAGCGGGAACACGAGCAAGAGAAGTAGAAGAGGGGGAAACGGGCTCTGCACTGAGCAGGGAGCCCGACACGGGACTCGATCCCAGGACCCAGGGATCGTGACCTGAGCCGAAGGCAGACGCTTAAAGACTGAGCCACCCAGGTGCCCCTGAAGTATAACTTTAAATGTCCCTTTATGCAATTAGCAAGCATCACAGTAAAGACTGGATATGGCAAGAACCATCAATGGGTGCTAAGTCTAGGGAGAAACTGGGGGGGGAGGGGGCGGGGGCAGGATGGTCTTATACTGTGTCTTCATCAATCACTGCTTAGTTACAAGGGAGAAAATATGGGGTGCCTGGGTGTCTCAATTGGTTAAGCATCTGCCTTTGGCTTAGGTCATGATCCCAGAGTCCTGGGATCAAGGTCCGCATCTGTTTCCTAGCACAATGGGGAGCCTGCTTCTTCCTCTGCCTGCTGCTCCCCCTGTTTGTGCAAGCTCACTCTCTCTCTCTCTCTCTCTCTGACAAATAAATAAATAAAATCTTCACCAAGAAAGAAAAAAAGAGAGAAAATATTATACAAAGGAGAAAGTGGACAAACCCTTAACCAGGTAGTTACTGATAATTAACATCACCAGCTTACATCATGCATCTCGAGATAGGATACTCCAAGAAGGATACAATATCGCCTACATAGTACTCTGGCTGAAATCTAGTAATGATGAAACAGACAAACTCAAAATGAGAAATATTTTATTTTAAAAGCGGAAGGGGGAGAGATCGCTAGCATAAAAGACAAAAGGTTGTAGAAGTACTCCGGATTAAAGAGATCTAACAACTAAATACAACTGAATCCCGTACTAGAAGAGGGGAAAAAATGCTATAAAGGACATGATTGGCTCAATTGGCACAGCTGGAATACAACAGGTTAGATAAAAGGATTATTACCAGGGTGCCTGGGTGGCTCAGTGGGTTAAAGCCTCTGCCTTTGGCTCAGGTCATGATCTCAGGGTCCTGGGATGGAGCCCCGCATTGGGCTCTCTGCTCAGCAGGGAGCCTGCTTCCCTCTCTCTCTGCCTGCTTCTCTGCCTACTTGTGATCTCTGCCTGTCAAATAAATAAGTAAAATCCTTTAAAAGAAAAAAGGATTATTACCAATGGTAAAATTACTAGTGAAAAATTTTAAAAGATGGGGTGCCTGGGTGGCTCAGGCAGGTAAGTGTCTGCCGTCAGCTCAGGTCATGATCCCAGGGTCCTGGGATCGAGCCCCATGTCAGGCTCCCTGCTCAGTGGGGAGCCTGTTTCTCCCTCTCCCTCTGCCTACTTGTTTTCTCTCTCTCTTTCTCTCTCTCTCTGTTAAATAAATAAAAATCTTTTTTAAAAAAGATAACTTTATTCTTAGAAAATAAACACTGAAGTATTTAGGAGCAAAGGGCTACAATCTATGTAATTTATCTTCAAATTTTGAAGAAAAAAAGTATACAATGTTATATATGTGTATTTACACACACACACACACACACACACACAATGTGAAGCAAATGGGATGGGAAGTTAACAGTTGTGAATCTGGGTAAATGGTATTCCATCCATATGCATGTTCTTTGCATTATTCTTATTCTTGTAATTTTTCTCAAAGTTTAAAACAAATTCCAAGTAAAGTTAAAAATTATTTTTAAATTTTCTGAAAAATCCATTTGCTCAAGACACCAGCATGATTCCCATCATCAGTAAGTTATCCATCCTTATCCCTGAAGCTGGCTATACTAGGTCCCAAAAAGGGATGGCAGGGAGAAGACAGAGATGAGAACTTACATGGAGAGAGAGTATGGGGACAGAAAGAAGACAGATTTACAGTTTTACTACCAATAATATTATATATTTAAATAAGAACTTACAAATTATGAAATCAAGAAGATCTCTCCACGCTTATTACAAAGGCTTTTTTTCAGCAATTGCGAACCAGTTCCGATAGCAAGACCAAAATAATTTTGTATTGGCTATCATACTTTAAGGCTGGTTAAAATTACGGCAACATTTACTGAATGCCATGTGCCAATGTAACCATTACATTCTCCTATTTACTTCTAAAAGTTTCTAAAGCAGGATCTAAACCCACAGCTTGTCTTATTGTAACCACATGTTCTCACCTTTGCATGTTTCACAGAAATAACGCTTACATAGAGTATCCTGCTGGTGCTGAGGGTGCAAAAGATATTATAAATTGACTTCCACTGCGGAACGTGTATGTAAACACCACTCTACCCATCACGTAGATTGGCAAGAGATAAGGCCAACGGTTGTCTCTTTACCCCTTTATTAAATAAACTCTATTATCTCCTTTACAACTTACAATTATACCGATCATGTTATTAAGAATGAACAGAGGAGGGTGATGTTTACAAGGGAAACTGTAACCAGCATTTAACACAAAGACCGGACAGAGCAAGGGCTTAATAAACATTGGCTATCACCTTTGTTATCATTATTATTACTGGTGGAAGACAGCAGGAAAGATACTTCTCAGGCGTAATTATGTCAGTATCACACAGGCCATTCTGACATATGTATCATTTACGTTACACTGCCTTTTAATAAGCTTAACTTCAGGGTTCAGGGGCTATCCCTACACTACTTCAAATAGCATATAATTAGAAATTAAGAAGTTCTAGTCCATAACCTACCTACTTGAGAGCTTTTATTTTAAATTCTTCTTCCTTAGCAATTTTTTCAAAAAGCACTGGTAATCACCAAAAACTTGTTCCCACTTACATTTAATATTTGTGTTCAGTCACTGAGAATTCTGTGATGTGTAGCATGCTTATTACTACTAAGGAGAAGTTGGAGTTCACTCCATCCCTTAGAATTAGGGAGGGTAAAGACAAACAGTAGAATTAATATTATGAGGCTGGCCTCAAGGATTATGAACAATTGTAATATTAGGTACTGAGGCCACACATCTCGAAGTCTGGCCCCATTTCCCACCTGGTGTGAATGTAAGCAGTAGAGGTTAGTCTAACCCCCCCCAAAAAAAGCAGCAAAAATGCATCTACATTACCTGAAAAGATGGGAAAATGCAAATTAGCAGAACTCCATTTGAATTTATCAACAAAGTGATTAATACCAGGGGTCCAAGGGTATCAGATGAGAAGAAACAGATACATTTCCAGTCCTCCCATGTACATACTAGGCATTTAATTAATGGCTGTTGACGGAATGAAACTGGGGGGGCTGGATAAAAAAAAAAACAGGTAGGATAAGACATCGGGAGGAGGGAAGTAGAGAAAAAGTCACATGGGGAAGGAAGAGGGAAGGAAAAGTGTCCCCCTTCTGCTCATTCTAACATATGCAAACCTGCTGCCCCTGACAACCCCTTCTAACTGGCCACCTTCTGGCGTTATTACTTAATAAGGGTCTCAGGTCACACATGGCCTAGGCAGGTACCACCCATCTCTTCCAAGGAGTTGAAAGCATGTGTGCACACGCGCACACACATATACACCACCACTTGTGAGAAAGAGCCACAAATCCATGTCCAAAACAAAATGCCTAAAACACAGGAGCCTGAGAGAGCTTGAAGAACCAAAAGACAGAATCCCTGCCTGCAGGGGAGTTTACAAATCCAAACAATTTGCTAGGAAATCACACCAGGAATCTAGATAACCACCCACCTCCCTACCCCCAACCCTCCCTGTCCGGTGAAGGCAGATTCTGCAAAGCCTTAGCTCTCTGAGGATAGGAACTTATTTATGTCAAGTGAGTCTTAAAAAAAAAAATGCTGATGAACCAAAAAGAAAATACAATGATGCTGAATATTTTGTTTTATCTATGCACCCTCTTCCCCCAGTGGTGTGGGGAAACAGTCAAGCAGGCCAATAATTTCAGGAACTTATTCTTATTCAAGGCTGCCATGCTAAGAAGAGAATTTAAACCAGGGATCCAAAGTCTAATTTCGGTTTCTTGACTAAATATAAAGTGACACTGGGTATATCTTTCTTACCAGCTGCTCTGAAAAAATCATTATCTTCATCCTTGGGGAGAAAGTTTATAGTTTGGTACTTGCTGCAGATTATAAGAATATTCCTCTTTTCTAATTAAATTTTAATATCCTATAGGAAAAGGGTACGTCACGAAGAAAGGGCAGTCAATGGGGATAAGCAGTCTAAGTAACAGAAGCTAGAAAAAAGTTGTTGAGGCAGCTTTTTAATGGTAGCGGATAGCTCTGTCTTTATGACACCTTCTCATGGAGCTTCAGTGCTTAGCACCACGGCTCTGACCACAAGGCAACAAAAGCAAACTGCCTCTGAAAGTCTTTCTACAAACGGCTTCTACCTTAGTTCAAAGCCTCTCTCTCACTTGTCTGCTCTCCCTGAGTCCACTCGTGTCTCCTACAATCCTTCCTTCCCAGTAGCCAGAGGGATATTTTTAAACTGACCAGCTCATGCCACTCCCCTGATCACATCCTTCTATGGCTTTACGCCGCTCTTAAAATACAATCCAAGCTCCTCGCCATGGTCCACATGACCCTCGAAGACCTCATAAGGTCCTGTGTGGTCCAGTCCCCACCTACCTCCCCAGCGTCCTCAGTATGCTCCCTTCTGCTCTAAAGTGCTCCAAGAACTTCCCCCACCTCAGCCCTTCCACACTCACTGTTTCCCAACACCTGAACACCGAGGGCCTAGCACAGCACCTGGCACACAGTAATCCCACAAGAATAGTTCTTGAGTGAGTGGATCAATGTTTCATTAGAATGGTTCCATGGGGAGGGCCTGGGTGGCTCAGATGGTTAAGCATCTGCCTTCAGCTCAGGCCATGATCTCCAGTTCGTGGGATCAAGCCCCATGTCGGGCTCCCAGCTCAGCAGGGAGTCTGCTTCTATCCCTCCCTCTGCCTCTCTCCCTGCTTGTGCTCTCTCTCTCAAAGGAATAAATAAGATATTTTAAAAAGAAGAAGAAGAAGAATGGTTCCATGGGAGGATAAAGACTTGCATCTAGAATCCACTACCTTTCCAAGCAACATATCATATGTCTGTATATATTTATGTGTGTATATACAGACTTATACAGTGTATATATATGTATACATGTACATATGTATTCTAAACAGAATATCCTCTCCTGATAAATTTCTATTTCAGTTTGGTACTAGCTTTACCAAACTCATTTGATGCTGGCACACAAGTCTGTCTCCCTCTCCGAATTCAATGCTCCTTGCAACCATGAATAACATCTTCCACATTTCAACGTTGTCAAGGCCCACGGCACATATAAGTTTGCAAAATGCACACAACCCTCCGAATCGCAATAGTGAACTGAGATCCCATTTAGGGAGTTTGAATCCAGTTCAGGGTATTAAAGCCTTGGCCGCAGTCCACAACTCCCACAGAGCGTGAGCATTTGCCTTGTCTTAAAGGTAAGGCAGTATCTGCCTAGTCTTAGAAATGTCAGCATCGGATGGCAAGTGCTGTCTGTTTCCCAGAGGGAAAGAGGAATAAGGACAGTATCCTATTGTTCTATAGCTACCTAACAAAGTACACTAAGGCCCACTAGTAACAATCACAAACTTGAGCTGGCTCTGCTTTTTCAGGATCTTGTGTGTTCTCCAAGTCTCTGCACTGACCATGCGCAAGAAGGGTAAGAAATCTTAGCAGTAGCCCCTGCCTTTGAGCAGTTCTGGCCAAAACCCGGAGCTGACATCGGGACACAACATTAATAAAGTCATCCCAGTCGCAACTGGGAAGGCGAAGGCCTGTTAATTTTCAGCAAGGCAAGTTTCCTTACTTCCCCAGGAGAGAAACCAACATGGCCACCAGGGAGAGCCTGGGACAAAACGTACTTGACCAGCAACAGATAAACCAAAAAGCCTGGAGTCTGAGAACAAGCTAAACGTTCCTCTCCTCTCGGCTCAAGTCACCGTACATCATCTTTCAGAAGAACAAAAGCAAATGTAGGGGCGCCTGGGTGGCTCAGTCAGTTAAGCGTCTGCCTTCGGCTCTGGTCATGATCCCAGGATCCTGGCATCGAGTCCCATGTTGGGCTCCCTGCTCGGCGGGAAGCCTGCTTCTCCCTCTCTCTCCCTCTGCTGCTATCCCTGCTTGTACTCTCTAATAAATAAACAATCCTAAAAAGAAAAAAAGGGAGGGGAGAATGTAAAGGACCTGCCATATGCTGAAAGAGCACCTGGAGAATGCAGGCAATTTTGTCAGCTGAACAAGGCAGAGTGGTGCACACGAGCAACCTCAAAAATCTAAATTCGGTACTGCCACCGCTAAATCACCTGTAGGGGGGTGGGTGGGGAGTCATTTCATTGTTCACTGCCTTCATTTCCCTATTTACGATGTTGAGAAATAGCAGTATACTGAATATGCTGACATTTTAATTACTGAATGCATATAAAATCTAATCTTAAACACACCAAAAGGAATTATTTTGATAATTAGGCAAAACGAAACTGAGAATAATATTGGTCACTCAGGAGTCAACTCCTATGGTCACCTCCTCAGACAGATCATTCCTAAACTCATCAAACTAACATTATCCCCACTTGTTTTGTTTTTTGCCCTCCCAGCAGTTACTACTACCTGAAATTGTAATCTTCATTCGCAGGTTTTTCTTTTCTCTCCCTCTCTCAA
Source organism: Martes martes (assembly GCF_963455335.1). NCBI lineage: Eukaryota > Metazoa > Chordata > Mammalia > Carnivora > Mustelidae > Martes > Martes martes. The sequence continues at coordinate 83,519,467 of NC_137901.1, forward strand.
CCAAATGAATAGCATCTTTGCCAATCTTACTGCTTTATCCTGCCTGGTTCAATAACTATTTGATTGAATTAATACCAAGGTTAAAAATAATTTGAAAAAGAAAAACAAAGCTGGAAGACTAACATTGATCTCAAGCCTTATAATAAAACTACAATAATCAAGACCATGTGAATTGGCATATGGACAGATAAACAGATCAATGAAACAGCATGGATTCCAGAAACAGACCCACATACAAATGGACAACAGATTTTCTACGAAGATACAAATTCAAAAGAAACAGTCTTTTCAACAAACAGTGCTAAAACTGGATATCTATACGCAAAACATATATATGTACGGGTGCACATACATACAAATCTTCACACCTCACCATATACAAAAATTAACTCAAAGTGGATCATAAACCTATTAGAAAACATTTGGGACCTTGGGTTAATTAAGCAAAGATTCCTTAGCATGATCCATTAAAAAAGAAAAAAAACTGAGGGGCACCTGGCTGGCTCAGCCAACAGAGCATGTGACTCTCGATCTCTGGATTGTAAATTCAAGCCCCATGTGGGGTGTAGAGATTACTTAAAAATAAAATCTTTTTAAATTAATTAATTAATCAATTAATTTAATAAAAATAAAAATTGATAAACTGGACTTCATCAAAATTAAAAACCTCTGTTCTTTCTAAAGGGACTATTAAAAAAAAAAAAAAAGAAAAGACAATGGGGCTCAGTCAGTTAAGCATCCAACTCTCGGTTTCGGTTTAGGTCATGATCTCAAAGTTCTGGGATCCAGCCCTGCATCAGGCTCTGCACTCAGAGGGGAGTCTGAGGAATCTGCTTGAAGATTCTCTTCCTCTCCCTCTCCCCACTCATGGGTGTATGGGTGTGTGTGTGTGTGTGTGTGTGTATGTGTGTGTGTGTGAAATACATAAATAAATATTTAAAAAGTGGGGGGGGGCACCTGGGTGGCTCAGTTGGTTAAGCATCTGTCTGCCTTTGGCTCAGGTCATAACTTCAGGGTCCTGGGATGGAGTCCTGAGCCCTGTTCCCTGCTTAGAAAAGAGTCTGCTTCTCCCTCACTCTCTTGCCCACCACCCCCACTTATGCGTGTGCACTCTCTCTCTCAAATAAATAAAATCTTAAAAAAAAAAAAAAAAACAAAGATGAAAGACAAACCACAGACTAAGAGAAAATATTTGCAATTCCGATAAAGGACTTGTTTCCAGAATAAAGAATTCTTTTTTTTTTTTTAAGATTTTATTTATTTATTTGACAGAGAGAGCAAGAGAGGGCAGAAGCACGGAGGGAGAGGAAGAAGCGGGCTCCCTGCTGAGCAGAGTCTGACCCAAGGGTTCAGATCCCAGGACTTTGAGATCATGACCTGAGCCAAAGACAGATCCTTAACTGACTGAGCCACCCGGGTGCCCCTGGAATAAAGAATTCTTGAATCTCAATTAAAAAAAAAAAAACCAAAAACTGAATAAAAATGGGGGAAAATATTTGATCAAATAGACATGTCACCAAAGAAGATATACAGATGGCAAATAAGCACATGAAAAGATGATCAACATCATTAGTCACCAAGGAAAATATGAATTAAAACTACAATGAGGGGGTGCCTGAGTGGCTCTGTCAGTTAAGCATCTGCCTTCAGCTCAGATCATGATCCCAGCGTCCTGGCACCAAGCCCCACATCAGGCTACCTGCTCAAGGGGAGTCTGCTTCTCCCTCTCCTCCCCACTTGTGCTCTCTGTTGCCATCTCTCCCTTTTTGTCAAATAAATAAGTAAAATCTTTTAAAAAAAATAAAAAATGAAAACGACAATGAGGGATGCCTGGGTGGCTCAGTCAGTTAAGTGTCTGTCTTCAGCTCAGGTCATGATCTCAGGGTCTTTACATCTGGCCCTCTGCTCAGCAGGGAGTTTGCTTCTCCCCTGCCCCTGCCCCCATCGCTCATACACATGAGCACTTGCTCTCTCTCAAATAAATTTTAAAAATCTTTAAAAAAGAAAACTACAATGAGATACCATGACAGATCCACTAGAATGGCTAAAATTTAGAAATTGACCATACCAAGTATTGTTAAAGGTGTGGAGTAACTAGAACTCTTATATGCTACTAGTAGGAACATAAATGGTATAACTACTTTGGAAAAGTTTGGCAATTTCTGAAGAAGTTAAATATGCATTAACTGGATGAGCCAGCCATTCCCCCAAGAGGTATTCTGGTAAATACCTCTTGTGCACAAACATTCACAGCAGCTCTATTTGTGATAGCCAAACTCCAGAACATTCCAAATGTTTCCATCAACAGGTAGATGGATAAACAAATGGCAGTACACCCATATGATGGGATATTACCAAGCAATAAAAAGAAATGAACTTTTTGATACATAATACAACATGATGAATCTCAACGTAACTATGCTGAGTATAAGACACCAGACATAAAATTCCATTTATATAAAATTCTAAGATTTGTAAACTAAGGTGTAGTGACAGAAAGCAGAACAGTGGTCCCCTGACAAGGAAGGGATTTAAAAAATCACAAGGAAACATCATACAGGATGATGGACATGTTCATTATCTTCACAATGATGATGGTTTCATGAGTATGTGCATGTGTCCAAACATCAAATTGTATGCTTAAATATATGTAATCTAATGCGTGTCATACCTCAATAAAGCTGGTTAAAGGGGCGCCTGGGTGACTCAGTGGGTTAAGCCTCTGCCTTCGGCTCAGGTCATGATCTCAGGGTCCTGGGATTGAGCCCCACATCAGGCTCTTTGCTTAGTAGGGAGCCTGCTTCCCCCTCTCTCTCTGCCTGCCTTGCTGCCTACTTGTGATCTCTCTGTCAAATAAGTAAATAAAATCTTTAAAAAAAAAAAAAGCTGGTTAAAAATAATAAAACAGACCTGCAATCTGAAAATATAATAAATAATTTCCAGTTACATGTGTTATGTTCACAAGCTGACTTTTTAGGTGGCACGCATTTCTTTTCAATAACATAAGAGGGCCAGAGAAACGGAATGATCTTTGCCACTTGCAGCTTTGGCCATACCCCCAACTTCTCCAATTCTACACTAACAAGCTGGACAATGTAGGGTCTATTACTACCCGGCCCCTTCCCCACTCCCAACCCCCAGTCTTTTTGTCTCCTAAAGAAGCAGATCCTTACTTGTCTGGAAGAGCAGACACAAGGAACAAAAGGTTCAATGACTATTTGACAGATTAAAGAATAGACAACTGTTTTATTTAAAAGCTCCCTAAAGAATTAGAACATTTGAGGCTATACACTGTTCCACTGAAATGCAGTTCTATATTACCCAGATCTGTAAGCACTTGGCCAGGAGACCTGTCCAAATCACTCACTTCCTAAGAGGTTTTGGTTTTGTTTTCTCTCCCTCTTTTCATTCCACAAATAAATAATTTGCAGGTGTATTTTGAGAAGACATTCCCAGGATTTTGAAAATTCTCTCAAATAACCCCAACAGCTTGAAACGGTTTTTCAAATGTCTAAGACAGTGACCACAGCAAGCCAATAAAGGAAAAGACCAAACAATGGGTCTTATGTGTGAATCCTATATAGAGTGGCAATACAAAATAACAGGATCATTTTCTGAAAACAATAGGTCACACTGCAGTTCAACAACAAAATAAGGCTTACAAATGATTAACGATAGTTATAAAATAATAGCAACATGGTGTTTAAACAGTGGGAATTCTGGCTCCACCACTTATTGGTTCAGTGACTTCAGGCAAGCTGCCTAACTTCTGAAAATCAGTTTACTCATCTTTAGAACCAGGATAATAGAAAGAAGAAGAATTCCTCTTCTCATAGGGTTATAGTGAGAATTAAATGTGTTTGACTTACAGTAAGAGCTAAATAAACGTTAGCTATTAGAAGTATTATTACCTTGAACCTGCAAAGGATCTCATTAATTCACTAATCCTCCTTTGACTCTTAGGTGCAAAATCCTGTCATTTATTAGCATGAAACTTCTGAGCCTCAGTTTCCACATCCGTAAAACGGGGGCGATTAATGTTACCTGACTTTCAAGGCTGTGGTTGAGGATTAACTAACAAGAGATAGGGCTCCCTTCCCTCCCATCTCCCAAAGCGAAGACCGCGGAGGAAGGAAATACTTCTAATAGCAGCAGATACAGTCAGTTTTTCCATTTCTGGCACGTGAGAGGTGGGGGGGAACGGAGGTGCAAAGAGCCACATAAAGGGGTCAAGTTCCCGAGTGAAGCCCCCAAACGCACGCGGGAGGCAGAGTGACCCAGAGCGGCTCGACTGTCGGGGGCCCGGCCCCGCGCAACTCCCTCCTCTCCCCTCCCGCGTCCCGAGCCGAGGAGCCTCCCCAAGTGAGCGGGGTTATTTCGGAATCACCATGAGGCAATTCTCATGAGGCAATGGGTCAGGAATGCGGCGCCGAGCCGGGCCGCTGGCGTCCGCGGTTCCCTGGGCGGCTCTACCTGCCCGCGTCCTGACGGGCATCCCCAGGGCTGCGGGAGCCGGAACTCGGGGAGGCAGGAAATGAATGGGGACCCGAGAGGTGGGGGCGCGGTGGCGCCGGGCCCCCGGGCCCGGGAGAACGAGAAGTTGGGAGGGAGACTGCCCCCCGCGACCCTGAGCGGGAGTCCGAAGCCCGGCCGGGGCGCCCCCTCCCGGGCGGGGCTGATCGAACGCGGCGGGGGCCGGGCCGAGGCCCGGGCCGGGCCCTCGGGGCTCCTCACCTCCGCGATGTCATGTTCCTCCCGCCCTCCGGCTCCGCGACGGACCCGCTCCTTGCTCAGGCTCTGCTGGGCCCGGTCACATCGGGCTGGCCCGAGGGAGGCCCGCTCGGGACCGGACAGGGAGGCAGAGCCAGCCGGCCGCGCGCAGACCCCCCTCCAGGCCTGGGGATCCCGGAGACTGTGCAGCCGCCCCCCAAGCCCGGTTCGCTCCTCCTCCTCCCCCGCCTATCCCCACCGGCGCTACCGTGACGTCACCCCGCGCGACGCCCGCCGCCACTTCCTGCTCCCACTCCGCCCGAGACTGAGCGGCGGCTGGTAATGGCAGTTCATAGTCTCCGTGGAGCCGCCGCGACGCAGTTAGGAAAGCACTTGCACCCTCCTTTAGACCTGGGCTGCAAGGCGCGCGCGCGGCGCCCTCACTACTGACCGCATTCCCACGAAGCGATTGCATTCGCTCCCACCGTGTCAATTTTCATCCCTGCCCTGAGGGCCAATTCGAATTTCATTCATTTTATTCCACCATCTCCGCTCCACTTTTCAGCTGTGTAACCTTAGGAAAGTTCCTGAGCGTCAGTTGCTGAGTCTCTGAGCTTCAGTGTTCTCCATTTCTTCACTTGTAAAGCGAAGATGGTAATTGTATTCTCTTCATAGGATTATTATGGGGATTAAATATGCAAAATGCTTAGAACTCGGCCTGACCTATTTAATAAGTCCTTTGTGATTGTTACCTGGATTATCATGATAATTAAACATCTGTTGAATGTTTTCTTTCTGGTAGGCACTGTTTAAAACTATGGGGATACAAAAAAAAAACACAATGGGGATATGGTAGTGAACTAAAGACAAAAATCCCTGCTAAAACACTCAAGAAAATACTGTATTTCCGTCTTCCTTTCTTTTCCCCATACCCCTTTATATTTTCACTTTTTAAAGATTTTTATTTATTTATTTTAGAGAGAGAGAATACCAAGTAGACTCCTCGCTGAGCCCATCAAGGGGCTGGATCCCACAACCATGAGATCATGGCCTGAGCAGAAACCAAGAGTTGGGCACTCCACCAAGAGTGGATGCTCCACTGACTGCCCTACCACCAGGTATCCCTTATCTTTTTTTTAAGATTTATTTATTTATTTATTTATTTATTTGAGAGAGAGAGAGAGAATCTCAAGCAGACTCCATGCTGAGTGGTGGGCTCCACTGGAGAGTCAGTCTCCCAACCCTAGCCTAAGCCAGGAATTGGATCTTAATCCACTGCACCATCCAGGCACCCCTATATTCCATCTTCAATAGAGTAGTTAGGTAAGTCTTCACTGAGGATCACAATCTGAGTACAGATCTGATCCTAGAATAGTCAGTGGAAATGACTCTGGCAAATAGCATTTCAAGCATAGGGAGAGGCAAGTTCAAAAGCCCTGCCTCCTGTATTCCAGAAACTATGACAAGCTCTTTGACTGGAGGGGCAAAGGGAGACCAGTAGGAGATGGGGTGAGAACAGAATAGAGATCATCTGGGGTCCTATAGGCTATTTAAAAGAACGGTAAAATAGAGGGCCATTGAAAGATTTTTAGCAAAGAAGGAATATATTCTGCGTTTTGAAATTAAAAATAATAAAGTAAGGGTACTCTGGGAGAATCAGATCAAGAGAGCAAGTCTGAAAACAGACTAGTTCAGAATACTGTAATATTCCAGACTAGAGATGATGGTGGCTCAGACCAGAATGAGAAGCTAGAGCCTTTACCTGATGAATGTCCTTGTGATTCATTAAAGGCCACAGATCTAGTAAGTGGCAGAGTCAGAATTCGAACCCACATCTATGTAGCTCCAGAATCTTTATTTTTATTTCCTCCCAATGCTCCCCACCTCATTCCTAAAAAGAGAACTCCAGTCCTCTAATATAAGGTGCTGACTCCCTAAGCCTTGGTGATACCAAAAAAAAAAAAAAAAAATCCTGACAAAACTTATCGTTAATATATGTCAGTTTAATTTAGATAATAGACCTTCAACAAGCAGTTGCCCACCCTATTTCTTTCCAGACCCCCTAAAAGTCCTGGCCCTCTAGATGACTCAAACAGCACTGACTGAGGTTAGGCCTGCAGGCTTGCCCTTTCTAACCCATTCTCCACCAGATAAAAAGAGTAATCTAAAATGCAAAAGTAGTCACCCCCTGCATTGAATACTTCAATGGCTACTTATTGCTCTTAGGATGAAATCACAAAAAAAAATTTAACAATTCAGTCTGGTCCCTCACTTACCTCACCAGCCCCTCTTCCCAGGACTCTGTGACCCAGACATGCTGAATGACCTTCAGTTCCCCTCAATATATGAAGCTTTCTTGCCGCTCAGTATCTTTACACAATCTACTCCCTCTCCCTGGAGGTTTATTTCTCACCTCCTTCCTCATGAACTCTAATCTATGTCTCAGATCTCAGACTAGAAGTCATCTCCTCTGGGACAGGAAGACTTACCTGATCCTCCCAGTCCAGGTTAGATGGTCCCCAAGACACCTATCCTAGCTTAGAACTGAACACAGTCCACTATAAATCTAAGAAACAGTACTATGTGGGGGTTAAGTTCTTGATCTCCAAAGCTCAGCCTGCCTACTTGGCTATCCAGAGGCAAATCACTTGACTTCTCTGCGTCTCAGTTTCCTTCTTGAAAAAAATGGAGGGGTCCGTGTTACCGCAGGTAGGTGGTGAAGCATGAAATATATTCCCCTGGGGGCGCCTGGGTGGCTCAGTTTGTTCAGTGTCTAACTTCGGCTCAGGTCATGATCCCAGGGTCCACCTGCTTGTGCACTTGCTCTCTCTCTGTCAAATAAATAAATAAAATCTTTTAAAAAGAGAGGGAGAGATTTGCTATTTATGAAGTACTTAGCGCTGGCCACATAAGTAGTTGCTAAATGCTGGTTATCATTTGTCTCTTTTCCAAAATAAACTGTGATCTCTTTGAATGCAGAAACCATTGCTTCCCCACTCTTTCCTATATTCTATACAGGCTGCACCAAGAATGATCTTTTGAGAGTACAAATCTAATCATGTCATTCTCCTGTTCTATGAGGGAGTTCAAAACCTGTAGCATTAAATGAAAACCTTGCATTAGCACATCAGGCCCTTCTAAATATGAACAGTGCCTACCTGTTCAACTTCATTTACTCCCACTCCCTCACATAATCTCAGAGTTTCCAAAGCCCTCTTGTTGTTTCTTGCATCTCTGTCTTCCTAAATTGAGTTCTTTCTGTCTGGAACACCCTTTAAGCCCATCTCCAACTGGAAAACTAAGCATCAGGCAAGATTCAGCTCTAACTCAATCAGCTCCTCCAGGAAACATTTCTCCGCACACACCCCTCAAACACTTCCTGAGAATAAAATAGAGGCACCCTGCCTATGCTTTGGGGGCTGCCTAGTCATCCCTCTAAAGCCCCTAACAGTTTAACATCACTGTTGGTCAATTCTTCTGTCTCTTCCCCTAGATCATGAGTTCCTTTTAGAACAAAGTCATTGTCTTTTTTTTTTTTTTCAATATTTTATTTATTTACTTGAGAGAGAGAGCATGAGAGAGGAGAAGGTCAGAGGGAGAAGCAGACTCCCCATGGAGCTGGGAGCCCAATGCGGGACTCGATCCCGGGACTCTGGGATCATGACCTGAGCCGAAGGCAGTCACTTAACCAACCGAGCCACCCAGGTGCCCCAAAGTCATTGTCTTCTTCTACTTTATTTTATATATATATATTTTTAAACAGGCTCCATGCCCAATGTGTGGCTTGAACTCATGACCCTGAGATCAAGAGTTACATGATCCACTGACTGAGCCAGCAAGGCACCCCCTTCTTCATCTTTATATGCCCAGAGTCTAGTACAGTGCCTGGTTTAGAACAGGCTTACGAAATGTTCATTTAGGAAAAAAAAAAAGAGGTATTCATTGAGACATATTTTTATTTTATTTCTTTCTCAACCACAAAAGCAATACAAATTCCTTGCAACAAACTTTATAAAAACAGTAATTTTCCCGGCTTCTCATGTATACATATTGTCAACTCAAACCCCCACCAGTGTTAATGGTTTGATATGTATTCTTTCACTTTTCTCTATACCTATAGAAATACACACACATGTATACCTCACACACACTCATATAAATAACATATATACAGATTTTGTCTTTTTTTACCTTTTTAATTAAAATTCAACTAATTAATATAATGTATTATTGGTTTCAGAGGTGGAGGTCAGTGATTCATCAGTCTTATATAATACTCATTGCTCATTATATCACATGCCCTCCTTAATGACCATCACCCAGTTACCCCATCACTCCACCACCATCCCATCCAGCAACCCTCAGTTTGTTTCCTATGATTCAGAGTCTCTTACAGTTTCTCTCCCTCTCTGATTTCATCATGTTTTATTTTTCCCTCCCTTCCTCTATGATCTTCTGTTTTATTTCTTAAATTCCACACATCAGTGAGATCATATGATAATTGTCTTTCTCTATTGACTTATTTCACTAGCACAATACCCTCTAGTTCCAAACACACACTTGCAAATGGCAAGATTTCTTTTTTATTATACCTGAGTAGTATTCTCATATACACATATTTATATATATCTCACATCTTACTGATCCATTCATCTGTCATTGGACATCTGGACTCTTTCCGTAGTTTGACTATTGTGGACATCGCTGCTATAAACCTTGGGGTGCAGGTGCCACTTCAGATCACTACATTTGTATCTTTGGGGTAGATACCAAGTAGTGCAATTGCCAGGTCGTAGGGTAGCTCTATTTTCAACTTTTTGAGGAACCTCCATACTGTTTTGCAGAGTGGCTACACCAGCTTACATTCCCACCAACAGTGTAGGAGGGTTCCCCTTTCTCCACATCCTTGCCAACATCTGTCCTTTCCTGACTTCCTAATTTTAGCCCTTCTGACTGGTGTAAGATGGTATCTCATTGTGGTTTTGATTTGTATTTCACTGATGCTGAGTGATGTGGATGCAGACTTTTTCATGGGTCTGTTGGCCATCTGGATGTCTTCTTTGGAGAAATGTCTGTTCGTGTCTTCCGCCCATTTCTTGATTGGATTATTTGTTCTTTGGGTGTTGAGCTGGAGAAGTTCTTCATAGATTTTGGATCCTAGCCCTCCAACGGATATGTCATTTGCAAATATCTTCTCCCATCCAATTGGTATTCTTTTGGTTTTGTCGACTGTTTCCTTTGCTGTGCCAAAGCTTTCTATCTTGATGAGGTCCCAATACTTCATATTTGCCTTTGTTTCCCTTGCCTTTGGAGATGTGTCTAGCAAGAATTTGCTGTGGCCAAAGTCACAGAGGTTGCTGTCTCTATTCTCCCCTAAGATTTTGATGGATTCCCGTCTCACATTAAGGTCTCTCATCCATTTTAAGTCTGTTTTTGTGTATGGTATAAGAAAGTGGTCGTTTCCTTCCTCTGCATGTGGCCGTCCAATTTTCCCAACACCATTTGTTGAAGAGACTGTCTTTTTTCCGTTGGATATTCTTCTCCTGCCTTAGTTGCAGATTAGTTGACCATAGAGTTGAAGGTCCATATCTGGATTCTCTATTCTGTTCCATTGATCTGTGTGTCTGTTTTTGTGCCAGTACCATACTGTCTTGATGATGACAGCTTTGTAATAGAGCTTGAAGTCTGGAATTGTGACGCCACCAGCTTTGCTTTTCTTTTTCAACATTCCTTTAGCTACTCGGGGTCTTTTCTGGTTCTATACAAATTTCAGGATTATTTGTCCCAGCTCTGTGAAAAAAGTTGATGGTATTTTGATAGGGATTGCATTGAATATGTGATCGCTCTAGGTAGCATAGACATTTTTAACAATATTTGTTCTTCCAATCCATGAGCATGGAATGTTTTTCCATTTCTTTGTATCTTCTCAATTTCTTTCATGACTGTTCTATAGTTATAGATCTGAGTACAGATCTTTTGCCTCTTTGGTTAGGTTTATTTCTAGGTTTCTTCTGGTTTTGGGTGCCATTGTAAATGGGATCAACTTCTTAATTTCTCTTTCTTTTGTCTCATGGTTATAGAAATGCAACTGATTTCTGTGCATTGATTTTATATCCTGCCACTTAGCTGAATTCCTGTATGAATTTTATCAATTTTAGGGTGGAGTCTTTTGGGTTTTCTACATAGAGCATGAGTCATCTGCAGAGAGTGAGAGTTTGACTTCTTCTTTATGGATTCAGGTGCCTTTTATTTCTTTTTGTTGTCTGATTGCTGAGGCTAGGCCTTCTAGTACTATGTTGAACAGCAGTAGTGATAGTGGACATCCCTGCTGTGTTCCTGACCTTAGGGGAAAAGCTCTCAGCTTTTCCCTACTGAGGATGATATTGGCTGTGGGCTTTTTGTGTATGGCTTTTATGATATTGAGTCCTCTATCCCTACACTGTGAAGAGTTTTAACCAAGGAAAGATGCTGTCACATGCTTTGTCCAGTGCTTTTTCTGCATCTATTGAGAGGATCCTATATTTCTTGTCCTTTCTTTTATTTTGCTTAAAGATTTTATTTATTTAGGGGTGCTTGGGTGGCTTAGTCAGTTATGATCCCAGGTCATGATCCCAGGGTCCTGGGATTGAACCTCACATCAGGCTCCTTGCTCAGCAGCGAGCCTGTTTCTCCCTCTCCCGCCTCTCCTGCTTGTGTTCCCTCTCTCGCTGTGTCTCTCTCTGTCAAATAAATAAATAAAATATTTTTTTAAAAAAGATTTTATTTATTTATTTAGCAGAGAGATAGAGAGCACAAGTAGATAGAGTGACAGTCAGAGTGAGAGGGAGAAGCAGGTTCTCTGCTAAACAGAGACCCCGACGCAGGGCTCGATCCCAGGACCCTGGGATCATGACCTGAACCAAAAACACCCACTTAACCAAATGAGCCACCCAGGCACTCTTTGTCCTTTCTTTTATTAATGTGTTGTAGATTGGTGGATGTTGAACCATCCTTGCAGTCCAGGAGTAAATCCCTCTTGGTCATGGTGAATAATCCTTTTAATGAACTATTGGATCCTAATGGCTTCTATCTTGATGAGAATGTTTACATCCATGTTCATCAGGGATCTTTGTCTGTAATTCTCTTTTTTGCTGGGGTCTTTATCTGATTTTGGGATCAAGGTAATGCTGGCCTCGTAGAAAGAGTTTGGAAGTTTTCTTTCCATTACCATTTTTTGGAACAGCTTCATAACTATAGATACTAGTTCTTTAAATGTTTGGTAGAATTCCCCTGGGAAGCCATCTGACCTTGGGCTCTTGTTTGTTGGGAGATTTTTGATGACTGCTTCAGTTTCCTTGCTGGCTATCAGTCTGTTCAGGTTTTCTTTTTTTTTTTTAAGATTTTATTTATTTATTTGACAGAGAGAGTGAGAGACACAAGCAGGCAGAGCAGTAGAGGGAGAGGGAGAAGCAGGCTCCACACTGAGCAGGGAGCCCGATGTGGGGCTCAGTCCCAGGACCCTGGGATCATGACCCGAGCCGAAGGCAGTCTCTTAACCAACTGAGCCACCCGGGTGCCCCTGTTCAGGTTTTCTCTTTCTTCCTGTTTCAGGTTTGGTAGTTCATATATCTCTAGGAATGCATCCATTTCTGCCAGATCACCTGATTTATTGGCAAACAGTTGCTCATAATATGTTCTTGTATTGTTTGTATTTCTCTGGTGTTGGTTCTGATCCCTCCTCTTTCATTTATGATTTTATTTATTCAGGTCCTTTCTCTTCTCTTTTTGATAAGTTCTGCCAGGCATTTATCGATCTTATTAATCATCCAAAGAACCAGCTCCTAGTTTCATTGATCTGTTCTATTGTCCTTTTGGTTTCTATTTCATTGATTTCTGCTCTAATCTTTATTAATTATCTTCTCCTGCTGAGTTTAGGCTTTATTTGCTCTTTTTTCTCCAGCTCCTTTACATGTAAATTTAAGTTGTGTGTTTGAGATCTTTCTTGTTTCTTGAGAAAGGCTTGTATTGCTATATACTACCGTCTTAGGACCGCCTTTGCTATACCCCAAAGGTTTTGAACAGTTATGTTTTCATTTTCATTTGTTTCCATGAATTTTTTAATTCTTCTTTAATTCCCAGCTGGCCCATTCATTCTTTAGTAGGATGCTCTTTAACCTCCATGTATTTGAGTTCTTTCCAAATTTATTCTTGTGATTGAGTTCCAGTTTCAAAGCATTGTGCTCTGAAAATATGCAAGAGAATGATCCCAATTTTTCATACTGGTTGAGACCTGATTTGTGACCTAGTATGTGATCTATTCTGGAGAATGTTCCATGTGCACTTGAGAAGAATGTGTATTCTGCTGCTTTAAGATGGAGTTTTCTGAATACATCTCTGAAGTCCTTCTGGCCCAGTGTGTCATTCAAAGCCCTTGTTTCTTTGTTGATCTTCTGCTTAGATGATCTGTCCATTGCAGTGGGAGGCGGGTGTTAAAGCCCGCCTACTATAATTGTATTATTATTAATGTGTTTCTTTAATTTTATTATTAATTGGCTTATATAATTGGCTGCTCCCATGTTAGGGGCATAAATATTTACAATTGTTAGATCTTCTTGTTGGATATACCCTTTAATTATGATATAGTGTCCTTCCTCATCTCTTATTACAATATTTGGTTTAAAATCTAATTTGTCTAATATAAGAATTGCCACCCCAGCTTTCCTTTGATGTCTATTAGCATGATGAATGGCTTTCCATCCCCTCACTTTCAATGTCTTTGGGTATAAAATGAATCTCTTGCAGATAGCATGTCAATGGGTCTTGCTTCTTTATCCAATCTGATACCATGTGTCTTTTGATTGGAACATCTAGCCCATTTATATTCAGAATAACTATTGAGAGTTATGAATTTGGTGTCATTGTATTACCTGTAAAGTCCCTGTTTCTGTATATTGTCTCTGTTCCTTTCTGGTCTGTGTTACTTTTGGGTTCTCTCTTCACTTAAGGGATCCCTTTTAATATTTCTTGTGGGGCTGGTTAGGTGATCACAGATTCTTTTAGTTTCTGTTTGTCCTGGAAGCTTTTTATCTCTCCTTCTGTTTTAAACAACATCCTAGCTGGATAAAGTATTCTTGGCTGCATACGGTTCTCATTTAGCACCATGAATATATCATGCCAGTCCTTTCTGGCCTATCAGGTCTCTGTGGATAGGTCTCCTGCCAGTCTAATGTTTCTAACCTTGTAGCTAATGGACCTCTTGTCCCGAGTTGCTTTCGGGATTTTCTCTTTATTGGTGAGATTTGCAAGTTTCAGGATTATATGTTGGGGTGTTGACCTATTTTTATTGATTTTGAGGAGGCTTCTCTGTGCCTCCTGGAGTTGAATGCCTGTTTCCTTCCCTGAATTAGGGAAGTTCTCCATTATAATTTGCTCCAATTTATCTTCTGCCCCTCTCTCCCCCCTCTCTTTCCTCTTCTTCTGGGATCCCAATTAGTCTAATATTGTTTTGTTTTATGGTTTCACTTATCTCTCAAATTCTCCCCTCATGATCCCTTAGTTGTTTATTTCTCTTTTTCTCAGCTTCTTCATTCTCCATCATTTGGTCTTCTATATCATTTATTCTTTCTTCTGCCTCATCTATCCTAGCAGTTAGGCCTCCATTTTTTATTGCATCTCATTAATAGCCTTTTTTTTTACTTGATTAGATTATAATTAGATTTTTTTAAATCTTTTATTTAATTTTAATTTTAATTAGATTTTAATCTTTAATAAGATTTTAATCTTTTATTTCTCTAGAAAGGGATTCTCTAGTGTCTTCTCTGCTTTTACCAAGCCCAGCTAATATCTTTATAATCGTTATTCTGAATTCTAGTTCCGACATCTTACTTATGACCATACTGATTAGGTCCCTGGCAGTCAGTACTAACTCTTGTTCTCTTTTTTGAGATGAGTTTTTCCATCTTGTCATATTTGCAGAAAGTGTACGCTTTTGCAGCAATTCTTTTCTTAGATCTCTGGTTGAGTTTGCAGGTGGTCAGAATGATGTGATAGCTATCTAGCTGAATTCCTGGGACCAAACAAGACTAAGGTCTCCTCCTCCTTGACCATCCTGGACTCCTCCAGGATTTTTTTTTCCTATTCTGTTTTTTAAACAAGCTCATAATATGTGTCTGTATTTATGGATTAATAATATGTATGAATCCATTATTTTTATTATAATAAAAGTTTAAAAATTAAGTTTGTATATTTATATGCATATATAATCACAATAATAATAATAATATTATTTATTATTTAATATTATTAAATAATATATTATTCAATATATTATTATTTATTATATATTATATATTATTATATAATATATAATATATATAATATATATATTATTATATATTAATATAATAATATATTATTTAATATATTATTTTATTATTAAATAATATATTATTTAATATATTATTATATTAAATAATAAAATATTAATTATTTAATATAATTATTTGATTATAATAATAAAATAATAATAAATAATAATAATAATAAAATAAATAATAATAAAATTAAAAAGTTTAAAAATTAAGTTTGTATATTTATATGCATATATAATCACAAAGACTGTATACTTTTGTGACTTCATTTTTCCTCTTAATATGTAGTAAATATCCCTAAACCAGCATTTTTGTCCAATGTAAATGTAATATGAGCCATATATGCAATATTAAATGTTACAGTATTTAGAGGCACCTGGGTGGCTCAGTGGGTGAGGCCTCTGCCTTTGGCTCAGGTCATGATCTCAGGGTCCTGGAACTGAGCCCTGCATCAGGCTCTCTGCTCAGCAGGGAGCCTGCTTCCTCTCTCTCTCTGCCTGCCTCTCTGCCTTCCTGTGCTCTCTCTCTCTGTCAAATAAACAAATAAAATCCTCAAAAAATAAATAAACAAATAAATAATTTTATTTGATTTTATATTTTATTTAATTTTATTTAGTTAAATTAATAAAATAATTTTAATTTAATAGTTTAAATAAAATATTTTTATTGAATTTTAATTTATTAATAAATAAATGTTATAGTATTCACACTTTAAAAAGTAAAAAGGGGTATAATCAGTGAAATATGTTTATCTCAATATATCAAGATATTATCATTCAACACAAATCAATAAGTATAAAAATTAATGGGGTACCTTAAATTCTTGTTTTCTTATTAAGCTTTCAAAGTCCAGTGTGTATTTTACCCTTACAGCACATCTCAGTGTGAATGGGCTACATTTCCAATGCTCCATAACCACCTTTGGCTAATGCTACTGTATAGACAACACACTTATATGGAAGTCATTCTTTCCCATTGCTGCATAATATTCTGTAGAATGGATATACATTTTTAGTCCACTTCTGTTAATGGAAATTCAGATTATTTCTAGAGTTTGGGGGTGGGGAGTTTCACTGAAAATAGTGTTTCCTTGAGTTCTCTTTTATTTTTTAAAGATTTTATTTTTGAGTAACTCTGCACCCAATGTGGGGCTCAGCCTCACAACCCCAACATCAAGAGTTGCATGCTCTACTGACTGAGCCAGCCAGGCACCCCTTCATCAACTTTCTTTCTTTTCATTTTTTAAAAGATTTTATTTATTTATTTGAGAGGGAGAGAGAGAGAGAGAACGAAGGGGGGGTGGGGCAGAGAGAGAGGGAGAAGCAGACTCCCTACTGAGCAAGGAGACAGACATGGGGCTCAATCCCAGGACCCTGGGATCATGACCTGAACAGAAGGCAAAGGCTTAGCCACCTGAGCCAGGTGCCCCTTTCCCTCTTTTTTTTTTTTTTTTTAAGATTTATTCATTTTAGAGAGAGGAGGGGCAGAGGAAGAGAATCTTCAAGCAGACTCCCCGCTGAGTGCAGAGCCTGACACAGGGCTCAATTTCATGATCCATAAGCTCATAACCTGAGCCAAAACTGAGATTGAATGCTTAGCCAACTGAGCCATCCAGGCACCTTCCCTGAACTTTTTTATGAGAAAATTCAGTGAATGAGTGAATCACTATGTTGATCTTAACTTAGGGAGGTATTATCAATGTTGTCAATATTGTTCCAATCCTGTGTGTACATATTTTAAAGATTTTATTTATTTATTTGTGAGTGAGCAAGAGAAAGCACAATGGGAAGGGGAGAGGGAGAAACAGAAGCTGACTCCCGCTGAGCAGGGGAGCCTGATGTGGGGACACCAAGATCATGACCTGAGCCAAAATCAGATGCTTAACTGGCTAAGCCACCCAGGAGCCCCCATCCCCATTTTAAAAACAAGAAAACTCATGTGCAGAAGCTTGTCATAAGATCATGTATCAAGTGAGCTCCAGGTTACAAGGTCAGTACCCTCTCTGTGGCATAACTGCCTGCTGATTTTGTCTTTCTATGGCACCAAGAGGTAGGATTCAATGTACCTGTGTGACATTGGGTAAATCATTTATTATAAATGAGTTTCAGTTCTTTCATCTTAAATCCCTTCTTCAGGGGCACCTGGGTGGCTCAGTCGGTTGAGGGTCTGACTCCTGATGTTGGCTCAGATCATAATCTCAGGGTCATGGAATAGAGCCCTGCTTAGAGCCCCACATGGGGCTTCGTGCTCAGAGGGGAGTCTGCTGGTCCCTCTCCCTCCCTCTCTGCCCCTCCTGTAGTCTAAAATAATAAATAAAATCTTCAAAAAGGTTGCCCTGAGGCTTAAAATGATTTAGCCTCTGCAAAAATGTCTGCTTTGTAATTAATGAAGCACTGGACAAATTTAAGAGCATTTTATATATGGCAAAACTAGATGCTTGATAATAATGTTTACTTTGTAACTAATACATTGACAATATTTTGTCCAAGTAATTTTGCAGTACCACAACGAAACACAAGAGGGGGTTCGTTTATGTTTTTATTTCAGTGGCAGATCATTTAACATATTGGTGCATTTACTACATGAAAGTTTATGAAATTCTAATTTTTTAGGGACTTAAGTGAGCAACTCTGCACTTCATTCATTCCAATACACTTTCGGTTTTTTTTCCGAAGTGACTGTTTTCTGAAGTGACTGTTTTTAGGAGGTGTTTTGCTCAGGAAGCTGAACAAGTAAAGCTGCTGACATTCCCATTCTTTTTTTTTTTTTTTAACAGTTTTTTTATTTATTTATTTTTTAAAAAAGATTTTATTTATTCATTTGTCAGAGAGAGTGAGCACAGGCAGACAGAGAGGCAGGCAGAGGCAGAGGGAGAAGCAGGCTCCCCGCTGAGCAAGGAGCCCGATGTGGGACTCAATCCCAAGACCCTGGGATCATGACTTGAGCTGAAGGCAGCTGCCCAACCAACTGAGCCACCCAGGCATCCCTTTTTTTTTTTTTAGATGTTTATTTACTTATTTGACAGACAGAGATTACAAGTAGGCAGAGAGGCAGGCAGAGAGAGAGGAAGGGAAGCAGGCTCCCCACTGACCAGAGAGCCCAACGCGGGGCTCGATCCCAGAACCCTGGGATCATGACCTGAGCCGAAGGCAGAGGCTTTAACCCACTGAGCCACCCAGGTGCCCTGACATTCCTATTCTTAAGAAAGAGCAGTCCCCAAGCTTTTCCTTGGAACTATTACAGGCCCAGACAATGAATAATCCTACACTGGCATCACATACAGCCTCCTTAATTTGCTTGGAAGGAAGACAGACTCGTTTAGAAGCCACATGTTTCAGCAGGCATAGCCAGTCTGCATTCACTGTAGTCTGAAAGGTTCCACGGAAATCTCTGAGGCCTTCTGAGACATTTGATCACTACATTTGTATCTGCAGTCATCCAGAATGGGAAACGGCTACATGATTCCCAGGGGACACAGCCACAAAGCCAGTGATTTGGATCTGAAGAAAATCAAGGTGAAAAGCTCTCACCACCGGCAACAAGCAAATGAAAGAGAATGGAAAATTCAGGCCAAAAGGTGTCACATATGTGGACATGTTGCCTTAAGGGCTTGGATGCAGTAAAAAATGATAAGATATAGTATTTTGTTTGTTTTGCAAAAGTAATAAGTATACTTCTTCTTAATTCTAATATGAGCAAAGAACTCTCTTTTTCATCTTCATTGGTCATTGTTTTAATCTTTATATATGGATGGTTAAAAGTGCAACCCCTGAAATCAGATCCCTGTTATGAATAAGTTACTTGACCTCTTTGAGCTGCAGATTCCTCTTAATAATATCCTTCGTATGTTGTTGAGAGGATTGAATGAAATAAAGCAAGGCATATAACACGGGTTCTAACCACATAGCATACAGTACTGTTTTTATTATCCCTGCTACATAAACATTAGCAGAATATTTGGCACCTGGTAGGATCTCACCAACAACTATGATGTTGATGTTGATGACAGTGGTGTCATGCAGGGGTTGGGGGGCAGGTGATGATAACAAGAACTAACATTTATTTAGCACTTACCATGCATCAAATACTGTTCTTCGTGATTTTGTGTATAGTGACTCATTAACCTTCCCAACAACCCTGTGGAGCAGGTAATATTGTTTTTTTTTTTTCTTTTCTAAGATCTTATTTATTTATTTGCGAGAGAGAGAGAGCGTGCACAAGCAGGGGGAGGGGCAGAGGGAGAGGGAGAAGCAGACTCACCACTGAGCAGGGAGCCCCACATTAGGCTGGATCTCAGAACCCTGAGATCATGTCCCTAGTCCAAGGCAGATGCTTAACCGAATGAGCCACCCAGGCACACTGGCAGGTCATATTGTTATCCTCACTTTAGAAATGAAGAAACTGGGGGTGCCTGAATGCCTTAGTTGGTTAAGCATCTGATTCTTGATTTCAGCTGAAGTCAGCTCCTCCCCCTCACTCATGCTCGCTCTTTCTCAAGCAAATAAATTCAATTGAATCTTTTTCTTTAAAAAGGAAATGAAGAAAGCAGTACAACACCTGAAACTAATGTAACATTGTGTGTCAACTATACTTTGATAAATAAAATAAAGTAAAACAAAATTTCCAAAAGAAAAGAAAAGAAATGAAGTACAAAGTAACCAGAAATGCTTGTAGAAGGGATGAACAAGCATGCTCTTATATGTTTCCAGGCCTCTTGCATTTATTTTTCCAGTTACCACTTTCACCTGCCAAATTTGTATTTACTCTTCCAAATCCAACACAAAACCCAACTCTTTTGCAAAACTTCCAAAATCTCCCAGAAGAAATAGCTTATAATTATTCATTTTTTTCTGTTTGTTTTTCCTTTGAATGTGTGTTCTTTGAGAACAGGAATATATTTTATTCATTTAATTTTTTAACTTTTTTTTGAGATTTTATTTATTTATTTGACAGAGAGATCACAAGTAGGCAGAGAAGCAGGCAGAGGGGAAAGGGGGAAGTAGGCTCCCTGCTCAGCAGAGAGCCTGATGTGGGGCTCGATCTCAGGACCCTGGGTTCATGACCTGAGCTGAAGGCAGACGCTTAACCCACTGAGCCACACAGGAGCCCCTTATTTTTTAACTTTTTAAAAAGAATTTGTTTTAAGTAATCTCTACACCCAATGTGGGGCTTGACCTCAACAACCCCAGGATCAAGAGTTACATGATCTACCAATTCTGTCCTTTCTGACTCTCGGCCATTGATCATAGGCTATAGTCTGAATAAGGGATGTAGGTATTAGGTCAATTGCAGAGAAAACGTCCATGAAAGGTTCCCAACTAGCCTTTAATAGGAAAGATGTCGCTTTTTTTTGGAATTTGGTCTTTCATCTCTCTCTCCCCTCTTTTTTTTTTCTTCTAAAATTTATTTATTTGACAGAGAGAGAGATTACAAGTAGGCAGAGAGGCAGGCAGAGAGAGAGGGAGAAGCAGGCTCCCCGCTGATCAGAGAGCCCGACGTGGGGCTCGATTCCAGGACCCTGAGATCATGACCTGAGCCCAAGGCAGAGGCTTAATCCACTGAGCCACCCAGGTGCCCCTCTCTCTCCCCTCTTATATTGAAATGTCAGTCCTTTCTAATGCCCTTAGTAAACAAAATAAAAAATTGTAATTTATGTCGGATTCCAAAAGTATTTTGAGAATTTTATTGGTCTATAAAGTGAAATTTGTTAAAAATGTTCTTGGCTATCTCCTCTTTAAAGAAGAAATTGCTCTTCCTACGTCTGGCAAAGGAGGGAGAACTACATTTCCCATAATGCCTCGTATCCGGAAGGAAGTGAGACTCAACACTTCCCGTGATTCCTTTATAGACCGGAAGCCGGGACCTTAGTTCTCTTTCCCATCTTGCAAGGTAAGAATGGCGGGGTCTCTCTGCAAGACTCGATATCTGGATCCCCCATCCTTCGCCATCCGAATCAGGAGGGTATCAAGTGGACATCTGCAGGAGTCGGACATGCTCGGGGCCAACTGAGAGGCCTCCCAGACGCTTCATTTGTCTCGCCTGGGTTTGCGCGGGGGCACGAAGTGGGTGAGGTGGGGTGCCAAAGAGGATCCGGAGCTCCCGGCTGCTTGCCACTCTTCTGGGCTGGGGTTACAGGACCCTTCTGGAGATCCGTAGCGGGGTAGGGGGGCGGTAGGGACCAGGATGGTGGTGCGTGCTCCGGAATTCTGGGTTCGGGTTCCAGAAAACGCCTCTGAGCTCGTCGGAGCCACGTTAAGTTTTGGAGCTGAGGCCAAATGCTACTTTCCCTTCTTAACACGTCCGCGACCGGAAGTCGCCTCTTGGCTCTGCGCGTTTCAGTCTGGCCTGAGTTTGGGCTGGTGTGTGTTCTCTCCTAAGCCGGATTTCTTAAGTGAGACAGCAGTCTGAAAAGCTCAGAAAACCTGGAAGCAAAGGGTTTCAGGGTCCAGCGTCGCTGCTTCATAAGCTGTGGCGGTTCGTGAGATTTCGAATTCGCAGAACAGGAATAAAGATCGAATGGAACAGGGACTTTTAGCCACTAAATATTTAGCAAACAGTTGTAAGATGTCTTCAAATTCTTAAAAACTAACCACTGTGAGGGTATTGCAGGTGTGTGTGGTTTGGGGTTTTTCAGGGAAGGGGTGAAAGGATGTCACGGCTACTTGGGAAGAGGGTGAGGGTTCGAGGGTTCCTCGTCTCGGAAGCCTGTCAGTGTACTGTGTAGACATGTTTTGTCATGAGATAACTGGAGAAATGCCTTTCTTTTTAAATGTGTGTCCTGGTAGATGGCGGGCGAAAAAGCTGAGAAGCCGGATACTAAGGAGAAGAAACCTGAAGCCAAGAAGGCTGATGGCGGTGGCAAGGCTAAGAAGGGTAGCCAGAAGGCTAAAACCCCGAAGAAGGGGAAGCCCCACTGCAGCCGAAACCCTGTCCTAGTCAGAGGAATTGGCAGATACTCCCGATCAGCTATGTATTCCCGAAAGGCCATGTACAAGAGGAAGTATTCGGCAGCTAAATCTAGGGTAAGGGGTGAGGAGGATCACTGACCTTGACCTTTGTCTTCACCTTAGAAATTTTTGTCTGCCTGACTTTGATGCATTTCTGTGACAGGTTGAAAAGAAAAAGAAGGAGAAGGTTCTTGCTACCGTCACAAAACCAGTTGGTGGTGACAAGAACGGTGGTACCCGAGTGGTTAAACTTCGCAAAATGGTAAGATTTGGAAGAGACTGTAAACGGGAGGCTTGAATACCGTGAGGGGTTTTTTGTGTTCTCAGGTTTTAGAAGTTTGTGTTGGCCAGAAAATGACTAATGGAGGATTCTGGGTTTACCACCAGGCCTCTTAAACGTTTGTTGTTTGATCTTAAGCAGAGTTGCTTTTCTTCGCCGGTAGAGCAGGAATAAAGGTCTGCCTCACAGTGTTGGGAGAATTGCGTGGGGCACGAACTCTCCATGTTGCCAGGCCTATAGAACAGTTACGTACCAGAGGACTGTTGCTTGGCTCCTCTACCTATGCACAAGACCCAACACTTCATCAATGTTTGCTCTGTAATTTCCATTATGAAAATATTCCTAGGTGTATTACAGTCATCACAGTTGAAAATTACTGCTCCAGAGGGAAAGGTGCTTCGATTCCTTGTTACTGCTTTTGTGGGCTAGTTTTCTGTTAGGTAGTAATGTTTGTGGTCAGAGTAGGAGGTTATTGTGTGTTATTTGTCATACACTTAATAGTCTGTGTAGGGTCTTGTTTTTACAATAAATGAACCGGCGGTCCTGATCTGAACTGTGGGGTTTTGTTTCCTTTTGTGCATAACCTGGGAGTGATGCACATTAACGTGGAGGATGTGAACACAATGAAAAAACAAGCCATGTGTCCTTCATAACCTCCGAAATGTGTGTCAGATGTGTTTCTGGAGAAATACAGTTTAGGTTAAAGTCAGGGACTCCAGGAAAGCTTGAGTCACCGCTGTGCCACAGTGTGTGATGATAGGACAGAGTATGAGAGCTTGCCATGTAATCCCAAGTCTACAGAGGTAACTTGCTTGATGCTTTGTCTTTGCCTGAACACTCAGCTCCTTTAGTTAAATGGATTCCAATCCTCTTGTGTTTTGCATAGGAAAGGATAAGCAGCATTTACCTTTTCCAAATTTACTATGGCTTTGGAGAAGTGAAAATGAAATGCAGCAGTGTAAATCATTTAAAATGGGCGAAAAGGGTGTAGCAACCATTCTGCTGTCACAACCAACTCTGCTAATCTGATTAGCTTGTTTAAGTAAGTTGGACCTATGGATTCCTTACAGCCTAGGTATTATCCTACTGAAGACGTGCCTCGAAAGCTGTTGAGCCACGGCAAAAAACCTTTCAGTCAGCACGTGAGAAAACTGCGAGCTAGCATCACCCCTGGGACCATTTTGATCATCCTCACTGGGCGCCACAGAGGCAAGGTGAGCAGAGCAGACGCTTCATTCAGCTCAGGGGCTTGAGGTGCTTGGTAGTCATGTGTTGACACTCTGGGTAGAGTTTCTGCATTTGCCTGTGGTAGCTGTCATTCACAGAGGGGGAGTGGGGGCGGCAATACCAGCAGCCCAGGCACTAGCATGACGTGTTTAGTCCATAATGTACAATAAATTACTATCATTTCCTGCTGTTGGGAATACGTATTACAGATGATTTAGTTGTCCCTGTACCCAAAAGTATTTATATATTTCAGTTACTTAGGATAGCTTTGCAGGGATAGAATTACTGAGTTAAAGAATGTTAATTTTTTTATTGTTAGAGGTAATAGTTGCTCATTATAAACAAGCGTGCAGAAGTATTGCTCATATCCAAGTGTCGCCCCTGTTGGTTAATTTGGTATGTTTGATTCTAGAGTTGCTGAGTGAATACATACTTAGAAATTTCCTTTACCAAATTTAGAAGCATAAGAGTTGATTAATTCAGAAATCTGGTTTTAATCACAGAAATGTCTGATGTGTCTGTCTGATTTACAGAGGGTAGTTTTCCTGAAGCAGCTGAGCAGTGGCTTGCTACTTGTGACCGGTAAGAAGAACCTTGGATTTTATATTCTCTGAAATCTGGCATTTTTTTTTTAAGATTTTATTTATTTATTTGACAGACAGAGATCACAAGTAGGCAGAGAGGGTGGGGGAGAAGCAGGCTCCCCGCTGAGCAGAGAGTCTGATGCAGGGCTCGATCCCAGAACCCTGGGATCATGACCGGAGCCAAAGGCAGAGGCTTTAACCCACTGAGCTGTGCAGGCGCCCCTGAAATTTGGCACTTTTAAATGTACTTTCGCTCCCACCTACGTGGAAGTTCCAGTGTTGAGCTTATGTGCCCTATTTCATTGTCTTGCATACACCTGAGTTCTAAGGAAGCAGGTATTTAAATTTTACGTGGCAACATAGCACCAGGTAACTGCCACCTGAAGAATGGTTGGCTGTTAACCCTCCGGGAATGGTCCTGCGTGAGACTCGTAAGTGGTCTGCCGCTTACGAGTACAGTTGCCAAACAGGTAAAAAGCGAACTGTTCACTCTGGAAAGCAGTGCTTGGTTTAAATTTGTCAGGGACCTGTGGCTTTGGCCAGCATGTGTGAGGGACTGTGCTGTCTCCCCACTCAGGTGACTTAAGATTCAAAGAAGAAACCGTAGACAAACTGAGATCTTGAGAAAGTCTGGATGCTGGCTGTAAAAAGGGCAGTTTGAGAGTTCTTCAAACTGAGTAGAAAATTCAGTACACCAGGTTTCTTTAAATTCAAAGTCTGTTCTTAAGTCTTTGCTTTCTCTTTTCCTCAGTATATTGATTTTTTTTTTCCTTAGGACCTCTGTCCCTCAATCGAGTTCCTCTGCGTAGAACACACCAAAAATTCGTCATTGCCACTTCTACCAAAATTGATATCAGCAGCGTGAAAATCCCCAAACATCTCACTGATGCTTATTTCAAGAAGAAGAAGTTGCGTAAGCCCAGACACCAGGAGGGTGAGATCTTTGACACCGAGAAAGAGGTAAGCTTCTCATTCTGTCTTGGCCTCTGATAGCTCCACTTCCCTAGGTGGGAGTGAAAAAAGTTTTCACAAGGAGTTGACAAAGAGAAGTTGTTAATAATGAGGAATATCTGGGGAATGACATCATTCCAGATGGTGCTGCCTTCAGTGATTCTTAATGGTGTTTGAGGGCTCAGCTTAGACTATTTTTTAAGATTTTATTTATTTGACAGAGCACAAACAAGGGGAGCAGCACAGGGAGAGGAAGAAGCAGGCTGTCCACTGAGCAGGGAGCCCGATGCAGGCCCCATCCCAGAAACCTGGGTCATGACTTGAGCTCAAGGCAGGCTCTTAACCAACTGAGCCACCCAGGCACCCCAACTGCTACTGTTCTACTGGGAGTTCACACTTGTTTATCCTTTTTTGGGCGGGGGGGGGTGGGGAGAGAATCTTAAGCAGGCTCCATGCCCAGCTCAGAGCCCCACATGGGGCTTGATCTCACAACCCAGTGATCATGACCTGAACCAAAGTCAAGAGTCAGACGCTTTACTGACTGAGCCACCGAGATGCCCCTACCCTTGTTTATCCTCGATGTGTATTAAAGTAGACAAAAGGAAAAGAGCTACTGTTTTTGGTATATTAAAAACAAGGTTATACTACACTATTTCACAGCCCTCCGAGGGAAAGATGATCAAAATTGCTTTCTAAATAACCCTGGGATTGAGTACTTATGAGATAGGATTCCTGAGTCAAATGGAGTCTGGTACTTATGCCCTACTTTTAAATGATCTTCTTGTCTTTCTCTCCCCTAGAAATACGAGATTACAGAGCAGCGCAAGGTTGATCAGAAAGCTGTGGACTCGCAAATTCTCCCAAAAATCAAGGCTGTTCCTCAGCTGCAGGGCTACCTCCGCTCTGTGTTTTCTCTCACAAATGGAGTTTACCCTCACAAACTGGTGTTCTAAATTTCTTACAAAGAACCTAATTAAATAACTGATCCAGTTCCTTTGTGTCTTTTTTAAAATGTTTATCTACCTGGAGGTGTGGCTTGACTCCTGGCCAGCTTGTAGGGTCTTAGCCTCTGCTGAGAGGAGGGGGAATTGGGAGGGCGGCACCAGCTGCAAGGGAGCCGCCTCTTCGGCTTGGCGTCAGCATTTTAGCTTCTGAAGTGTCTGGCTTGTCACCCAGCACCCACCCTATGAAATAGCACCATTTCCCTGGGCACCACAGAACAGGTCAGTACTGGAGCAGGAGGACAAACTGCCCTTCAGGCCACAGATTTTCCTTCCTTTGACGATGATACATTTCTCCCCTATTGGCCCAACTCAATCATTGCTGTTAGTCTTCTGTATCTAGTTTTGTCTTTTGGTTTCTTTTTTTTTTTTTTTTTCCTAAAGATTTTATTTATTTGACAGAGTATATGTGCTGCCGAAGCGAGCACTATTTATTTGACAGAGATCACAAGCAGGCAGAGAGGAAGGGAAGCAAGCACCCCACTGAGCCACCCAGGTGCCCCGAGTATCTAGTTTTTTAAAAGTACATACGTCAAATGAATATGATATATCGTCCTTTTTTTTTTTTTTTTTTTTAAGTCAAAGCTTCGTATGCTATACATACTATTACACAGTTAGCAACGTGTTTTGGACGTTCTGTAAAGTCCATCTTCACTGATGCAGAAGATAGTGTACCATTATATGGATTTTTTAAAATATCATTTGTAATTGTGTACAAGGTAGTAAAACAAATACAAGTGTGCACACAGATGAGTATCAGGTAAGAAATATTTTTGGCTGGGGAAAGATTTACGCATTTGAATTTTAGCAGATTGTGCTAAACTGCCCTCCGTGGAGTTTGGGCCAGATGTTCTGTACAAGAGTGTCTGTTTCTCCACGGGCTCGCTTACACAACGGGTCCTCAGATTTGGGGTTTTGGCAGTAGATAAGTGAAAGATGACCCTGGTGGGTTTTTTGAAGTTGCTTTTATTGATAGTTTACATTAGGTGAGATTCATGATTTTGAGTGTGTAGTTCTGTGACACCTGTGCAATTGGGTAAGCATCGTGACTAGGAAAGTTCCCTCACCACTCCGGGTAGTCCCTGATCAAACTTCTGTTCCTGTAGTTCTGCCTTTGCAGAATGTCCTCCTGTACACTACTTAGCATAATGTTACTGAGATTTATTCATAGCCGTGGCTCGGTAGTTCATGTCCATTCTGGTAGATCCATAGGTCACTGTCCTAAAACTCACCCACCGAAAGATACTTGGGTTGTTCACAGTTCCTGGAGATGATGAATAAAGCCACCCTCAACATTCACATACAGGTTTTTGTGTGGGTATGTTTTCTGTTCAGTGAAAATGCAGGATTGCTGGGTTATATGGTGAATGCACGTTTAGCTGTGTAAGAAACTGGCAGACCTTCCCGTTTTGCATCCCACCTGCATGTGTAACAGTTCCAGTTACTCCACTTTCTTCTCAGCGCTTGGTATTTCTGATTTTTTTTTTGTAATTGAGATGTAATTGACAACTATCAGTTGGTGTACAGTTCAGGGGTACAAAAGTAATGGTCACTACCATTAGTCTAGTTAACATCCATCACCGTGTGTAGTTAGAAAATCCTGTGAGACTTAAATCTAGCAATTTTTTTTTTAATATTTTAATTTATTTGACAGTGAGAGGAGGAGAAGCAGGCTCTGCTGAGCAGGGAGCCCAGTGCAGGGCTCAATCTCAGGACACTGGGATCATAACAGTGAGGCACCCAGGCATCTGAAATACAGCACACTTCAAACAATGATAACGGTATTACTGATAGTAGTCCCATGCTGTGTGTTACATCCCCATCCCCATGATTGTCTTTTTTTAACTAGTCTCTCCACTAGGTATGTAGCATGTGCTCTTGACACATTTTTGAAACAAAACCAAACGTCACTTCTGGCTGTGGTCTCTAGTGGTTCTTTATAGCTCAGGTTCAGTTCCAAAAGTCATTTTTGGCCACAAGGCCGGCTGATTGGCCCATTTGTTAAGCCTGCTCTTCCTCTCTGCCCTTCAGACACCAATTAGGAAGTAGGTACCACAGGTTACCCCATTTCTGTCTGACCTGGTTTACCTTAAACTGTGTTATGATGACTGAACAGAACTCAGAAACACCTGATTGCATCTATTTGTTACTGAAAGATAAACTCAGAAGAGCCAAATGGAAGACCTCTATGGCACAAGGGGAAGGGTAGTGGGGGAAGCATGGATTTTGCATGTCCTCTTCAGTTAAAGGAGGTAAACCCCTCCTGGCTCCTCTGTATTCACTAACCCAGAAGCCCATCAAACATTGTTCAGATTTTTTTGTTATTTTCTCAGAGTGTTTACAGATGTTAATCTCCAGCTTCTTCCCCACCCCAATCCCAGGCCCAAAACCACACCCCTGCCCCACCTTCCCTTAAGCCTAGGGAGGGCTGTAAATTTCAACCTTATAATCTAATGGGCTTCGTGGTGACCAGCCCCATTTTGAGGCTGGGGTCCTATTCTAAGTCACTGTATTAGCATAAACTCAGTATGATCTAAAGGAGCTTCTTAACAGTAACAGTAACAGACCCCTCTATCACTGGGGAAATCCTGTGGGTTTTAGGAGCTCTGTGCAAGGACCAGGAGCAAAGACCAAGTACATTTTCGTGTTAATCACATTCCCCATCTCAAGATCTTCAGCTTAATCACATGGGCCAAGTCATTTTTGCAATATGAAGTAACATACACAGCAGTCCAGGGATAAGGGCATGGACACATTGGGGCCATTATTCAGCCTGTGGGGCCCCCCAAGCTGTCATGACCAGGGTCTAAAGCCCTGTTTGCAACTTTAGGGACTCTCAAACTTTGAACAGAGCTTGGTGCTGCTCTGCAATGCACAATGCAGAAAAACAAAATACGTGTGAGGAAAGGCAACAATGTTCTGAATTTCCCCATACCTTATACAAGTATAAAAGTATAAAACTGGAATTTGTTCAGGAAAAGGAATAATCCATTCAAAAGATACCCATCGAGTGCAGTCAATTGAAAATAGTGCAGAGGTTAGTGTTAGAGCTTTGGGAATGGAGAAGACTTGGATTTGAATCCTGGCTTTGCTGCTTATTCATTTACCTTTTAGATAATCAATATAATAATGGGAAATACTATGGTTCTGAGTATGCACTAAGCAGTTAAAGTATATACTTTTTTCTGTGTAATTGTGATAACATATAACAAAATTTTTAAGTGTAAATTTTTTAACATTTTTAACATTTCTAAGTGTGCAGTTCCTGTTGTGCAACCATTACCACCAGCCATCTCCAGAACTTTTGTCATTCCAAACTGAAGCCCTGTACCCATTTACCACTGACAACCCATTCCCCCTCTCCCCAGCCTCTGGTATCCTAGTCTGCTTGGTCTCTAGAATTAAACTATTTCATGTACCTCACATACACTATTTGCTTAATGCACTTCGCATGATGTCTTCAAGGTTCATTCGTGTTGTAGCACGTGTCAGTACTTTTACTCCTTAAATGACTGAATCATATTTCATTGGGGGGATATATTACATTTTGTTAACTTTCACCCATGAATTCAGGTTTGGGTTGTTGAACCCTTTTGACAACGGTGAATAAAGCTGCTATGAACATTGATACAGATATTTATTCAAGTCCCTGCTTTCAATGATGTTTGGTATATATTAGAAGTGGAATTGCTTGGGGGTGCCTGGCTGGCTCAGTCCGTAGAACATGCAACTCTTGATCTTGGGGTTGTGAGTTCAAGCCATGCTGCGTGGAGAGATTGCTTTTTTTTTTTTTTAAGAATTTATTTATTTATTTGACAGAGATCACAAGTAGGCAGAGAGGCAGGCAGAGAGAGAGAGAGGAGGAAGCAGGCTCCCTGCCGAGCAGAGAGCCCAATGCGGGACTTGATCCCAGGACCGTGAGATCATGACCTGAGATGAAGGCAGAGGCTTAACCCACTGAGCCACCCAGGCACCCAAGAGATTGTTGTTGGTTTTTTTTTTTGTTGTTGTTGTTTTTTAACGTGTACATTAAGAGTCTCTGTAAGCTGGCTACCAGCAAGCGATACATCAGCAAAACACAAAGTTGGAACTTTTAGACGTCTGCTCTGGGGCGGGATGTTGCTCAGGCTGCCAAGCGGGGGCAGAACGCTAGCTGGGACAGTGTGGTCTCAGGATCCCTGGGATCAGAGGAAGACAGGGTACCTGAGAGCGGCAGAGCTCCTAGGTATTGGAGTGGGAAAGCTGGCTGCAAAGAGTGAGCCCACTCCTGGACTCACTCCCAGCTAGTGGGTCCTAACCCTAATCGCAGCACAGTAGGTTGACTGCTCTCAGAGCTCGGGCCCTACAAGTGGCAGAACCAGTGAGACCCCCTTCCTCCCCCAGGAGGACTGGTGCAGGTGTGCACCACAGGAGTCTGCAGGGTTTGGAGACTCGAAACGGGGTTGTGTGCCTGAGATAGGAACGCTGGGTCACAGGCTGAATGAGCACGGAGGGCAGACAGACACCAGGGAGACAGGGATGATTGCTTTTCTCTGAGGGCACACCAAGGAGAGGGGCCCCAAGGTTTCCTTGCACCTGAATCAGCAAAGAAGAAGCAAACTCTCACTCTTTGCAGATGACTCGATATTCTATGTGGAAAACCCAAAAGACTCCACCTCAAAATTGATAAAACTCATACAGGAATTGAGCTAAGTGGCAGGATATAAAATCAATGCACAGAAATCAGCTGCATTTCTATACACTAACCATGAGACAGAAGAAAGGGAAATTAAGAAGTCGATCCCATTTTTTTTTTAAGATTTTATTTATTTATTCGACAGACAGAGACCACAGGTAGGCAGAGAGGTGGGGGGGTGCGGGCGAAGCAGGGTCCCTGCTGAGCAGAGAGCCCGATGCGGGGCTCGATCCCAGGACGCTGGGATCATGGCCCAAGCCAAAGGCAGAGGCTTTAACCCACTGAGCCACCCAGGCACCCCAAGAAGTCCATCCCATTTACAATGGCACCCCAAACCATAAGAAACCTAGGAATAAACCTAACCAAAGAGGCAAAAGATCTGTACTCAGAAAACTACAGAACATTCATAAAATTGAGAAGACACAAAGAAATGGAAAAACATTCCATGCTCATGGATTGGAAGAACAAATATTGTTAAAATGTCTATGCTACCTCGAGCGATCACACATTCAATGCAATCCCTATCAAAACTTTTTTCAGAGCTGGGACAAATAATCCTAAAATTTGTATGGAACCAGAAAAGACCCCGAGTAGCCAAAGGAATGTTGAAAAAGAAAAGCAAAGCTGGTAGCATCACAATGCCAGACCTCAAGCTCTATTACAAAGCTGTCATCATCAAGACAGTATAGAACAGAGTAGGGAATCCAGAAATGGAACCTCAACTCTGTTGTCAGCTAATCTTTGACTAAGCAGAGAGATACTCTTTATAAGGAAAGAATATCCAATGGAAAAAAGTCTCTTCAACATATGATGTTGGGAAAATTGGACAGCCACATGCAGAAGAAGGAAACCTGGACCATTTTCTTACACCACACACAAAAATAGACTCAAAATGGATGAAATGGTGAGACAGGAATCCACCAAAATCCTAGAGGAGAACAGAGACACAACCTTAATTACCATATAATGTATTATCGGATTCTGAGGTACAGGTCTGTGATTCATCAGTCTTATATGATACACAGTGCTCATTACATCACATGCCTGCCTTAACAACCATCGCCCATTTACCCCATCACTCCATCACCTTTCTCATCCAGCAACTCTCAGTTTGTTTCATATGATTAAGAGTCTCTTATGGTTGTTCTCCCTCTCTGGTTTCATCTTGTTTTATTTTTTCTTCTACTCCCCTATGATCTTCTGTTTTGTTTCTTAAATTCCACATCTCAGTGAGATCATATGATAATTGTCTTTTTCTGATTGACTTATTTCGCTCAGCATAATACCCTCTAGTTCCATCCATGTCATTGTAAACAGCAAGATTTCATTTTGTTATGGCTGTGTAGTATATTGTATATTGTATATCCAACTGTGTATATATCCATTGTATAGATAGATAGATTAGATAGATAGATAGATAGATAGATAGATAGATGTATACCACATCTTCTTTATCCATTCATCTGTTGATGGACATCTGGGCTCTTTCCATAGTTTGGCTATTGTGGGCATTGCTGCTATAAACAGGGGTGCAGGTGCCCCTTTGGATCACTACATTTGTATCTTTGGGGTAAATACCCAGTAGTGCAATTGCTGGGTTCATAGGGTAGCTCTATTTTCAACTTTTTGAGGAACCTCCATACTGTTTTCCAGAGGGCTACACCAGGTGGCATTCCCACCAGCAGTGTAAGAGGGTTCCCCTTTCTCCTCATCCTCGCCAACATCTATCATTTCCTGACTTCTTAGTTTTGGCCATTCTGACTGGTGTGAGGTGGTGTCTCATTGTGGTTTTGATTTGTATTTCCCTGATGCTGAGTGACGTTGAACATTTTTTCATGTGTCTGTTGGCCACTTGGATGTCTTCTTTGCAGGAATGTCTGTTCATGTCTTCTGCCCATTTCTTGATTGGATTATTTGTTCTTTGGGTGTTGAGTTGGAGAAGTTCTTCAGAGATTTTGGATCCTAGCCTTCTATCGTATAGGTCATTTGTAAATATATTTCCCCATCTTGTTGGTTGTCTTTTGGTTTTGTCAACTGTATCCTTTGCTGTGCCAAAGCTTTCTATCTTGATGTCCCAATACTTCATTTTTGCCTTTGTTTCCCTTGCCTTTGGAGATGAATCTAGCAAGAATTTGCTGCAGCTGAGGTCACAGCCTCCTGTTAATCATAAAACCACATTGTGGCTGAATGTGTGAATTTTTTTGCACAGCATCTTCAGAATCCCTAAGCAAGAAAAGCCTTTATGAAGCAACTACTTTATTCCAAGCACCGTGCCAGGCAGTAGGGACTTAGGGATTAACCATAAAAAAAAAAAAATCTCAGTATCATCAGTGGCTGACCGACAATAAAAAGCACATATTTCATCCCTGCTGTGGATAGGCTGTAGGTTGGTTTTACCTCAAGGAAGGGATCTGTGGGGCTCAGGTGTGCCACAGGTCTCAGTGGGGGACCAACAACTCCAAAAGCACGTGCTTCTCTTGACCGATAACAAACTGCACAAACAGATTTCACCTCTGCTCACATCACATCTGCTAAAACTCCATTGGCCAAAGGATGTCACGTGGCCAACCCAACCTTAACAAGGCGGGAAAATCTACTGCACCTGCTCTGGTGGGACGTCTGGGAAAGTCCTTCTGTTCGTCTCCTGAGCTGCGGTAACAAAATATCACGAAGTGTGGGGTTTTAAAAAAACAGAAACCCAGTCCCACGGTTCAGGAGGCTGGAAGTCCAACTTCAGGGGGTCGGCAAGGTTCATTCCTTCTGGAGGCACTTAGGAAGACTCCGCTCCAGGCCTCACTCCTCAGTTCTGGCGGTTGCTGGCAATCCTTAGCATTCCTTGGCTTGTGGAGACGTCATTCCAATCTCTGCCTCTGTTGTCACATGGCCTTCTTCCCTCTATGTCCCTTCTGTGTCTCTGTGTCCAAATGTCCTTCTCCTTATAAGGTCACAGTCTTCAGATGAGGTGACCCATTCAATCTAGTATAACATCATTTTGACTTGATTACACCTGCAAAGACCCAACATTCAGATAAGGTCACATTTGCAAGTTCTGGATGGACATGAATTTGGGGGGAACACTCTTCAGCCCACTATAGTCACATAACAAAGGGAAAAGCTGTATAATTTTAATAAAGGGAGAAAGTGAAGAACTGAGGAGACTCTTTTCAGTCTATCACAGAACTACAGCAAAAGCCCAGAGAAGGGAATGATGTTATCTAGTCTGCAAACTCTAAGTATCTCAGGGGGTTCAGTGGGTAGGGAGGGGGTGAGGACCATGAGAAGAAACACTGTAACTCGACGAGAGCTTGATCCTGAGAATTTTGTGGGGCACCAACAAAGTCAAGAGAGATCAGGATGTTATTGCTGGAGAGGAACTTGATAATCATATTTGCATTTTTAAAAAAGATTTTATTTATTTGACACAGACACAGTGAGAGAGGGGAAGCCTGATGCGAGACTCGATCCCAGGACCCTGGGATCATGACCTGAGCCAAAGGCAGACGCCCAACAACTGACTCACCCAGGTGCCCCTCATATTTGCATTTTTTGAAAGATTCTATATGGACACAGGTTTAAGGAAGACACAAGGGAAAACTAAAATATGTTAGTAAATGGACAGTTGCAGGAATCTGATCGACTTATTGATTTTTAACTCATTAGAGCCTTCAGTATGAATTTTTATGGAAAAGAAACTTGCTGGCATAAAAATAAGTAACTTCCAGGACACAGCCTTCAATAATACTAAAATTGCGGGGAATAAAACCCACAGGTGTGACCCTGGAGTCCTAATGCTTCATGACAAGAGAAAATAGCCACCCTCCTGCTCATCTCACACAATTTTCAAGTTAGCAGATGCACATGTCTGTAGTTCCTACAAATGTACGTAAATTTCTGTGTTCTGATTTTCTTCATAGAATATTATCTCATATATCTTTTACATTGCTATCAAAACTTCAGAATTATTCTTTTTAATGGCTGCATATTATTTTATTAAAAAAATTATATTAATTTTTTTGAGAGAGAGCATGAACCCAGGGAGGGGCAGAGGGAGAAGGAGAAGCAGGCTCCCAGCTGAGCAGGGAGCCCAGAGTGGGACTGGATCCGAGGACCCTGGGATCATGACCTGAGCAAAGGCATACGCTTAACCGAATGAGCCACCCAGGTGCCCCTTATTTTATTTTCGTTAAAATATTTATTTATTTATTTTAGAGAGAAAGACAGCATGAGCGGGGTTGGGGGGTATGGGGAGGGTCAGAGGGAGAGAATCTTCAAGCAGACTCCCTGCTGAGCACACAGCTGGACTCCGGGCTCCTTCTCATGACCCTGAGATCATGGCCTGAGCCGAAACCAAGAGTCAGTCGCTTAAGTGACTGAGCCACCCAAGTGTTCCTTATTTTATTTTAAATGTACATTATTATCTCTCACCTCTTGGATTTTGCACGTGCTATTCGGAAGGTCTGGAACATTCCTCTCTACTACTACCCTTCCTCTGACTCCAATCATTGCTTTGAATCAGTTTCTGGGCTTCCACATTAAAGACATTTGGGACTGGATAATGTGTGTGTGTGTGTGTGTGTGTGTGTGTGTGTATGAGCGAGCGGAGACTGTTCTGTGCATTGTAGGATGTTTAGCAGCATCTCCGGTCTCTATTCACTGGATGTCAGTAGCATTCAACCCCACTCATGATGAAAAAAATCATTTGCAGATGTTGCCGTTATGTTCCCTGATAGCCAAAATCATCCCCAGTTGAGAACCACTGATCCAGATCTCCTGTCTGCCCCCAAGTCTCACCCCAAATATGAAACAGGTGCTCCTGCTCTATATTCTCCATTTCGCCCCTCACAGGCAGGACTGCTAACACGTAACACGGCAGTGTGAGGTCCTCTCCCCCATTAGATTTTAAGCTTCTTGAGGATAGGAGCTATGACTTAGTTCTAAGAGTTGGGCAGAAACTAGGAATGTAACAATTCCTTGTTTGGTGAAAGATTTCCACCGATCAATATCTAGATGTGAAATAATGGCTCAAAAGGCGTGGTCCCTTTATGACTTTGGGTATGTGCGATCAAGGGCTTTTCCAAAAAGACATGCTGACTTCAAGTGCCACCAGCGATCGACAATGTGTTTGCCCAAGAGCTTCACCATCCCCGGGTTGAAATTAAAATCTGATTTCAATTACTGGTGAATAATGGAGCCACATTTAATAGTAACTAACACTTGTTGAGAGCTGCTTACATTTCATGCATAGCGCTAATGGTCTTGCCACCCTTGGGGAACCTTCCCCATGTCTCAGACCAGGGCCCTGGACTTCTGATCCTTTGCAGAAGTACTTGTTCCAAGTCACTTCCCCATCCTAAGCTTCAGATCCTAATCTTTCCCTGCACAAAGTAGACACTGAGCCCAAATACAGAGCAGGGGCTTCTGCTCTATATGATCTTGTCATCACAGATAGGACTTCTTGCACTCAGGGAATACGGAATTAATGAAAACATAAAGTGCTTGCTTTTCTTTTTGTGCAAACACCATGACTGTGTCTTTGGCTCACTTTTCCTTTGCGGGGGAGACCATTTCTTAATCTAAGTGTTTGCAGCAGAGGAGCTTTTTTTTTTTGGCAAATTGGTGAGTCGGAATTTTAAATTCCAAGGCAGCAAGGCCTCTGGTGCCCACAAGGCGGCGCCAGAGGACACAGCAACTTTCAGAGCTCCATGGTGCCTGATTTTTTTCCAACAGGAGTTGCACTTAATGCTGCTTCATCTAGGGCTTTTCATCAGCGTGGAGGCTTGAGCCTTAGTTTTGGTAATTCAAAGGAGCACTAAGCAGAATTTGTCCTTCTTCGCTTTTTCAAATATCTCTTTCTTCCGATGTCCTTTCCCTGCCTCTTCATAGACCCACCCATAAGCCAAAATAATCTTCCTTGCATAAAAATTAAAAAAAAAAATTTAAAAAAAGAAGAGGAAAGAAAGAAAGAGGAAAAAAAGAACAGGACCTACCAGATCATTTGGGGGAGAAAAAAAAAAAAGATATTGAGTAGGTGTATGTTTCCTCTTTGAGACTGTGATTAGTGAGATGGAAATAATCAATCTCCCCCACATATTCTGTCAATGTGTGTGCCTGTTAGCAGATGTGCCCGTGTGGTTTTTTTTCCCCTGGTGTTTTGAAAAACCTTAAAAATTAACATGGATGCTTTGTTTAAAGCTATTTCAAGCTCTATTAAGGCTTTTCAAGGACCACTTATCTTCACGCCACACTCGCATTTCTGTGAGCCCAGTAAGGATTAGAGACTCGTTTTAGACAGTCAGCTGGTACAGAAAAGCCAGCAGAAGGGAGAGATACTGCAAAATCCCAGAGGGGCCCCAGCTTGAGCTGAGGCCAGTGAACATCACGTCAGCAGCTGGGGCAGCAGGGAGATGGTCTCCATCAACAAGCTCGCGGTCTCTTGGGGAGATGCCTCCCAGGGAAAACTGAGGTCCAAAAGCTATTCTTCCTGACTTCTCATGATTCTTCTTTGCTTCCAACTTAGGGTTGCTCCGTTAACACCTTCTCTTCTCTTCTCTTCCCATCCCAACACCCCATTCTCGAATGAAAGGGTGGGAAGGACAATTCCAAAGAAGAGAAATAATCAGCCATAAACCTTTCCTTTCGATGAACCTATGATTGTATGTTTCCTGTGTGCGTGGTGTGTGCGTGGTGTGTGCGTGGTGTGCGTGTGCGTGTGTGTGTGTGTGTCTATGTGTGTTGTCTTGACTAAATTTGGATTTTCTGCCCCCCAGACTTCCAACATAGAGTTCTTCTGACCAGGGACTTTCTTTGTCTTTCCGACCATTCTAGAAATTCCCAGTAAATGGTCTTTTTTTTTTTTTTTTTCCAGAGGGGGTTCTATAAATATTAATTCATCACCTGCCTCATCATGGAATGGTGGCAGCCATTCAGTCCTATGACTAATTAATTACTGTTGCTAAAATATTAAATAACTATTCATTATTCAGTCTAAAGACTTTCAGGCCTGGATATGAGCTGATTTCATTAATTGTGGGTAAAGGACAATAGTTCCTGGGTGTCTTGGCTCCTGATCCTGGAATATAAATGGTAAGAGCAGGAGAATGTTTCTTTGAGCTACACAAGAAAGTTGTTTAGATTCTAAAACCTGAGCATTTAAAAACCTACTTAAGGGCACCTGAGCGGCTCAGTTGGGTAAGCAACTGCCTTTGGCTCAGGTCATGATCCTGGAGTCCTGGGATCGAGTTCCGCATCGGGCTCCCAACTCAGCAGGGAGTCTGCTTCTCCCTCTGACCCTCTCCCCTTCACGCTCTCTCTCTCAAATAAATACATAAAAATCTTTGTAAAAAGGTAAGATAAAAATTAAAAAATAAAAACCTAATTAAAAAATTAGGTTTGGAAGTTGTGAGCAAAAGGAGAGTGCTTTCTTTACAGCCCAAATAAAGAAGCTGGGGGGCCGCTGGGGGGCTCAGTGGGTTAAGCATCCAACTCTTGATCTCAGCTCAGGTCTTGATCTCAGGGTTGTGAGGGTAAGCCCTGCACTGGGCTTCATCTTGGGCATGGAGCCTACTAAAACAAAACAAAACAAAAACCCAAAACCCAAAAACAAGGTGAGGACTCTAGAACTGTAGAATGAGACAGACCTGCCTTCATCTCTGACCTTTGATATTTACTGGCTGTGAGACATTCAGTATCTAGTTGAGCTATGGTGTCCCAACTGGAAGGGGGGGACAATAATATTTTCTCACTCAGAGGGTTATTGTGAGGATGTGTGAAATGGTCGATTCATCACATTTGCCTGTTTTATTAGTTTCAGGGCACTGATCGGCTCTGAACTGTCGGACTTAGTGTTCTTTGCTTCCTGTCTGTCTACCCCACTCGATTGCCACTCGATTGCGAGACTTTTCAGCCTTCGAGTGACATCTGTTACGCAGCAGGAATCAAGAAATATTTGTTGAATGAATAAAAGGAGAAAGGCCACCTTTCCGTGGAATATTTTCAACACGTTATTATAGCTGTCCGGGTCTCTCAGAGTGGGGAGTCGGTTTTTCACACGTGAATTCTGGTATTCAGGTAGATTTCCATTCTATATACTTGCCAAGATTTGACATCTGCTAGGGGCTTAGCAAATGCTTCTGGAGGGCACCTGGGTGGCTCTGTTGGTGAAACATCTGCTTCCGGCCCCAGTCATGATTCCAGGGTCCTGGGATGGAGCCCCACGTCGGGCTCCCTGCTCAGTGGGGAGTCTGCTTCTCCCCTGCTTCCCCCCCCTGCTCTCCCAACTAACTAAATAAAATCTTTTAAAAAATGCTTATGGAATAAGTCTCATACAAATGAAATTAAAATCATGATAAGGGGCCCGTGATTGTGTTGCAACAGTGCTGTGAATATGCATTGTTTATTTGGGAGGGAGGCAGTGCAGCATGGATCCTGCTATGGGTTTAAATCTCAATTCTGCCAATTCCTAGGCAGGTGCCAGTTCCTTAATTCTGAGCCTCCGTTCTTGTACGGTGGGGCTATTTATGAAAAGTCTGAAGGGTATATGGTAGATAAATGAATAGGTGTATTCTAACTCCTAGGTGCTCAATAGCTTTTATTTATTTATTTCTAAAGATTGTATTCATTTATTTGAGAGAGAGACAGAGAAAGTGACAGACAGCATGAAGAGGGAGGACAGGGAGAAGCAGGCTCCTGGCTGAGTAGGGAGCCCATCAAGGCAGGGCTCGATCCCAGGACCCCAGGATCATGACCTATGCCAAAGGCAGATGCTTAACCAACTGAGCCACCAAGGTGCCCAGATAACTTCTTTTTTTTTTTTTAAATTTTTTTTGAGATTTTTATTATTTATTTACTTGACAGACAGAGATCACAAGTAGGCAGAGAGGCAGGCAGAGAGAGAGAGAGGAGGAAGCAGGCTCCCTGCTGAGCAGAGAGCCCGATGCGGGACTCGATCCCAGGATCCCGGGATCATGACCTGACCCGAAGGCAGAGGCTTTAACCCACCGAGCCACCCAGGCGCCCGACAACTTCTAATTTTTAAAATTTTTTTCTTTTTTCAAAAAATAATACATGCTCTTGGAAGAAAACTGGGAAAACATTCCAAAGTACACACCACAGTTCCCCCCAGTCAGCTGGAAATGCACTACTGAGATTCACCCAAATGTTGTATCAGGCATGATACCCTCCAGGCTTTTATTTTATATCTATAGTCATACATGCATGTAATTTTTTAAAAAAGATTTTATTTATTTATTTGACAGACAAAGATCACAAGTAGGCAGAGAGGCAGGCAGAGAGAGAGGGGGGGAAGCAGGCTCCCTGCTGAGCAGGGAGGTTGACCCTGAGATCATGACCTGAGCCGAAAGCAGAGGCTTTAACCACTGAGCCACCCAGGTGCCCCATACATGCATGTAATTTTCAAATGTAATCATATGTAGACATAATTGAATTCCAAAATTTCCTTACTATTTTCGCCTGACTTCTTTCCGTTTAGCAATAGATCACTAGCATTCACTTGCATTAATATTCTTCATAAACTTTATTCTGAATGGTTTCATAGTATTTCATCTTAACGGTACATACCATTATGATGGTTAAGTATTTCCATATTGTTGGACATTTAGACTGGTTATCGTTTTCCCTCTTATAAACAGCACTGACCTGTACACCCCTGCATATGCGTCCTTGGCTATGGGTCTGATTATTTCCTTTGAACAACTTCAGAGTTGAATTGCTGGGTCCAGGGTTATGCACCTTAATGTTCTTCTGATTCATTTGCTTATTTATTCTTTATGAAATCTATTTTTCAGAGCAGTTTTAGGTTCACAGCAAAATTGAGAGGAAGGTACAGAGATTTTCCATATCCGCCCTGCCTCCACACATACATAGCTTCCCTCGTCTTCAACTCCCCCCCCCCCAGATGGTCCATTTGTTGCAAATGAGGAGCCTACACTCACACGTCATCATCCCAAAGTCCATAGCTTTCGTTATGGTTCACTCTTGGTGCTGTACACCCTATGCATTTGGACAAATGAATAATGCCACGTATCCATCATTACGGTACCAAACAAGAGTATTTTCACTGCCCTAAAAATCCTCCATGCTCTGCCTACTCATCACTCTCTCCACACCCCAAAACCCTGGCAACCACTAATCTTTTTCCTGTCTCCATAGTTCTGCCTTTTCCAGAATGTCCTATAGTTGGACTCACACAGTATGTAGACTTTTTTCTTTTTAAAATTTCATTTATTTATTTATTGTAAAGATTTTATTTATTTGAGAGAGAGAGAGAGAGCAAGCTGGGGGAGTGGCAGGCAGAGGCAGAGGGAGAAGCGTACTCTCTGCTGAGCAGGGAGCCCAGATCCACGGTGGGACTGGATCCCAGGACCCTGGGATCGTGACCTGAGCTGAAGGTAGACGTTTAACTTACTGGGCCACCCAGGCACCCCTTAATTAATTTATTTATTTCAGAGTGTGGGGAGGGGCAGAAAAAGTCTTAAGCAGAATCCATGCTGAGTGCAGAGGCCAACACGGGGCTCAATCCCACAACAGAACACAAGGCAGGCTCCATCTCAGGATCTGAGATCAGGGACTAAGCTGAAACCAAGAGTCCCACGTTTAACCGACCGTGCCATCCAGGTGTCCCAAAGGTAGCCTTTTCAAATTGGCGTCTTTCACTCAGTAACACGTGTTGATGTTTTCTCCAGGTCTTTTCATGGCTTAATAGTCATTTCTTTTTAGTTCTGAATAATATTCCATTGCTTGGATGGACCTCAGCTTATGAATTCACCTGCTAAAGGGCATCCTGGTTACCTCCAAGTTGTGGGAATTATGAATAAAGCTGCTATAAACATCTGTGTGCACGGTGTTGATTTATTTATTTATCATGGACATACATACATTTTCAAGTCCTTTGATACCAGTGAGTGCTTTTTCTAATCATAAATCTATACAGGGCACCTGGGTGGCTCAGTGGGTTAAGCCTTTGCCTACAACTCAGGTCATGATCTCAGGGTCCTGGGATCAAGCCCCTCATCGGGCTCTCTGCTCGGCAGGGAGCCTGCTTCCCCCTCTCTCTCTGCCTGTCTTTGCCTACTTGTGATCTCTCTTTCTCTTTGTCAAATAAATAAATAAAATCTTTTAAAAAATTAATCATAAATCAATACAAAGATAGCAGTCTTCACCTCCGCCATTATAGACCAGTCCCACTCTGCACAGCAACTCACATTAACAATTTGGAATGTGTTCTCCTACACATTTTTCTCTACATACATAGTTCTTTCCTTTCGCGTTTTAATAAAAACGGGACAGCGTGCATATATTTAAGGTGCATGTCAATCTGTTAAATATTGGTGGACTGTTACAATAGTTTCAGCCCCACTAGGGAGCATGTATTGTCAGATGCTGGGCACCAAGCATTGTGACCAGTGCTTCGTTTTCATCAGGTTTTGGGTGCTTCCTGAGTGCAAGACATTTTAGTAAATATGAAACACCTACTGTAGGTGCTACCAAGCCCTTAAGAACAAGTGTAGCTGTGCCAGATTTTTGCATATATCTCATTTAACTACGAAAGCAGGGAGTGAGCATCCATGTTCTGCCTAGGGTGGGGGGGGTCTGCCCCCTGCGAGAGGGGGGCATACAGGAGTAGGTAGAGGAGAGGAGGCGGCGGCTTCTTCTCCCGTGGACTGCAGACCCAGGGCGCCCG
The DNA here is from genome assembly GCF_963455335.1 of Martes martes. NCBI lineage: Eukaryota > Metazoa > Chordata > Mammalia > Carnivora > Mustelidae > Martes > Martes martes. Next base: position 83,561,889 of record NC_137901.1, read on the forward strand.
GAATGTCTAGGGGTAGAAAGAGGGGAAGGTCAGTCTGAGGACAAGACCGAGTAAAGGGCGAGGCACAGGTCCTGCAGACGGGTGAGCCCCGGGCTGTCCTGAGAGGCGGGGCCACGCGGATGGGCGGAGCCTGTATTGTCCGCTCCGCGGGGCATGCCGGGAGCCCCGCCCCCAACATGGCGTCTCACTGACAGTTGGCTGCTGAGCGGCAGAGGCGGGTCCTGCTCCTCAGGGCGGCGGCGGTGGTGGCGGGGCCGGGGTCTCCGGGGCCGGGGGCGGGGGGATGGCAGCTCGGACCGCCTAGGGCGGAGCTGCACAGGCGAGGCTGCGAGCGGGGCGCTGCAGGCGGGCGCGGCGGCTGCTGCTATGGACTGGTGATCTCGGCGGCTCCTGCTCGCGTCTCCCCCGGGCCGGGCGGCTGCTCCTCACCGTCAACCCCTCAGCCGGGGCCATGGGCTCGTCTGCGGCCGCGGCAGCTGCGGCGGCGGCGGCCGCGGACTCGGCGCAGTGGCTCTCGGTGAAGGAGGAGACCATCTTCCTGCACGACGGGCTGATCCGGGTCACCGACCTGGCGGAGCTGCCCAGCGAGATCCTCGGGGCCCCGGAGGCCGCCGACACCGACTTGGAGGTGAGCGAGGCTGCTCCCCCGCCTCTGCCAGCAGATTAGCCCACCCGCCCCGCATCCCCGGGGTCGGGCCGTCACGCTCTGTCTCACCCCCACCCCGAGGCCCCCCGAAGGCTACCCCGGCAGGTGTGTGGGCGCGGGGAGGACAGGTGGGGGGCCGCGGCCGCAGGTCCGCAGCCCGCCCGCCTCCCTGCCTCCTCGGGGCCTCCAGCCCGCTGGGGATTGCATTTGTGGTTTCATTCTGAGCGTTCCGACACCCGGCATTTTATTAGACTATCACCCGGCAGGGCCTTCACGCCCTGGCTCTCTCTCCCCTCCCCCATGGACCCCCTGGACTCACTTCCAGGGCACACCCAGGTTGCTTAGCTTGGGGGACATTTTAATTTTAACGTTGTATACCTCACCTTTTCTCATTCCCAGTTCTATGTTGATTTTTCTTCCCCTCCGGGGGAGGGTATTGGCAGCTGTCGGTCCGTGATGGGCAATCCAGCAACTTCTCTGTGTCGTGCCTCGGATTGACACGGGGCCTTTGTCAGGGAAGCGGGCGGTGTGGACAGCGAGGGTGATGCTACAGGGGCCCTCCGTGCGCTCTCTGCAAAGGGTCACGGGCGCTTTAGGCCTCAAGGCCTTCCTGAGCTCTGGGGGTCGCGGCTTAGGAACTGTGGCAGGTGCAAAAGCAAATCTCCGCATTTGTGCTGCTGCTGGGTTTGGGGGCAGAAGGAAACCGAATATGCTCGGTTGATTAGAACTTTCCACCGACTTCACTTGGTGTCGTGTTTGCCCAGAGGTGGGAATACTGGCAGTATCATTTCATCGAGGCCAGTCGATGCTGACGCTGCACCCCCTCCACTTTGTGGGGTGATATTTTGATGTGTAGGTAGCATGGGGTGTCATGAAATTCTTACTGTCGCAAGGAGGACTCCCTGGGGTAGGGCGCGGAGAGGATGGCCTGTCTTCTGGCTAAAAACGGAATGCGAAGAATCTTTTGTGTTTTGCGGTTTTGCATGCACTTTGGCTTTCAGCACAAGGAGCGTTTATAGAAATGGATTAAAACCCATTACTGTGTGTTTCTGGAAACGGTAGTGATCCGATCGCGTTGGCCAAGACGTTTGTTTGGGCGTGCTTGAGATGCGAATGCGTTCCACTGTGTTTTGTGTCTGGATTTGAGGTTGAGGTTGCAGCATTACCGTTGTGAACTCTTAATTGACTTATTTTATAGTCTAGCCACCCAAAAGGGAAGATACAAGTTGATAGGGAATTCCTAATATAGGATTATGGTTTTCTTGTGTCTCATTTGGGCCTATTCTAGAAAAAGCAAGTGTCTGAGTGTCTTATTGGCTTGAAAACTCAAAGGGTATCATGGTATGATGGTGGAATCTTTTTATTTAATTGACTTTGTTGAATGTGAAATGTGGAAAGTGGATGCTCTTTGTTCCTTAGAGACTAAGTTCGCAGATCCCAAAATTTCGTATGTATGTAATATATTTATTTTTAGTATTAAAAAGGTAGGAGTAGTTAAAAATACCTGAGCTCTTAAGTTGGCTTTCCTAAGATGTTTACTGCACAAATGTATTACTTGTCAGCGCTTTCCACAGAAGAATGATCTTAAAGAAAACCTTCCTGGCTTGGATTTTAGACTTTTAAAAAACTCTTAAAGAAAATGTATGTTCTGACCTTTCAGAAACCTGTATGTGTATGGATAATAAATATGACTGTCAGTGGTAAGGAACTTTTTCATTTCTTTCTATATATTACATTGGCTGTATTGTATCAGTAGAAATGGATAGCTAAGAATGTTTTTGTGGCCGTTAGATCCGTGTTTGAGTGGGTGTATTCACGTTTAGTTATTTAATTATAATATTAAGTATATCCTGTGTGTCAGACATCATCTTACTTAGTTCCTAAAAGGATTCTAGTAGCTAACTACTGTTACCTATTGTAACAACTATAAATGTTGCGCCTATTGTGCAGGTGAGGCAAGCAAAATGCAGAGTAAGTATGTGACTTGCTCAAGATCACACACAGAGAGCCTGGGCGTTAACCCAAGTCTTTTGATCTCTAAATGTTTGCTCCTGATTGTAATATCCTCCTTGCGTGTATGACATTCATATTTGTAATTATCTAAAATTTCATAACTGGCTAAAGTTAGGGTAGTAAACAGATATTTTTATGTCCTTTGTAGTAATGTATTCTTTTTCATATTTGAGGAAGATTAGAGGTTCATCAGCTTTTTAAAAAAACTAACTTTTGAGAGGTGCCTGGTGGCTCAATGAAGCATCTGCCTTTGGCTCAGGTCATGATCCCAGGGTCCTGGGATTGAGTCCTGCATCAGGCTCCCTGCTCAGCCGGGAGCCTGCTGCTCCCTCTCCCGCTCCCCCTGCTCATGTTCTCTCTCTCTCACTCTCGCAAATAAATAAATAACATATTTTAAAAAAATAAATAAAAAACAAACTTTTGAAATGCCGCCACCCCTAACCCCTATGAGGTACACTCTTCTAACCCTCTCCTTCCAGGGGACATCTGGCTAACCAATGGCCATTTCATCACAGGGTTTTCTAGTTAGATAGACTCCTTCAGTTGACAGTTTTGGATTAGGACAAATTTGGATTAAGCTGACTAATTTAAGATTGGCAACCTTAATGCAGAAGTGTGCACTAACTGCAGTAGATTCTCAGAATTTTAGAGCAAGAAGGGGCCTTGGAGATAATAATCACTTTCCTCATTTTAGAGAGAAGTTATCTGAGGTCAGGAGAGGTTATAGCTCGGTGGTAAAGCTAGTTATGGCAGGACAGATGAATAGATCCTGACTTTCCTGCCTTTGAATTCCAGTGTTCTTTTCACTTTGCAAGTGCTGCTCCAAGTTAAATGTCAATTTGAAAAAAGAACCCATCCTACAAAGTGGATCAACATTGACTTAACATTTTAATTTAAGCAATAGCATAGCATTTAAATTAAACATTTTCTTACTGGGGTGGTGGCTCAGTTGGTTAAACGACTGCCTTCAGCTCAGGTCATGATCTCGGGGTCCTGGGATCGAGTTCCACATCCAGCTCCCTGCTCAGCGGGGAGCCTGCTTCTCCCTCTTCCACTCTCCCTGCTTTGGTTCTCTCTCTCTCTGTGTCAAATAAATAAATAAAACCTTAAAAAATTTTTTTTCTTTCTAATGAATTTTAAACAGAAGTGTTTTTTAAAGTTTATTTTTTTTTAATAATGTCTACACCCAAGGTGGGGTTTGAACTCACGACCTAAGATCAAGAATCGCATGGTCTTCTGACTGAGTCAGACAAGCCCCTCAGAATTTATTTTTTTAAAATGAATAAATAATGTGTAATCAAATTTCTTCAACAAGTGTTTGTGGAATTCAGAAGTGAGCAAGGACCCACTGTCCGGGGCGTTGAGGATGCAGCAGAGGATAAAATAAAATCTTTGTCTTGAAAAGACTTTTATTTTAGTGGGAGGATATAGACAATAACAAATAATCAAATACATTTATATATATGTATATGTAATACCTCAAATGATAATTTCTGGGGAGGCGATTACAGCTGGGTAGGAGGAATGGGGTGTAATGGTGGGGAAGGGTTCCCATGGGATGGGCAGGAAAGGAAAGCACAGAATGGCATTTGAGCAGAGCCCTGAAGGAGGTGAGAGGGTACCCAAATGGCTGCTGGGGAAAGTATCTCCTAGACAGAGGACAGCAAGAGCCAAGTCCCTCAGGGGGAAACATCTTTAGTATCCTTAGTTTGGAGCTCTGAGCCTAGTAAGCCAAGGGGAAGAGGAGAATGATAGAAGATGGGGGGTAGGGGATGCCGATTAAGTAAGGCTGTTAGATAAGGACTTTGAATGTATTAGAAATGCAGAGTGAGGTTTTTTTCTTGGTGTTTAAAATAGCTACCTGTATTTTAATTTCTTATTGTTGGCAGAAAGTGAAAGCATGTAGGAAATTATTTTTTTAAGTGTGAAATAAATATAAATTTAAGAGAAATTTTAAAAAACTTAAAAATGACTTAAAAATGATAACTCAAATATTTCATTTTGTATTACATGTCATAGAACATTAGTCTTTTTTTTTTTAAGGGAATTTTTAAGGAAAAAACCAGCTTATTTGTGGAAGTTCTAAAAGGTTTCTGCTTCCTATCTCAGTTTTCTTTACAAACTCCAGTGGGGAAAGGCCTTGCACATATGGATGTTGACAGAGAAGCTGATTAACTTGCCCAAATTGACCAAGATATTTTGTACCCTACAGTTTAATTTTGAACTCAGACATTTCAGCTAATATTTCTTATTTTCCATTGTGTGTGTGTGTGTGTGTGTGTGTTTATAAGAACCCACCCCATCCCTACACCCTCACACCAATGCACAATACTTGAACATGAAAAAAAAAAAGACTTGAACATGAATGTTCATAGGAGCTTTATTTGTGCTTGCCAAAAGCTGGAAGCAATCTAAAGGTCCATCAGCAGGTGGATGGATAAACAAGTATGATTTATACTCAATGGAAGAAGTTAGACAAATAGGAATAATATTGTAAGATTTCACTTATGTGAAATTCTAGAAAATACAAACTAATTGGTAGTGACTGGGAGCAGATCAGTGGTTGCCTGGGGATGAAAGTGGACTAGAAGGGATGGGAAGAGGGATTACAAAAGTACATGAGGTAAAGAAAATGTGGTCCATATATACAATGGAATATTACTCAGCCATCAGAAAGGATGAATACCCAACTTTGGCATCAACATGATTAGGACTGGAGATTATGCTGAGTGAAATAAGTCAAGCAGAGAAAGTCGATTATCATATGGTTTCACTTACTTGTGGAGCACAAGGAATAACATGGAGGACGTTTGGAGAAGGAAAGGAAAAGTGAAGGGAGGAAAATCGGAGAGGGAGATAAACCATGAGAGACTGTGGACTCCGAGAAATAAACTGAGGGTTTTAGAGGGGAGGGGGACTGGGGAGATGGGTGAGCCTGGTGGTGGGTATTAAGAAGGGCATGTGTTGCATGGAGCATTGGGTGTTATACTCAAACAGTGAATCTTGGAGCACTACATCAAAAACTAATGATGTACTGTATGGTGACTAACAGCACAATAAAAAAAATTGGATAAAAAAAAGTACAGAAGGAAAATTTTCAGGTGATGGATATGTTCCCTGTTTCGACTATGGTGATGGTTTCATGGTTGTATATATACGTATGCCAAAACTCATCAAATTGTACATTTTAAATATGTGTGGTTTATTGTATGCCTGTTCTATTTCTTTAAAACAAATGAACAAACCCCGTGCAAGCCCAGAATGCTTTACTGATACTGTTTAGGAAATGAAAAAAGGCTCAGGAGACTTTTTTGTTCATTGTTTGTTATTTTGCTTTGTAAGGGAAGGAGTCGATCAACTGGAATAAGTTAAGGCTTTGAATACTTAGGACACATTCAGATGAAACCTTTGAGATTATAAGTTAGATTTATAAATGTTGGTCTATTCTCCTAGGAGAATACCACCAGCCTGTTTATCCTTTGGTCAGATTCCTTTGGAAGCGGTTTATATACTTTTCTAGAATTCCAGATTATAAATTTGGAAGAGGTAATGAATAAATCAATAAAACTACCTTTGCTCGTGAGTAAAGTTAATTACAGCGTAAGTAATGAGCACTGGAAGAAGAGTCATTGAATCTGTGAGCTTGGGCAAAGGGCTCACCCAGCCCTCAGGTTTGGTTGGCTAGCTATAAAGTTAGAATGAAGTATCTTATGGGTGGGGGGGGGAGCAGTATTTGCCTAGAGGTCAAAGTCAGGTTTAAAGAATCAGATTGGGACTGAAATTCTGGCTCTGCCCCGTACTAGCTGTGTGACTTTGGGCAAGTTCCATAGCTTTAGTAATCCCTGGTTTCTTCTTCCACTGCAACTTCATCGTCATTGTCCCCACCTCTACTTACTGCCATGACCACAGCGTCAGCATGTTGGGTGCCAGGCTCTGTGCTAAGCACTTCACACTCATTATCTCATTCAGTCCTCGCAAAAACTTTATAAGGTTGTTACTATGGCTATCCTTATTTTACAAAGAAGGAGACTGTGGCACAGAAGTAAAGTAACTTGACAAAGATCATACAGTTAGTAGCAAAGCTGAGAGGGAAATAGATCTGTCCAGCCCTAGCCCAGGGTCCAGGCTCGAAAATTATTATGTTACATGCTGTAAAAGGGGAGTAATAATAGGGTTAATGGAAGGGTTAGATAAGGAGGGTTGTGATTATATACTTACAGTGTGTATGGACTGTCTGTATAAGGTCCTACGTTGCTGGAAAGTTGTTTTTTGCATATTCAGTCAGCTGTCCATTTTATAGGAAAGCAAAACTGTGCCATTGACAGAATTTTTTTTCTCTTTTAGTGAATAGTGGAGATGGTAGGGGATGTGTGTGTGTGTGATCCCTCTGGAATTTTCTTCCTTCCCATCTTTTTTGCAGTATGGCTAAATAAATCAGTTTTGATTATTATCTGTCTTCTTGGCTTCCATATTGACTGTCACAAAGTGCCACCTGTTGGCCCGGGCTACTGGACGGATTGTCCTGCACCTGTTCTTTCCTAAGTCATAAGGTACCTGTGGTGATAATTATGAAAGGCTTGTCAAGTCCTGAAAGGGCCCCGTGCTCTGTCTTCCCTCCCCCTTTCCATCTTGTCTTACAATGGTGCTTGCGGGATGAGCACAAGGAGTGTAGTCTGCTTTGTAAGATGTTTAGTCATTAGCTGTAGACAAATGTAAATAACAGCAGGTGATCCACTGTGGGACAAATGGAGAGAGGACTGAAGATATCGTATGACTATTACTTTGATCCTGCCTTTTTAAACACAATTTATGTATCCATTAACATATTTTTTAATTTTAATTTTTACCCATTAAAAAGTTTTAAAATGAAAGCATGATTTTATATCTGTATAAAAAATGGAAAAACCAATGAAACTGAAGTGCCTTTTGTGCACCGTTCCTCATCCTGGTCTCCATCTACTCCTCACCACTGTTAAATCAGTGCTCAAATTTTTAAGATATTAGGATCATTTTTTTAAAAAAAGATTTTATTTATTTTGTTTTTAAAGGTTTTGTTTACTTATTTGACAGAGAGAGACACAGTGAAAGTGGGAACACAAGCAGGGGGAGTGAGAGAGGGAGAAGCAGGCTTCCCGCTGAGCAGGGGGCCCGATGCAGGGCTCGATCCCAGGGCCCTGGTATCATTACCTGAGTAGAAGGCAGATGCCCAATCACGAGGCCACCCAGGTGCCCCCAAAGATTTTATTTTTAAGCAATCTCTACACCCAGGGTGAGGCTTGAACCCATAACCCCAAGATCAAGGGTTGCATGCTCTACTGACTGAGCCAGCTGGGTGCCCACGATCATTTTTGAATGTGTACTTTTATGTGTGTTTTTGTGCATGCATACTTTTTAATATTTTTTTCTGTCTTACAGAAAAGATGTGATGCTAGGCATATCTTTTCATAACCTTTTTTTTTAAGTCAATGATATGTTTTGATCTTCCTATGTCTCCATATACAGATCTACCACATTTTTTTGAAGTGCTGCATGGGATTCCAGAAACACTAGCCTATTTAGCCATTCCCCGACTGATGGGTATCTTAGTTTCCTGTTGCTATGCTAACAAATCATCACACACTTAGTGGCTTAAAACAACACAAATTTATTTCTGCATTTATTCTTACGTTTCTGGAAACCGGAAGTCCAAAATGAGTCTCGCTGGGCTGTCATCACATGTCTTCTCTGACTGGCTCCTCCAACATCCCTTTTATAAGGACCCCCTCTCCCCCACAACCCCCACCCAGGATAATCCAGGCTCATCTCTCCATCTCAGGATCCTTAATTTAATCATACCCGCAAGTCCTTTTTGCCATCCAAGGTCACATTTACAGGTCCTGGGGATTAGGACTTAAATATCTGGTTGGGCGGGGGGGTCATTATTCATGCTGCCATGTTTTCAGTTTTTCACTTTTTTTTTTTTAAAAGATTTTATTTATTTATTTGACAGACAGAGATCACAAGTAGGCAGAGAGGCAGGCAAGGTGGGGGGGAGCAGGCTCCCCGCTGAGCAGAGAGCCCGATGCGGGGCTCGATCCCAGGACCCTGGGACCATGACCTGAGCTGAAGCCAGAGGCTTTAACCCACTGAGCCACCCAGGCACCCCAGTTTTTCACTATTTTTAAAGAAGATTTTATTTATTTATTTATTTGAGAGAGAAAGAGAGTGGGAGGTGGGGAGGAGCAGAGGGAGAGGGACAAGTAGACCCCGTGCTAAGTGCAGAGCCCAATGCGGGCCTGGATCCTATGACCCTGAGATCATGACCTGAACTAAAACCAACAGTCAGACACTCAACAGACTGAGCCACGCAGGCCCCCCCTTCAGTTTTTCACTCTTTTTTTTTTTTTAAGATTTTTTTAAAAATTTATTTATGTATTGACAGATAGAGATTACAAGTAGGCAGAGAGGCAGGCAGAGAGAGAGAGGAGGAAGCAGGCTCCCTGTTGAGCAGAGAGCCCGATGTGGGGCTCGATCCCAGGACCCTGGGATCATGACCTGAGCCGAAGGCAGAGGCTTTAACTCACTGAGCCACCCAGGCGCCCCCAGTTTTTCACTCTTAAAACCCGTCCTTCAGTGCATGCCCTTGCATGCCTGTTGTGCACATGTTGGACTATTTCTGTAGAGCAGTTCCTGAGAAGGAGAATTGCTGGGTCATAGGTGACCATTTTAAATTTTAATAGATATTGCCAAATTGCTCTCCGAAGTGACTGTATTAGTTTATACTCCGGAGTAATAATGTTTGGTAGGACCTCCTTTCCTTATACCCTCATAGAGATTATTTTAGAACTTACAGATTTGCTTGATTTTATCCTTTGCTTAAGCCAATGGTGCTCGCTCCAAAAGAGGAAGCCACTAGATGTAACTAGGTACCTGGCAATACATGCTGAACCACGGTCCTCTGGAAGAAGCCAGAATGTTCCGTTAGTGCCGCCTGGCTCTTATCACTTCACTTCAGAGGCCCTCTCTTGCGGCTTGATCTTCTTTGCTCCTGACATATACTCATTTTGGTCTGTAATCCAGTTAATACAGACCATGTCCATATTAGGCAGGAGAGAGCAGCTTCTTAATTCTGATGGTCTGGGGCTGCTGCCAGACTCGAGTCGTGCCAGGGAGCTGCCCACTCTGGGAAGAGACCCACTGGCCCCTGCAGTGTGTTCAGAGTGCATGGTAGTCGTTAGGCAGACTGTTTAGACACAGCTTGTCTTAAAATTTTCTCTCTTGGGGCGCCTGGGTGGCTCAGTGGGTTAAAGCCTCTGCCTTCGGCTCAGGTCATGATCCCAGGGTCCTGGGATCGAGCCCCGCATCGGGGCTCTCTGCTCAGCAGGGAACCTGCTTCCCCCTCCCTCTCTCTCTGCCTGACTCTCTGCCTGCTTGTGATCTCTATCTGTCAAATAAATAAATAAAATCTTTTAAAAAAAAAATTTTCTCTCTTATGTGCCAGTATAAAGGGTAATTCTACTTTTCTTTTTAACTTGTATGAGAAATAACTGACATTAAGTTAATTGTGTTTTTATGTTACTCAAAACTTTCCTGCTTATAAGGAAGTAATACATGGATATTGTAGAAAATCGAGAAAACACCTATTGTGTAAGAGAGAGAAGAAATATCCTTTGATTGTACCATCCAAAAAGTTATATTAATTAATTTTTTACTATTTCCTTCAGTTCGTATTTTTTATATATAAACAAAATTGAGATTATATGCTATATACAGTTTTATATCCTTTAACCACTTATTGGGAGCAATTTTGTCAAATTAGGTTTAAAAACTCAATTTATTTTATTCATTTTATTTATTTTTCTAAGTAATCTCTATACCCAATGTGGGGCTTGAACTCATAACGCTGAGATTAAGAGTCACATGTCACATGCCCAGGGTGCCTGGGTGGCTCAGTCAGTTGAGCATCTGCCTTTGACTCTGGTTGTGATCCTAGGGTCCTGGGATCGAGCCCCGCATCAGGCTCCCTGCTCAGAGGGGAGCCTGCTTCTCCTTCTCCTATTCCCCCTGCCTGTGCTCTCTTTCTCTCTCTCTGTGTCAAATAAATAAATAAAATCTTAAAAAGGAAAAAAAAGTCACACTCTCTATCAATTAAGTCAGCCAGGGGCCCCTAAAAACATAATTTTTAATGGCTGCATAGTAATTCATGGATGTAGTATAGTTGTCTTGCTGTACCTTACAGCATTTTCCTCACATCTGCTATTTTTTCAAAGTTTATTTAAGTAATTGCTATACCAGCATAGGGCTCCAACTCATAACCCTAAGCTTAAGAGTTGTGTGCTCTACTGACGGAGGCAGCCGGGCGCTCCACATCTGCTATTTTATTTTATTTTATTTTTTGCATCAAAAAGTGACATTTATTCAAAGAAAAAAAAAAAGACAAGATGTCCATCCCTTGGCTCCCTTCCCTCCCCCCTCCTGCTCCTCTTCAGCCCCCCAGACTGAACCCTGGGTGGGCCTAGTAGCAGGACAGCCCCTCAGATGAGGTCAGCGACATTGAGGGGCATCTCTTCAATGGAGGTGTTGTAGAAGGTCTCCATGTCTCAAAGAGTCCTCTTGTCTTCTTCTGTCACTATGTTAATAGCCACACCCTTACCGCCAGGTCGTCCACCACGACCAATTCTGTGGATGTAGTTTTCCCTGTTGGTGGGAAGGTCATAGTTGATGACTAAAGAAACCTGCTGCACATCAGTGCCTCTGGCCTAGGTCAGGGGAGAGGACACGTCAGCATGAGCACGAGGAGGGGACACGATTGAGCCAGAGGGACTAGAGTGAGTGTAGGCAGCCAAAGGAAGGCAAAGGAAACAGACATGCCCTCTCCCCAAGCAACCTCAGGCATGCCAGGTCGTCTTCCAAGTTGCTACTTTACTGAAGAGGGACACAAGTGGGCTATTTTATTTATTTATTTTAGAGAGTGTGTATGCGGGGGAGAGAGAAGGGAAGGACTGGGGGGAGATAAGGAAATTCCCTGCTGAGTGGGGAGCCCAACCTGGGACTTCATCCCAGGACTCTGAGATCATGACCTGGGCCAAAATCAAGAGTCAGATGGTCAACTGAGTGAGCCCCCTAGGCACCCCCTCATCTGCTATTTTAAAGATAATTCCAGCTTAGAGGAGGTCAAAAAATGTTTAGTGTTTAGTGTTACTTGTTTCATAAAGTTTGGTAAATTAGGTATTTGTAGTGGTTATTAAAGCGTGTTTCTGCGATCCATTACTGCTAGACAGTTTATATTTTAAGGGGATCTTTATCGTGCTGTATGATTCCTCTCCTGATAATGTTGAATATTTCTGAGGAGCTTTGAGTTTATAAAGTGCTATTAAGAACAATTGTAGAATAATTAATGTTCCATGATGGGACACTTGGGGTGGACACTCTTGAATCCCTCATGTTTCTACTGAAACCTGCGGTTGGCCGAATTACTAGGTCATAGCACAGTTTGTAGCAATTTTAGATTAACAATAAGAAGATGTGTAATTTGCAAACCATTTTATGCAAATTGTAGGTTTAGTAATTCTAATAACTACAGAAGCGTCATTCGAGTAGTGGTTTTATACCAACAAAATATTAACGTTCAGCTTGGTTTGTAATAGATCTTTCCTGTGTTTACTATATTTGCTTTGTGCTTTGTAGTTTGCGTTACTGATTTCAAATGAACAAAGACAAATATAATAGATGTAACTATTTACAGGGCAGACTAGAAAATCTGGATCTCCTATCTCTATTCATATGTTTGCTTTTCTTACTGTTGAAGTAAAATAATTAAGAATATTAAAGGACAGGGGCGCCTGGGTGACTCAGTGGGTTAAGCCTCTGCCTTCGGCTCAGGTCATGATCCCAGGGTCCTGGGATTTTGAACCTCAGAAATAGAATCCAGGTACCATCTGTAGAATCTAGGGAATCTGTGAGTTAGAATGGGGAAAATTTTATCTTCATTTACTCCTACCTTAGGTGAAATTCAGCATTTCCTTCAATTATGAATATAGTAGAATCCTAGTAGTACTGGTGGAACCCGTGACTTTGTATGACCAGTAGAAATCATAGACATTTTCATATCATATTGTAGATGTTGAACATATCTTGAAATAGTGTTTATGCTCACCATCACTTAGAAATTATGGTAAATATTGGGTCTTGTTATTCAATATACTGAGAATGAAGCTCCTATATTGATAGCACAAATAAAACATTTTGGTAACTGTATTTCAGTATACTGTAATTGGAGCTTATAATCCCAGGTATTTTATTTTACACATTTACAAATGTTATCTGAGAAGGGTGGACAGGCTCCACCGAAAGCAAATGGTGAAGGGCCCCTGAGATAGCCTTTCTTTTTCCCAGCATCTCCTATTTTAGTTCAAGTTTGCTGAAGACCTGCATAGTTTGCAATTTTCTGAAATAAAAGTGGCCACATTTTTGAAACTCCTTAAGTAGAAAATGTTATCCTCCTACAAATTTTTCCATTACCTACTGACTGCAAGCTTTTAACTAGTAGTAGTTGTCTTGGATAATCTGATTTTTGTTCATGTGTCAAACATGTATCATTAATAGGGAAGCTGTTTTTTAAGACAATAAAATACCCCCTAAGAAATGACAGGATTCTTTTGAGATAGAACAGTTTTTTTTTTCCCCACCAGATAATTTGGAATTTTCCCTTGTCTGAGGAGAATGTTTGCCAACTGAGGCTATATGAATAGAAATTCATTAATATACTTTACATCAGGATATTCTGTTGCTAATAAAAAGCCATTTTAAACAAGTGGAGGCAACTAGTAATAGTTGATATCTCGGGGGAAACATTTTTTAAAATCCTAGATTCATTTGCTTTCATTTCTCAGTAGAGTATAATTATATACTTCTGGTTTCTTTTGTTGTTCAAATTGTTACTTTGTGTTTATATTGTCAAAGTTCGGAAGTTTTACTTAAATAGCCTCCAGAACTGTGTTCTCCAGTTGGTAGCTACCTTTCACATGTGGCCATTGAGCCCTTGAAATGTGGCTACTTGGGATTGAAATGTGCTGAAAGTATAAAATAGACATCAGATTCTGAAGACTTCATGTAAAAAAATATGTGAAAGATCTCAATTTTTTAAAAAAGATATTATTTATTTATTTGGCAGACAGGGAAAAAGCACAAGCAGGAGGAGTGGCAGGCAGAGGGAGAGGGAGAAGCAGGCTCTTTGCAAAGCAGGGAGCCAGATGTGGGACTCCATCCCAGGACCCTGGGATCGTGACCTGAGCTTAAGGCAGACGCTTAACCATCTGAGCCACCCAGGCGCCAGATCTCAATATTTTATATTGATTAAATATTGAAATGAAAATGTTTGGATAATGTGTTAAGTAAAATATATTATTTAAATTAAAATATATTAAAACTTTCTTTTTACTTTTTTTTTAAGATTTTATTTTTAAGTAATCTCTACACCCAATGTGGGACTTGAACTTAAAACCTTGAGATCAAGAGGGGCATGTTCTACAGACTGAGCTAGCCAGGCATTCCCTTTTTACCTTTTTATTTTTTATTATTTATTCATCTTGTCTATCTGAGAAAGAGAGGGAGCTGGTGTAGGGGGAGGGGCAGAGGGAGAAAGGGAATTTTTTTTAAAATTTATTTAATTATTTTTATTAACATATAATGTATTATTTGCCCCAGGGGTACAGGTCTGTGAATCATCAGGATTACACACTTCACAGCACTCACCACAGCATGTACCCTCCCCAGTGTCCATAACCCAACCACCCTCTCCCTACCCACCCCACCCCCTAGCAACCCTCAGTCTCTTTTGTGAGATTAAGAGTCACTTATGGTTCGTCTCCCTCCCAATCCCATCTTGTTTCCATTTTTTCTTCCCTACCCCCCAGACCCCCAGCCCTGCCTCTCAAATTTCTCATATCAGAGAGATCATATGATAAATGTCTCTGAGAGAGAGAATCTTAAGCAAACTCCATGCCCAGCATAAAGCGCAGCTCAGGGCTCCGTCTCATGACCCTCAGAACGTGACCTGGGCAGAAATCAAGAGTCAAACACTAACCGACTGAGCCACCCAGGTGCATGCCCCCCTTCACCTTTTTAACTGTAGCTCCTGGAAAATATTAAATTCCATATATGTCTAACATATTTCTATTGGACAGTACTTCTTTTTTCTTTTTTTTAAAGATTTTATTTATTTATTTGTCAGAGAGAGAGAGAGAGAGAACGCGAGCGCACAGGCAGACAGAGTGGCAGAGGGAGAAGCAGGCTCCCTGTGGAGCAAGGAGCCCGATGTGGGACTCGATCCCAGGACACTGGGATCATGACCTGAGCCGAAGGCAGCCGCTTAACCAACTGAGCCACCCAGGTGTCCCAGGACAGTACTTCTTTTTACAGAGGTCAGCAAACTATGGCCCTCAGGATCATATCTAGCTGTCTTTTTTTTTTTTAATTAAATTTAATTTTTTCAGTGTTCCAAGATTCATTGTTTATGCACCACACCCAGTGTTCCATGCAATACCTGCCCTCCTTACTACCCACCACCAGGCTCACCCATTGCCCCCTCTCCAGAACCCTCAATTTGTTTCTCAGAGTCCATAGTTTCTCATGCTTTGTCTCCCCCTCCAATTTATCCCAGTTCACTTTTCCTTTTCTTCTCCTAATGTCTTCCATGTTTTTCCTTATGCTCCACAAGTAAGTGAAACCGTATGGTAATTGACTTTCTCTGCTTGATTTATTTCACTCAGCATAATCTCCTCCAGTCCCATCCATGCTGATACAAAAGTTGAGTATTCATCCTTTCTAATGGCTGCATAATAGTCCATTGTATATATGGACCATATTTTCTTTATCCATTCGTCTGTTTGAAGGGCTCTTTCCACAGTTTGGCGACTGTGGCCATTGCTCTAGCAGTCTGTTTTTTATAAATAAAGTTTTATTGGGACAAAACCATTAATTTACCTTCATGCTACAATGCAGAGTTGAATGAATGGTTGTGACAGAGACCTCATGACCACCAGATCGTCGGCGGGTTTTCGTTTACACTATTTTCATTTCATCCTTTCAGTGGTTCTGTGAAGCAGTAGAGGAGATATTATTTCAGGGAAAATTTTTTGAGAAGCCAAGTGATTTGTCCAAGGTCATGTAATTAGTTAGTGCTAGGGTTAGAACTCTAGTGCTGAGTGATTTTCCACTGTACTTCTCCTATTTAGGTAACACTTGAGCTGATAACCTGTTATCTCTGAGACAGTAGTTAATGGCTACTATTTGAAATAAGAGCTACACAGCCAGGCCTACACATAGCTGCCAGAGTAATCTTCCTCAAGCTAACAGTTATGTTACCTCCTTGCCCAAACCTTCTGTAGTTCCCTGTGAACTAAAATAATAATTCAAGGTTGCTATGGTTTGGTTCCATTCTGCCTTTCCGGCCTTTTATCTCATTACTCTCTATCCCCCCAGGGACATATATTTCACAGACTCTCTACATTCTCTCCTACAGTCGTGGCTCAGGGTCCCATTGCTCTGGGGAGCCCAAACTCCACTTTTGGAACCCTGCTCTTTATCCTTCAAGATGTAGATCAAGTGGCATTCCTTCATGAAAGTTTCATGATGCCTACAGTTAGGAACAATTACCCTCTCTATTTCTTACATTGCCTTATAAAGTTATTTATGTGCATGCTTGATCTCCCTTACTATATTATAATCTCTTGGAAATTAACCACTTCTTAGTTTACATTATGGTGTATCTACTAACATAGCTCAGACAGTAGATGTGGATTGAACTGAATGCAAAAAAGGGCATTTAGAACAAATTGGAAAGGGTGGGATTAAATAAATAATACCACAAATTGAGGACATAGGTTAATGGAGAATAAGATAAGAATAGGCAGTTATTTTTTTTTAAAGATTTTATTTATTTATTTGACAGAGAGCACAAGTAGGCAGAGATGTAGGCAGAGAGAGAGAGGAGGAAGCAGGCTCCCTGCTGAGCAGAGAGCCCGATGCGGGGCTTGATCCCAGGATCCTGGGATCATGACCTGAGCTGAAGGCAGAAGCTTAACCCACTGAGCCACCCAGGCACCCCTAGGCAGTTATTTTTGATGAACTGAAGTAGTGTAGGTGAGACTTTAGGAATTTTAATTGTAGTTATGATTTGCACTTTAGATAACAGAACATATCACAACAGTTGTCATAAATGTTGTTAATGCTGGGATGTGGATAAGCATTATGGAATTAAGACCCTTGATTTTGGGGATGCTGGGGTTAAATGTCTACTTTTGCTCGGGTCATGATCTTGGGGTCCTGGGATTGAGTCCCATGTCGGGCTCCTTGCTCAGCAGGGAGCCTGTTTCTCCCTCTGCTTGCTGCTCCCCCTACTTGTGCTCTTTCTCTCTGACAAATAAATACACAAAATCTTTAGGAAAAAAAAAAAAAGAAAGACCCTTAATTTTGTATAGAACCTAACAAATTTTGCATAGAGAATAATGAATTCCCGAGAGATTTATGAAAATAGCTTAATTAGATAGAGTTAATTGAAAATACCTTACTTTGATCATCATTCTAAAAATCTTTTTTTTTTTTTTTAAAGATCTTATTCATTTATTTGATAGAGAGAGACACAGTGAGAGAGGGAACACTAGCAGGGGGAGTGGGAGAGGAAGAAGCAGGCTCAATCCCAGGACCCTGGGATCATGACCTGAGCCCAAGGTGGAAGCTTAATGACTGAGTCACCCATGTGCCCCCATTCTAAAAATCCTTATTCAAGTGAATTTTTGTTTAACTTAATTGTTCCATGGTTAGGTAGTGACCTTAAGCACTGTTTTTTAAGATGTTATTTTTTTTTTAAAGATTTTATTTATTTATTTGAGAGAGAGACAGTGAGAGAGAGCATGAGAGGTGAGAAGGTCAGAGGGAGAAGCAGACTCCCCATGGAGCTGGGAGCCCGATGCGGGACTTGATCCCGGGATCCCGGGACTGTGACAGGAGCGGAAGGCAGTTGGTTAACCAACTGAGCCGCCCAGGCGCCCCTAAGATGTTATTTTTAAGTAGTCTCTATACCCAATGTAGGACTCTTAACTCACAACCCCAAGATTAAGACTTGCATGGTCTACTGACTGAGCCAACCAGATGCCCTGAACTTGAGCATGACTGTATTTATTTTGAACATTTCCGTGTAGAGATTTTTTTTTCAGGGATTTCAGTGAAATGTGTCTATCAGCTTTTATGGAATGGCAGTGCCTTGAGGACTGGAACTGTCAAGAACTTATTTTATAGAGTTTAGCATGATCAGTTACTGATTAGCATGATAAGCCTGCTAGTCATAATTTATTTAAAATACATTAAAATTATTATATAACATATATTATATAACAATATATAATATACAATAAATTAAAATTAATATGTAACATACTTTAAAATTTTTAAATTAAAATGTTAGAATTTTAGAAAATTTCAGGGCGCCTGGCTGCCTCAGTCAGTAGAGCATAAGACTCTTGATCCTGGGATTGTGAGTTTGAGCCCCACATTGGGTGTAGAGATTATGTAAAATCCTTGGGATGCCTGGGTGGCTCAGTCAGTTAAGTGTCTGCCTTCGACTCAGGTCATGATCCCAGGGTCCTGGGATTGAGCCCCACATCTGGCTTTCTGCTCAGCGGGGAGTTTGCTTCTCCCTTCTACTCTTCCCTCCCCGCTGCTCTCTCTCAAATAAATAAAATCTTAAAGAAAAAAAAAGAATTTTAGAAAATTTGCAAGATGTAAGAAAATGCAAAGAAGAAAATAAGATCACTTATATTACTACCACCTAGACATAAGTATAGTTCATATTTTCATGTTTTCCCCTCCAGACATTTTTGTATGCATGTACACTACATGCATATTCTAGGCAATTAGAATCATTGTATATACATTTTTCCCTGTCCTTTTCACTTAACATTGATGCTATTTGAGGGATATTTCTCCATTTTCAGTATTGTTGACAACATAGTTTTTAATACCTGCATAGATATTAAAGTCTGCATGGTATTTCATTATATGGATGTTCAATGATTATTTACCCAATCCTTTATTTGGATATTTAGTTGAATATTTATCAATTCTGTTGTTAACTTTAAAAATTAGTGAAAAAATTTTTTTTATAAATAGTGATACTCTTCTAAGTAGGCTACAACACACATATATATCCATTAAGATTATTTACTGAGTCAGAATGTGAGTCTTCAGAACTATGCTCTAACTGTATACAATGATAGCATTGTTTGAACATTCATTTTTATATGCATAAAGTTCATATTTCCTGCCATGTCATAGAATACATAAATTACATGTGTAGTCTGTTTCTTCAAGAGGTGCCTTATTCAATTAAAAATTTTAGGAAAGCAACACATGGTTCAAGATGTCAAAGGTTCAAAAGGAAATTCAGGGAAAGGTCTTCTTCCTAGCCCCGTCTCCCAAGCTGGAGCCAGTGTTACTCGCTGGTCCGTGTCCCCCAGAGGTATATGATGCACATGCAAGCCGATGCACAGCAGCAGATCCCTCTCTGACCTCGGCTTCTGCTATGTGCCCTTCTTCCCTTCACTCCACTGCCGCTACCTTGGCCTTCTGGTGTTCATCATAGATTGGGCTGGCAGGTCCCAAAGGTTCCCTTCCTCAGGGGCCTTTGCTCATCTTTCCAGACAAAAATAAGTTTCCATAGGTCCACACAGGTGATAGAGATGGTATTTTTGAAACCTTTAAAGTATGAAATAATCAGAAACTTGACATATTAGAACACAAAAACAGCCATATCACCAAGAGCAGCTTTGGCTCTGTTAGCAGACCAGTGGGAGAGCTTTAAAATGACTAAAATAATGAATCCTTTTAAATGCATAGTTACATACTTAGCACAGTTCCAGAGAGCACAGATACATACTTCAAGTACCATGTCAGAGGAAACAGAAGAGTTTTAGTTCAAAGGTCCTGTGGTTGCAAGCTTATGTGATCAGTCCACATAATTGGGGAGACATACAGTATTAACTAAAACAGTCCTCCCAGATTCTGACCTTCCAGATTTATCTTTCTCTGAGTTGTTCTATTTGGTGCTGAAATGTCACCCTTCCTGCTTCTGGAGTTAAACAGGCGCTTAAATGATAAACAAATACATGTTTTTGCACAGGATTGGTTTTTAAAAGTGTATAAAATGCTTTATTGCATGGCTCTTCCTTTGCCTATTTTGTGTTTCAATTTTTTTTTAAAGATTTTATTTATTTGACAGACAGAGATCACAAGTAGGCAGAGAGGCAGGCAGAGGGAGAGGAGGAAGCAGGCTCCCTGCCGAGCAGAGAGCCCGATGCGGGACTCGATCCCAGGACCCTGGGATCATGACCTGAGCCGAAAGCAGAGGCTTTAACCCACTGAGCCACCCAGGTTCCCTCAATTTTTTTAATAAGGTGATTTTCAAACCTCAGGACTTTTTTTTTCCCCCTAAGATTTTATTTATTTATTTGACAGACAGAGATCACAAGTAGGCAGAGAGGCAGGCAGAGAGAGGAGGAAGCAGACTTCCCACTGAGTAGAGAGTCCGATGCGGGACTCAGTCCCAGGACCCTGAGATCTTGACTTGAGCCAAAGGCAGAGGCTCAACCCACTGAGCCACCCAGGTGTCCCTGCCTGTTGTTTTGAGAATGCATGTTAACATGTGGGGCCATACAGAATATGGCGCCCTTTGGGATTTACAGAAGGATGGTGTACTGAGTCAGTGACGGAGAGAGAAACTGAACTGTAAAATGCAGGAGTCTTCAGGGGATATGTGAGTGAGCCTAGAGGCTAACCCTCTTGGCTTTAGCACTGATGTATCTCGCCAACTTTTAGCCCAGCCCTGCCACCTGCCAGAACTTCCATTTCTTGGTTGTAAGATAGTTCAACCTTTTTTTTTTTTTTTCCATTATTTAGATTTAACAATCACTCTGTTTGATTTTCAGAAACTGATTGGTAAGAGAACCCCCACCCTGAATGCTCCCAAGCTCTTGCAACTGGCGGTCCCTCCCTCTTGCTCGCCCACATCTCCTCACTTTGGGAGTTTGTGTCCCACTTAAATTCTCATTCCTTTTCTCTGAGCTTATTCTCCTGTGTCTTTATCGCCTTTCCTCTTTCAGTCACTCCGTGCGTGTGACAAAAATGGCTGTCATTAGGCAATGAGGATTCTGCTTACCAGTCACATCACATCTTCAGCATTCAGAATCATACAGTTGCTGGTGCTGAAAGGATCTTAAGATCATTTAATCCAGCTTTTTGCAGAGGGCACTGTGTTCCTTTTAGCCTGTTGCGGTCAATAGTAAGATTTGGAGGCTGTTAAAAGTACTTTGGAAAATAAATAGTTTGCATATAGAGCAGTGCTATTCTAAGTGTGGCCTGCATACCGTGAGCCCGTCATGACAAGATAAGTACAGAAATTGAGAGTGAAGCATTTAGAAACTTCTTAACAGTTTGCCAGACTAATTTTATATCCGTTGAACATAATAAGACTTGGGACTTGTAGTTTCTGTCTTTTTTATCCATATTATTTTTGTAGTAACTTTTTTTTTATTGTATTTTACAAAAGTTTTGTTCCACAGTGGATTAGAAAACAAACAAACAGCCCAGTTCTTTGCCACAGACAATTTGAGAAACACTGATATAGGATATCTAATACAATGTTTGGCACAGAGTATGCTCTCAAAAACCAATAGCTTTCTCATATCTTAAAAATTTGCATTTTGGGGGGTGCCTGGGTGGCTCAGTGGCTTAAAGACTCTGCCTTCGGCTCAGGTCATGATCTCAGGGTCCTGAGATCAAGCCCCACATCGGGCTCTCTGCTCAGTGGGGAGCCTGCTTCCCCCCTTTCTCTGCCTGCCTCTCCGCTTAGCTTACCTGTGATCTCTGTGAAATAAATAAATAAATAAAAATCTTTTTAAAATTTTGCATTTTTTAGGTAAGGATGCTAGATGTCCGAGTGGCAGGTAAATGAAATACTGTTTTATAGAAATGAGGTGATTACTGGTTGTGCTGATTTTCAAATATAAGCCATTCAGATTTTTTTTTTCCTTTTTAAACTTAGCCTGTGCTTTGAAGAGAGATTTACACACAGTAGAAATGTAATAAGTATTTGCACTGATTCTTGAAGTTACTTAGAGCATTTAATGTGCTTCTGATAACCTCAGCTTTGCAAAGCTAGAGGAACATAAACTCTTTGGTAGCTAGCCATATCCATAAATGTTTGAATATATTACAGCAGTATTTATATTTTATCTTCTTGCATAAGAAAAGGGAAAGATCTGTTGAAAACCACTCAGGTTTTGTCAGTTTTCTCATGTCATGTAGCATTTGGAAAGTACATGGTTGCAACATTACTTCACATTCCCGTTTTAATACAGTTTTAGTACCACATACAGTGGCCCTTTCATTTTCAGTAGACCTTGGTTCTTCTTTGGAATTAGAGTAGCTTGTCCTGATTTTTTAATTAAATCAAGTGTAGTTGAGCTTATATTTGATTCAGTAGACTGTCAAAAGCCGTTAGCTGACTGTGGTGTTCACAGGTTAAAGGGGACATATTTTTCATATTACTCAAGATCATGAAGTTGCCAGTCCCTGTTTAAGAATAAAGAAAGGTCATTGACTGAGCCCAGTGACTCTCCTGAAATGCTGTCCTTTTAAAAATTCTGTTTACAATTCAAGAATCCTTACTAGATTTCATTTTGGCAAATTTAGAAAATTATTTCAAACAGGAACCTGAATGAATTGTTTTTGTTTGGTGATGCCATACACATAACGGGATGAATCTTTATCCTCCTAATGAAAAGGAAGGACACATTTTATTTTTTAAAAATCCCATTTGGAACATCCCTAATCTGCTTATTTAGATACAGAATAAATACTTGCTCTGTAGGGCAGGATTCCTTTGTTTTGAGCCTTGTTTTTATTTCTCCAAGGCTCAAAGTCTTTATAATTTTTTTTTTAGACTCTGCATCCAGCACGGGGCTGGAACTCACAACTCAGAGGTCAAGAGTCGCATGCTCTAGCATGAGCCAGTCAGGTGCCCCAAGGCTTAAATTCTTAATATTGGAGAAGTTTGAAACTGAACCAAGATTTGACATAACCAGCGTATAGCATGGTGGAGAGCAAGCAGTTTTATAGTGATGACTCAGAATAATAAGTGATTCAGAGTGTTGCTCCCTTGTTTTAATAGGAATATTTGGTTTACATGGCTGAGGTTTTCTCTTCTTTTTGTCTCTTAGGAGCCATGCTGAAGAACTTCAGGGGGAAAAAAAATTATTATTAATCCTATTAATCCTATTAATGGCAAATGCTAGCTGATGAGATTAAAATTACCCTTCACATTTTAAAAGTTATATTTCTGTAATCACTGTAGCAAGCAGGTGGATCCTAGGGGACAGGAAATGAAGATTCTTTTAGCCAACTTTTCAAAGTTTAGAATTTATTTTCGGATTTTGCTTTGACGCATGAAAGGATCTAGTTGTAGTTTCTTAAAATAACTCAGTTTATCTCTTCAGCAGTCATTGTTGAAACCCAAGGAAGAGCCACATTTTGGAAAGTATGAAAGACAAATAGGAAACTGGCGCTCTTTTAATGGTGTATTTTTCTATGAGACAGATGATGAAAACTAAGTAGCGTGTGGGTGTGTTAAGACTTTGAGAGCCTTTTCTCTCATGTCGCGTGTTTTGAATTTAAGGAAATAGTACAGGTCTGATGAAATATCCATTAACTAGAAAGGTACCTAGTAAGAATCCCTCACTTGTTCTTAAATTGTCCCTTGACTGTAGTGAGGCCACGTGTTCCTCCTTGGAACTGCAGAGCTGTCAAGGTAGCTTTGCTAGAGAGGTCAGCATAGTTTTAACCTGGTAATGGTGGCTACTAGTCACCTGCTAGGGGGCTCTCCAATTGTGTTCCTAGCTCTTAGGAAATCCTTCTGCTTATTCCCATAGTGTTGTCATTCTCTTTGGGGCTGGGCTAAGGCAAGGACTTCATCCTTATTATGGATGTTTGCTAACATGAAAATAATGATGCTTCCAGCCTTTCGGCAGCTGAGTTCCAGTAGGAATTCTGAAGTTTTCTTCCCTGCACATCAGGTCTTACCATGAGCCTTGCATGTTTCTACTGTTCAGTTTTTGAGGATCACTTAGAATTATTCTCTGTGTGTTTAAAACTCAGATTCAGGATGCCTGGGTGGCTCAGTCGGCTAGGCGTCTGCCTGCATGGCTCAGGTCATGTCCCAGGGTCCTGGGATTGAGTCCTGCATTGGGCTCCTTGCTGAGTGGGGAGCCTGCTGTTCCCCCTGCTTGTGCACTCTCACACTCATGTACTCCGTCTTTCTCTCCGACAAATACATAAATAAAATCTTTAAAAAATAATTTTAAAAACCCTCAGAGTTGAAACAAAAATGTTCTCCTTTGCTTCCTCTATTTTCAAGTGTCTGAATAGAGCAGAGCAAATTTTTGTTACATGGATGTGTTAGGGCCAAATCCCTGGGGGGCTCTGTGTATTTCAGTAGGGGTTCTGTATGAAGACCATCTCTGTGCATCATGCACCTCCCTCCTTGCTGTCCCTCGCCATCCCTACTTTCTTCCTTATGTCTTAGAAGTGTTTTTAATAGCTGTAAAGGAAGCTAGGTGATGCTAATGTTTTAATGACTATTAAAGGCAGCTTCTCCAACTTGCCTTTATTTCTGAGTGATTACAGCTAGTTTTGTCTGTCTAGGATTTGAAATGTTAATAAAATAGACATGAAACCTTTTGAGAAACTTCTAACTTCCTGTCCTGATAGGACTATAGTGATAGTTACTTCCTTCATAGTTTCTAGAATAAATTCACACACAATCCAGTTTATCTAAAAGTAAACCTTCACACTAATGTTAATATTAGATATGTTTTTAGATATGCAGAAGATGGGATCAGTCAGAAAATGCCTTATGTGCCTTTTCATATTATAGCCCAGTTTCTTTACTCTGAAGGGGAAATGAAGTTCTCCTCTTCTGAGAAGGCAAAGAAAAACTTGCAGTTTTATGACAGAAGTGATTTGGTATCATAAACTAGAGAAATAGAGCTTTCTTCCTTTAAAACCTCTGTTTCTGAAGGGTTTGCTATAAAAATTGAATAGAGCTTTTGGTACGGCACACAACTCTGGATCTCAGGGTTGTGAGTTTGACCCCCATATTGGGTGTAGAGATATTTAAAAAAATAAATTGAGGGGGCACCTGGGTGGCACAGCTGGTTAAGGTCCAGCTCTTGGTTTTTGCTCAGGTCATGATCGAGCCCCGGGTCGGGCTCCACGCTCAGCGGGGAGTCTGCCTGAGATTTTCCTCTCTCTCTCTCTCTTTCCCCTCCTGCTCATAGGTTCTCTTCCTCTCTTCTTCTTCTTCTCTTTCTTTTTCTCTCAAATAAATCAATAAATTGAGCAAAGCTGGAGCACCTGAGTGGCTCAGTTGGTTAGGTGTTTGCATTCAGCTTAGGTCATAATCTCGGGTTCCTGGGGTTGAGCCCCATGTCGGGCTTCCCTGCTCAGTGGGGAGTCTGCTTTCCCCTCTTCCTCTGCCCCCTCCCATGGCTTCTGCATGCTCTTTCTCTCTCTCAGATAAATACATTTTTTAAAAATCTTTTTTTTTTTAAAGATTTTATTTATTTATATGACGGAGAGACACAGTGAGAGAGAGGACACAAGCAGGGGAAGTGGGGAGAGGGAGAAGCAGGCTTCCCATTGAGCAGGGAGCCTGACACGGGGCTTGATCCAGGACCCTGGGACTGCGACCCAAGCCCAAGGCAGACACTAAACATCTGAGTCACCCAGGCGCCCCATAAATAAAAAAAATCTTAAAAAAAAAAAAAAAAGAAATTGAGCAAAACTTTTAGACCACAATAAGGAAAAGCAGAGCTCTTACATAAAGATACCACATTTCATGAAGAAATAAAGCCTAGAAAAAGATTATCTGGATTAAATAAAAGAAGATAGGAGGCCCCGAAGCATGGGCAGAAAGGACAGAAGCACAGCTACTTGGCTTCGCGTTACTGTTGATTAAATTCTTATTTATTGAATTGTGCTCTTGGATCCTAAAGAGAGACTTTGGCAGGTAGGTTCAGTTTCTGTAGCAGGGAACCATCAAAGATTTTTGGTTCTTAGTATTTGATTTCAAGATGTTAAATGTTCCCAAAGTGTGTGCTGTTCTCCCCTTTCTTCGCTTGTTACCCGTCCTGTTCAAATTTCACAACACAGTCCAGAAAGTGGAACTTTGAGTGTATTTCTTATAATTAAGGTGAATCTAAATGAATTTTGTATTGGGGAATTTTATAAACCTAGCTCAGACTAGCAGGGAAGAGATAGGTTTCTTGGCCCAAATCATAGTTGGGCAGCCCAGAGATTTCTTTTTTTTTTTTAGATTTATTTATTTATTTATTTGACAGAGAGAGAGAGAGAGAGAGAGAGAGAGATCACAAGTAGGCAAAGAGAGAGGAAGAAGCAGGCTCCCCGCTGAGCAGACAGCCTGATGCAAAGCTGGATCCCAGGACCCTGAGATCATGACCTGAGCCACCCAGGCGCCCCCAGCCCAGAGATTTCTGATGCTCATTTCCTATCATCCTTTCCTCAGAGTTTCTCAGTATTATTCTATCTTACACATTTGAATGGCTGAAAGTAAATAGCAGAAAGAAATGAAGAAGTAAAAGACCAGCTTGAACACAGCCTTACCATAAGGTGTAGTTTCTGTGCAAATAGAAACTATATATCTGTGTACCATCTGTAAACAAAAATAACATCCTCAGCAGCTTCACAAAGTAAAATCTGCCCAAAACATATTTACAAGCCTTTTCGTTTCTGTGTAATCTAATATTCAGTGACAGTAATTCACTTGTCTAATGTAGTTTTTTTTTTTTTTTCTTGAATGTTTCTGTTCCAAGCCTCCTGTTCTCAGCTTTTCCATTACTTAGGAGGGCTATGATGAATAATAAATATATGTATATATATATATTTTTTTTAAGATTTTATTTATTTATTTGACAGATCACAAGTAGGCAGAGAGGCAGGCAGAGAGAGGAAGGGAAGCAGGCTCCCTGCTGAGCAGAGAGCCTGACGCAGGCAAGTCCCCAGGACTTGATCCCAGGACTTGATCTCAGGTCATGATCCCAGGACCCTGGAATCATGACCTGAGCCAAAGACAGAGGCTTTAACCCACTGAGCCACCCAGGCGCCCCATGAATAATATATTTAAATAGTTGATTTCAACCCCTTGGTTAGCAAGAGTTATACATACTTCGTGATCTTATTTTGGATTATTCTTTTTCCTTTTTCTATTGTTTTTACTTTTAAGGGAGGCAATGTGACCCAAACTAAACAGATGTCTTATGTTTATTGATGTTATGTCTTACGTTATTTCCTGTCTCCAAGTCATGTTGCAACTATGACATACACCCTGGTATATTTTGAGAGCTAAAAAAGCTTCTTAATGGGGAAGGCTCTCAATTTCTTCATAACCTCATGTACATTTGTGAGTGAGAGTTCCTCAGCCTTGTTACTACCCAGTGTGGTATATGTACCTAATATTTGTCAGATGAACTAAAGTGCTAATACATGAGAGGGAATGGGCATGATAGGCATGTACTTTATTTATGTAACTACATATGGGTCATTCTGTGATTTCAAGACTAGGAAAGTGAGGAACAGAAAGATTAGTGGCCAAATGCCTTGGATTAGAATTTCTGTCTCTTAAACACATTGAGTGGTATTTTATCTGCTAAGCCACATTACTAAGTAGGTGCATATGTCCTTAGTATCTTTCTTGCACATTGGCAGAATTTAAGTCAGGCAGTGTAGTGTAAAAACTATAAAAATACTGTTAAGAACTTTCATGATTTATCTGTAGCTCTAACAGGGGAGAAAACCAACTAAACACACTAAATTAAAACCTTTCACTTCTGCCCTCTTGCCCAGAAACTTGTTTATTAAAGAATGAGATCTGTTTGTGTCTATCCAGCCACTATAAATAGTTTATAGACGGATCTAGAAATCCCCACAGTTGTCTTTGTTGGGGTATTTATTTAAATGCTCCTCCTTCCCAAACTACTCATCTGTTTTTTTTGTGTTTTGGTTTTTACTATTAAAAGATTATTTTAATTGGTTACCTGGAGAAGATCTCCATGGTGTCGTGAGCCATTTACTGAGAGAGCAGAAGGAGGGCCAGCTGTACACACTTATCTGTGTCCCAGCAGACTCGAAACTCACCCCACCCTACCGTATTTGGTAAGAAGCGATAGAGTCAGAGCTGATGATGAGGGCTGTCTTTCATGCCCTGAGAACCCTTCTTATAGTAAACTTGTTTTACTTTGGACGTGAGAGATTTGAATTCTTTGTAAACACTAATGGAGGGAGGCAGGACAGGTGTGCATGGCTGGCTGCTTGATGCATCTACACAGAAAGCCAGGTACAGATCTTTTAGATCTGCAGGATGCAGAAAATAAACCCTTACCCACGCTGGACTGATGGCTGGAATATGAAATGAGGTGGCCGATTAATGAAAGTGACGATTTATGTTGCCATTCACACTCAGTTGATTTCTGACACAGAGTCGATTCTGACGGAGACTAAAAGGCCCTTAATGTAGATCAAACCACAGCTTAGTATTTGGTTCTAATAGTATTTGATTCTAATCGACTGAGCTAGCCATGTGAGCCAAAAGAATTGACCCAGTCCTCTCTCTGAAAGATCTCATAACCAGGAGAACAAAGGGTGGTGTAATGTGTGGCCAAAAGTATTGGCATCATGAATCAGAGCAGACTGTATATGGAGAATACAAATGGAGTGTGTGTCTTGCTGGCAGATTTAGGCTTTTAAAATTGAATTATTTTTTATGATGTTGAAATAAAGTCTTATTCGCTTGAGGGACACAGTAAAGGAGTTTGATTCCTTTGAAGCCTAGAAAAATGAATTCATTTAAGAACACTAAAGCATGAAGTTGATTAGATAAAAATATACTGAGAAATTGGGGGGTACCTCTTTTACTTCATTGGCTTCATATCCTTAATAAAGAAAAACAAAATCGGTACTTTAAACCTTCAAGAAGCAAATTCTGGAATTAGCATTAGACTGCTCAGAAGCTTATGGGAATATGACAGTACTGCTCCCCAAATCAGTAAAACCAAACCAAGGAATGTTACACAAAATAACATTTTTTCTAATAACATATGCTATTTCCTCAAAAATGATTATGAGTTTCCTTCTTTCAGTGTGTTGTCAGAATGGTGTGTTTATTTCAGGACTTAAGTCTAATAAGACATTTGATACCAAAAGAAAAAGTGCTATTTTTGTTTCCAATTGCCTTTACAAAATAAATAAAAATTTTCAGAAATATGAAATTATTTGAGGTATTACCAGCATACTCTATTGTTTTTCTAGAATTGGGTAGGCGCCTTTAATCAAACTGGTTTTTCTCCTTTGCTCTCAGCCCTTACCGAAAATAAAATCCTCCTACACTTGCTCCCCCATTTTTTACTCTATTAACACTCCAGGCGCTATTTCCAGGAAAAGGTTAAAATTAAGAATAATGTATTTCCTGCTGACCACCATGTTTGTACTGCCACAGCTGAATTCTGGGCCAATTTCTTTTGCCATCTGTTCCCAGCATGGGAAAGTTGAGATTCATATAACAACGGGAGAGAAGTGAAGCTAGATGTTTCATCTGACTTCTACCCCCAGAAGCATGGCTTATCTTTGCCTATTAGACTCTTTGCTGGTGAATAACTTAACATGGAAATATCATGTGGCAAATTTTAAAATGTTGATCTTAGATTATTTCTTGCTAGGCCTTTCTATGTGTAATTTTTAAAAAAAGAAGTTAAAATATTTTATTTTTTTCATACTCTCTTTTATTCACCTACTATCATATTTTAAGTATTTTTCCCCATGATATTCTACCCCCATCCCATTCAAAGGCAATTTGTATTTATTATACCCAGCCTGTAAAATAAAGACCAAAAAAAAAAAGATAAAAGCCATAATCCTCCATTGTTAAGATTTTGAATCTGTAGCACTTCTCTTCCCCTTCTGTAAATACACAGTATATATACACACATGTATTTATATATAAAACATATATGTGCACACTTAAACACCAGGATTATGCTCTTCCTAACGTTTCAGAATTTATACTAAAATTCAGTATAAATTTTAAGGTTTTTAAAAAAGTTTTTATTTTATTTTTATTTATTTTTAAAGATAGATTTATTTTTTTTTAAGATTTTTATTTATTTATTTGACAGAGAGAGAGAGCACAAGTAGGCAGAGAGGCAGGCTGAGAGGGGGAAGCAAGCGCCCTGCTGAGCAGAGAGCGTGATTCGGGGCTTGATCCCAGGACCCTGAGACCATGACCTGAGCGGAAGGCAGAGTCTTAACCCACTGAGCCACCCAGGCGCCCCTAAAGGTAGATTTATTTATTCCAGAGAGAGAGAGAGAGAGAGGGAGGGAGTAAGTACACATGTGTGCATGAGTGGGGGGAGGGGGAGAGGGAGAGAGGGAATCATTAAGCAGACCCCCCACTGAGCTGAGCGAGAAACCCAACCTCTGGCTCAATCCCAGGACCCCAGAATCATGGCCTGAGCCAAATGCAGACACTTAATCGACTGAGCCATGTAGGAGCCCCCCAAATTTTAAGTTTTTTAATCCATAGTTCTATTTGATACTGCATTCAAGGAGCATCACAAAAACTATTTCAAGGGTGTACTAGAAGCCGTTTGATAGCTTATTTTTCTCAACCATAAAATTGATCAGCTCTTTAACTAATGCTTTAGAGATTGCTTACAAAAATGGAGAGATGCCAGCATCACTAGGATAAAATATATGGTCCTCCTAATGCATCTCCTTGTAGAACACTTGTGTTAATCCTGTTTATTTCTTGATGTCATAGCAATCGTGCTGCAGTGCTTTGAGCGAATAAAAAAAATCTGGAAAAAAATTTTTTTCCCAGCAGTTAGAATGCTTGGTCTTTAAAACTTTCAACCTTTATGTGACTGTGCCCCACCATCTAATCTCTGTCCAAACTAGAAGGAACTGTTTCTGCTCAAGCCTGGGCAAGGACTTGGCAGAGCCAATGAGGTGACAGCCTGTAACAGCTCAAGCAGGGAATTCTGTGTATTGTCCTATTATACGTCATCCATATAAATGGAATGTGTTTATAGTTCATATGGCAAGCAGTTGGCATGTGAGCAAATAAGTCTTGGGCCAGCATACTGTCCTTATGTTTGAAATCAGCAATTCTTAACACCTGCCATGGGGCCCCCTCTCCTTCTGCCCTGAGCATCACTGCTTTAGGAAACCACGGTGACTGGAGAGAGTGTGATTTATCTCTCAGCTATGTTGGAATAGAAGGAAGGTTGTTGATCATAGCCCAAGTTCTATCCACTAGGCGTCTGATATTACTCCCAATATCAGTCTGCATATTGATGGTTAGTGGTAGGTAAATGAAGTGTAAGTAAATTCCTCAAATTTACCTGGCTTTGTACTTCAGTCACTGGTTCCCAATCCTAGAGTTTCGTTTTTCAACACGTCTTCTTGACAGATGCCAGCTTATTTATCATCAGATTTTTTTTTCAGCTTTATTGCAGTACTATTGACAAGAGAGTTATAAATTTAATACTCGTCCCCCCTATGAAAATATAAACCTGGGGTATTATAACTGGTCCTGTGATTTCTGAGACAACTTGAATAATGTTAAGCACAAAGAATGTGGCCTAGTAAACAGTTTTTTGTATGTATTTATGGAAAAGGAAACTGAAGTATGAAGAATTTGGTATTATAAACTATAGTCAGGAAGCAGAGTTCAACCCACGGATAGTTTATGTTTGGCATGCGAAGTTTTTAAAAATACTTGAATTTGAACTGCATTCTCCAGTTTGCCATGGACCTTACCTTTGCCTGTATGTGAAATACTAATCCGAATAATTGATAACCCGTAGGAAATCATTGATAACCTAGTAGGAAAGCTTTTATTTAGGAATATGTATTCCCTATCTCCTTTTCTCCTATTTTCAAAAGTGAGGGGGCTCCTTTCCGACTCAGTTGGTAGAGGATGTGACTCTTAATCTCCCAGTAATGAGCTTGAGCCCCACGTTGGGTGTAGAGTTTATTTAAATTACCTGGCTTTGTTACCAGGTTATTTCCGATCCTAGAGTTCCATTTTTCAAGGCACGTTGTCTTCGTTTCTTACGGTGTGGCTGTTTACTACCAGATTCTTTGTGCTTAACATTATCCAAGTTGTTTCAGAAATCACAGGACCAGTTATAATACCCCTGCAGTTTTTGGTGTACAGCTTTGTTTCACTAAAATAGGACCTTGTTGGGGCGCCCGGGTTGGCTCAGTTGGTTAAGTGTTTGCCTTCGGCTCAGTCCTGGGATTGAGCCCTACCTATGGCTCCTTGCTCAGCAGGGAGCCTGCTTCTCTTGCTCCCTCTACCACTCCCCCAGTTTGTGCGCGCTCTCTCTCTCTCTTTCTCTCTCGAATAAATAAATAAAATCTTTAAAAAGAAATAAGACATTGTAGGATATTTCTAACGTTGCTGTTGATTTTTCTCCTTAAATCTATAAAGAGTTGGAAATGCTTTTAAAAAATTTATGTTTTCCCAAGAGTGACAACTCTAAGTAAATGGAAATCAAAATTTATTACAAAAATTTGTTAAGTGATTCTACAGACTTGCCTCAGGAGTCGTCGTGGAGAGAGATTTAGAATTCACATTCAGGCCTGTTCAAATCCCATTCCATTGGCTCCCTGCTGGGGCAATTGGCCTCCTCTAGGCATGTTCATTTCGGTCCTTAGCTTGTTTAGTCACCAAGCCTGAGGATGTCACCATAGGATGTATATAGCATAGTCTTTTTATTTTATTTATTTTTACGATTTATTTATTTATTTGAGAGAAAGAGAGAGTGAGAGAGAGCACGTGTGAGCGGGGGTGGGTGGTGCGGGCAGAGAGAGAGGGAGGGAGAGAATCAGACCCCCGCTGAGTCCAGAGGCTGATGCCAGGTCACATCTTATAATCCTCAGATCATGACCCGTGCTGAAATCAAGTAGGAAGCTTACCTGACAGCCATCCAGGTGACCCTAGTATTGTCTTTTTATTTTTTATTTTTTTTAAGATTTATTTATTTATTTGACATAGAGATCACAAGTAGGCAGAGAGGCAGGCAGAGCACTGAGCAGAGAGCCTGATTCGGGGCTCGATCCCAGGACCCTGAGATCGTGACCTGAGCTGAAGGCAGAGGCTTAACCCACCGAGCCACCCAGGTGCCCCTAGTATTGTCTTTTTAAACATCAATGTTGTTATATGCATGTTTCTACAACTTGTTTTTTCCTACTCAGTATAGACCTTGATTCATGTGCATATGTACATGAATTATATGTAAACATATATAAATACATGAGTCGCTTAGTTTCATTCTTTTAAACTTCCTCAGAGATTATTTAGCCCTTCTCCTTTTGATAGACATTTTAGGTTGATTCCAGTTTTTCTCTAATAAAACAATGTACAATATCTTTGTATATCAAATGTTTCTAAATCTTCACAATGCTTATCAACACTTTGTACATCAGAATGTGCATCATAAATGAAGCTTGTCGCATTGAATTTGAAGAATACCGTTTTATTTTATTTATTTATAAATAGAATTTGGTAGTGTTTGTCTAAGTATTTGTCAAAAAATTTGAGAGAATGTCAATATCACTACCTACCTACGTGCTCTGGGACATCAGGGATATGAGTTGAGCCCTTTTAAAATAAATCCACGTAACAAAAATATTTTTAAGCCTTAGTTGGTGGAATTTATTTTCTTTTGCTTGATAGAGCACGTTTCCAGTGCAATTTAAGAAAAAAATTGATATATGTCTTTAGAGGTGATTTTGCCGTAGTTTTAAGAGTTTTAGTGAAATTATAAAATTGCAGTTACAGATTTTGAAAAAAAAAGAAGAAACCTCATTTTTCATTTTATCAGTAACCTCTGGGTAATATACAGTATTTTAAATTAAATGTGCCTCAGTGTATTAATTACAGTGTTTTTGAAATAACTTTCTAAGATATAAAATTTTTTGATTATGCTTTCTGCTTCATTTTGTTGTCTGTTACATTGCTTACTAAAGAATGAATTCGTGTGTGTGTGTGTGTGTGTGTGTGTGTGTTTTAAATCTGATTTGTTTCAGAGAGAGAGAGAGCAGAAGCATGAGTGGGGGTGAGGGAGGTTGGAATGGGGTGCAGAGGGAGAAGCAGACTCCCTGCTGAGCAGAGCCCAGTGTGATGGCGGTTGCGTCCCGATCCTGGGATCATGACCAGAGCGGAAGGCAGATGCTTAACTGAGCCACTCAGACAACCCAGGAATCAATTCCTTTGGTTAAAAAATCATATTGGAAAGAGAAATTGAACTTTAGATATTTTGTGACATTTCAGAGCATAGGTATAACATGGTATAATTTGGTATATGTAATGTTGGCAGCAAAAAATTAGTTAGAAATCTCACAGGAGCAACTTTTGCCTGTTGAAATCCATAGTGCACTATGTCTTTTTCATTGTTGTAGAATATTTTCATGTGTTTGTTGTGTATCATTTTAGGCAGGGACTCTGTAACTCAGAAGTGATAGTAAAAGCAGAGGGGGGAGTTTTATGTATTTTGCTTTAATAATTGGTAAAACTCTTAGAAATTTTAAGTCATATGTTGCAGATCAAGGCCATAAAGAGTAGATTTTTTTTTTCTTATGTTTTCCTGAACATGGGACAGGACCAGTTGCTCAGCAATGAAACCTGTATTTTTCAGATATCGAAAGTAAAACTATAGGTTATGAATCAGTTTAGGCTTTCTAAAGTCCAAATGAGAGGGAAAATGTATGAGCAAACCTTTGGGGTTGATAGTCATATGTAATTATTTTGGAAGAGTTTGGATGAGCAATGTTTGATAGGTGTTAATTTCACCAGAAAGTTGTTTTTTAGATGTAAATCCATTTTAGCCAACAGTTTTCTGTATTTGTCCCTGATTTGCTAAGATAGGAAATGAATATGTAAGTATCTATATGGGTAAGCTTTGAATTAACCTGTTTTTAGTGGTATATCCTTATATTCCTTATTCCCTGTCCCCAACAACGTATTAAGTCTTAGCTAGGAAAGGTACATTCAATTTTAGCTATTTAGTTAGTTTTTCTGAACATTTGTTCTTTGCAGACTGAGAGAGACAGATGGATTTGAATCCTAAAGTGGAGTCTTTTGATTTAGTAAAAGAAATAACCAGCAAAGTGATAGACTAGGTTTCCAGGCAGTTTTAATTAGTCAGGCACAGCTGTGAGCAAGAATTGACAGGCAGGGCAAGATTCAGTGGCACAAAAGACGCAGCATTTCTCGTTTCTTAGAAATACTTAGTGTCAGCCATGGTCATTTGTACTTTCTGTTGAGTAGTCACTGGGTGCATATTCACGTTCTTGCCCGATGTAGCTGACAGTTACAGGCCATGGGTTTAGAATTAATCTGATTTTATAATCAAAGTGTGAATACCACTGATTTCACCTGTCTTAGTGATGTTGACCAGAGTAATATGAGGTCTGGAGTCTCAGATGAAGTGCTGACCTGGGAATGTGTTTGAAAGTGGTTCTTCATTCCATCTTTTTGTTTTTTGCTTTCTGTTGTTTGTTCTATTTCGTTTTGTTGGGGGGTGGGGCTGTATGTGTGCTGTCAGGTAGCATTTTAGTCATTTGCTCTTTCAGTAAACATTTTTTGAGCATCTATTATATGCCAGATTATGTGCAAGGGATACACACTAAGGGTATAAAATAGACAAAGTTGTCAACTGTACTGACATTGTTTGCAATAAATTTGAAAAAAAAATTTTTTATTTCAAAGAATATTAACTGATGTTATTGAGTGCTTACAAGATGCCCGGTGCGCTACTCTGTGCCTTATTTCAGGAGAATTCAAATTGTACTGAGATTTTAGGGTAGAAGATATAAAGTTGAATGAATCTTAAGTCTGCACCCTTGAGTTTACAGTCTATCAGAATTCTTCTGGTACATAGTAATCATCTGTAAAACTGGTATTTTAACTGAGCGTATGATTAGAATCCCTCCTGTGCACAGTTCTGAGGATCGGCGGGTTTTGCCAGCTCGGACTTTCCATATCCCTTATGGAAGAGTTCATTGTCAATGAACCCTCAATGTCAGGGGGCAGGAGTGAGGCTTATCGCATGCACTCAAATCAGATGGTTCCTGTAGAACAGTGTTTCTCCATCTTGGCCTCAGCTGTGAGGCCTTCCCTGTGCACTGTAGGATATTTAGCAATGTTCCTGGCCTCCACCCACGAGATGCCAGTAGTACCTCTATTCTTGTAGCAGCCAAAAATGTGTTTAGGCATTGCCAACTGTCCCCTGGGAGGCAGTGTCTACCCACCCCTACCTCCCTCGCCTCCATTAAGAACTTCTGCTCTCGGCGTTCATCTCCCTGTACAGTCAGCAGCTCCTTCTGGAGGCAGAATAACTACAGCATCACCCAAAGCTTAGTTTGTGTGTCAGCTCACACGGTTCCTAAAAATGTGGAGCACTTGGGCTATTCACACCTTATATTGGGAGTACTTTAGTTATGCAATGATGCCATCTCTAGAGAAACCACTAAGTATTTATCAGCAATAGGGCTAATGATCTTGGTCTGCTTTTTAGGGCTGGATTAATAAGGAACTACAACATCTTTTATTAAATATATATTCAAAAAGTATAGATATTTTGGGTAGAAATTTGGAATATATACATAAAAATAAATTTAAAAATATATATATTCTGTGATCTCACTTCTCACTTAAGAAATGGGTCCACATGACTCCCTTTAAAGCCCCCTGCATACTCTACAACCCTTCTCTCTCCCACATAGGAAACCACTATCCTGAATTCTGTGTTTATTTTTCTTTTTTGAAGTGAACACAGCGTCAAGATTTTATTGTCTTCATAATATAACGAAATATGAAGCTTAGAACTGGATCACTTGGCCCTTTCTTTTCTTATCTCCTCCCAGTTCAGACTACTTGCATCTCTTACTAGCCAGTGTTCCCTTCGATCTGCAGTTGGGCTCAACTCATTCAAGCCTCAGCACACTCCTCTTTGTAGTTTTAGCCTTTTCCCAGAAAATCAGCTTAGTCTGCCCACCCTAGACACTCTTCCTTTCGTATCACTGCTGTCCCTGGGCATAAAGAGAATCTTTGCCTTTCCCCTGTATCACTTTGTGGGCTTGGCTGAGAGAGCGCGGTCCATGTGGTCTTTTGCTTTTCTTTATTGTTTTAGCATATGTGCACAATCCTAAACGTTATAGAGCTTAGGTTTTTTTGTGTTTTAAGACCTTATTATATAAATGGAGTTGCCGTATGTATTTTTTGGTGGCTTTTTTCTTGACTCCACATGCATTATACGATGCTTGTATGTTAATGTGTATAGCTCTACTTCTTTTAATTTTCACTGCTTCCTAATTATATGACTACACCACTGTGTATCTGTCCTCTTATTGATGGTATTTGAGTTTTTTCCAGATTTTTGTTGTTGTGGTTATTATGTTGCTGTGAATATTCTTGTACTTGTCATCTCGTGTTCAAGTGCAAGAGTTTCCCAGAGGGGAATTGCCCTGGAGTGGATTGCTGGATTGTAGGCTATATGCATATATAGCTGGCTGATAGCCCCCAAAGATATCAGGTCCTAATCCCTGGAACCTGTAAGTGTTACCTTATATGGAAAGAGACTCTTCACAGATGTCGTTAAGTTAAGGATTTTGAGTTGGGCAGATTATCCTAGATTTTCAGGTGGGCTCTAAGTGCAATCACAAGCGTCCTTAATAGAGGAGAGGTAGAGAGATTGCGCACAGTATGAAAGGAGAAGGCCCTAGGCTCACAGAGGGAGCGGTGTGGCCACAGCCGAGAAGTGTCAGCAGCCGTCCAAAGGTAGAAGAGCCAAGAAACAGATGCTCTCCTAGAGCCTCTCGAGGGAGTGCAGCCCTGCCAACACCCTGAATTTGGCTCAGTGATACTGATTTTGGACTTCTAGTCTCCAGAACTGTGAGCGGTTAAATATCTGTTGTTTTAAGCTACTAAGTTTGTAGGGATTTGTTAGAACAGCCATGGGAAACCAAGACAATGAGTTTTCAATTTAACTGGACAATGCCAATTGTTTTCTAAGGTGTTTGTGCTAACTCATATTCCCACCAGAAATGTCTAAGAATTCCTATTGCTTCACATTCTTGTCAGTATTTAGTACTATTGTATTTTAGTAATAGGAGATTTTACTGAGCAATTTTGTAAAACCTACTATGATCTTTTTTCTTCCCTGCCTCCCCAAACCTAGTACAAGTTTTGAAAAATTTAGATCAGAATTCAAAAGCAAAAACAAAATGAGTACATTAATGTAAAAGTGTTGATACTAAAATGATAAAATAATGAAGTTCAAGGGTTTGGTTAAACTTATGATATGCTGTAGATAATGTATTATGCCTGTTACTTCTCTTGCCTCATCTCCCAACCCGTGAGTATTTTCTGTGCGCGCCTTTCCTTCTCTAGAATATAATCCAGTGATTCTTTGGTACTCATGACATGACTTGGCATACCCTTGAGTCTTTTGGTTTATTTCTATTTTTATTCCATCCCATTTTACAAAATCTTGTTGGCTAAAGATAGATTGAGCCACCCAGGCACCCCTTTACCAGTCATTTAAGCATCAGATTGGTGATTTTGGCTCAGGTCACGATCTATAGGTCATGGGACTGAGCCCCACATCTGGCTCTGGGCTCAGTGGGGAGTCTGCTTGGGATTCTTTCCGTCTTCCTCTGCCTCTCCCCCAACTTGTACTCACACTTATGCACTTTCTCTCTCTCTCTCTCTCTCAAATCTTAAAAAGATTATAAATTTAGATCGGTAAAATAGCATTGGGGGGAAGGGTAGTAACTATAACCTATTTGCCCAATAAGAGTATATTCATGCATAAATTTTGAAGGAGCAGATGTTAGTCATCAATCCCAGAATACATATTACGATTGATTTATGAAGCTTATTTTTGATGATAAATCTATTGCTCACGGAAACAGTAATTGTGCTTTAGAGGTGAATTGCATGTGAATTGCACTTTAAATATAATTTTAATATGTACTTTCTCATTTGATTAATTTTTCTGTTGTGTTCCTTAAGAGTAAGCTTTTAAGCATATAGGAAAGTGGATTAATAGTTGTATGTAAACAGTTTCGAGGGTCTGAAAAGTTTGTTAGCAAAATGAAGTGGCAAATCGAGGTGATTTAGCTAGATCTGTTTTAAAAGACTGCTTCTTTGAATAGCGCCCTAGCATTGGAAGAAGAAATCTTTATCATTTATAAGAACTGTGATAAGGAGCCATCTTGTCTCTTATTACGGCTAGCAATAGGCCTCTTAACAACCCCTGTTTTGGTTTTGACAGCCTTAAAAAAAAACCCAACTTTTTAAAAAAGATATTACTTATTCGTTTGAGAGAGAGAGAGAGCTAGCAAGAGAGAGCAGGAGCAACAGGGAGAGGGAGAAGCTGGCTCCCTGCTGAGCAAGGAGCCTGATGTGGGGCTCAATCCCAGGACTCTTGGAATCCTAACCTGAGCTGAAGGCTGACGCTGAATCAACTGAGCCACCCAGGTGCCCCCCCAAAACTTTACTTAGGAAACATCTGGGAAATTGCAAAAACAAAAATTGCATAATGGATGCCTATGTATCCTTCACAAACTTCAACAGTTTCAGCTATACTACCTACTTCTCTCCAGTATTTTGAAGTAAATCCATGACCTATCACTTGTTAACATAGCGTTATACTAGTTTCAGGTGTATGGTATAGTGAGTGATTCAGCACGTCCATACATCACCTGGTGCTCATCACAGGTGCACTCCCTAATCCCTATCACCTATTTAACCCATCCCCCCACACCCCTTCCCTCTGGTAACCATCAGTTCTTTCTTATTTTTTCCCCTTGGCTAGTTTGTTTTGTTTTTTCAATTCCACGTGGTGAAATCATGTGGTATTTGTCTTTCTCTGACTTACTTAGCTTATACTCTCCAGCTCCAAACGTGTTGTTACAAATGGCAAGATTTCATTCTTTTTTATGGCTGAAGAATATTCCATTATTTTTATATATATATATATATATACATATATATATATATATATATATACCACATTTTCTTTCTCTGTTCATCATTCAGTGAACACTTGGGTTGCTTTCTTATTTTGGCTATTGTAAATAATGCTGCTGTAAACACAGGTTTACATCAATCAATCAATCAAGTGATGTAGCCCTTCGAATTGGTATTTTTGTATTCTTTGAATAGATAACCCAGTAGTGTGATTCCTGGATTATAGGGTAGTTCTCTTTTAACTTTTTTGAAGAGCCTCTGTACTGTTTTCCACAATGGCTGCACCAGTTTGCATTCCCACCAGCAGTGCCAGAGGGTTCCTTTCTCTCCATATCTCTGCTGACACCTGTTTTCTTGGCTTGTTGATTTTAGCCATTCTGACAGGTGTGAGGTGTCCTTGTAGTTTTGATACGCATTTCCCTGATGAGTATCAGGCACCCATTCATGTGCCTATTGACCATCTGGATGTCATTTTTGGAGAGATGTCTGTTCATGTCTTCTGCCCATTCTTAAATTGGATTATTTGGGGGGGGGTGTTGAGTCTCATAAGTTCTTCGTATATGTGTTTATGTATTTTGGGTACTGATCCTTTATTGGATATGTCCTTTGCAAATACCTTCTCATATTCCATAGGTTGCCTTTTATTTATTTTTAAAGATTTTATTTATTTGGCAGAGAGAGATCACAAGTAGGCAGAGAGGCAGGCAGAGGGAGAGGGGGAAGCAGGCTCCCTGCTGAGCAGAGGCCAGATGCAGGGCTCGATCCCAGGACCCTGAGATCATACCTGAGCTGAAGGCGGAGGCTCAACCCACTGAGCCACCCAGGTGTCCCACAGATTGCGTTTTAGTTCTGTTGTTTCCTTTGTTGTACAATAGCCTTTTATTTTGATGTGTCCCGCAGTCCCAATAGTTTATTATTGCTAGAAAGAAGTTGCTGTAGCTAATGTCAGAGAACTTACTGCTTGTGTACTCTTCTGGGATTTTTAGTTTCACGTCTCACATTTAGGTCTTTAACCCATTTTGAATTTATTTTTGTGTATGGTGTAAGAGAGTGGTCCAGTTTCCTTCTTTTGTATGTTGCTGTCCAGTTTTCCTAATACCATTTGTTGAAGAGACTGTCTTTTTTCCCTTTAGATATTCTTTCCTGCTTTGTCAAAGATTAATTGACTATATAGTTGTGAGTTTATTTCTGGGTTTTCTGTTCCATTGATCTTTGTGTCTATTTTTGTGCCAGTACCATACTGTTCTGATTATTAGAGGTTTGTAGTATAATCTGAAGTCTGGAATTGGGATCTTCCAGCTTTGCTTTTCTTTTTCAAGATTGCTTTGGCTACCTGGGGACTTGTGTGGTTCCATACAAATTTTAGAATTGTTCTAGTTGTGTAAAAAATGCTGTTGGTATTTTGATAGGGATTGCATTAAATGTGTAGATTGCTTTGGTAGTGTAATCATCTTAGCAATATTTCTTCTAGCAGTCCATGAGCATGGGATGTCTTTCCATGACCTATCACTTTATCCATATATATTTCAGTATGTATCTTTTTTTTTTTTTTTAAGATTTTATTTATGGGTGTCTGGGTGGCTCAGTGGGTTAAGCCTCTGCCTTTGGCTCGGGTTATGACCTCAGGGTGCTGGGATCGAGCCCCACATCGGTTGGGCTCTCTGTTCAGTGGGGAGCCTGCTTCCCCCTCTCTCTGCCTGCCTCTC
The DNA here is from genome assembly GCF_963455335.1 of Martes martes. Classification (NCBI taxonomy): domain Eukaryota; kingdom Metazoa; phylum Chordata; class Mammalia; order Carnivora; family Mustelidae; genus Martes; species Martes martes. The sequence continues at coordinate 83,603,398 of NC_137901.1, forward strand.
TGCCTACTTGTGATCTGTCAAATAAATGAATAAAATCTTAAAAAAAAAAAAAATTAGCAGAGGGGCGCCTGGGTGGCTCAGGGGGTTAAAGCCTCTGCCTTCGGCTCAGGTCATGATCCCAGGGTCCTGGGATCGAGCCCCGCATTGGGCTCTCTGCTCGGCAGGGAGCCTGTTTCCCCCTCTTCCCTCTGCCTGCCTCTCTGCCTAAATAATAATAATAATAATAATAATCATAAATAGATAAAATCTTTTAAAAATTAATGATTCCTTTAAATTATGCAGGCAGTGTTCACATTTCCAATTGTCTTATAATTCTAATATTTTTATTTATTTTATTTTTTAAAGATTTTATTTATTTATATGACAGATAGAGATCACAAGTAGGCAGAGGCAGGCAGAAAGAGGGAGATGAGGAAGCAGGCTCCCTGCTGAGCAGAGAGCCCGATGTGGGGCTCGATCCCAGAACCCTGGGATCATGACCCGAGCCGAAGGCAGAGGCTTTAACCCCCTGAGCCACCCAGGCGCTCCTCTGCTAATATATATATATATATACTTTTTTAAGATTTTATTTATTTATTTGACAGAGATCGCAAGTAGGCAGAGAGGCAGGGCGGGGGGGGGGGGGGGTTGGGCGCGGGGGGAACAGGTTCCCTGATGAGCAGAGAGCCCGATGCGGGGCTCGATCCCAGGACCCTGGGATCATGACCTGAGCCGAAGGCAGAGGCTTAACCCACTGAGCCACCCAAGTGCCCCCCTCTGCTAATATTTTTAAAGATTGTTTGAATCACTATCTAAATAAGACACACACACACTGATATTGACTTTTTTTTTTTTTTTAACTTTTTCCTATTTTCTTGCCCCTCCTGCCTTAAACTTTATTTGAAGAAACTTTTCTGGACCATGGTTTAATCAGATTTAGGTTTGATTTATTTTGCGGGGGCGGGGGGTAAGATTATGTCCCGGTGGGGGATGTATGTTCTTATCAGTAGGCCCATAATATCTGTTGATTTCTTATAATGTTTGCAGCTACTAAAGCTAAATGCCTATTAAATCAAGATAGCAAAATGGTAATAATTGGTCATATCTTTATTAGCTGGAATGCTTCTGTAAAGGGAGCTCTTCTTTAACTGTTTGGTTATCTAGGTGTACAGTTCATATGAGAAAGGCAGGATAAATGTTGGAATCTTTCCCTGTATTAACCACTTTTCAAAATGAGTTGGTTTGCCAACATCATCCAGTGGTGGTTTTTCTTTCTCATAATATTATAAGCTTGTGGGTTTAAGTGTATTTGTGTTTCTTTTTTCTTTCTTCTTTTTTCTTTAATGTGTTTCTGTTCATTGAAGATCTTGTTCTTATTGATAAGGCAAATTCATTGTTTCTCAAAGTACAATCTTCCAAAGATAGGTGAATGACAGATAAGCCCATGAAAGATGCTTAACACCATTAACCATCAGGGAGATGCAAATCAAAACCACATGAACTACCATTTCACACCCACTTGGATGGCTCTAATCAAAAGACAGATAATAACAAGTGTTTGCAATGATGTGGAAAACGGAAATCTTCATATCTTGCTGCTGGGAATATAAAATGGTACAGCCACTTTGGAGAACAGTTCAACAGTTCCTCCCTAGGGTGAACAGAGTTACCATATGACTCAGCAGTTTCACTGTTAGGTTTTTATCCCTTGTGATTATATACTTATGTCTGCACAAAAACTTCAATGTTCAGAGAAGCATTAGCCATAACAGCCAAAAGTGGAAACTCCAATGTCCCATCAACCAGTGAATGGGTAAATAAGATGTGGTCTATCCATAAAATGGAGTATCATTTAGCAGTGACCAGGAATGAAGGGGACAAATCCTGAAAACAATGCTACATGAAAGGGTATTCACAAAATACTCCAGATAGCAGGATTCCATTTCTGTTTGAAGTGAAGAATAGGTAACTCTGTAGAGTAGGTTACTGATGGCTTAGGGCTAAGAGATCTGGGGGAAAATGAGAGATTACTAATGGGTACAGAATTTCTTCTGAAGGTGATGGAAGCGTTCTAAAATTGTGGTAATGACCGCACAGCTCTGAATGTACTAAAATCCATTGAATTTTGCTCTTTAAGTGGATGAATTTCATGGTATGTGAATTATATTATAATAAACCTTTTATAAAATTTTTTAGAGACTACCCAGAGTTACCCAGAGAGCCTGCCTCAAATGTAGATTCCAGGGCACATCTTAGACTTCTCGAAACAGTCTTTGTAAGTGGAGCGCAAGAATCTTTTCTTTCTCTTTAAACACATCCAGGAGTTGTTGTGATTTACACTGTTTAGAATTATTATCAAAGTTCTTCGTTATGCCGTCCATCCCTGTAACTTCCTATTTTTGTGGCTTTTAGAGCAATACACTCGTCTTCTTCCACATGATAGCCCTTTAATTTTATGAAGGTTGCCCCCTCCTCCCTTGCAGGCCACGCATCCCTAGTTTCTTAACCATTCCTCATGTGACATGATTGCCAGATTAGTCAAATCACCCTCTTCTGAACTCCTACTAGTCTGCTAATGACTTCTTGAAATGAGCTACTCTGAACTGAACAGGATATTCCAGTTAGAGTTTGACCATTGCAGAATATAAATGGGATTATTATCTCCCTTGCTCCTGACAGTGGAATTCTTCTAATGCATTTTAAGATTGGATTAGCATTTTTTAAAACCGTGTTGGCTCAGACAAAGCATGTGTTTAATTCCACGCCTCCTTTACCCTATCCTCAGCACTCCTGGCTTTTATCTAGTCAGGATTTCCTTCTTTCAGGGTTATACGAAAAAATTCCCTTTCTTGGTGGTGATCTAGTCTAAAATAAGGAAACCCTAACGGTTGTTGAGCAGTTTCGGCTTTTTCAGAGAACTCCCGGAACCTGTGTTTGACCTTAGCTGTGTAAATGAGGTGGGTGTTGGCCTCATTTTTACAAAGGTAGAAATACCGACCAAGTGAGTTTAAGTAAACTACCTAAGGGGAGATTGTTACTTGCAGAGCCTGAGCTGGAACCCATTTCCCCTAACTCAGTGGTTTGATATTTGGCTGCACATTGCTTTCACTTGTGGAGTGGAAAAAAGCCTGGGTCTCATCCCTAGATATTCTGAGTTAATCTGACTGGAGTGGAGCCCACTCAGGAGTATTGTTTTAAAAAGCTTCCAAAACAGTTCAGATGTGCAGCAAGGGTTGAGAACAGCGGCGCTAGCTCATATTTTGGCATTCCCTTCTTCCACTACACATATTTTCTTCATCTGATTAAAAGGCTTTTACGTGGAAGAGGAAGAATTTTCTGTTGCTCCAGAAGGCAGATTTATAATTAGTCCAACCGAAGGAGGGTTACTCAGATGTATAGTGGGAACCAAATGTACATCCTAAGGGAATTATTCTTGGAATTAATGTATCATCTCATTTGTTAATTTATCAAATATTTATGTGCCAGACACTGTGCTAAGCTCAGGTGTTACAAAAGTGAATAAGCTATGGTTTTCCCCCTTTTAGTACTTGGTTGAAAGAGGGGACAGACTGGAAACAAACAACATAGTAGTGTGGTGTTACGCATATAAGAGTTACACCGTTTCCTTTGTTCCGTTTCTCTATTTAAAAAACCAGTGGATTTTGTTTTTTTTACTAAAATATATTTATGCTAAGGTTTGACTATATCACAGTGTGGTAATCGTTAAGTATGTGAAGTAAGCAGTTAACAAATGTTATCTCTTCAGAGGTATTTTCCTTTATTCCTAACAAATCATCAATCTATTCCTGTTGTGAAATAGCAGACACGTTTTCCCTTACAGTTTGTGGTGGATCCTCTGATAGAGATATGTGCTGGATACTGTGGAAGCACGTAGTAGCTAATTTTGGAAAGGAGAGAGAGGAAATCAGAATTTTTCAAAAGTAAGTAGCAGAGCTGAATTTTGAAAGGTAGAAGTTGGGCTGAATGGGGTGAACTTTTAAGCAACAAAACCAGGAGATGGAAAAATAGGACCCTGGTCATGAGGACATGACAAAAGATGAAAACTGGATAAGGGCAAGGTCAAGATGGAACTTTCATGCAAGAAGAATTGGGAAAGTGATTTCTTAGATATGGAATTCTCAGAAGTTTTTGTTTAACTACGCCCAACATGGGGCTTGAACTCAGGACCCAGAGATCAAGAGTCACATGCTCTACCGACTCAGCCACCCCTGCCCTGAGTCCTCACCGGTCTGACAATCCTGCCATCAATAGCAGGTGCGTGAAGATGTGGGCGAGATCACTGAGTGCTGGAGCAGGTTTTACAGGGCTGAGCCTAAGCCAAACGATCTGGAAAGCCGTCAAGGCCATTCTAGTTGAGGTACCAAACTAGCGGCTAAAACTCATGAATTAAACTGTGAAACTTAATCGTGTTGTCAGTCAAGTAAAAGACCCTTTTTAAAAATAGGAGATGTCCAAAGAGCATTCAAATGAACACCTATTTCCAGGATTGGATAAGGATATGCAGCTTCAGGGTTTAATTTAATTGATAAGTGATCCACTCTCGAATTAGGCTTTCATATTAAGAGATAGAATTCCATCCTTGCACTCACAATTCATTTACTTGGTTCACTTGAGATCTTACATTCTGTGAATTGCCATATGCAATTCAATTTGGCCATGATTGCCATCTTCATAATGTGAAAAACAGTAGGAAAATTTATAGAAGGGTTTAAAAAAATGCACTCTAACATTTGAGAGGATTTCAGTATTCTGTGGCCTTTCCTTACAAATTTTGTATTGGGTTTGCAAGTCTGGCCAGTTGATCTGCTTTGAAATAATAACCCAGGTATAAATTCCTTTTATGCTGACAGGTACATAGAATGAATTGGTTAATGTACCATAATGGGGGGCACAGTAATGTAATTCATCTGTTCGGAGCTTGAGTGATCCTGAGTATCAGTATATGTGCTGCGAGGCTGGCACAGTCCTGAGTTTTAAGTATCCTTTCATTTTGGAGAGTGAAAGGTTTTATTGTCCATTCATAGCTCCCAATATTTGTGGCCTTCCCCATCCCACCATTCAGTCTTCCCTCCTAACCAGAAATCTAATCAGCCCTGTGTTTTTTGCTGCCAAAGTGCAACAGATGGAACTCGTCAGCGGATTTAAGGACAGCATATCCTGTGGTACTGTGATGATTTTTTGTCAGCTGTCCCCCCCCTCCCCATTTTAAATATATCCACTGTGTCACCATTTGTTTGACTACCAGTTAAAGATAGCGTTTGCTTTTCAAAAGTATCCCCTGTAGTTATGATTGCTTAAATATGAACTATTTAACTTGTCATCACTGTTTTTTTCTTTTTTAAATAGAGAAAAATTCATGTTTCTATTACCACAAATACTAATGACCTTTCAAATTGAACAAGCATGTTTTACATAGTCCTACTTATAGGGCATATATAATTTTTCTGCTTTTTCTTTGGTTTTAACTTTCTTAAGTTATTGCATAATATTCCATTGTCCTATGTTTTAATTGAACACTTCCCTTCTCCTTGTCAAACAAACAATATTTTTAAAAAACAGAGACCGAGAGCACAGCATTGGGGGGACTGGGAGAGGGAGAAGCAGGCTCCCTACTGAGCAGGGAGCCTGATGCAGGACTCCATCCCAGGACCCTGAGGTCAGGACCTGAGCTGAAGGCAGACATTTAACCGACTGAGACACCCAGGCCCCCCTTCCCTTTTTATTTGTTTTAATTAAGATTTTATTTACGTAATCTCACACCCAATGTGGGGCTTGAATTTAGAGCTCCAAGATCAAGAATCACATGCTGTACCAACTGAGCCAGCCACGTGCCGCTGAACATAGCTTTTTTTTTTTTTTTTTTTTTTTAAGATTTTGTTTATTTATTTATTTTTACAGAGAGAGAGACAGCAAGAGAGGGAACACAGGCAGGGGGCAGTGGGAGAGGGAGAACAGGCTTCCAACAGACTACCCGCTGAGCAGGAAGCCTGATACAGGGCTCTATCTCAGGACCCTGGGATCAGGACCTGAGCCAAAGGCAGATGCTTAACAACTGAGCCACCCAGGGGCCCCGAACATTTCTTTTTTGGATGTTAAGATTTCTTCTGCTTTTTCCACTACAATAAAACTTCAGTACATTTATTTCTGGAAATTTTTTTTAGGTTAAATTCTTAGAAAGGGGTTACTCTATTTCAGAGGTAGGCTCTAATATATCTTTTAATTTCTTGACAATTTTAGAGACTTAAATCTCTTTTCTGAACAGTGATATAGATGAAAATTAATATTTACATTTAGGGGAATACAATAGTTCATGCCCTAATCTTTTCTATTAATTATTGGTTTAGTTAATTTCTTTATTTGTAACATTCTCTACTACTTCAAAAGCCTCTCTGTGCTTTTTCTCACTATGACAGTTACTTGAAATGCATGTTGACATTTCACGTCATGGCTGGCAGGTACATGCTCTTGTATTTTTCCACATGGAAAATGGAAAGAAATTGGCTGAAATGAGTTGATCCTCTATAACTACTCTTACGTCAAATATTGGAGTCTTGTTCAAAGCCATTTGGCTGGCAAAGAATATTTTGCCTACCTTCTGTTAGACTTTCCAGAATGATTGTTGTTGTCTTAGATTAAACTTGTGTGTCATGTATGATTTAAAAAAAAAAGAAAATTAAGGCAGCACATTACTTTGAAAGTCATTCCCTTCATTGGGTGACTTCATTATCCCTGTAGTAGTTAGTGACCCTTCCTTCTGATTAAGGATGATGGGGATCTTCCCTGCTCCTTAAATAACTTTCCCCCTTTTTAAAGTGAAAAGTATTCATTTCCTATTGACATTTTGGATTTTTTATCTTCTTTAAAAGCAGTTACTGAGAGCAGTGGTTTTTATATGAGGATCTGAGACAAATCATTTAATATTCATAAGTACCAGAATAGATCCTCCATCGCTGATGTACTAAAACTCAAAGGTATGATGTCTTTATGAAATGATTTTTGGCCATGACCTTCAAACTTAGAATTCTGAAAAACAGCAGTGTAGCGCACAGTTCTTAGTTTTCATGAGGGGTTATTCCAATGGATAATGCTGAGTAGTCTAATGGATTTCTGAAAGCATAGTGTGCCTTAGATACTGCTAAATCAATAAACATAAGTCACTTAACTGTGTATATCATATAATATTTGGTTAATTATAACTCAGATCCTTTCAGAATCCTTTTCGGAATGCCAAAATATAGCTGAAGTACTTATAAAAATAGAATCATAAGAAAAGTGCAGAAGTGTATTATAGAGTTTTTTTTCCAGCTAGTCTTAATGTTTGGAGTTAGCTCTAGATTCTGTCGTAAACATCTTTATACGAACCATGAAATACCACATTTTAGAACCACTTATCTTTAAGATTGATAATAAAAGGAAATAGGTAGGTTTAATGTTACTGAGTTGTTCTTTGATTCTTGGGTCTAATAAAAGTCTGTATTGAATTTTTTAGTAGTTGCTTCATATAAACAAAGTAGATGATCAATGTACCATAAATGTGTGGAACATGTATGTCTTTTGTATGTATTTTATATCAAAGAGTAATATTGGGTGGAAATCACAAAACCAATATTGGAAAGCTCTTAAATTCATTTTAGATGTTCATAAGTAGGAAGACAAAGTTTTATGATTTTTTTAAAATTTTAATTTTATTAGGGGGAGAGAGCATGGTGGGGGCTGGGAGAGGGGAAGCAGGCTCCCCGCTGAGCAGAGAGCCCACACTGGACTCCATCCCAGGACTGTGGGATCATGGCCCAAGCAGAAGGCAAAGGCTCAACCGACTGAGCCACCCCAGGTGCCTTTTAATTTTTTTAACAACATTAAAATCATCTCAGTCTTTAGTTATTGATTTTAATGGTAGAGGCTGGTTTTTGAGGGAAGATCCTAAAAGGAGGGGCGGAAATAAAGGCAGTCTAACTTCTTTGAATATTGATAACAGCTTTAAGGTAGATGGTTGCCCTTGAAATGTGAGGTTTTTTTTTTTTTTTGGTTTTTTTTTGGTTTTTTTTTTTAAGGAACTTGAGCTATTTTATCTGCTGCCATGTGAAAAATAAAAGGGTGATTTGTGTTTGAATCCAGTTAAAAGTTAGGAAAATACAGTTTGGTATGACTTGATGGTAAAAGACAATTAAACATTGTTCCTGTTGTATTAAAAACTAACTGAAAATGGCCCTTGTTCTTAATTTTAATACGACCTGCAATATAGCTTTACCCAGTGATACCTAGTTGAACACAGATATAGCCTAGTTGGAATTTTTTTCCTTTTGTTTAGAAATTATCATACAATTAAATAGCCCTTTTTAGGGTAAACCCCCTAAATTCATACTGTTATATAAATTTAACACACCTATAGGTTCATGATCCCACCACCACCACAATCAGGATACAGAACAACTTCTTCATTCCAAAAAACTTCTTTATACTATCATTATATTAGTCCTACACTGCCTATTCCCCTGACCTCTGACCATCACTGATCTCTTCTCTATCACTGTAGTTCTATTCTGTTTTTTCCAGAAAGCCCTGTAAATGGAATCCTACAGATGCAACCTTTTGAAATTGGCTGTTTTCCCTCAATTCAGTGCCACTGAGATTCATTGAAGTTGTGTATATCAATGGTTCTTTTCTTCTTATTGCTAAGTTGTTGTTTGAAATCTTATGGCATTTGGAAGTTTTTTCTGATCTGATAGGCTGGCACTGAAATTCGAATTACTTACTTTTTTTTTTTTTTAACATGTCCTTTTTTTAAAAAAAAATGAAGTACATTTTTTGAATTGGAATTATTTATTTATAAATAAGCCCCACACCCAACATGGGGCTTGAACTCATGACCCTGAGATCAAGTTGCCCACTCTATTGACTGAGCCAGTCAGGTGCCCCAGAATTTGTTGTTTAAACTGAACATTTTTTCAGTTCAGTGACTTGCATGTATAGCTAAGCAAGGCCGTTACTGTGTTTACATTGTTCTGGAAGTTCTTGTTTTATTGGGCTGTTTTCAAGGGCAAAGTTTGAGGTAATAAAAGTATTTTGCAGGTTTCTGAGATAAATAAAGTGATCTATAACCTTCCAAAATGTCAGTGCCAATGACGTGACAGAATTTTCTTTGCTTTTATTTCAAACCTCTTCTCACCCTGACTTTCTGGTCTACTGAGAACCAGATACCCCTGGCGCCTGATAGTCTGTTTTAATGGCTTGCTCCTAGAGTGCCCTCCTTAGCTCCTTACAACGGTCTGTTTATTTTAACCTAGTTCTATGCATATACTTTCTTCATCATAAAGTCACTTTAATTCTTTATCTTGATAGTTGGTTCTTAGGATTAAGGACTTAATGGTTTTATTCCCCTAGCAGCTGAAAATCTAGAGGCCTTCTGGTAATTGTATGTTTTGGCAAGAAAATAGTGCTTCCTTGATCAGTATGAACCGAATTAACCTATGCCATGTTACCAATTGAGATAATAGATTAACAGTAGTAAGAATGGAGTGTTCTTCAAAATCAAAGGCCAATACAATATCAATGATTTATGAGTAGGTATATTGGATTCTGAAGATAAAGTTTTGTTCTTTTCACTTACAGTCCACTTGGTAATGGGAATTAGACTTACATTATACCTCAAAAGCATTTAACAAGGACCTGTACCTCAATTTTCTAAAATTACTTGAATTAATTTCTGACTTCATACTTAACTGTTTTCATGATTTGCGCTCTTTGACCCAGGCCTGATATTACTTTTAACCGGGGCACTAGCAGAAACGCCACAGAAAAAAGTCTCCAGCAAATACCTGGGTTTTACAACACCTATTTTCATATTTGGTTCCAACTAAGATGACTTATGTGGACTATTTTTAGATCCCATCGGATATATTTGCTGCCACTGATGAAAACCATGGTGAAAAACTGTACATACCAGCGTCTTTATTGTTTCCTCCCTTTAGATTTTAACGTTTGAGACCAAGAACCCGACGGAATTAGCTGAACGTTTGCGCTCCGTCTGTGGGAATCAGAGCAATGCGTATGCCCGCCTGCTGGAGTACCGTCTGAATGCCTTGCGAGGACTGTGGAATGCCCAGCGCCAGCTGGCCTTGGAAGAACAGCACGAAAGAGAAAGTTCGGGTGACGAAGAAACACTGGCTCTGCTCAAACGCCAGGGCTTGTTGCAGCAACCCGAGCAAGCTCCCTTCACATCTCGGATGGGGCTCCTGCTGGTCTTCCCCCTTATCCAGTCCCAGAGCAGAACGGACCCCTCTCTCTGTAACATAACTGCTGAGGTGCTATTGAACTGCCTTCGCGACTGCCAGCCTTTGAGCCTGACCAAGGAGCCTGCTGACTGTCTCAATGGAATTGAAACTTTGCTGTGCTCCTGGCTAGAAGACACTTCGGACACAGGCCGACACATCCCACATAAGCAGAAGGAAAATGCTGCTGCTGCTCTGGTGGCTTTGGCGTGTGCCAGGTAAGGACCAGCAAATGGACCACCTGGTAGCCTTGTGACGGCTGCTGCTGGGGGGAGGGGTGGGGAGGGGGGTTGTGGAGTGAGAGGCGAGCCTATGTGATGGCAGTCTTAACCTCCAGTAGTCCGTCTTCATTGGCAATATTGAATTTCACAGCCTCGACGGTGCACAAGATACTTTCACCAAAACTTGGCACCAGGAGCTTGAGCTGGAGCCCAAGTTCAAGTGTTTGCTGTCTGGCATCCTGTGATAAAGCTGAAGCGACTTAAAAGGGAGAGCCAACCCTTGCCGTTATCTACTCACCCCCTTGATGATTAGTGCTTTAGGTCCAGCAGTTGGTGGAGGATGGTATATCTATATTTCTCCTCGAAGGATGGCCAGAAAATTGGTAGAGCTTTTAATTTCCTCATTTTTTCATTTTTAATATTTTCAGCAATTGAGAGTTATTACTTGGACTCCGTTATGCAGGCTTGGTCACAAATTATATTTCTGGACCATGATGCTTGCCTCCATTAATTTAACTGAAAGATCTCTCTGTCCAGATTTAAAGATTTTATTTATTCAACAGAGAGAGATGCACACACAAGCAGGGGGAGTGGATAGAGAGGGAGAAACAGGCTCCCCCACTGAGCAGGGAACCTGATGTGGGGCTCAATCCCAGGACCCTGAGACCGTGACCCAAGCTGAAGGCAGATGCTTAACTGACTGAGCCACCCTGGTGCCCCTGTATATATCCAGATTGAATAGTGTGCCATCCTTTTTGTGTAAGCAGATCTAATTGATCTAATTGTTGATCTGATATCAATAGGAAATGTTAGAGTTACTTTTCCAGGAGGGGGTCTCTGCATTCTCTTGCCCAGTAACCTGTATGTGTGAGAAAAAGGTTCACTGCCCTTGCTTTCCTCTAAGCTAGTCGTCTAGAGACCAATTAGGACCGTGGTCTGACAGATTAGTGTCATTAATTAATGTCATTAATCTGTCCTTCTCCCTTCAGAGTTCTTTCCTTTTTTTTTTTTTTCTTTTAAGCAAAGAATATGTGGAAAAATTCTTCTTGAAAGATTACAGAGTTCTTGGTTATAAGACTTCTTCCCCTATTTTTATGGTTTCAAAGTTGACCTTTAAATGGTTGACTGTCGGGGCGCCTGGGTGGCTCAGTGGGTTAAGGCCTCTGCTTTCGGCTCAGGTCATGATCTCAGGTTCCTGGGATCGAGCCCCGCGTTGGGCTCTCTGCTCGGCAGGGAGCCTGCTTCCTCCTCTCTCTCTGCCTGCCTCGCTGCCTGCTTGTGATCTCTGTCTGTCAAATAAATAAATAAAATCTTTAAATGGTTGACTGTCAAACTATTTTTAAGGCAAAATGGCACCAGGATTAATTGTCAGTTTCTTTGCCCTAAGCAAACTGTCCTAGCCTAGTTTTAGATCCCTGAAGACTGGTTGATTGTGGAAATCCTGACAGGACCTTAATTCTGGAGACATTACTGGGTAGCACTGAATTAAGTTTTCCTGGAAAGGCTTTATATTAGATTGGTAGCTTGTATTTGTGGAAGACCATTTTAGACCCTAAATAAACTTGTTACTAATACAAAAATCCCGTTTTGGGGGGGCATCTGGGTGGCTCAGTCAATTGGGCATCCAACTCTTGATTTTGGCTCAGATCATGGTCTCATGGTTGTGCGATTGAGCCCCTTGTCAGGCTCCGTGCTCAGTAGGGAGTCTGCTTAAGAGTTTCTCTCTCCCTCTCCCCCTCTCTTGCCTCCCGCAATACATGTGTGTGTGTTTACTCTCTCAAATAGATAAATAAATCTTTATTTGTATTTACTCTTTAAAAGATTTTATTTGACAGAGCTCAAGAGAACACAAGCAGGGGGAGTGGCAGAGGGAGAGGAAGAAACAGGCTCCCTCCTGAGCAGGGAGCCTGATACGGGGCTTGATCCCAGGACTCTGGGATCATGATGCTTAACTGACTGAACCACCCAGGTGCCCCTAAATCTTTTTTAAAAATCCCATTTTGAGAAAATTTAAAAACCTTTTTTTTATATTTAGAGAGCGAGCCCATGAGCAAAGGGAGGGACAAAGGGAGAGGGAAACTCTCAAGCAGACTCTTTGCTGAGCTCGGAGCCCAACATGGGGCTCAATCCCATAACCCCAAGATCATGATCTGAGCCAAAGTCAAGAATCAGGCACTTAGCCAACTGAACCACCCAGGCCCCCGAAATTTTGCTTTTAAATAGAATTCTTTAGATAGACTTGTAGTGTTAGGAATAATCATCAACTTAGTTTTAAACATTTTTATTTATTGAACATGGAATCAAACTTTATTGTGCCCACATTCAATCTAATGGTTACTGAAACTGTTTCATGTGCTTGAGATTCCAAATTCCATTCAGAAATGTTGAAATGAATGTTTTTATTTTCTTCTTGGTGTTTTTTGTTTTGTGTTTAAAGATGATTCCTATACTGCTAATATTGTCACCTCATTCTGGACTTTCTTTACATCAGAAGCCTTCACCTTTTCAGTTGGTCATCTACTTTAATGAAGTTATTTGGGACATATTATTGAACATTTGAGACTGATGCTTTCAAAGACAACATTTTCAAAATTATTTTGAATGTTTACTTGTTCAATTTATTAAGTAACTTTGCCAGGAACCTTGCTGATTCTTAGGAATATAGTGATTAGTGGTTTCATACTTTGCAGTTGAATGGACTCGGAGTGATTCATTTTGTAAATAATTATTGCTCATTTACATTGTGCAAGGTACTCTTATAGGCACTGGGGATACAACAGTGAGCAAGATGGTTGGTCCCTCAATTGCAAAGTTGACCTGAATCAGATAACTTCAGGGGGCTTTTCATTTACAAGAACACATGCCAGGATCTTTTGATAGAGAATGATGAGGGGGGTGGGGCGAGACAGCATTAGCTAGAGATACCAGGGACGGCCTTACTGAAGAGGTGCCCAATGAACAGAGGCCAGGTTGAAGAGAACGAACCAACCAGACATCAAAAAGCCAGTGATGGTGTGTTCTGGTCAAGAAATAAGTGGCACAACCCTGATGTTCTTTTTGTGCTTGGGGTGGCTGAGGGGGCCAGCGCAGTAACCCGGGAGCTGGAATGCAGTGGGAGAGAGAAGGGGCAGGAGAGGAGCTTGGCAGGGCTCGGGTCATTGTAGGGGCTTAGGAGCCGTGGAACGAGTTTGAATTTTATTCTGAAAGTGTGATTCAGTCTGGCAGGTAGTAATACCTTTACAGTTGGTTTAATGGTCCCAAGTGTTCCGGTGTGCTTTCCCCCTCTATTTTAACCTCCCTGCATGCCACAGAGATACCACTGTTGGACAGATGAAGAAGCAAAATCCATAGGAATTAGGTGACAGGGTTGAGATGGTGCAGCTGGTGAGTGGCCTGAATCCCAACTTGAGCTTTTAGACCCTGTCTGCTGCCTTCCTGCCTTATGTTGTTCTTTGGTTTTGATTCTATGAGCACCAGGGGTAGTGAAAGGGGCAATTAAGAGGACCTCAAGCCTACTCAGTCCAGTGTCGGGTGTTCCATTTCTTCTGGGGTTGAGGCATATGATACCTAGCAATTAAAGCCTTGGCTGAGAGAATAAGGCAGCGATCCGAAGTCGGCCTATCTGATACAGGCGGTCATCTAGTTCAGGAAATGTTCTGTGGTGATTTATACTTGGGATCTGGCCAGGTAAGTCCTGTGCATCTTAAAAGCGCCTTCTTTTAGATCCCGTTGACCATATTCTAGATTTCCCCGAATCTTGAGCTTTGGGAACCAAAAGGAAATTGGGTAGTGGTGAGCTCGGCAAGCATCATAGTCACGTACTTCACAGCAAGGGAAGCAGAAGGAACACCCCGCTAAGCACAAAATACTTACTTCAGGGGCTCCTCACCGGCTTAGTCGGTAAAGTGTGTGACTCTTGGTCTCAGGCTCATGAGTTTGAGCCCCACATTCAGGTAGACTTAATACAAAATATATATATTATTTGAACGTATTCCTTTGCAGTCATATTTCATGTGATGGAGTTTAGGGAGATGTTATGTGAAATGGATGAACTTAAGGGTGCCTGGGTGGCTTAGTCAGTTAGGCATCTGCCTTCAGCTCGGTTCATGATCTCTGGGTCCTGGGATCAGGCTCCATGTCAGGCTTCCTGCTCAGTAGGGAATCTGCTTCTCTCTCTTTCAAAATCTTAAAAAAAAAAAAAAAAAAAAAATATGAACTTAAAGATATTTAAAAATGAAGGCTGGAGGGGCACCTGGGTGGCTCAGTGGGTTAAAGCCTCTGCCTTCGGCTCAGGTCATGATCCTAGGGTCCTGGGATCGAGCCCCACATCGGGCTCTCTGCTCAGCAGGGAGCCTGCTTCCTCTCCCCCCCCCCCCCGCCTGCCTCTCTGCCTATTTGTGATCTCTGTCTGTCAAATAAATAAATAAATAAAATCTTAAAAAAAAAAAAAAGAAGGCTGGAAACACTGTCAGACTTTAAGTATAACCCACTTCTATAAAACCTCTCCTCTAGATTAGAGAAGGACTTCATGAAATGGTACTGAAGCATAATAGCCACGTGTTTTTTGTGTTTGAGCCTTAGGTTTTGAACCTTTATTTTGGGAGAAAATTATTTACCTTTACAAATGCAGGGAGAACATCCTAATTGGCATAATTGGTGCTGCTCACGAAGTAACTCTTTGTGAGAGCCAGTGGTAATCTGTAAAAATCCAGTATATTTGGAACAATAGGTCTTCTGATTGGTGGAGGCGGATAGATCTCTTTTGGAGCACTGTCTTGTGGTTAATAAAATAAACCTTGTTGTTTGGCTTTTCAGTTTTGATGATTTTCTGTTCCCTCCTTTTATTCTTAGGGGATCGTTGAAAACTTTTGTTCATACGGTCCATCTGTTACAGAAACAAACTGATCTGGGGTCCCTGCCCGTAGCCGATGTACTGTATAGGTAAGCTATCACTTTGGTTCCTTATCCACACCCCCCCCCAAGGGAGATCTGTGCATAAAGACTTTCAATAGTTAAATTGCTAAACTTACCAATGAGTGATTCATATTCGTCTTACTAATTTTGTGTTCTTCCTTCTTTGAAAGTGTTCCTAGAGTATACTAATTCTCATTTTTTATTTTGTAGGTTTTTAAAAAAATGTAATAGCTTATAATGAATTATTGTAGATTTTAAGGTATGTTAAGGTATAAAGGAGAAACTAAAAATCATTCATAATCTCATTATCAGAAGATAACCACTCCTAATGTTTTGATATGTGCCTCCTAAATTGATACCCTACCCCATCCCACGTGTATATAAAACCTATACATTTTAGACATAGCTGTACTTTTATTATGACATTCCTGTAAGCATGGCTTTATAATTTTTAAATTTAAGAATGTGAATATTTATTCCAGATGCAGATTTGCATAAACCTGTTTTAGTTGTCTGATCTGTAAGATGACTTTCATTTTCTCGCTGAAATGGATGGTCTCTGTGTCTTTGATTCTCCCGTCTGCTCATTTTTAGGCTGTTGCTTTTGGAAGGGGGGCCTGGATCCCCATCCTGTTTGCTCGGTGGCAAACACATAGTATCATGGGGGTATGAAGACATGTTGCCTGCACCAGATAGCAACACTGGCTCCAGTTCTGAAAATAAAGGTAATGTAGGGGTTTTTGCTCCTGTGATTGAATTGAAGACGTGAAAAGAGTGGTTTTTAGATCATTGTGGCAACTGATTTAGATAAAACTGTGTTCCTTTTAAATAAAAGCTCTAGGTTCCTATACAGTATGTTCTTTGTCTGCTTTATCAGTAAAAGTGTAAAAGCTGATACTCAGTGAGGTAAGAAAATGGATAGGTTCTGCTATCGCAAGGAAAAGGTATCATCCATATACTTTAGCCAAGGAGGCATGAATTACTTAAGTTGACTCCTGGGTATTTGTGTTTGAGCCTGGGAGCCTCAGGTTGAATTTTTCTATCTGTAAACAAAATCTCAGGTCTTGCTGCCTGAGCCTGATGCTGTTTCCCTTAGTGATGTATTAGGAGTGTTTTGATAAACCCTCCCACCCTAAAAACAAACAAAAAAAAAAGATTGTTCAAAGGAGCATGAATCAAGTATTCCCATGATCTGGATTAAAATGTTTTTACATTTTCATGAGTATCCCATACCAGTTCATTCTGATTTCCGTGAAAACGGCAGCAGCCCTCTTAATTGCCCTTCACTTGCCTGACCTGTGGGATGGGGGAGGCCTCTCCATTTTGCGTGGCGGATGTACCGAGTAGTGCCACTAACTGATGAAATAGGAATTTAAAATACCCCAGGAAATTGTTTCTACAACATTCAGTTTTCTTATGGAAAGACTCAAAGTGAATCTCTTAAGAAATTGACGTTAATTATGTATGGGATTCAGAGCCTCCTCTGCCCACCCTTCCATTTAGAACTGTTGATGGGGGCAGACTTCTGGGGCAACCAGAAGGGCATGGGGTGCAGTCTAAGCAGCTGACCACCTGTGCACCCTTTATCCTGGGGCCTGTGTCTGCTGTGTCCACTGTTGTAACAAATAGTCACATGAGCTAGTAGGAGGAACTGGTGAGACTTTTTGGATATGACACAACTAGAGTCCATGGGAGAAGCAAAAAAAACCTGCAACTGTAATACCCAAGAAGTTCTTAAACATCATAGGCCGAAAGTGACATCTTCAAACAAAATCAGAATCCCTTTGTTTTCTCCTTTTTACTTCAATATCTCCCTCATAGTAGCTTCTTACTGAGGACGATGGTGTTGAGCTTATCTCCTTGTTTTTCACTGTCTTGTACTTTAGTTTTGCTTCCACCTAGAGAGTCTTTTTCTTTTCTTTTTTTTTCTTTTTAAGATTTTATTTATTTGACAGAAGAGAGCAAGAGAGCGCACAAGCAGGGGGAGGGGTAGAGGGAGAAGCAGGCTCCCCACTGAGCAGAGAGCCCCATGCAGGGCTTGATCCCAGGGACTCTGGGATCATGATCTGAGCCGAAGGCAGACGCCTAACCACTGAGCCACCCAGGCACCCTGAGAATATTTTTCTTATTTTTAAAAAGTAATCTTATTTTTAATATGGAAACATTTGACAGATACAGAAGTTGAGTGAATGCTTTAGTCAACTCTACATACTGGTCACTCAGCTTCAACAAGTATCAAGTCGGGGCCAATCTTGTTTAATCTGTCACTTTGACTCCCACCCCTTGTCAGACTTCTCAGAAGGCCTTGAGCCTCAGTCTAAAGAAGGGTGGATAAATGGATATTTATGTTGCAAGTTAAAATATTTGAGGGAAATTAATATTTTAGAAATGATTACTCACAACTACCGATTGCTCAAAAAACCGTTAAAGTTCCAGTGGTCTTGGATTAGTAAACTGAATTCTTAACAGCATATATGAGTGCTGTGGTGTGGGTTTCCTTTAATATGATAAGTGGTAGCCAAACATAGTGAAACGATCATGAAAATACTGAAAGTTTTATAAGCTTTCTAAGACCGATTCTTTAGAAGGTAAGTTAGTAAACCATTTAATGGTTCTTTAGAATGATACTGTTTGTTTTAGCCAGCAGAGGTTATAGCTAAGGGGAAACATAGTAGCTGGATGGGAAGTCCCCAGAAGCAGATCTAAGTTCCATGTATTTCATTGGTATTACAATATATTATCATTTGCCATTTCTGGAGCTTTGGTTTTGTAGCATCGAGCATATGGGTGTTTACTTGCCTTACTTCATTTAACCATCACAGTGACTCTTGAGGTACATATTATCCTCATCTTACGGATGAAGAAACTGAAGTTCAAAAAGGCCCAAGGTCAACTAATAAGTGCTCAAGGCTCTTAAAAGCTCACCTTTTAAACTACAGAATCATTAGTGAAAGTACTGTAGTCATAGTCCTTTCAGACCAAAATTAAGAATGCATAAATTTGATATTTTTGCTATTCAAAAAGAAGAAGAAAATTTTTGTCAGGCAGAACCAGGTTCTCCTGCTAGTATATCTCTGACCTCTTTCGCTGATCTTGGTTCCTGATCCCACATGCATTTTGGATGTTTGATTTGGGGGTTGGAGCCGTCTTTCCTGGAAATCACATTGAAGCACTTATTTTAGAGGTGGGAGATTATCTCTCACCCCACCTCCTAATGGCTTTTTCACTAGAAAGAGCACATTTATAATTTCACTAGAAAAAAGCATGTATATAATTTACCTGTGAAAAAACGATTTCAGATGCTGACTTGGGGCGCTGTCTCACGGCAGATGGTCTTTACCTGTATACTACTAACTCAGTTGGAAGAGGAGTAAGCAAATTGGGGTCTGGATTACATGGTACTCTCAGGTCAGTTGCATGGAACTTGCTGAATGATTTGGCTGGAACATTTCCTTCCTTACATAAATCTCTATGAAGAAGACACCTGGGAGGCATACTCCCTCCCCCCACCCCCAAGACTGACTAGTAACTAAGTGCAAAACTTCATGTAATTCGGGTTTTCTTGCATTAGTAGACTCTTGTTCTGTTAATGCATTTCGGCTTTTTTTTGACTCTAAAGAGCTTGGTAGCCCTCAGGTCATTGTTTCTAGCCAGAAATTCCTCTTTGATCAGAATTACTATAATATTAGTGATTTCTCCATGTTGATGAATGGACGTTTTTCTAGTTAAGTCTCTTTGTGCTTGGATTTCACATTGGATTAACAGTGTTTTGCAGTTGGGATATATTAATCATTCTGTGAATTGCTGCCAAAAGAAACCACAATTTGAGATCCTTATATATATTTAATTAGATCTTTTCCCCAACTTTTTCTCCTCTAATTTGTTGTGGAAAATTAATATTTGCTCTAGTTCGTCAGCTGCAAAATGTTAATGTAATATATTTATTCTCCTTTAGATACTTTGCACACTTAGTCGTTTTAAAAATTAGGTGGAAACTGTCTGTCGTAGCACATTGTGTGGTTTCGAACACTGCCTTTTTTTTTTTTTTTTCTTCTCTGCAGAGGTTTTGTGTACTGCCGGAACGAGGAGCTGGAACCAGGATGGGTTGCTTTTGGCAGTGGCATTCTTCTCCACCGGCCTGTTTCTTTTGATAATAAACCTCACTCCCTTTTCCAGGTCATTGACCAGAATACCCTTCAGGTAAAAAGAAAACCAAGACATTGTCTTTTTATATTCTGGAGACAGTGAGGGAAGTTGCTGACCTCATCAGGAGTAAGAACACCGCTGATACAGTTTCCTGCCATAGTGGCATCCTTATAATTGTCATCATTTAGGCATTCTGTATTTTTCTGATATCTTAGAGTTTCCCCACATGGTCTGCGTGAATGTGCTCTCTACGAGTTTCTAAGGCCATCAACAAATTTTTGTGATCAAAAAAATTCTAGAGAGTCAAAGATGATAGACACACTAGCTGCCTTTTTCTTCTCTTTTGCCAGATCTATTTTGGGAAGGCATCATTTCCTTATTTGATTTGCTCTAAACAGCCTTTCTGTGGTAATGGGAGCCCTGAAATGAGTTTGGATAAAATCATTATGTGTTAGGGATTCAGAGCTCATCTTCAGTGCTTCCAGACATAGCAGTCCGTGCCAGCACTTGCTGCATCACACTGCAGTCCCCTGCTCTTGTCTCTTCCCCACTACCATGCATCCTTTTAAGTCTGGACCCCGTCTTACCTATCTTTGTGTGCTTAGAATGGAGCACAGTGCCCAGCATTGGATTGGTGATGATAATAGTAACTGTCCTTTATCAGCGTCTCTGTACCGGGCCCTGGTCTAGGCAATTTCCATACACTATCTGTGAGGTAGAACAATGGCAGTTTTGTCTTACAGAGGAGGCAGCTGAGGCTAGGCTTCTTGTAAGCACTCTGCAAGGTTATCCTTTATGTTGAATGAAAGAATGTAGCTCCAACGTTAAGGGACTTGCCCGAGGCCACACGATAATGGCAGCATAAGAACTTGAACCCATGGTTCTCAGCACCCGAGTTCAAGCTTTTTACATTACTCCTTTCTGCCTTTCAACCAAAGATGAACTGCCTGGTTAGAGTTCCCATGCGTGGCGTGCAGTCCCATGGCAGGACTTCGGTGGAATGTTGTGTCTCCTTTGTCACTCAACAATACCTTTCCTGGTGAACAGGAACTGTGCCTTATTCACTGTTGTATCTCTAAAACACACAGTAGCTGCTTAATAATTGTTAGATGAACAAAAAGAACAAATTGACAAATAAAATGCCCAATTGACCTCATTTTTTTTTTTTTAAGATTTTTTATTTGAGGGGTACCTGGGTGGCTCAGTGGGTTAAAGCCTCTGCCTTTGGCTCAGGTCATCATCCCAGGGTCCTGCGATTGAGCCCCACATCAGGCTCTCTGCTCGGCAGAGAGCCTGCTCCCCCCCCCACCCCGCTTGCCTCTCTGCCTACTTGTGATCTCTGTCAAATAAATAAATAAAATCTTTAAAATAAGAAAGATTTTATTTGACAGCACAAGCGGTGGGGGGGTGTCAGGGATAGGGAGAAGCAGGTTCTCCGCTGAACAGGGAGCCTCATGTGGGGCTCAATCCCAGGACCCCAGGATCATGACTTGAGCTGAAGGCAGATGCTTGACTGTCACCCAGGCGCCCCTTGACTTCATTTTTTATTAATGGGGACAGACGAGAATATGACCTATATTTATTTGAAGTAGAATTATATGCCTGGGAATTAAGCAGATGTTAAATCTTGGGACATGGTTGTTTTTTTTTTTTTTTTTAAGATTTTATTTTTTTATTTGACAGACAGAGATCACAAGTAGGCAGAGAGGCAGGCAGAGAGAGAGGAGGAAGCAGGCTCCCCGCTGAGCAGAGAGCCCGACGCGGGGCTCGATCCCAGGACGGTGGGACCATGACCCAAGCCAAAGGCAGAGGCTTAACCCACTGAGCCACCCAGGCGCCCCGGGACGTGGTTTTTATTTGAGGCAATGTCCATTTCCTCTGTTTTTTTTGCAGAAACTTCAGTTTTATCCAAGAAAACCATGTTTTTGCTAAGTAGGTGATGCGCATTGGAGCAATTTGGGAATTACTTAGGCCAATCAGTAGCTGTCAACTTTCTAGATTTCCTGGCACTACAAGTTCCAAAGTGTGGTTACAGCACCTACATTACTTTTTAACTTTTCAAATAGACAAAACAAGTCTGGAAAAAAAATTCCTATAAAATGAGTTCAAGGGTCAGAAGTAACCTTAGGAAAATGAGTGATTCACCCCGAGAGATGGAATAACTGAAAGTGGTTCTTGCTGTTCCCGAAGGCATCTGACCTTCTCTAATTATTATTTTGGGATTTTCAGTTCTGCTCCTACCCTCAGCATTTTGGAAAAACCTAGTCCGCAGTTTTCTGGGTCCCCATTTTCTCTCATTTTAAGGGCTTTTCTCTTGCAGTAAACATGAGTATGTAACTGCTCATTTAATATGAAATGTTGCAAAGCTCATTCCTTATACTGAAACTGAACGAGGGTTAGTATTAGAAACACACGCCTTCGTGTCTGATACAGAGAATTGGCGGTTGTCTTTTTCCTCCCAAGGGACTTGGTGCACCTCACTGAGCCCACGTGTGCTGGGCTGGGGTCTTGCGTGTGCCTTGCTTGTTTTCTTTCTCTCCTCCCCTGTCTCCCTTCTCTGCCTTCCCTCTCGTCTTCCTTCTGCCCTCTTTTTCACTTCCTTCCATATTTATCAAATAACTGTGTTGGACTCTGAATTAGGTGCTGGGATATAAAAGTAAATAAGATCCAGTCCCTATCCTTTTAAATATAATTAATAGTCTGAAATTCTTACTAAGGAAAACTTCGGACATTTCAGCAAGGACTATTTCTCTAAAGCTTTGTTTTCAATATTTGACAAAACACATGCCTAGCAGATTCTAATACTTCAGCCTCTTTTGTCTGTTGCATGGACCATTGAATGAATTTTTGTATTTTTGTCATGTAATTTTCATCTCTTAGAGCTAGTAGTTTTGACCAGGAAGCCTATCGAATTCTGATCTTGGACTTAATAGCATGAATGATGAACTGATAGAATTAATAAGTTGTATGTCACGCTAATGAAGTTTTCTTCCCTTTCATGTCCAGGTGTGCCAGATGGTGCCAATGCCAGCCAATCATCTCCCCGTTGGCAGCACCATGAGCACTGTGCACCTTTCTTCAGATGGTACTTACTTCTATTGGATCTGGTCCCCTGCCAGTCTGAATGAGAAAACCCCTAAGGGACATTCTGTCTTCATGGATATTTTCGAACTTGTGGTAAGATTCACTTTCTCATTTTGTGTCTTTGCAGAGAAACTTTCTTTTGGTTTCTTTTTGTATTGGTTTACATAGGACCCGAGAAAGTTGGGAGTATGTACAGTGTGTCCACTCTTGCCTCTAAATGGGCTTTTCTTTTGGATTTCTTTCAAGGTTTCTTTGGAGTTATGACACAGATAAAGCCAAGCTTTCTGAAGGTTAATCTGGCAACTGAGTGCAGATAATAATAGTTAATGTGTAGGCAGTGGGATTTTTTTT
The DNA here is from genome assembly GCF_963455335.1 of Martes martes. Classification (NCBI taxonomy): domain Eukaryota; kingdom Metazoa; phylum Chordata; class Mammalia; order Carnivora; family Mustelidae; genus Martes; species Martes martes. The sequence goes on from NC_137901.1 coordinate 83,626,382, forward strand.
TTTTTTTTAAGATTTTGTTTATTTGACAGACACAGTGAGAGGGAACATAAGTAGGGGGAGAGGGAGAGGGAGAAGCAGGCTCCCCGCTGAGCAGAGAGCCTGACACGGGGCTCGATCCCAGGACCCTGGGATCAGGATCCAAGCAAATGGCAGATGCCTAATGACTGAGCCACCCAGGCGCCCCAGACAGTGGGATTTTTAAGTAGAAATGGTCATGGGGCTTGATGGAAATGTGGAACTAAATTGCAGTGACGAGACTGGGGCTATAGTAGATACTGGGAGTCTCTGTGAGACAATTAAAATCATGAGAAGGCATTTGTTCAGTAGATACTGTGTACTGTGAGTCAGACAGTGGTGTCTTTAGGTCGTGGGAATACAATGGTGGGCAAGCTGAGCAGGAACCTTGCTCTAATGGAGCTTGTATTCCGCCTGGTGGGTGGGTTCAGGTGGTAGTGGTGGAGTGACGGAAAAATCAAGAAGTGAGCAAACCAGCAGATAAGATAATTTTAGGTAGCGAAGGAAAAGCAATAGTTAACCAGATGAAGAAGTTGGGGAATAGGAGAGAGTAGAACGTTCTAGGGAGAAGAGGCCATAGGTGCAAAGGCCCTGTGACAGGAGCAAGCATGTGTGTTTTAGAAAATGACAGTGGCCAGAGTGGCTAGAATGCACAGGAGAGAGCTTAGTATAAGAAAAGAGTAGGAGTCCTGGTAGTCTAGAATTGTACTTGTCTGCTGTGGCAGGCTGTAGCCACATGTGGCTATTTAAATTTAAATTAGAATTAAACAAAATTAAAACTTTAGTTGCTCACTCGCAATAGCCAGCTTCAGGTGCTCAGTAGCCACATGTGACTGGCTTCTGTATTAAACATCAAAGATCTAGAACATTTCCATTGCTGAAGACCTATAAAAGAAGAAAATGCCCCAATCCGATGTGTGACAAAACCTTTTTTAATGATGTAATTTACAGCCTCCTTCTGGGAAGAAATTCACATTCCTGGAAAAAATAAATACAACACTGAAGTAATTTTTGAATAGATTTTAGTAGGATTTAAACTTCTTCTGGGAAACCTGTCCCCTGTCTGCCAGCTAACTGTCAGTCAGGAGTCTGGTATCATAAAGTACATTCTCTTCTATTTCTGTCTGGTTTCTCCGTTTAATCATCATCTTTTTTATAAGATGTTCCAGCCACAGTGAGCCTTTGAATTGGTCTGCTAGAGACTGTGCTGCTTTAACATGTGTTCATGATTGTCAGAAGAGCTTTTTGTTGTTGTGGTTTTTAACAGACTTAACCAGCTGGCTAAATGATCTAGGTCTTTATCCTAAGTATAAAGGGAAATTAAGGAATTTCCCCTTTCTCTGACATGCTACTGTTAAAAGAAAAACACCGTATCAAAGAAATACGTGAACATGGACCAAAGCTTCAGGTAGCACATCCAGGCTCCTCAGGGAAAGTGAGAGTCCCTCAGCTGGCCTCTGGCTGCTTCTCGTAGGACTCACTTTCGTGGTTTCCACTTTTCCTTCTTCTGGTGGTTGCCTTCATTTCTATAAGTAAAAAACTTATATTGCTGTTTTTTGATTTATGCACATCCTATATTTCGTGTTATTTTCCTCCTGCTATAGACAAGGGTTTGGTCCAGTTCCTACCCTTTTCTTCTTCCTCATAATCTATTTATTTTAATTCCTCTTTTGGTTATCTTTGTAACTTGCAGTGAAACCTGTATTTCTTGTTCCTCAGCTCGAGATGTTTCTGCATCTCCCATTCCTCTTCTTTAGGAGCTGGAGATAGTATCCCTTCCTGTTCCTCAGTGGGGGCAAGCCTAGACTTGAAGTGGGTGTATGTTTAGGGGAAAACCAAGAGGAAGAGAGGAGTCACCCCTGCCAACCGTAGAGAGTCATGGGAATTGGAGGCATGAGGTGTGGTGTAGAGCCATGGTGATGGGCCTAGAGGCTGAAAGTTAATAAAAGGAGCTGTGCTCCCCTTTGCTGGTGTACATGTTTGTACTCTGGCTGCCTGGGTGAAAGACTAGACTTTATTTTCTGAAGAAACTGAATGACTCTGGAAAAAAGATCTCCATGTGTGGACATTGGGGTTCATTTAAGGAAAAGGCTTGCTGCCCCAGTGAATCACCCGCAAGTGAGTTCTCCAGTAAGCAAGACTCAGCCTTGCACAGCATTGCTGATTTGTTTTGGTATCAGCTCTTTTTTAAACTAAACAAAAACAAAAACAAAAAAATAATAACCCCCAAAATCCACACAACCCAGAAACAAGACAAAACAAAACCCCAACCCAACAAAACCCCAAACTTTGGAGAGGTATGTGTGGAGGGGAAGAAGAAGAGATTATAAGTATTTTGCCAACTTTTTTTTTTTTTTAATTATTGAAGCCAGGTGATGGCCCCATGGGGGAGCTTCTGGTTATTCTTTTGTGCACATTTAAAAAATACTTTATTAAAAATTTAAAGTAGACAACCGAGGATCTCTAGACCAATGAGGAAAGCCTCCAATATGGAGATTAAGAATCAGAAAAAGAGCCAATAGCAGTGGAATAAAACTTTGTGAACACTAACTCTGTGAGCATTGAGAAGAACTACAACACATGAGGTCGGGAGAAAAGACCAGAAAATCAGCAAGAGCTCCTGGAAATGAAGACTAGGGTTGTCAACATTTCTTCCCTACCTCTCAATTACGTGCTTCGGGACCTGTTTCCAGAATGCCTTCCATCGCTGTCTGCTCTTACTCTCTGGCTGGTCTCCTACTGTCATGTAGCTTCAGACACCTCAATGTATTGACGGTGCTCAAATCTGCTCAGCCAGAACCTGTCCCCAGAGCTCCGGCTGCATACCGATGTGGTTGTGATATTTATATGCACAGGATAGGAGACTTTTCCAGTTGGAAGTCTGATCATCACTGCAAGCTGAATATGCCCCCAGCCGTACTCCTGATTTTACCCCGGAGCTTCTCTTCCTGGCTTTCCCTTCTCAGTTGATGGTGTCTGTGTCCTTCCACTGCTGGCCAGAGACCTTTATTGTTACACTTGAATCCTCTTTTCCCTCCTGAACTCCATCTATAGTTGGCAAATGCTGTCTGCTCAACCTCCAAGGTGGGCCCCCCTTCACCTACTATTGTCTGCACCTACAGCCCTCTGTCTTTCACACTGCTCTAGCCGCAGCCAGCCTCCTTGCTCACCCTCAAACACACCAAGTGCACTCCCACCTCCGGGCCGTCGTGCTTTCCTCTCACAGATAACCATGAAGCTTGTTTTCACATTTTAGGTCTCTCTCCAATAAGCTCCTTATTAAAAAGACCTTCCTTAACCATTCTATAGAAAACATTTTATATGTGGGGCACCTGGGTGGCTCAGTTGGTTAAGTGTCTGACGCATGATTTCAGCTCAGGTCATGATCTCTGGGTCATGGGCTCAAGCCCCATGCTGGACCCTGCACACAGAGTGTGGAGTCTGCCTGAGATTCCCTCTCCCTCTGCCCGCACCCCCCACCCCCGACACTCTCACTCATGCATGAGCCGATCTAAGTAAAATATTTTATATGAAATTAAATCCTATCCTTTCTTATCCCTTTTACCCTGCTTTATTTTTCTTTATAACTCATTACTATCCGTTTATTTACTTATCTGTTGACTATCTCCTTGGCCTAGAATGTCAGCCCCAGGTGGGCAGGGATTTGGGTCTCTTGTTGACTGCTGTGTCCCCAGTACCTGGAACAATGCTTGGCACACAGTAGGTGTTTACAAAATATTCGTTGGATGAATGGAAGCATCAGAAATTGGATACCTCAGGGTACCAGGGTAGCTCAGTTGGTTATGTTTCTGACTTCCCTTTGGGTCATGGTCCTGGGATTGAGTCCCATGTTGGGATCCCCACTCAGTGGGGAGTCTACCTGTCCCTCTTCTTCTCCCTCTCCCTCTGCCACTTTCTCTGCGCATGCTCTTTCTTTCAAAAATCTTAAAAAAAAAAAAAAAAAGGTTACCTCTAGCAAGGCTTGCTTTCCATCATCTTTTTGTTTTAAATGTTTAAAAATGGGCTTAAATTTTAAATGAATTTTCAGTAATCTTTATGTCAGTGTGGGGCTCAGACCCCTGACCGCAAGATCAAGAATCGCATGCTCCACCAACTGGGCCAGCCAAGTGCCCTCAAGTAAATTTTTATAAAAAGAAGAACTTGGTTAGTAGCATTGAATTGTGTTGAGAAGTCAACATTGAAGTTGAAAGAGGTTGTTGATTGGAGAATATGGAGGCCATGGGTAGTAGCCTTAGCAATAGCAGTTGTGGGGACTCAGAGGGGTGAAGGCAGGTAGTCAGTTGGTTGATTGTGGTGAAGAGGGTAAGATGAGAAGAACAGCTAATTCTCTCCAGAGGTTTGTCATGAAAAAAAAGGAGAGAAAGAAAAGGGATGTAGTAGAGTAGACTGTGGGGGATGTTGAAGTATTTTTAACTTTGTTTTTAAAATTTTAAGTTATTGAACAGATTATAAAGTCATCTTCAAAATTGACATAGCCATAGCCCTCTGATGAACTGCCTTGGCCAAACCAAACGAAAAAAACTTATTCAACCCCCCCCCCCACATTTATTAAGGTATTGCTGACAAAAAATAAACTTTTAAGGTGATGATTTGCCATATGTGTATATTGTGAAATGATTACCAATTTCAAGTTAGTTAATATCTGTCACGTCGTGTGTCTGCTGCATTTATGTGCATGTATGGTACCATTTAAGATATGCTCTTAATAACTTCTAAGTATACTTTGTGATTAGCTATAGTCACCATGCTGTACATTAGCTCCCCAGAACTTACTCATTTTCTGAGAGTTTGTACTCTTAGACCAACATCTCCCATCTCTCTCACCCCACAGCCTCTGGCAACCAATTTTTTCTGTTTCTGTGAGTTTGACCTTTTTTTTTGTCTTCCAAAGGGAGATCATACAGTCTTTCTCAGTCAGATTTATTCACTTAGTATGATACTCTCAAGGCCCATCCATGGAGTCGCAAATGGCAGGGTTTCATTTTTGAAAAGGCTGAAGACTAAAATTCTTTACTTTTCTGATTCATGAAAAATTTTGGTTTCTAAATAGTATAAATATTTGCTGCTTAGATGTGGCTAATGGTAAATATTGGAAAGAATTAGGTTTATTATGAATTATGATTTCACCCAGAAACTTGGGAGTACTGATAAATTTCTCTCTAAATTTAGTGATGGTTACTTTGTTTTGAATACTTTTAAAAATAGTCTATTTATATAGTTCTAAAAATTCAAACGATACAAAAGTTTCCCACCTACCTGCCTTCTAATTCATTTTCTTCCCTCCCTAGAGGCAAATAATGTTAACACGTTTTTCTGTATTCTTCCTAATATGAGCATGTACAAATACACATGCATATTTTTTCCTTTTCTGTTTTTACACAAATGCTAATTTGTTATACTTTTTTTTTTTTTTTTAAAGTAAGCTCTGTGCCAGCATGGGGTTTGAACTCAAAACCCTGAAATCAAAAGTTGCATGCCCTACCAACTGAGCCAGCCAGGTGCCACCCCCCTCCTTTAAAAAAAAAAAAAAAATTAAATAAATCTTATGCAGTGTGGGGCTTGAACTCACAACCCTGAGATCAAGAGTCACATGTTATACACATTTCTGTACCTCATGCAAGTGAGTAGTGAGAGGGTGGTGATGGGTAAGGTCAGATAGGTAGCTGGGACCATTTCATGTAGGGCCTTGTAAGGTATTTGGATTTTATTAGAGGGAACATGAGGAGCTCTTAAAGAGTTTTGAGCAGGATCTGGTTTTAATAGTTCATGGCAGCTTTTGGGTCAAGAATAAAGCAAGATTTAAAGATTGGTATAGAGACTAAACAGCTGTAGAAGAGATCATTTTTAGTTTTACAATCAGGAGACAAATCTGTATTTTTTTGAGAAGGTGCGAACATGAGTGCAGGATGGGGGGAGAGGGAGAGAGAGAATCTCAAGCAGGGTCCATGCCCAGCATAGAGCCCCACACAGAGCTTGAGCTCATGACCCTACATGACCCGAGCTGAAATCAGGAGTTGGGCACTTGACCAACTGAGCCACCCAGGTGCTCCCAGAAATTAAATAACTAAAAACCTATTTTTGGCATCTCAAATATCACCAGCTTCTTCTGTTGTCATTTCTTATGAAAAATCAGCTGAGTCTGAGCTACAAAATAGGTGTACTGGTATTTAGCCTCGAGGGAAAACTAAAGGATTGAGGGCTGGCTAAAATGCATAGGTAATCAGAGCGGGATCTCACTGGCTGTGCTGGTCTCTCAAAATGAGTTCTGATTCACTCAGAATGGAGTAGATAAGTAATCATGACATAAGGTGGACTATAGGAATATAATTAGTACAACGTAAAGAAAGGGAATATAGAGAATGTTCTATCTAACAAACTATTAATATGGAACAATCTCTGACTTTGGGGGTATTTCAATTAACTGCTCAACAAACAAGCTCAAAACTGACTGCTAGCAGTAATGATTTAGAGGTTGGTGGGGCTCAGTTGGGTGGTGGTCCTTCTCTGTGTGGGGAAGCTGTGGTCACCCCTGCAGCTTCATTCAGCTTGGAGCTTGACTGGGGCTGTACTGGTCAAGACCGCCTCTCATTCTCCAGCTTTTCAAGAGCACAAGTGCTCCTTAAGCCTCTGCTTGCATCATGCTTTCTGGTGGCCAAGGCCAGAGTCAGTGTGGGAGGAAACTAAATGAGGGCATGACTCCAGGTTGCATCATTCCCTGGGGCCACCAGTGTCCTAGCCTGCCACTTGGAGCCACAGGCTTTTGCAGTTCTAAGACACTTAGACTCTGGCCCTTAAGACTACGGAATAACAGAATCCTCTATAACTCCTTTCTTACCTTTTCGGAGCACATTTTTTTACATCTTCTGTTTTGTGCTGAGGTCTTCGTGCCCTCACACGTGCACACTCTCCATAAACCGCTGTTCTTCAGAGAGGTTCAGTGACCATTTTATTGCTATTTTGTCCTCTTTATATCCCTTCCTAAACATATGGTCAGCATAGTAATGGGCACTCTAGGTCCCTTCTCTTTTCCCCACAGGTTTATTATTTCCTTTAAATTATGATCTGGATGACTGAGATGCCCTTCATTCATCGGTATTCATCTAGTACCTACTACTACTCTTTGTCTGGGTAGCAGGGTAACAGGCCTTTGTTTTAAAGGAGCTCACAGGAGGGTGGGGAGATAGTAAGAAACAACCAAACCGTTTCAGCTCGTGATAATAAAAGAGGCGAGAAAATAAAACAGGGTGAGGTGACAGTGAGTGGGGTGGAGGTGGGGAGCAACTTTAGTTCACCTGGCAGATCCGGTCTTTCTAAGGAAGGACACTGGAGCTGAGACCTGAATGATAAGCACCATCCCTCCTGATGGATAGGGTGACCAAGCATCCCGGTTTGCCTGGGGCTGAGATTTCTCCCGTCATGGGACTCTCGGTGCTAAAACCAGGACAGGCCTGAGCAAACTGGAATAGTTGTTGAATCCAGGAAGGGGGAACAGCAAGTCCCAAGGCCTGGAGTTAGGAGGAAGCGTGGCATTTTGGAGATGTGACAGAAGCCAGCGTGGCCTAAAGCGTAGTGAGGAAGGGTGAACAGAAGCCGGCGAGGCTGGAAAGTCCGTGGAGGATGGACCATATGGGCCTTCATAGTAGTTTGGGTTTTATTTTAAGTGTGTTGGGAGGCGACTGCAGGATTCTGAGACTGGAAGGCCATGGCTTCGTTTACGCTGGTGAATGATCATATGGCTGGTGTGCAGAGAGGAGAGCATGAGGGTGTCAAGGTGGAAATGGGAGGCCAGGGAAGAGGCTGGTTCAGTCCTCAGGCTTAGGAGGATGGTGGCCTCTGCCGGGAGGCTTCCGGGAGGGAAGCTTCTTGGCACTGCAAACTCACTGCTGCTGACTCCTCTTGGGCTCTTTCCCTCCTTTCTAGATCGGTAGCTTTGCAATCCTGAAGAGCTTCTCTTCCAAGTAGAGGTTCCCAGATTTACCACTCTGTGCACCAAACTGCAGCCCCCTTTGCTGCCCCAGGTGCTCTACCAGCTGCTCGGTGTTTTCAAAGTACTTGAACACAATAGCATCGTTTTTTTTGAAGGTCTCCATTGATTTTTCTCATGGGGCGGATTGGGTAATGCTTTTGAATGCCAAGCTTAGAGTGATTGATTTTTATCTTGGATGCCTTTGAAGGGTTCTTCTTAGAGTTGTGGGACATAAATAGAGCTCTGCTTGGTAAAGGTTGCTCTAGCCGGAGGGTGGGGGAGAACGATGTGGCTGTGTTACATTTTAGGCGACAGTAGGCTATTTGAGAGGAAATGCCGGGGAGTGGGAGGCAGTCAGAGAGGGTGGGACTGGATCTCAGTAGCAAGGACGCGTCTGTTTATAGGAACGTGGGAGTCACACCACAAAGAGGTGGGATTGGATTCAAGTGAGGACGCTGGTTTGTTTATTCAGTCAGGCATCAAGTATTTATTGCTGTCCCTTGAGAGCTGAAGATGTTTTTGGTGAACGATGCAGACAGAATCCCTGTTTTTGGGGAGCCCGCATTCCATCGGGGTGGGGGAGGTAGAAGAGCAAACAATAAATGAATTAATGAATAAGGTAACTTCAGAGAGCCGTAAGCGCTGTGTGGGTAACTGGACAGGGTGATGTGCTCTGGCCTGGAAGGGGTGGAGGAGACTCTCCTTTGGATTGGTCATCCGGAAGGTCTCTTTGAGGAGGTGATATTCTGCCTGAGACCTGAATGAGTGGAAAGAGCCAGCCACGGGAAGACCTGCGGAGAGATTGTTCCAGGCAGAGGTCTTAGACACCAGAGGCTGGGTCTAATCCCAGGCAGGCTTCTGTGTAAGCAAGTAGAGATTGTGGAACCAAAAAATATGAGAGGGGCGCCTGGGGGGCTCAGTGGGTTAAAGCCTCTGCCTTCAGCTCAGGTCATGATCTCAGGGTCCTGGGATCAAGCCCCGCATCAGGCTCTCTGCTCAGCGGGGAGCTTGCTTCTCTCTCTCTCTGCCTGCCTCTCTGCCTACTTGTGATCTCTGTCTGTCAAATAAATAAATAAAATCTTTAAAAAAATTATAATGCCGTGGTGAACATCCTCATGGGGAAAAAAAAAATACGAGAGCAAGGAGGGCAGGGACTGTGTTAGTTCAGCTCACTTAACAGAGAACCTTACACAGAGGTCAGTGTTCATATTAAAAAGACCCAAACCAGGATTGTGTTCTACCAAAACTGTGGAAAAAGAGCCCCAAGAAGCCTGGCAAACATGGTAGAGCCCACATGGAAGGTAAGGAAGAGGTAGAAGGCTTTAGTTTCAGGTTCTATGTAGACCATCACACGTGTCCCACTTGTTGGAGGAGGTGGAATTAAGCCCTCTAAAGGGGAAGATGAAGGGGCAAGGAAATAGAAATAGAATTTTTGGACTCTCCAAGAAATCCTTTCTCTCATCACTTGTGAATGTGTCATAAAGGTCTCCCCAACTCTGTGCAGCCCTCTCTGGGAGCTTTCCTGGCTGTGCTTCTGAATTTGCTTGCTTTTTCTTCTTCTCTGTTACCAACCTTTCACGTTGGACTCCTTTGCTTTTTATTTGCTTCTGTTAAGCCTTGCTTCTCTGCCCTCACATCCCCTCTTGTCTCTCTAGCCCAGAGCAGCAGGCCAGTCCCATTTGCCTTTGCTAGTGGCATCAGTCTCTGGGGCTCCTGCCAGATCCAGGAGCTTGGGTCTAGAAGGGTACAGGGAGATGCAGAAGCTGCATGAGATGTAATTTGAGATGTTCACCAGTGAATGGAAGCGGAGAAAAGGGAGGGTGCTTGAGTGGGCTGCCAAGGTCTTGTTTAAGGTCTGTGTATACTTGAAACCAGCAAGAAGGAAGACATAAGGGAGACTGACAATAACAGGACAGAAGGGAGTTAATTAAGGGAGCAGTTAGGAGGCAGAAGCAGAAGAGTTAACCTTCAACTGCAGGAGGCGAACGCACTTCTTCCTCTGAATTCAGAGGAAAAGAAGGATAAATGAGGCTGGATACAGGATACTTGAGTTGGAAGAGAGTTGGGTGGGAGCAGCCTCCAGGAAGTGGTCTGGATCTTTTCAGCAGGAAAGCCAGCTAGGTGCTCTGCTGAAAGTCAGGCTTGAAATTGAAGGAATTTTGGAATCCCCACTGCAGAGATTGTGTTGGCGAATCAAGTGTTGAAGGAAGAACTGCTGAGCCCCAGCAAGGATCCAGCTGCTGCTGGCATGTATTTGGAGCAGACAAAGTCTGCCTTTCTCCAGGATTGCCGCGCCAGCGCCCAAGCAGCTGGGGCTAATGTCAACTGCTGTCAGTACAGAATTTGGATTTTAGCCACTAATTATATTTCAAGAAGACATTATCTTCCTAGTTGTACTTAATAGTAAATCAGAAATGGATTGATTTGTTTTCCTCTCATCTTACTTGTACCTGTCAGAAGCTTGTAATTAGGGAGAGCTGCCTGTGGAATTCAATATAGGGAATTTTAATCAACTGCCTTTTGTAGAATCTCTTAAACCTGGCTCAATTAAAAAAAAAAGAAAAATTTAAAAATTAAAAAAAAAATAAAACGTGGCTCATGGCTTTTAGAATCTATGCTGTTAGGAAAAACGAAAGCTCAAACTTACCTTGCCTTTCTTTTGTTCTCAGTTGTTTGTTTTTTTTTTTAAAGATTTTATTTATTTATTTGACAGACAGAGATCACAAGTAGGCAGAGAGGCAGGCAGAGAGAGGGGGGGAAGCAGGCTCCCTGCTGAGCAGAGAACCCGATGTGGGGCTCGATCCCAGGACCCTGGAATCACAACCCGAGCCAAAGGCAGAGGCCCTAACCCACTGAGCTACCCAGGCATCCCTGTTCTCAGTAGTTTCTATAGAACAGTTAAGTTTTGAGGTATACATCTACTCAGGGGCAGTTTTTGGAAAAGCTTTTGAGCAACCAGATCACAATGATACCATTTTTGAGTAGAAATCTGCTGACTTGGTAGAAACCAGTATCACTGAAGGATGACCTCTTTTTCTTTAACCACTAGGTTGAAAATGGTGTATTTGTAGCCAATCCACTTCAGGAACGCACAATTCTGATGAGAAAAGAGGGCGAATCTGCAAAAAGCATTAATGAGATGCTTCTGAGCAGACTTTCACGCTACAGAGCCTCCCCGTCTGCAACACTGGCTGCCCTTACTGGCTCCACCATCTCCAACACACTGAAAGAAGACCAAGCAGGTACGCTGCCCTTTGTTCACTGTTTCTGTTTACCTTATGTAGCTCCACTCAGCTACGTATTTATCTTTTAAGACTTTATTTTTTTAGAGCAGTTTTAGGTTCATAGCAAAATTGAGAGGAAGGTAGAGAAATTTCCCATAAACCTCCAGCCCCCACACATGCGCAGTCCTCCCCCTTATCTAGAGGTGGTATGTTTGTTGCAGTTGGTGAACCTACATGATCACCCCAACTCCAGAGTTTACTCTTGGTGGTGCGGATTCTGTGGGTTTGGGCAAACTCGTGATGACAGGTCTTCATCATCATGGTATTGTACAGGGTATCAAGCCTGTTCATGGCTTGATGCATTCAGCTTGTGGTTAGTGAGCGCTGTCTCTGGAATTCGGGCAGTGCTGCTTTTTTTTTTTTTTAAGTGTACTTATTTTTAGTAATCTCTACGCCCAGTGTGGGGCTTGAACTCACAACTTCAAGACCAAGAACACATGCTCCTCTGACTGAGCCAGGCAGGCGTCCCTTGGACAGCACATTTTATAGAGTGCTCATGGTGTGCCATATAAAGCACTTGCCTTTACGTACTTCGCCTTTTTATTTCCAGGCCATCCATTTTATTTATTTATTTTTTTTAAATTCCAAACCATTACATGTTGGCTATAGACATGAACTGGCATGAATCTATAATAATTCAAAACAGCCCTGTCTTTAACTGTAAATACCTTATCATTAATGTAAATCGATTTCATGTTTAGCATATGCTTCATAAATGTAAAAAAAATTCATGTTTAGCATTGTCTTCACTAAATACAATCTTGGCCAAGCAAATAAGAGGCAAACCTTCCACAACGGAGGTTGCTTTTTCTAGAATTTATCACGTAGTATTTACACTTTAATATTTTTTTTTTAAAGATTTTTTATTTATTTATTTGACAGACAGAGATCACAAGTAGGCACAAAGGCAGGCAGAGAGAAAGAGGAGGAAGCAGGTTCCTCCCTGAGTGGAGAGCCTGATGCGGGGCTCGATTCCAGGACCCTGGGATCATGACCTGGGCCAAAGGCAGAGGCTTAACCCACTGAGCTACCCAGGTGCCCCTGCACTTTAATATTTTAAATAGATAATGCGTTTATAGAGTTTGAAAGTAGAAGCAGTATAGAAAGGTATGTACAAAGAAATCTTAGTCTCACATCTCGGCATGTTATACATTTTGCCCCTGTACTGCCACCTGTAGGTAATTGTATTTATTAGTTTTTATTTAACCTTACAGAATTTCTTTATGCAAGTACAATTAAAGACAAACTTATGTGTTCTTATTTTCCTTTTTTTTTTTTAAATAAAAAAGCCTACAAGCATACTGTTCTGTACTTCAAAAGCAAGAGTTCTCAACTGAGATAAGCCTTAAGAGGCTCATGAACACACTGCCCAAAGCTTTCTACATCTTAAGTGTATCCATCCTGATTTTCACCAGACTTTCAAGGCCATCTATATGGCCAAAACAAGGTTAAGAACCATTCTTCTTTTTTTTTTTTTTTTAAGATTTTATTTATTTATTTGACAGAGATCACAAGTAGGCAGAGAGGCAGGCAGAGAGACGGGGCGGGGGGGGGGGGGGAGCAGGCTCCCTGCTGAGCAGAGAGCCCGATGCAGGGCTTGATCCTAGGACCCCAGGATCCCAGCCCTAACCCACTGAGCCACCCAGGCGTCCCAAGAACCATTCTTCTTGATGAATTTGCAGATTACACCAACTATGTGACTCTATAACAAATCATGTACTGTAGTAAAAAGTAAGGCTAGAAAATATGCCGTATATAGAAAAATGCATCTGAATTAATGTTTAATGAATTTAATGCAATTTTATGCTTTAATCCTTTCACATACTGAAATGTTGGGAAGAGAAAATATTTGATTAATTCATTATGAGGCTATCAAATTAAGTACTTACTGGTTCATATTAGAACTTAAGGATAGAATTTTATTTTCATGGGTCTCTATTATATCAAATGTAAGTGAGGAAATTGTTAATAGTTGTCAGAACTTGGGTCTATGGATAATTTGAATGGTAGAAATACTTTGTAGAGAATGGTCCTTTTACCAAAATAAACAGCTTCCTGACAAGCCGAAGGCTTGTTCTGGGTTTTTCCCTTGGGAGAAAACTGAATCCTACCCTGAACAATAGAAGTACTAAAGGAATCTTTGTTAGAGAAGGAAATATGGGCGAAATCAGACAGAGAACTCAGAAGGCAAGGGTATATTTAGAATAAACTGTGAAAACTGATATTGTATTCAAAACATGTGAGCTCATACTTTTATATTCATTCTCTGCACATTCAGTGACATGATGTTGCTGCATAAAAATTCACCAGTTATTAGACGAAGTGACTTTTGACAGTTCAGCATTCAAAGGGTCTAGGATGTTTTATTCTGGGATAAACTAATACCTGTTACCATGTTAATATGACGTCTATTAAAACATCCTGGTAAAAATGTTATGCTCACAAAGTTGCTAATTTCCCAATCATTGCCCCTTTTGGGTGGCCTACCTGTGGGGAAATGTATGCCCCTGAATGAAGAATATACTTGTTGAAGATTGGGAGTTTTAAGTGGAGCTGTTTAGAAGCACAGGCGTTCAAAACAAGTATCCAACAGATTAGGGTTCGCTTTTCTCATTTTTCTAATCTAAACCATCTAAAGGCAATTTGACATCTATCTGGGCAATTCTGTTTAATACTCTGACAGCTTCTTAGGTAAAACATTCCAATTGACTTTCTGTTGCCATTGTCAGTCCTCACTAGAGTAATAGGTAGGAAATCCTTAAATATGTATTTTAAGATCTGCCAGTGACAGAGATTGGCATGCATTTTATACCTCTTGGTTAGAAATAATAACTTAGTTTGTCACTGACCCTAAATATATGTGTTATATATTTAATATAAATTATATATGTTATAAATATATAACATGTGTAAGGGGTTCTAAATCATGCAGATGTAAAATTATCCTGTGTAGATACTGTGAAAGGTTTTATTCTTATTAATTAGTTATAGATTGAAATTTCAGGCTGATTTCATGTTCAGAGCTGTTTGTAATGAACGTAATAAGCCAAACCTGTTAAGAATTTGTTCTGTATAAAATGAAAAGATGTCTGTTGGAGTGCAGTTTCTGGGAAGCACAAACAGCGGGATTCTTCTTTCATTCTGAGATCTAGTCCATGCGAGGATTCATTCTTTTGAGCGAAGTTTTGAGACATAATGGCATACTGGGTATTGGGAACACCTTTTAGAAATGTTCAGCTCGGGGCGCCTGTGTGGCTCAGTGGGTTAAAGCCTCTGCCTTTGGCTCAGGTCATGATCCCAGGGTCCTGGGATCGAGCCCCACATCAGGCTCTCTGCTCAGCGGGGAGCCTACTTCCCCCTCTGTCTCTCTGCCTGCCTCTCCACCTACTTGTGATCTCTCTCTCTGTCAAATAAATAAAATCTTTGGGGGAAAAAAGAAAAAGAAAGAAATGTTCAGCTCATGAAACAGGGGGCTTGGGGCCAGGATACTGGGCCAGAGATCATTATTTCTCCTTAGATTACCACTTGTTGCTGTAGTTTCCGAAACTGGGCATATTCTTGTTTGGATATGGGGCCCCTTCATCATACTGTAATCTCTTTTGGCAATCAAATTAATCTGGTGTCAAACACTTATCACTGTTTCCATTCCTTTCCCCAGCAAATACTAGCTGTGGCCTGCCTCTGAAAATGCTTCGGAAAACGCCCATCTATACCTGTGGTACATACTTGGTGATGCTGGTCCCGCCCCCAGGGGGGTCAGGCAGCTCTGCCACCCGTTCTCTTTTTGGGGGAACAAGTGGTTTGTCGTCTCTAAAAAGTAAGTGTGTCTTATTTGTGGCACTTTGCCCAATTTATCTCTAACTTTGTAATTGAAGGCTCTCCTGTTAATGATGTTAAACTTCCTCTGTTGTTTGCAGTGGCTCGTTGAAAACAACAAAACTTATCGATATAGTTATAGGTTAGGGGGGATTAAAACTATAATTTTTGTAGATGATACAGTAGTACACTTCTGAAAGCCATCATCCTGTGTGTTCAAGACAATTTTAGGAAATATTCTTTTGCCATATTTGCTGATGACGCAGCAAGAGCTTGACCCACTATGAATAGAAATCCAAAACTATTAAAAAAAGTATGTGAGGGCCACCTGGGTGGCTCAGTGGGTTAAGCCTCTGCCTTCCGCTCAGGTCATGATCCCAGGGTCCTGGGATCGAGCCCTGCATCGGGCTCCCTGCTCAGCAGGAAGCCTGCTTCACCCTCTCCCACTCCCCCTGCTTGTGTTCCCTCTCTCAGTGTGTCTCTCTCTGTCAAATAAATAAAATCTTTGAAAATAAATGAATAATAAAGTATGTAAAATGCCTTCATTTTAGGACACATAAAATGTGAAGCAAAAAAGGTCCAATTCAGAAAGAAGTGTTAATTAAGTATACCCCTCCAAGCCTCAGTTTTCCCACCTACAAAGATAAAAGAAAAGTAGTATCTCACACTACTGTTTGGGGGTCATATGTAATAAAGTTATATTAGAGATACTCTAAGAAATAACAAAAACCCAAATGTTCCTTTCACATATGGTAACACTTTGTGTTTTTCCTTGAAATTTATTTAGACACATAAACTTAAAATGTTTTTAAAATCGGTTTTTCACTCCCAAATTTTTCACATTCTGTCCTCTCAAAATGATTTTGTAGTTATCCCATTAAAGGATTATATTTCACATACAGACTTTAAAAAAGGCATTTCGTACTGTGAGCCTGATGATACAAATTTGACCTCAGCAGTTCGTACAATATCATGTGTCTAGTATCAGCCTTTAGGCCATTTCAAGTACATTCAACACATTGCATGTGTTTGAGATTTAGATATAGATATGCGTAACAACTGGCGCTCTTTTGCCTTTAGAATCAAATTGGTTGGACTTTTTCTCAACGGCTTGTTTTCTCTAACAGCTCATGTGACCAGGATGTCCCTTTAGCCCTTGAATAAATGATGTAAATTTACTATTAGTCTATTTTTTTAATACTAGCTTCACTGAGATACAACTTACCATAGAATCCATACCTTCCAAGTGTACAATTCAGTGGTTTTAGTATATTCAGAGTTGTGCAACCATCACCACTATCTACTTCTAGAACATTTTCCATCACTTCAAAAAGAAACCTCCCACCCATACCCATCAGCAGTCACTCCCCTTTTTACCCCCCTCACCCCAACCCCTGGCATCCACCCATCTGCTTCTGTTGGTATGAGTTTATCCCTGGACTTCTCATATTTACGGGAATATATAATATATGTGCTTTTGTGACTGGCTTTTTTTTAATGTTTTTAAAGTTCATCCATTTGGTAGCAGGAATCATTACTTCATTCCTTTTTATGGCTGAATTATGTTCCATTGCATGGATATACCCCATTTTGTTGACATTTGGGTTGTTTCTGCTTTCTGGCTATTTTGAGTAATACTGCTGTGAACATTCATGGACAAGTCTTTGTGGAGGCACGTGTTCACTTCTCTTATGTATAAACGTAGAAATAAAATTCTGGTCATACAGTAGCTATATGTTTACCCTTTAGAGGGACTGCTAAATTGTTTTCCAAAGTGGCTGCTTCATTTTACATTCTTATCAGCAACATAAAAGGGTTCCAATTTCTCCACATCCTCAGTGACATTTATTTTCTGCTTTTTAAAGTTATAGCCATCCTAGTGGGTATGAAGTAGTATTTCATTGTGGTTTTGATTTGCATTTCCCTAAAGACAAATGATGTTGAACATCTCTTCTTGTGTTTATTGGCCATTTGTATGTCTCCTTTGGAGAAATATCTATTCAAATCCTTTGTCCATTTTTAAATTGGGTTATTTGTCTGTTTATTTACCATTAGTCTTGTTAAGCTCTTTGTAGCCTCAATTTGTCACTCCATTGAAATTGGCCCCATTCGATTAAAGCAGGCCTTCACACTGCCATTTTTTCATGAGGCTATAGCTTACATAGTGATTCTGTTTTAGGCCAACAAATCAATAAATGCTTTAATTTCTTCTGTTTCCTGTTCACATTGGTCGCTGTGGAGGCTACTCAGTAAGTGGAAGACGTGGTGCTTGGTCTGGTTGGGAGAAATGCTGTCAGTGTGTGTGAAACAAGTGGAGAGTAATACACAATCCTGTGTCACCACCTGAACCGTGGGGAGCAGATGAAGTGCTGCAGAATCTGAGAGAAAGGGTTATTGTGGAGGGGGGGATAGGAAGGAGACACAGCCTGAGGTCTTGAGTTTAAGTCATGAAAAGCAGGTATTATGCATTTAAGTGGCCAAGTTGGGGAAAGACGTATGCATGGCAAACACAATGAAAAAGAGATTTGGGAAGATAGTTTGTTGGTGTGCAGGTTGGCACAGTGGAAAGTAGAAAAGAAAGTACAATTTTTGTTTTTTTTAAAAGATTTTATTATTATTATTTTTAACATTTTATTTATTTGACAGAGGGAGAGATCACAAGTAGGCAGAGAGGCAGGCAGAGAAAGAGGAGGAAGCAGGCTCCCCACGGAGCAGAGAGCCCCATTTGGGGCTCGATCCCAGGATGCTAGGATCATGACCTGAGCTGAAGGCAGAGGCTTTAACCCACTGAGCCACCCAGGCACCCCTAAAAAATTTTATGTATTTGTCAAAAAGAGCACAAGCAGGGTTAGCAGCAGGCAGAGGGAAAAGCACACTTCCACTGAGCAAGGAACATGACGTGGGACTTGATCCCAGGACCCTGGGATCATGACCTGAGCCGAAGGCAGATGCTTAACCAACTGAGCCACCTAGGTGTCCTGAAAGTACAATTTCTTTTTCTTTTTCTTTTCTTTTCTTTATTTTATTTTATTTAATTTTTTAAGATTTTATTTATTTCTTTGACAGAGAGGGACACAGCGAGAGAGGGAACACAAGCGGGGGAGTGGGAGAAGAGGGAGAAGCAGGCTCCCCGCCGAGCAGGGAGCCTGATGTGCGGCTCGATCCCAGGACCCTGGGATCACGGCCTAAGCCAAAGGTAGACGCTTAACAACTGAGCTACCCAGGTGCCCCCCAAAAGAACATTTTAGATGATAGCTTGGATCAGGCATGATGAGGATCTGAATTACAAGGGGGGTGGGAATAAGAAAAAGGAACTTGAGAGATAGTGCTAGAATTTTATGTTAAAAGTGGGGAAGAAATAATAATAGTACATTTGTGCTGGTGCAGGTCCTATAGAGATGTTTTAATTCATTTAATCTTCACAGTAACTATGTAGGGTAGGCACTTCTATTAGCTTCACTGTGTACACGAGGAAACAGAGGTTCCAGTACATTTTCTGGGTCACACAGAAGACGTAGACCTGGAATTCAAACCCAGAAGCCTAGAGCCCATGCTTGACATCACTGCCCTATCCTGTGTTAAGGGAAAAGGCCAAAGTGTCTCCAAGTTTTAGAGTTAGTGCTTGGAAGGACAGCAACCTAGCTATGTTTGAGTGTCCACTAACCTTCATTGAACAGCAACTATATATAAAGTATTTTTTATAAATGGTATTACCTAGTGATGTTAGTAATCATAATTTCTCTTGCAGTGACTCTTGGTAATCTATATTGAAAATATATGCAAAAGGTGCCATTTTATTTTTTAAAAGATTTTATTTGAGAGAGCAAGGGAGCGCAGGGGGAGGGGCAGATGGAGAGAGAATCTCAAGCAGAGTGCTCGCCGAGCGCAGAGCCCAGTGTAGGGTTCAGTCTCACATCCCTGAGATCATGACCTGAGCCGAAATCAAGAGTGGGGCGCTTAACTGACTGAGCCACTCAGGCCCCCAACAAAAAGTTGCCATTTTTAAAACATTTTGAAAAATAAGGCTTACTATTTAGTAGGACATTTGTGATGGGTTGTTTGTGTGTGTGTGTGAGTGTTTAAGATTTATTTATTTGAGAGAGCACACAAGCAGGCAGGGGGGAAAGGGCAGAGGGAGAGAAAGAGAGAGAGAAGCAGCTCCCTGCTGAGAGCTGGGGCCCGACACGGGGCTTGATCCCATAACCGAAGTTGGGTACTTAACTGAGCTACCCAGTTGCCCCCTTTTTTGTGGTCTTAACGTTTGTATTCTGTCTTTTCATTGTTACCACCACAAAAAAAGGTGTGGTTTTTATGAAAGTCTTAAGAGCCTAAAGTTTAAGCTTTGAAAAGTAGACTGTCATCGTAAGGCTTATTAAACAGCTTAATATTTGTTTCCAAAGTCCTTGCCTCTAGCTTGGTGTATAATATTTCGGATGGTCAGTTCACAAGTCGTGCCGATCTCATAGATGCTGCTGGAAGCTCACTGGGGCGTGGTGCTCTTGTACCAGGATTGGGTAAGAAATGCCCACTTTTCCTTAGAAAATTCAATTTAAATTTAATTCAATTTAATTTAAGCAATTTCTCTCAAAAAATCTTGCCAATTCCTTTTCCTTGTAAGAAAGGATTTTTTTGATGCTTGCTGTTTAAGGATCAACATAAGAAATGGCCATAGGTGACATTTCTCTGCATAAATTGCTATCAAAGATATTGTCTTTCAGGTTGTATGATGATGCCCGTAACAAATTCTTCTCACAGCTCATGCTGTGAAGAGGTTTATTTCCCGTGAGGCATTGGTGTGCTTCTTACTGTTAGGAAATGAACATTATGTAATATATTAGATTTTCTCTTTGCCTTGGCTCCTGGGAAGCTCATATTTAAATCTTGGCTTTTACTATGTGTTAATGTGTTTTACTATGTGTTAATGTTCATTAGTCCTGTTAATACCTGGGTTTTGGTTTAAACCACTTAAATCCTGTAGGGAATTAAAAGGATCACAAGTCAGTTACTAAGAACTGTGTATTCCACGAGACCTGTTCCGTTCTTATGAAGGAGTTAAGCAAAGTAGAGATGGGGTCCTGCCTTCTTGCTGAGCCCCAATCTAATGCTTTGCCAGATAAATATGCGGGACTCGGGATGCGGACTGTCAGCAGCGGAGAGAGTTCTTTAGCGGTGCTTTTGAGAAATATGTATACGGGCCAAGGATGGCATGGCGGTTGAATGAAGTGTGCTTTTTCCGCAGGCGCATGTTACGATACAGTGAACAACATGCTGTGGACGTGCTCGAATGATTATATTGATCAGTGGTGCAATCCAGGGAACCAGGCCTTCCATTACGTCTGTCAGAGACTTGGAGTCAGCCACATCATCACTGAGCCCAAAGGTGAGGTGCCCTCGTAGTCTTAGAGGAACAGATTTTTCCCTCATGAAATAGGGGAGAGCACAGTAGTGTTAGGAAGTGGTAACATAGCCCAGGTGACAACATGTGTCAACAGCTTTCCCTCTTTGAATGTGAAACCTGCATCTTTGTTGCCTGATTTTTTTTTTTTTTAAGATTTATTTATTTGAGGGAGAAAGCATGAGCAGGGGGAGGGGCAGAGGGAGAAGCAGACTCCTCACTGAGCAGGGAGCCCGATGTGGGGCTCGATCCCAGGACCTTGGCTGGGATCATGTCCTGAGTCTAAGGCAGACGCTTAACCAACTGAGCCACGCAGGCACCATGCTGGATTGTTTTATGATTAAATAACAAATAACATGGAGGACATAGGGAGATGGAGAGGAGAAGGGAGTTGAGGGAAATTGGAAGGGGAGGTGAACCATGAGAGACTATGGACTCTGAAAAACAATCTGAGGGTTTTGAAGGGGTGGGGGGTGGGAGGTTGGGTGAGCCTGGTGGTGGGTATTATGGAGGGCACGTATGGCATGGAGCACTGGGTGTGGTACATAAACAATGAATTCTGTTATGCTGAAAAGAAATTAATAAAAAATTAAAATTAAAATTAAAAAAATAAATATGTAAATAAATAGAGGATTTGGGACTTTTTTAGAGAAAACTGTTATGTCACTCTAAAATTGCCAGAATTTTAGTGCAAAAGTTGATTCTTTATTTGTACTTGCCATGGGATTGTTTGCCATTTTAATGTTTTGCATTGATAACCTGTTTACATACAGATTTATAATTAGAATCACCAAAAAAGGATGTATGTATTTCTTAATATTAAGTTACTATTAACTTAAAACCTCCTGGCTTCAAGGTCAGCTATAGTGGTGTAGAGGAGCAAATCCTCTCCCCATAAAGCAATGATAAAATGGGCATGATTACCAAAAACAACTATTTCTAGTCTCTGGAAACTAACCAAGGGCATGCACCAAAATGAGAAGTGAATATTCTTAAAAACCACTGAACTTTAGGTAAAAACAGTGGAAGTCTGTGGTACTCTCAGCTGGGGACGCCCCTGTCTCCCACCTTAATCTTGGTCAGTGCAATAATCCCACCAGCGTGGGGCAGATCGTGTAAACCATCAGCTTTGCTTCCAGAGGGGGCTGACCTGATCCGGAGCAATACATGGAAAAAACTCCTGCCCAGCAACAGTGTCAGTAACAGTACCAGTCTGAGTGGCAAACCAGCAGAGAAGACTGGTGGCTTAGCTCGCCTGTGGCTATGGTTGGGATTAGGGTGAGCAGAGAACCGGCAGACTAGCCAGAGAGTTACTCACGAGC
Organism: Martes martes; assembly: GCF_963455335.1. Classification (NCBI taxonomy): domain Eukaryota; kingdom Metazoa; phylum Chordata; class Mammalia; order Carnivora; family Mustelidae; genus Martes; species Martes martes. The sequence goes on from NC_137901.1 coordinate 83,648,201, forward strand.
TCTGGGTAGTGAGGAAGCTACAGAGGGCCTTGGTTAGCTACCTGTCCATCTGTGTGGAAGAAGCGGGAGAGGGTCCAGCCTAGGTGGGTCACACAGGCCTGGCTGACCATGAGCCTGCACATACGTGTGGAGATGTGAGAGGGTCTGACAAAATAAAATCCAGGGCAGAGTTCAAAGCCGTGTGGCCCTTGGTGTGCCACCCCAAAACACACGGACCCAGCCAGAGGGGCAGATTTACTGGCTCAAGGTATTTGAGCACAGCCTTTGACTCAGACTAGATGATTCCTAGGAAGGCAGGCTTAAAAAAAAAAAAAAGACACAGCTGAAAGAAAGTAACAAAGTAGAAACAAGAATTGAAAAAAACCCAAACCAAACAGAAGTCAGTAGCTACACACTGTAGGTGAAACTCCGATGTTGGGTTTAGCAGATGAAAACTAAAGCAGCCTTTATATATGTATTGAAACATCTAAAGGAAACCCTGTTGAAAAGATACAAGCATGATGACTATGACTAAAAAAAAAAAAAGTCAACAAATAAATTTTTTTTTAATTTTTTTTAATTTTTTAAATTTATTTATTTGTTAGAGAGAGCGAGCGAGCGAGCACAGGCAGACAGAGTGGCAGGCAGAGGCAGAGGAAGAAGCAGGCTCCCTGCCGAGCAAGGAGCCCGATGTGGGACTCGATCCCAGGACGCTAGGATCACGACCCGAGCCGAAAGCAGCCGCTTAGTTGCAGATCTTTTTCTCCCACCATCACAAATCTGCCGCTGAGCTGCTCTTTGCAATCACTGACCTTTTCAAGTCCAGAATTTCCAACTGGATCTTTTTTCAAAAATTCAACAAATAAATTCAAATAAAATCAGTCGTTAAGCATCTGCCTTCCGCTCAGGTCATGATCTCAGGGTCCTGGGATCGAGCCCCACATCGGGTTTCCTGCTCAGCTGGAAGCCTGCTTCTTCCTCTCCCACTCCCCCTGCTTGTCTTCCCTCTCTCGCTGTGTCTCTCCCTGTCAAATAAATAAATAAATAAAATCTTTAAAAATATAAATAAATAAAAATAAAATCTTTTAAAAAAATGATCACTTGGTTTAAATGTCAGCTTTCTTCACTGCAAAGTTACTATTTTGCCCTTTCCAGCTAGAAGCCCACCATTAAGCCCATGCTCATGCTTATGGGAAAGGGAATTAAGTTCCCCCTCTTGGAAGGACAAGCATCAGAGAACTTGTGTACATATGTTAATCACCACAGTAATTAGTGTTTTGAGGGAGGTGATACTTGGAGGCTATGTAGTTATAAGATTTTTTATTCCTGAGTTTGGTAATTTGTGTCTCTCTAGAAATTTGTGCATTTCAACTACGTTTTCCTATTTGTTGATGTAAAGTTACTCATACTATTTCCTTACAGTTTTTAAAGGGTCAGTGGTAACTTCTCTACTTTCATTCCTGATTTTGGTATATGTGCAGATTTACTAAAAATCATTGGGTTGTGCACTTAGAATAGGTAGATTTTATCTTAAATTCTATCTTGATAAGGCTGTGGGGGGATAAAGAAACAGCAGGGGCGCCTGGGTGGCTCAGTCAGTGAGACGTCTGACTCTTGGTTTCAGCTCAGGTCATGCTCTTGGGTCCTGAGATTGAGTCCCATGTTGGGCTCTGCACTCTGCAGAGTGTCTGCTTGTCCTTCTCCCTCTGCTCCTTCCCCTACATGCTTTCTCTCTATCTCTCATAAGTACATAATCTTTCTTAAGAAAGGCAAAAAGAGGAAAAAAGTCAACGATATATTAGTGCCTCCCTAATTATTCTCTGTAAGCTTCTTGCTTAATCTCTCGACTACATATTCACCTTCACTCAGAGGCCTAATTAGACATCTTCAGCCTGTCAAAAACAGTTTTCCCCTTTCTCCAAATCTATACCTGCTAAATTCCCTTTATGCTAGTATAGAGATCACAGTCCCTTCATATGCTTAAGCCACAAAGGTAGAGTTCTCTAGGATTCTCTTTCTCTCACAACTCACATCCAAGTGGACATCAGCCAATCCTGTCTGCTCCGATCCTCAAGATCTATCCCCAGTCCAACTCTTTCCCACCACCTGTGCTGCTACAACTCTCACCTTGGCATCAGCGGCTTCAGCAGATGATCACGGTGGCCAAGCTCCCTGGTCTTCCTTCCTACTTCCTCCACAGTTGCACTCCGCCCCCGTACGCTTGTTTCTGCACAGTCTTCTGCAGTCTCCATAGTCAGGTCTGTCCCTCCTCTGCTCAGACTCCTCCAGCGGCTTCCCATCTAACTCGGTATAAAAATCAAAGACCTCATTTATTTGGATATAGGTCCTAGAGGCTGGCTTTCAGAACGTCTTTGGTGAGGATGAATAGTACTAATCTGATTTCTATTTTAAAAGCAAGGGCTTAAGACTCAGAAGAGTGTGGAACCCAGCTTGGCCCTCCAGTCAACATACAATTGAAAAGTTCACTTTTGGCCGAGTTTACCTTCTCTTTGATTTTCCATGAGTCCTTTCCTCATAGCTTCCAGTGCCCACAATCCTTTTGCAACCCAGGTTCCCCGCACCTAGGCCCATCTCTCCTAGATCACCTGCTTTCCTGTTCCTTTGAGGTCATTCATTTCAGCTGGTTTAACGGGAAAAGCAGGTTTTGGGTTTTTGTTGTTTGGTTGTTTTTTTTTTCCTTGCCTTTTGCCTATTTAAATTATTTTCACCTCCGGTTCCCCAAATGCCCATGACCATCCATGGGGTGTTTATTATTATGTAAGAGGATGCTCATGAACCCTCAAGGTTGAACTGATGGCTCTCTAGGTTGTGGTGACTAAATGAGATAAAAATGGTGAGGTACTGTGGGAGGAGATATTTGTGGACCTGGGGGTGGGGATGCAGTGGGGGTGGTGTTCTATCATTAGAAAAGCCGTACAAGATGGATTTGACTAGACTGGTTCCAGTATGGGCTCTGAGCAGAGACAGCCTAAATGCAAATCCCAGCTCTACACTTAGTAACTGTGTTACCTGAGGTGAGTTATTTAACCTCTCTGACATTAATTTACTCCACTATGAAACAGGGCTAAAATAGTCTAAGTTTATAACAGAGTTGTAATGCATGTAAAGCATCTAGCCCCTTGTCCAGCTGTAGAAAGGGCTCTCACAGCGGTTAGTTACTTATGCTCTTTTAAAATGGGAATTCCCGGAGTGCCTGGGTGGCCCAGTGGGTTAAGCCTCTGCCTTCGGCTCGGGTCATGGTCACAGGGTCCTGGGATTGAGCCCCGCATCAGGCTCTCGACTCAGTGGGGAGCCTGCTTCCCCCCCACTTCTCTGCCTGCCTCTCTGCCTCCTTGTGATCTCTGTCAAATAAGTAAAAAAGATCTTTAAAAAAAAAAAAAAAAAGGGAATTCCCTAATGTGTTCATTTTCACCCCAGCACCCTGTGGCAGGGAAAAGGATTCTCCAGAAGTGGTAGAAGAGATGGGAGCCAAGATACTCTGTCCTAGTATGCATGTACCTTTTGTAAACCAGAATTCTCTTCCCTTGGGGGGCCACCCATGGTCATGTCTTTCTTCACTGAGTTTCTTTTTTCATTTTTTAGAAGAGGCTATAACCACGAATGAGGTTATAAACCAATTACTGCACCACGTTGGTGCGATGTGCATACACCAACTCAATCTTCTTGCCACCAACCCCAATCTTCCAATCACAAGTGTCTTGGGCAAGCAGCATCCAATTGAAGCACACCATCTGAGCAGTATTTGTGACATTATGGAGAAGGCCATGGTTAACGGAGATACCTGTATCATACGCTGTATTCTTGTTGTCTTTCAGGTAAATGCACTGTTTGGACAGAAGTAAGATAATAGAGAAAAAGAAACCCAAAATTTGGTTTTCAGCCAGCTAATTTCCACCAGAAGAGAAGTTTAATAATATTCCTGTCTTATATGTTAATCACATTCTGATCCTGTAATTAGAAATGTCATCATACGCGTTGCATTACGGTTAACGCAGGACTGATGTAGGTAGCTCATTGCAATTAATATATAGAAAATATTTACTCTAATTATAACATTACACAATAGAGGAGATTGTGATTAAAAATCCACCTGGATATCTGTTCATAAGAATATCTACTATGTGCTTTTTTCATTGGGATAATTTTATCCCTAGTAGAATTAGCATTTTTAGGTCTACCCCTTATGTTTCCGTAGGTGGTATTTAAATTTTTCTTCAGCCCGCAAACCGAGAGGAATCGCGATATCATTCGACGGTCTGGACTGCTGCTTTGGCAGTTGCTGATGGCACCAAAAGACCAAATTTGCCCTGAAATTCAGAAGGAAGTGTGTCTTGCCATCAGGTAATCAGCAAATGATTTTCTTCCTGGGTTTTGCAGACTGCTTCTCCTGTGCTGCATTGTAATCTTCCTGTAATTCGGTGGCATAGAAGTCTCTTACCCCGTCCCACAGTCAGGGCCTCGTGCATAGGGAATAATTTAACTGGAGAGGGCTTGTGGCCCCACTCCCAGAGGCCCCAAGCCATGTGTGTAACTACGTTCCTCATCTTGCCCTTAGAATTTTGAAAGGAAGGAAAAAATCAAAGTCATTGAGAGGATATTTGGATGGTTTGCAAGTGGATGTTCCTGTCATTTGGGGAGGGTGTGTGGCAAGGTCGCAAAGCAGCAGATCGGGCAGCCAAGAGACCTGGGTTCTAGTCTTTCCTTTGCCACGTACTAGCTTGGCTCAAGGCTTCCATTTCCTTAGCTGTAAAGTGGGCATAAAAATAACACTGAATTTAAGGATTTTTGAGATTTTAATAAGGTAAAGCCTGATGCAAAGTGCTCAGCAATGTTAGCCTTTTAAATTCTATTTAAAATCTTGTTAGAGAAGATGGCAGAATTTGTGGGCCATTTTCTTTTTCATTTAATCTTTTTTTTTAATTATTTAACTTTTTTGTGAGTGTGCTGTAAACTCTTATCCAGGAATATAGCCTTAATGTATAATTTAGTGACCAAGTATAAAGAGAGATCTGAATGCTTGGTTTGGAAGAACTGTATGATAGGAATGGGCAGAGTAGGGGGGCTTTTTTTCCTCTTCCATAATCGATTATGCTTTGGGTCTCTTTCTGTATTAAGTATTAAGGCAGTCATGAGGAAACTTCTGGGAGTAATAGGTATGTTCACTCCCTCGATTGTGGTGGTTTCATGAGTCTCTGCATATGTCAAAACTTGTCATACTTACACTTGAAAAATATGCACTTTATTGTATGTCAAACCTCATTAAAAAAAATTCTAACACTACTTACATTGCTTTCCATCTTGACTTTTTTGGAAAAGCTGTGATTTAGAAATACCACTTCTCACATGTGCTTTTGGTCACAATCTGGATCTATACCTGGCTCAACTACATTGACTTTTTATAGCTCAGTTCTCTTTAACTAGTTCATATCCGGCCTCAGACAAGGTCTTATTTTGGTAACTCGTAGATACGAGGAGAGAGAGCCTGTTTCTCAGGGAGGTGAACGGGCTCTGTCACGACGTTGTATTTCGGTTGAGGCGCTTTATTAGTGATGAAACTTCCCTCAGAGTTTTATGTAATCACACAGCCATCTTTAATGTAAATACAAATTAAAATATTTAGAGTTTGGATTTTCTAGGACATTTGTTGAAAAGTTTTTTTGACTTTTCTGTCCTTTCAGCTCTGGCTTAAATATCTTGTACCCCGGTGAAACCGAAATCAATAACTTACTGAAGCTGGTCTTAACGGAAGGTGAGAATTATCCTTGAATTCTCCTTGAACAACCATTCCTTTTTTTGTCCCTAAGGAAACCGCTGGATATTAAGATAATAGATATTTCTTTTCTTTGTACCTGTTAGTATTCTTTTAAAAATTATCTGCACATATGCCAACACTTCCAACCAGACTGAGAGCAGAAACTGTGTTCTCTGTATCTTCAAGCTTTATAAACCTTTTTCTATCCGCACTGCTTCACAGAAGGTGCCTGATAGTAGATGTTTAATGCACATTAAAGATAATGACTTCTTGGGGTCTCCTAAGTCAGCTTGTTCCCTTCAAAACCCAACTTTTAAATAAATACAACAAATGCAAATATTTAATAAAAATAATATTATATTTATAGTAATATAGTTATTTAAATACAAATGTATTTAAATAAATACAACAAAGTTCACCCTGTCAGAGACACCCACATTTATAAGCAACATTAACTTAAAGAATTAGAAATCACACTTTATGATGTACACTTCGATCAGGATGTACTGGTTTTAAAAAGCCTGATAGGTTGTGATGTTCTTGCTGCTGCCGTTCATATGAGTACATGTGCCTGGAGCCCCTACATGGTCACCGGTCTGCTCCTTTCAAAAACTTGTTTTAATAGCGTCAGTTTTCTAAGTGTAATCACCAGGGTCATTTACGGAGCTTTATTCTGTGTCAGGAGAGAGAAACAGCGGCCTCTCCCAGCTGCGGGATGTGATTCTAACCAATTTAGCCGAACAGCTTCAAAACAACCGATTTGGCAGCGAGGAGGATGAGCATTACAGGTGACACCAGTTATGCTGTTGACTGCTCGCCTTCTCTGTGTTTTTCCCAGTAATTAATTTGCATTTAAATGTGTTTGATCAATGTTCGTCCCCTGTAATATCTGATATGATAGTTAGCATGTTAAGTCAAAATCACAGATCAATTGAAAGCTAATAAATCCCACACTTGCCCTAAGAAGCAATGATAGCATTTTTCAGTTGTATCACCGGACTAACTGAGGCCTACAGAAAGGTTCTCAGTGGAAATAAGAGATGGAGCTTATTTAAAAGTCTTGGTGGAGGGTGGAGGGTGCCGTCCAAACCCTGCGCTGTGAGAGAGGGCAAGGGTATGTTGAGAGCTAGGAAGGGGAGGGAGGTGTTGGGTTTTCTTTGCTGTTTACAAAATACTTGGACTGGGTGCTTGGGTACCATTTTGTTTCTGTAAGTTTGATCTAGACGACACACCTAGCTGTTAGCATCATTGCTGAGTGGGATGATTTACCTACAGAACCAGTTAATTTTGTGTCTTCTATTTGTCATCTCATACCAACTGTATACAATTTATCCTTTTATTATTAAACCATCGGTATCTTATTGTTGCATTTTTCCTGCATTTTAAAGACTAAATGATGAACTTTTACACTACATCCTGAAGATCGTTGTTCGGGAATCCTGTATCTTAATCACCAAGTGCCAAACCGTCTCTAAAGAGGATTTTCAAAAACTCCTTTCAACCGTGCCTGTAAGTAACACCGTGTTTCATGAAGGCAGAATTGTATCATGTGTCCCCGTTTTCATGTTACCGTATTAGGTGTGTATGTACACACTGCTGTAACACACACGCTCTCCAAGGCAACCTTAGTTGATGAAAGTCAGTGGGTGACTGTTTCTCCTGGAAATATAGAGCTGTGCGAATCCACTTGGAATACTTTCTCTAAAGACTTTATTCCTCCTGCTTATTAAATGTCTTGGTGCGGTGAATTGTTTGAGTTTGGATGTTTTGGTTTTGTTTAAAATAGGATTTTCCCTCCTGTTAATTTTTACTAAAGCATCACTGTTGCACAGATGGGAAAGAACCAAGAAATTCTCTTAAGGATTTGGGTAGACTGAACTCTTCTCTAGCAGAGACGCATGAGAGGGGAAGAGGGTGGGAGGAAAAATTATTAAGAGGGAAGAATTCAAGTAAGTATCCGTGTGACGAGTGTGAATTCTGTAGCAGAAGGCACAAAGTTACAGTAAATTTGTCAAGTGACGTATCAAAAGCCATGTGGAAATAAGTCACCTGAGAAACTAACCTGGTCTGTTTTCTGTACTTTCTCTTTTGCTTCCCTTGTCCAAATCTTATAAACACATGAGGATTACATGACCCCTTTCAGTAGGGTGTAGATCATCTAAATGCCCTTGTTTGTATTAAAGGCTGCATCCTCCTGCCTGCGCTATCTGATGGCAGTTCAGAACCACCTTCTCAGTAACACTATTTTGATTAAACCTGATGAGAATGATGACAGTGACAACTCCTTGCAGGGAGAGACATTGAAGGTACAGGTAAACACCAAGCTTTCTTCTAACGATGCTTTCTACCCTGTGTGTAAAAGCACAGCTTAATTGGCTAAATCTCTGTGTATTACGATGTCAGATTTCACCATGTGGCTTATATTTTTGTGAGAGGTAATAGTAGGTCACTCATTTCATAGGTTTTTATGTCATTGCACAGTGGTTACCATATTTGTGACACTCTCATAGTGTGTCATCCATGTGCTCCTGTCAATCTTTTTGCGCCTTGTTTATTTTCACCTTTTTTAAAGAACTACAAAATATGGCACTTACAAGTGATCTGCACATCTGAAATTTATGGGTATGTGGATAAAATAAATCTGGGTGCATAACATTTGAAATAATTTTGACACTGTGGCTGGTTTGATATTCTCTCGATTCAAATAACTTCAAAAAGGTGATAATTTTCTCGCAACCTTTATATCGAATAATTTCTAAACCTACAGTGTATTTTATTCTGTAATTATTTTTAAGTTAGCTTCTGTGTAAACTCAATAATTTGTTCCCACATGGCAATTTATAGCAATCCAAAGATTTTTTTATAGCAGTGGATGTTATAATGTTGACAGATGCTGGAGGCTGTTATTTGCATTGTTCTTCAGAGTTTCTTCTTCGTGAGAGAGTTAGAGAAATCAATAAGAACTTGATTCTTCTTTAAAGTGTTGACTAAAACACACTGAAAAATTAACCAAGGAAGCCGAAAAGCTGAAAGCTGTTATAGTCGCCCTTTTCTTACTCCTTTACGCACGTGTACTGTGAAACCCATATACTTGCCAGTTCCCGTTAATGAGTTGATCTTATTATAGAGTCAGTTTTTAAATAGGCAAAAATGCATGAATTAATCATTTCAACTGCTGATACTATTGATTAACTTCTCTTGCCTTAGTTTCCTAATCAGCGAAGAGGGGCAGTAGGTCTCCCTCGTAAGGCTCTGTGAGGGTCAGAGAGGAGGTGCGTGAAATGCCCCCGCTGTGCCGCTGTCAGCACAGGTGGCTGATAGGATCCGCATGACCTAAACCGTGGTTTAGCTTGTCCGTTCAGAATTCCTTTTCTCTTAAATGATAAAAACATCTTAATTCCAAGAAAGGCCCCAGGAAAGTCCAGTAATGAAACCCAGTGTTTTCTCTTTGAAAGGCTAAATTCCCTAAGTTCTTCGTTAGCCCATGGAGAGAAGTACTAGTGGTAAAGGCAGAAGAGGCTGAGTTTTCCCAGTATTTCTGGGAAAAATTAGGTAAAACCCTTTTTACCTAAAGGGTTAGGTTGGTTGCATTTTTAAAAAATAGAAAATAATTGTAAACTAAATATTTCTATGATTTTTAACTCGTACTTCTTAACACATTATTTAGTACTTGGTCGCCCACGAACTCTCTAATAGTTTTTTTTTAAATATTTGATAGCCTGTAACTGCCTGCTACTTTAACTGAATTTTTAACTTGCCTGCTTTCAAGTGTAATGGTTTAAAACATTAAGTAAAAAGGTCACTTGTACTGTTTCGGAATGTTGTGTTTTGTCTCATTTTATTCACCGCCTATACATGCGCCTTTTACTGTTCTGTTTTTCTCTTTAGCTATCCTCATACCACCCAAGGCAATCTTCCACCTGGACAGTTTCTGGGCTGGCCACCGGGAGCTCTCTTGTGCTGGAGGGGATGGGAGAAATGCCTTTTCTCCCAGGGACTCGGTGTGCTCCCCGTGAAATACTGCGTATTTCTGTCAGCACTCCAGACCTTAGCCTCCCAAATCAAATTGCTACTTGCCATCCTAGCAGAATTTCCTGCTTTGGGCTTATTCTGGCCACCTCATTATTTAATTTGGAAATGCATCATTAAATACATCATTTCATGTTGTCATTGTGAGTGTACACTCATCACAGAGCTTAAAAATAATATTATGATATTTTCTACCTAGGAGCTAAAGGTCAGTATTTTGGCTCTTGCCACCCAAATCCTGACTGGATGTGATGAAGTGTTGGAAATGCTACAGCAGGTCACAACTGCCCTCATAAATAGTGACCTAGCTGACCGTGAGCAGAGGTGAGGAACTGGCTCGTGAGCTGTGACCTGCTGCCCTTCAGGAACATAATTTGCTTATGAAAGCAAAGTCATTTAGAACATCAAACGTTCATTTAATATAGAGGGATTTTTGTGAGAAGAGGTTGAAACGGCAAGTGTTTCAATGCCAAGTGCAATGGAACTCTGTAATGGAACATTTAGGGGAGATTGGGCTAACAGCCTTGGTGGTCTGAGAGGGCAGCGAGGTTGTGGTGCACAGCCTCATCGCTGACATTTGAGTCCGCCACCATCGTCGCTCCCAAACTGGCCTGTCCTTCAGTTACCTGGCCCAGCACCGTGTGCCCTGGCTTCCCCCATGATAAGGACTTTAGAGAGGCAGAGATGACTTCGTAATACGGGAAATTAACTGCCATGCAAAAGATGACGCTGACGTGACGTCTTAAGATTTTACTGTAATTTTACTGCAAATACAGGAGTGACCTACATAGAGGGTAATCTTCTCTTTCCCAGTAATAAAGCTCTTTCTTAGTCCTCCCCATTTCGATTTCAGCTATGGTTTACTGTTACATCCGTGCTTATTGATGGATCAGATGCTGGTCCGAAACAACCCTACAGTGTAATTTTTCTTCCTGTAGGCCTGTCTGTCCCCATGTCCCTGTTTCTTAACCCGTTCCCAGAGAGTAGGTGGCCAGGTTGGAATTGGGGACAGTATAGCCCAGATAGGCATTGCACTGGGGTTTGTTAACACACGGTGGAGCCCACTCTGCTGGCACACGGTGCAGATTTGTCCTGGGGGTGGGGGGGACAGTCTTGAGAGCCTGAGAGATGTGAGGTCTGCTTCTTGTTCCAATCCTAGTATCCTAAGTAGCGTCGGAGAATTTACATAACCCTCATTTTTCTTTGGGTGAGTCACATACCTTAATTCTTCTAGCAGAGGATTGGGATATTAAGAATGTGATTTTAGGTAATCATTTTACAGTGTAGACATATGTCAAATAATTATGTTATACACCTTAAATTTATACAGCCTTATATCTCAATTATATCAATAAAATGGTAGGGGGTCACATGATTTTAAAAACAAATGAAAAATCTGTGTTGTAGCTGGTTTCTTTCTCCCGTGTCAGAGACTCTGTGTAGCACAGCCCCCTATGGCACCACAGCCAAAGGGAACTTTGCACGTGGTGACTACCTAGAGTAGCCATTTGTATTTTAGAAGCCAATTATAAAGTGCTTCAGAGGTGCTGTGAAATGCACTGTGTAAGCTTTTGTAGCAAAACCACAGGTTGAAGGTGAAACGTCTTACTAGATGTCTGTCATCTCCCTCTCCCTCAGCGGTGGAAGGTGGGACATTTGTGGACTGAATTGCTACAGCCGTAAGTGCTCAAGCAGTTCACGGAAATGCAGTTTAAGAGAATTTGTTGGAGAAAGATGATGGTTGCCTCGCCATGTGATTAGGAATTGCTTAAGCTATGTGTTTTCTTGAACCTTTTATAGGTTAAAAGGCTTGGAACAAGTTACTAAGGCTACTATGCTTGGTCACCTTCTTCCAGTGCTACTGACTTCGCTGATGCATCCAAATTTACAGACTCTGACCATGGCCGACGCCCTGATGCCTCAGCTAGTGCAGCTGGTCCTCTATACCAGCCAGGTATGACCCTCCGTGTGCCAAAGCGAGCGGCTCTTCGGCCGACCCACTTGACGTTGCAGCCGCGTGCATTTATTGAAGGCCGAGTAGACATAACCATGTCTGTCGGAAGCCAAGGGGAAGAACAGTGGAATGAGGAAAAATATCGTGTCCTAGAAATACACTGAAATATTAAGGGAAAACACGTCTGTTTGAATTACTTACTGTAGTCTCACAGCAAGTATGGACCGCCGGGCCACTGTAAAAATGCTGAGCTACAATGCTGCTGAGATCTTCCCATCGTGCTCCGTCTCCTGAGTCCTTGCCGGCTGCTGGGGACTGATAGAAAGGATACGTGCCATTCCAGCATGAAATGAAATGGTGTTAAGTGGTCTGAGTAGCAAAGCGTTTCTTCGTGAAGGAGGGCAGACAAGGGTTGTAAAAAGATGACTAAAGTGGGAATTCTAAATATGGCTCAGTACCATCCAGATACCTGACAGTAAGCACTTTAAGACATGATGATGGTTTTGTGTTTCAGACGGCTTTGCTGCTTAAAACCCAGTGTCCAGTTTTTGCCGAGGTGGGCTGTTCCCCATGTGGTGCATCAGACCAGAAGGGCAGGCTGTTCCCCGATGAGAGGTGAAAGATGCTGCTTCCTTGCAGGAACCCCTGCCTTGTTTTCTTCTGGTGGAAAACTAGTTCTCCTTTTACAACATTGATTTTTAGCAAGGATTATGTAACTGGAAAAAAAAAAAAGAGACTCTAGAGTCAACGTTTTGCAGATAATTATAGAATTGCTTTGTAGACTTCTAGGACCAGGTTAGAGTAAATTCCCCACAGATGAAGAGATTAGAGATTGACAGATTCTCATGTACCATAGATGGAGATGTAAAATATTACGACTTTGGCAAATAGTTTGACAGTTGCTTACAAAGTTTAACATACACCTGCCACACTACCTAGCTCTTCCACTTCTGGGTACTCACACAAGAGAGAAGAAAGCATAGGTTCTTACAAAGACTTGTGTATGAAGGCTCAGAACAGCCTTAGTTAGAGTAGCCCAAGACAAGAAACGACCCAAGTGTCTATCGGCAGGTGAATAGATAAACGAGTTGCAATATATTCGTATGATGGAGTCCTACTCCGTAAGAAAAGGGAGTGGACAGTTGATACACACAACAGGGGTGGATCTCAGAGTCCTTAGGCTGAGTAGAAGAAACCAGATTCCCGCCCCCCCCCAGTACATTCTGTATGATTCCATATATGTGAAACTCCAGAAGATACAAACTAATTTCTAGTGATAGCAAGCAAAAAGTGATTGCCTAGATTACCAGGAAGGGGGAGGAAACTTCATTTGTATATACATATGTGCAGTTTCTTACATGTCGATTATATCTTAAAGCTGTCTTTAAAAACACTGATCAGAAAGGAATGATTTTTCCGTTTCTCTAGAGCAGGGAGCTATGCAGCGGAGGTTCGTGCAGTGACGAAACTTTGTGACTTTGTTGTCCAGAACCACCTGCCACAGCCACATGCTGTTACTGATACAACCATCAGTGTGGCTGGTGTGTGAACTGAAGTTTCAATTGCATTTAATTCAGATGCAGTTTAAATGGACACAATTGACTTAAGTGGCCACCATGTTGGCTAGGGCAGAGCTGAAAGAAGAGAGTTCATTCCACGACAGCTAACTGTTGGTTGTAGGAGTTTGTATGCCGCAGTCTCGGGCTGTGAAGTCCTTGAAAGTTTAATTATGATAGATGAGAGGACTTTGAAGGCACTTTTCCTAGTAAAAATTACAGTAAAAAGCAGGCACATAGACTCATGGAGTCTTCAACAATTGACATTGGGATACCAACAAAAGGGACCTTGATAGGGCAGGATCCTAATCCCGTGGGATGTGGAAAGTGACCAATCTTGTAGCATCTTTTTTTTTTTTCCCCGAGTAACTTGAAATGAGAGCTGGTGAGGTCCTTTCCTGGATACGAATTGGGCTTTCCGTCTTAAAAAGAGGGGGAAAAATGCAAATATGTTGTTTAACAACAAAAAAGGAAAAAGAGCCTTAAATATAGGAGTTTTTTAAATGTTTCTGATCGCCTCTGATACCTAGCATTTACAATCCAAAAGGATGTGGAAAAGTAAAGTGACATATAAATCTTTTATGTTTGACTGTGTGTATGTCTCCTTTTTCCTCTCCTTGCTGCTAAGCTAAATCCCTTTCTCTTTGTCTGGTTTTAGGATGCTGGAAGAGAAAGAAGAGCCAGGCTTTCTCACTGGTTTAAAGATTCCTGCTCCATGGGCTGCTGGAAAGACTGTGGAAACAGTCCACCCTGTCAGAGACAACTATAAATTTAAAGAAACTGTCCACATCCCAGGAGCTCGCTGCCTGTACCTTAGATTCGACAGCAGATGCTCTTCACAGTATGACTATGACAAAGTAAGCAAGACTGGCTTAGTACCGGCTCCACCTCCAATAAGCTGATTTCTTAGATGCTTCTTATTTTTCTTTGCTCCTGGTCACCATTCTTGACTTATTTCTGTCTGCAGATGTCTCTTTGGAGAACTTTCTTAAGATATGCCTTGAAGGGTAGTGGGTGGGGAATGAAAGAACCAGCATCTGTGCTCCAAGAACTGTATTTTCATGACAAGTTGAAAGTGTACTTCTCTAACCTTTCAAAAGTTTAGATCTGAGTCGGAGAAAATTTTCCTTACTGCTTACCTATTCCCTTCCTTCTATGCTTGGAATTCCTGTAGACAGGTGATGTCCATTATCTAGAAAGTTCTTACTGCCCAGTTCTGGGGCTTCATGTATTCTTTGGGAGAAGGTGGCCTTTTAGAAGTTTCAGATGTACTAGGATCTGTTTTATTTTTATTTAAATTATTTTTTCGTTGTTGTCAGCACTTCTAGGCCCATGTAGATTTTGAGAAAGAATAGTTTCCAACCTAGTGACTTAATAATTTTAAATGAAAGGAAACATTTGAGGGGTTGTAGGTTGTGGGTTTTGGTTTTTTTTTTCCTGTTTATATTGTTACATTGCAAACTGCCACGTTGTACTTAGGAGGAAAGGTGAATGAACTTGTGACACATAACCTTGTACGAGAACAGCTGAAGGATTATCAAATAGCCTTGTACATATACAGGACTACTTTTATGTAGATTGTTGTTAGCTATCTGTCATCTCTGTGAACTGTGTAAGGGCAGAGATCTGAAATCCCATCCAGGAAGATTAGTAAGTGAAAAGTAAAGGACTTCTTAACGGTATATACTCTGAGATGGTGAAACATATCACTGAGCAAATTATAGAATCCTCTTTCCCATCATCTTTTAGGACAGTGAAGACTCCCAGGTATCCAGAGGGGTTTAAGGTTTGCCTCCAAAAATCACTTTAGCTGGAGGCAAGGGAATTTAGAAAACGGTTGTTGGTAGGCCTTTCAGAGAATAAATCTCCTGCCTTCAGCCTGTCCCTGATGGCACTTAATAGCTCCTGTCATCAGCTACCCCCATTTCCTACATTAAAGTGCTATGACTGTTTAAAATAGAAATGGAGAGATGGGCATATCAGTCGGTGTCATTTTGTTTCTCTTTTAAAAACCAGTAATTTGCGTCTTCTGACGTATGCTAGCCAGCACCTGCAATGGGCATTAGTGTTCAGTGTGGAGGTACAGGAAGACGTACTCCACAGATAAAAGTAACATTTACTTTTCCAGTGGTCCCTGGTTGGGATCAGCAAAGATCCAACAGGGTAAGAGAGCACACCATGATACACGTCAAGGGTTAGAAGCGTAGCTTCTGGATCCACACCGAGCTCTCTTATGCGGTCAGAGGTGGTCAGAGTGCATGTTCAAAGACAGATTTGGAATTTACAGAACCCAGAGCCTCATTCTTCCAGTGGAAGTATTTGAATGCCAAATGACCTCTAAATGTTTCTCTTGCATATTAGAAAGTTGGTTAATTGGATTTAAATGAATAACCTTTATTGAAGAAAAATACTGACACGCGAAAGCTGACCCAAGAAGCAGCAGCCCCCTTTCTGGCCTAAATTTGTGTCATTTTCTTTTGATACCATTAAGCAACATTCTAAAGATATATGGCTTGTTTTCAATTTGTTGCATTTTTTAAAATCCTCATTCATTGACTTTTTGGTTTTTGTGTATGTGTGTGTGTTTTGTTTGTTTTTGCCTTTATTTTTTTGTGTTAGATATAGCCATCTTTCCATCTGTATTTGCTCACTTTATTAATTCGGGGGAGGACTTAAAGGGGCAAACTGTACCTGTTATTAATGAGTTAAATGTCATGACTTAGCATTAAAATAACTACTTAAAACATAAATGTATAATAGCCGAATAGAACTATGTTAATGTGAGGTCCCCCAGGCAATATTTGGCAGTATTTGTTGTACCCAAACTAGTATCAGTTGTACCTTAAAAATCAGGGGATATTAGTTCTATAATAATGACACCAGTGCCTGGTTATAAATGTGTTTTTAAACAAACATTTTTTTGCAGCCTTTTTATTTGTAGATGTTGTTTTTGTTTTTCTTTTACAGTCTAACAGTATATTTTCTGTTTTGAAGTTGGTGATATATGCGGGGCCTAACACAAACAGTAGGAAGGTTGCTGAGTATGGAGGCAACACACTGGGATATGGCAGCCGTAGTGTCTTAGGAACTGGCTGGCCCAAAGACTTGGTGAAGGTATGGTATCCAGTCAGATCCACTTCCTAGAAAAGAAAAATGAACTCCCATTCCCTCTGGGCCTGAGTATTAACTCCAATTCCAGAAAAAAAAAGAATTGTCCTTGGGTGTTTTTTTGAGATGGGGTTAGCTTGCCAGGCCTGGAAGCTCAACTACCTCATTCAGAATGACCGTTCTTTGGCTTTCAGGGCCTCAGACCCCTGTCCACTCCAGAACTAGGATCCATTCTCCAGGGACTGAGTGCTCACAGCATTTCCTTCCCTGTCCATTAAATGGCCCGCTAGTTCTTCCAGCCTGCTGCTTCTCTGCCCTCTCCTGTGATGGGTATTCTAGAACGCAGGGCCATTGCAGTTTAAAAATGGAGAATCACTGTTTTCAAAATGAGTTTGGGCCTTTGGAGCAATACTAATGATCCATTCTCAAATTGATGAGATACCAGTCATGCTTTGTAATCTGGGCCCTGGAACAATAACATACCTACCTAGAATATAATTATGAACTGATATGCCCACTAAAACCCCCACTAAATGCTCCAGAGTCCATTCTTGGAGACTTGATCTCAAATGCATTACATACCCTCTTTAATTCAGCCACAGATAGCAAGTTACGTACAGGCGTCTAGTCTGGATGTATCCAAACCCACATCAGCACGACACTTTTAATCGTTCTTTCGTTTCCTACACTTTGTTTCTTACTCATGGTGTTGGTTCTGTAATACAGAGCAAGGCCTTCCAGCGCTCTGTGTTCTTGAAGATATGGGCCATTTGCCTACCTTACCAGCACGAGCGAGGTGGTGAAGTGGACAGGGGGAGGGCAGAGAGAGTAGAAGTCCGAGGGATTTATTTAAATTATGCTCAAGATTTGCTCTTTACTCCGATCCTGCTGTTGGGCAGTCATGGCCCATTTCACAGATGCCTCATCCCCAAACCTACCTCGTCAGGAGAGACACCCAAGAGCTTGGTGTCCAGATGAGAGGGGATGGAATTTGAGTCAAGCGATTGAGAAAAGGAGTGAAATATTGCAGTGGTCCTTTTGAAAGTAAATCTCTGAAATTCATTGCTCTCTTGAAAATCATGTGTCTTGTTTTTAAAGTGTATTTTCCCCCCCCTTAAATTTTAAGGTGGAAGGAGATACAGTCACCTTCTCCTTTGAAATGAGAAGTGGCCGTGAACACAACACTCCCGATAAAGCTATGTGGGGCTTTGCTTGCACAGTTCGCGCTCAGGTACTTGAATCTAACCACTGCTGTGGGCATAATGTACTTTCTCCTGTGTGCCTTGGTTACATACATCATATTTGCCCTGGAAACAGGGCAGAATATGAGCTGCGGTTTCATCCATCTCTTCCATTTGGCATTCCTAGACTATCACAAGTAGTAGTCTCGTGGAATAAAACTAGCTGTGACCTAAAATCCGTTTGGCAGCGCAGACAGAATCCATTGCTAGGGGCTCCGTCTTCAAAGCCTGGAGAGGTGATCTGCCTCCAGCGTCTTTCCGTAGGGCGAAGAAGACTCAAACACCTAGTGGAAGCAAGCACTGGGATTCTGGGTTTTTAGAATAGTGGGATCAGATTTTCATTCTATTCTCAAAGGCTCATCTTGCTAGTCTAGGTCTGTCTCTGCTTAATTACCCGTGTTATATGCTGTATATGGGTTTAGTCTACTCCTTTTAGCGGTGCCAAATAGTTACTTCCCCCCAGCAATCTATGTAAATTCTTTGCCGGTGGTGGGGTGGGGTGGGGTGAGTGGTAGTTCTTCTAACCCCTTGAGTTGCCTGATTTGTGAAGCCTATTCTAGACTTGGAGGTTGCTCGAGTTTAGCCAGCCTAATGTACTCCAGAGTGCAACCATCTGCTGGAATGAAGGCTCCGTGAGGGCGGGAATCTTTTTCTCTGCTGTATCTCAAGCACCTAGAATGATACGCTCAGATATTTGTTGAATGAAATCAGTATAAGGGATTGACAGCATCTTGGTTCGAGCACAGGATGGAGGTGATAAAACAAAACCATGACTTACACCGGATAGGCACGGCAGAGAGGAATCCAGCCAAAGAATCTTGCATGAGATTTGTGCTGTCTCTAATATGGAGTCTTACCAGCTCTTCTCTCTCCAGAATTGTGTTGAGACTTCACTCTGTGGTCATTGCCCCCTGCCACCATCTTTCTCCTCATGATGTTGGGGACAGTCCCTGTGTCCCATAGCAGTGACACGCGCTGCTGCTCTGTGAGCCCCTGTGGTCAGGGACGTCACAGCGTGGTGCAGCCCAGGCACGGGAGCTCCGCTGTGTACACTGACCCGTGTGGTTTGCCCCTGTCTGCGTTGTAGGAGTCGTCGGAGGATGTGTCGGGAGGCTTGCCCTTTCTGGTAGACCTGGCTTTAGGTCTGTCTGTGTTAGCTTGTTCCATGTTGAGAATCCTGTACAATGGACCAGAAATTACCAAAGAAGAAGAAGCCTGTCAGGAGCTATTGCGGTCCAAACTTTTACAAAGGTAAAAGGCTCAGATAGGGCTAGTTTTGCTCACAAAGGAAAAAGGACTTCGTGTGGAAAACTACTTCTAGTACATTTCCCAGCTCATTGTGCAGACTGCCTGACAATCCCATGGGTGTCATTGTCGTTAAGAAAGAAGGTGAAAATTATACCAAAGTGCCTTCTGGCCCTTACTTGACTAAATTTGAAATTACAGCCTTGAATGCATAAGCTTTTCTCCAACCCACATATTGTATAATTAAATTAGAGGATCCCCAGAAGGTTGAGTAGATGAGTGATAAAGCAAACCTATCAAAATATTTATTCTAGAATTTAGGAGGTAGATATCTGGACATTACCCATGGGATGCTTTCAACTTTTCTGTATATTTAAAATTTTTCATAATAAAATGTTGGGGAGGAGGTAGATTCCCAAAGATGTGGTTTCATATAATGCTCATGTTCCTTTAGCCTCTGGAGATTGTTTGATGAATGCTTAACACGTGATGTGATCCTTCATATGTTTGATGTATCTGCAAGCTTCAAGTAGCTTTCCAGGTGGAAGAGGAAATGAAGGAGCCTCTTCTCTGTCTGTTCAGGTGCCAGTGGCAGGTGGAGGCCAATGGTGTGATCTCTCCTGCCCTTACTCCAAGTCCGTCTCCACTGCCACTGACCATCGAGGAAGACAGAGAATTCACCTACCCCTCTGATGTCCTCGTGCCTCCCGTTGGAAACTACTTTGACCTGCCCCGGATCAGGCTTCCTCCAGGAATCATGATAAAGCTCAGGGAAATTTCTGGGCGTGCTAGACCTCAATTCAGACCAAGTATAAAGTATGTTTCTAAATAGTGTGTTATTTTTCCCATTGGAAAAAAAAGTTTAAACAATGGAAGGGGGTAAATTTCTTCTCTTTCTAATGAACGTTTAATTTTTTTTTGAACCTTTAATTTTATACTTACTTAATGAACACTAACCATAGTCCCCCACCTTTCCCCTGCCCCGCCCCAGGTGGCATTCCACACCATTGGGTCTCAAGATGTGGGTCCCCATTCAGCAGCAATAGCACCACATGGGCCCTTGTTAGCTCTTGGGCCCCATCTCACACCTGTGGGATCAGAACCTCTGAGGATGGGGCCCAATAATTAAGGTTTTGACAAGTTTTCCGTAGGGTTCGGAGGCATGCTAAAGTTTGACAAATTCTAGATTTTTCTCAGGTAGTTTGACTGTCTACTTGTAGTCCTCAACTTTGGTTCCTTAGTCCAGAAAGAGATGGTGAGGGGTCGTAATCTGGAGTGTGAGGTCTTGCACTTACAAATGTCTTCATGGTATTCTTGTTTAAAGTCTGTTTGGTAGCCTCTGCCCTGTCTTCTGAAGCATGATTGGCCCTTTCAGAGAGAAAAGAATTTTAAGGATAGTTGAAATTTAAAGTGAAAAATACAGAAACGCAATTCCTTTTCAGCCCAACATCCATATGTACGAAATACCACAAGACATGATATTGTGTAAAATTAATTGGCACATAAATGGTTCCAAAGATCTTTTGTTTGTCTTAGACCTCTTCCAGCTTTAATATGACTCTAGCTCAAAATATAAAATTAAAGAAAATGGAGTCTCTTTAAGTTTGGTTTTCACTTTATCAGCTGATGCCAGTTTTGTCAGTTAAACATTAAATTATTGCCAACTTGATATGAAAGCCTTCATAATGTTCATGCTTCTTTATTGTAATAAAGAAGTTGTGGTGAATATTTAATATATTTACATCAAAGCCTACACTCTTGAGCCTACTGAATACAGGATTAGTAATTTGAGAGCCTGGCATCTATCTTGACTAGTTTCTGTTGTAATCACAGAGAAGTGATTCAGCCAGATGTGATGGAGGAAATGGTGGTATCCTGTGTTATTAAGCACTTGAACTTGGTTGATGCACTGCAGTCCCTAATAAATTTCCAGTATCAAGAAGAACATGCTGAAGAATACGACTTACTGTGTAAAATTATGGGAGAGACCTTCAAGAAACTCAATGCCATGGAGAGACAGCTGCAGGTAAGTGAAGGCCAGTGTGTTTAGATTTCTCTCACAACTGTCAGAAGTAATTTCTTTCCTAGAAATTTAATGAAGTTTAAAAAGTGACCTGAAAGGGCACTTGGGTGGCCCAGTCGTTAAGTGTCTGCCTTCATCTCAGGTCGTGATCCCAGGATCCTGGGATCAAGCCCCACATCAGGCTCCCTGCTTGGCAGGAAGCCTGCTTCTCCCTCTCCCACTCACCCTGCTTGTGTTCCTTTTCTTGCTGTCTCTCTCTCTATCAAATAAATAAATAAAAATCTTAAAAAAAAAAAAGGGTATTATTAAAAGTGACCTGGGGGCGCCTGGTGGCTCAGTGGGTTAAAGCCTCTGCCTTTGGCTCAGGTCATGGTCCCAGGGTCCTGGGATCCAGCCCCGCATTGGGCTCTCTGCTCAGCGGGGAGCCTGCTTCCTCCTCTCTCTCTCTCTGCCTGCCTCTCTGCCTACTTGTGATCTCTGTCAAATAAATAAATAAAATCTTAAAAAAAAAAAAAAGTGACCTGAAGTTTTTAAAAGTTAGGACTTAAATTTCCAAATTCGCAGAGTGCACTTGTTTTTATTTTACATCTCTTCTCATGTTGTTTTATTTTTTTAATCTACCTATCAGAGTGTTGCAGAATTGGAGCAGAAATGGCAAAGCGAGGTTGATGATGCTATGCAAGGGAAGCTGGAGAACAACATGCCTTTCTTCTATGATTACCATTTCAATGAGGTGAGCAAGCTGTGTGATTTATCACTGGGGCACTGGTATTTACAGTGCAAAGGTGTATATTGTGTATGGGGGGAGGGGGGGAGACCAAATAGTGTTACCTGTTAAAATGTTTCCCACACCAAAATGTACCCATTCTTTACAAAGGTTAAATAAAATTGATTAGATCAACATATCAATAGTACAAATACAAATTATTAGTTGTTTTTAACTGATTGATAGTTTTACCATCATCAAATTTTGCTTGCAAGCTTTAGGAAATGAAGAGCACTTATAAGCACTGAAGAAGTCCCCAGAAAGTACTCGATGCCATTTGTAATCATTAAAATAGCAAAGAATAACTTACAGATGTGCTCTGGCATAGAAATGTGGACCAGAGGTGGTGTATTGTTTTTTCTCCCTGAAATTCTCTGTTCCTTTTGACATGAACAGTAAAACTCACTTTTTGCAGATCCTGCCTACCATCTTTTCTTGATTTTTCCTTCTTTAGAACAAAATGAAAGAACTAGAACTTTTGTGTTCAATGAAAGAAGTCTCCTTTGATGGAAATGATCTTGAAAACATGGTCCTGTCACTGAGGTTAGTGATGTTAATAACTGTGTAAAGCTCATTTACTGCCTTGATGCTTAAGACAAGATGTGAAGATTTTTAAAAATTGTATGCATTTACTAAATATTTGAGTTGGAACTCATTTGTAAACTTGGAAATTCTGATTTTGGCCTTCAAAAGTTAGCATACAGGCATCCGAAACTGGGCCAAAGGAACTAAAATTGGTGCATTTATAGCACTGCTCTCTCGGCTAGGGGAAGGGGAGAGATATTTATCAGGTTTCTTTTGCTTCGTTTCCCTCTATTTGTTGTATCCTTTGTCATTAAAGAACACTGGTTTTGGTGAACGTGAGAACGACTAAATGCACATCAGCCTTTCTTTATAGGGAGAAGTTCCTACAAGAAGTGAATTCTCTCATTCAGAAACCCTCGCACCCACTGGCTAAAACGAAGACGTTAGTGAAGAGTTTAATGAACCGAGCCGAGCTCTTGTTGCACGTCACCATCGCAGCCCAGTCCGGCCTCACAAGAAGCATCTCGGGGACCCCTGCGGAAACACCGGGTACAAAGCCAGCCCCGTGCAGGCGCTCTGCGCTACTCTGTCTCATAGATTTCTCTCATAGATTTTGAGATCTCATATTCAAAGCCGAAAACGGACTTTACGTTGAGTTCAGGTGGTATTTTTTTTTTTTTTTAAAGATTTTATTTATTTATTTGACAGAGAGAGAGGTCACAAGTAGGCAGAGAAGCAGGCAGAGAGAGAGGGGGAAGCAGGCTCCCCTCTGAGCAGAGAGCCCAATGCGGCCTCGATCCCAGGACCCTGCGATCATGACCTGAGCTGAAGGCAGAGGCTTAACCCA
Source organism: Martes martes (assembly GCF_963455335.1). Lineage (NCBI taxonomy): Eukaryota > Metazoa > Chordata > Mammalia > Carnivora > Mustelidae > Martes > Martes martes. Next base: position 83,671,247 of record NC_137901.1, read on the forward strand.
CTGAGCCACCCAGGCGCCCTCAGGTGGTATTTTGTAAGTCAGCTGAGCGTCAGGGCTACCTCCCCACCTCCCTCATTCAGTTTTTCTTGGGAGCCCAGTAACATCTGTTTTTATAATCTAGTGCCCCTTACTTTTAGTTTATGGCTTGTCATTTTCCTAGTAGCACATCTAATTAGATAGTCAGCATTGTGAATCTGGTAATGCATTATATTTTCCTCTTAAAACCGAGTTTGCATTGCACCTTTAGTAATTATGTGCAACCTTCTGACATGAATTTTCACTATTTTCCTGGTCACGTTTTAATTGTTAGCCTGAAAGGACATTTTTCAGAGAAATCTATGAGCCTTTCTGAAGCTGGATCCCCAGCACCGAGCATAGCCCATAATGACAGTTGTTAATTCTTATCTTGAGAGAGCAGGATGAGTAAACATGAGACTCCGTGTTATCAAACCCCATAGCCTAATGGACACTGCCAAGCAGACGAACCTGTTTTCATCCCAGCTGAGTGGCCAGGGCTCCCCTCACACAGGAGGGAAGTCTAGGGTGATTCAGGTTTCTGACCCTAGTGAAAGGAGACCATTCGCTGAGAACAGCGGTGGGGGGGGGGGGGGTGTGCCGAGCCTACAGTATGATCACATACCGAGATGGTCTGCTGACCGTGTCCCTGGTCACGAGGCCTTGGTTAATTAAAGGTCCGATGTAAAGACTTAACCACTCAGTGAGGCTGATGATGCTTTCCAAGAGGCTCTTGCCTTCAGAGATCATGAACCAATAGTTTGCTGAGCAATAACATCTTCAAAAATGATGTTTTTAGACTGAAACTGCCTAACCATTCTTTTTTTTAAGGTTTTAAAAAATTTATTTATTTGACAGAGAGATCACAAGTAGGCAGAGAGGCAGGCAGAGAGAGAGAAGGAAGGAGGCTCCCTGCTGAGCAGAGAGCCCAATGCAGGGCTCAATCCCAGGACCCCAGGATCATGACCCAAGCCGAAGGCAGACACTCAACCCACTGAGCCACCCAGGCACCCCAGCTGCCTAACCATTCTTAAGACAGAGTCAAGATAACCTCTTCTCTACTTTTTTTTCCTTAGATGATCTTTATATATAGTTTTGTCATCTTCCACTAAAGTGTTCTTTTATAATACAGCCATTTCCCTGGGTAGTGCTAAGGAAGGCCCAGTCAGATTCTAGCTTAAGCGTGATATTTACTCACACCAACTTGATCGAAGCCAAGGTGCCACCAAATGTCAATAAGTCAGCTAAATAAATCTAGGATTCAAGGGGGGAGGAAAGGCTGTCTCTGGAAAAGAAAAATGGATTTGGATTTATTTGAATTAAGAAATTTTTGATTCTAGAAATGACATTCTCTGTCCTCTGGCTTTTTAGAATGCTTATATGAGGGTAAAGGTTGAGAGTTGATGAGATCAAATGAATCTTGCAGCCTTTTTTTCAAACCAAATATAATAAAATACTACAGTTTTTCAAACTGAAAAAATTTTTGACCCTAATATCTAGGTTTTTAAAAATGGGCCTAAAAATCATCAGCGTGCTGTGCTAGCTGGTTTGGTGGATGAACTCGCCTAGAAAGCGAAGATACTCTTAGTGTAGTAGCATAGCTGTTGTTGCTGTCCTTACAGATCAGACAGTGGGTATGCCAGTGTTTTTATTACTTTCTATTCCAGCTTGTAAATCAGCGTCAGAAACAAAGGTGATATCTCACGCTGTGCGGCAGCCTGTTTTTCTTCGCAGCATGTCGGCTCCTTCTGACCTAGAAATGATTGGTAATGAAGATTTGGAATTTACCAGAGCAAATCAGAGGTAAATGGCTAATGACCAAGGTTGGCTCCCACATGCCGCTGAACACCCTCATCAGAGCTCACTCCCCAAGTTGAGTGTCTTGTTTTGTGATCTTGCTCCGTCGGTTTGGTTTTCCTGTAGGCGGCGCCACGTGACCAGCCACCGCAGCAGCTCCTTTACCCTCCTGCAGTCACTGGCCATTGAGGACAGCAGGGACAAGCCCACCTACAGCGTCCTGCTGGGGCAGCTGTTTGCTTTCATCGGCACCAACCCTGACCAAGCCGTAGGTCACATTTTGCCGACTACAGAGGAATAGCACTTAGCAGCACGGGGCAGGACGGGGGGGGGTATGTGTACTGTGACAGTCCCCAAGAGTCAAGTGGACTTCCTTCTCATGCCTTTCAGGTGTCCAGCAGCAGCTTTCTTTTGGCCGCACAGACAAGGTGGCGGCGGGGAAATACTCGCAAGCAGGCGCTGGTGCACATGCGGGAATTGCTGACGGCCGCTGTGCGTGTCGGGGGTGTGACCCACCTCGTGGGTCCGGTGACTATGGTCCTGCAGGGAGGACCCAGGTCAGTTATTTCTCGTAGTTCATACCATCCTGATCAGGGTGGGCAAAAAGCCTTCATTCCAAAGATGACTCTTGAAGCCAAATCATAGACAGTGGTATTTACTAGTGTTTTTCCCTAAAGTATTATATTTTTATTTTTTAAGTGTTCCACAATTTTGTAACAATGTCAGCATATGTAGCAGAAAGCAGAAGTCTCTTTACTCCCCTTCCTCTCCTGGATCCCATCCTGTCCCTAAGAGCTGCTTGTATCAGCTACACACCCACAAATGGCTGTGTAATTCTCTTTGTACACAGAAGTGTGTATATGTATGATCATGGACCTCCAGGTGTGGATGGCTGTGTCTTCCTTAACTCCTCCCCTTCTGGTGGACACATGGCTCCTCATGGACATGAAACATTTTTTCTGTTTTACTGATATATAGTCAACATCCTTATACTTATATTTTTGTGTACTTTTGTGCTTATTTTTACTGGATCAATTTCTAAAAACCTAATTGTAGATATGAACTTTGAAGAAGGTTTTATAACTTACTGGTGAGGAGTTTTTCTATACTATTCCCTACCGGGCTTCCAAGACCTTCAGGTAGAAATAGAAAGGGCATTTGTCTACAGGGCCTGGACTAGAATTGTCTAGAGCTACTTGTGTCTCCTAATAGCTCTTTGAGAAATTCTGGGCAGTGAGCAGAGAGCAGTGGCTGAAGGAAAATATGTTAACTAAGAGTAACATGAATATCTTGAGAAATTTCTGGATCAATCAGGAGAGACCGAGTTACTGTTTGGACACAAAACCCTCCAAAACCTCTGGTTTACAAAACAGGACTTCAGTTCTTGCTCAGGTCCAGCACAAGTGCACCCCAGTCCATGGTAATCCCGGAGAGCCTGGGTTAGAGGAAGGGACCACCATCTCGAAAGCTGTCCGTCCCCTTCACATGCTCACCCAACCAGAGGGGTGCCCAGGAGGCACAGTGAATAACACTGGCCACCACAACTCACTTCCAGAATGTTTCTCCACAACCCTGGCAGCATTTTTCCTTTTCCTCTCAGTAATGTCATGTCAGACATTTAAAAAAAATGCAGAAAATCCCAAAGTACAAAATAAAAATCAAAAATAAAAAAGGTGCTGTAAATCCAGCACCTTAAGATAAAACCTGTTAACATTCTAGTGTATCTGTTCTGTCTTTATTCAAACCATAGACAGCCCCTGTAATGTTTTTAGTAGTTTGCATAGCCCTGCATCCTATTCCTGAACCTTTACTCAGATTCAATCCTGATTTTCCAACCCTAGATTTTATTTACTTATTTTTACTATTATAAACCAGTATTCTGTAGCATATCCTTGTAGGTAAATCTGGATAGTTCCAGTTTTAAACTAATATTAATTACTGTAGAAGCTACCCCAGGTCATGTGTTTACATTGGGAAAGTCTTCTATCAGTTGGATTCTCATACTCTGCTAATAATCACAGTGTGGACTTGAAAAGGACACTTAGTTAATCTACTTGGGCCTTGATTTTGTCATTAGTACAATTGCGTTTATAGAACTCAGTGCTGCATAGGATATTATAGACTGTTTCAGATGGTTTCCTTATTAAATGCATTCGGGTAATGTGAAGTACCGTTCTCTTGCCCTTAGAGATATTGTGGACTTTAACCTTGTAAGGCTCCGAGTTGTCCTGGTAGGGAGCCCTGCTTGACTTGACTTAGCCTCGAATTCCCCAGACTTTTCTAGAGTGTGGGCATTGTCTTTGAGGCAACTTTAGATATGTTTCCCGGTCGTCTTCTGTGGTCCTACAGTCTGGGAAACACTGGTGATCTCCAAGATCCCTTCAGTTCTCGATTCCTCTAGACACTCTTGGGTTTCTTAGAAGAATACTCTGCTCTTATGTTCACTGTCACTCTTCTTACCATGGTTCAAGTAACCTTCGCTTTGTTTCTGTTTCGTAGAATTGAAGAACTAACCTGTGGTGGGATGGTGGAGCAGGTCCAGGAAGCCTTCGGGGAGACCATGACCTCTGTCGTGTCTCTTTGTGCTCGTTACCCTATCGCATGTGCAAATAGCATCGGACTCTTGTGTACCATACCTTATACCAGGTAAGGAAGACAATGCTTCATAATGTGGTTAAGTTACACTGCAGTGTGGTTGCTTAAATAAAAATATTTTTAAATTAAAAAATTGGGTGGGGGCGCCTGGGTGGCTCAAGTCGGTTAAGCGTCTGCCTTGGGCTCAGGTCATAATCCCTGGGTCCTGGGATGGAGTGCATCATGGGCTCCCTGCTGAGCTCATGTTTGCTCCCTCTCTGTCAAGTAAGTAAAGTCTTTAAAAAAATTTTTTTTAGGGGCGCCTGGGTGGCTCAGTGGGTTAAAGCCTCTGCCTTCAGCTTAGGTCATGATCCCAGGGTCCTGGGATCGAGCCCCGCAACCGGCTCTCTGCTTAGCGGGGAGCCTGCTTCCCTCTCTCTCTGCCTGCTGCTCTGCCTACTTGTGATCTCTGTCTGTCAAATAAATAAATAAAATCTTTAAATAAATAAATATATATATAGTTAAAAAATTTTTTTTTAATTTTTAAAAATTGGGAGTTTCTTGGCTTTGATTGTCCAGTGACACTATCACTGTGATTAAACAAGCTTACCTCCTGACAGACACCTAAAGTTACTGCGTAAATTCCATATTGTTGAATTTTTCCTACATGATCAGAATTGGCCAATAGGGACTGTATCACATTGTCAAAATGGAGAGGTTTGAAGGAAAGTAAAAGATCCCTAGAAAATTTTTTAACATATTTGGCAAAAACTTTTTACAAATGCATTTATTTTCTCAGTGGACTAATAATAAAATTCATAAGTTTTTTGTATTACGGATGGGAATCTTGAGTTGATTCCATCAATTTTTACTTAGCTACTCTATATGAACAAACCAAAACTTGAAGTTCTTTATTTATGAAGGAAATCCTCATTGTAAAGAAACATTTCCGTGTTCACTTATGCATGATAACATCCTAAGTAATAGACAAAGAACTACACTGACTCGTTTTATGCCCCTTTGATAACCTGAATCTTAAACCCGAGGGCTGGTCAGTGGCATTTACTGTGTGGAACTTTCCGCCTGGCCAGGAGTGAAGAGAAGTGCCTGGTACGCAGTGGCCTCGTTCAGCTCATGGACCGACTGTGTAGCCTAAGCAGTCAGACTGAGTCCAGCTCCAGTGAGAAACAAACGAAGAAGCAGAAGGTGGCCACCATGGCCTGGGCAGCTTTCCAGGTGCTCGCCAACCGCTGTGTTGAATGGGAAAAAGAAGAAGGTAAGATGCAGGCTTCCCTTCTAGAATTCATTGACTTCTTCTGTTGACACATTTATTTAATTATTTGTGCTGGCTGGGGGAAAGAAAGGCTATATTAAATTACATAACCAGATGGTTTAATTAATGATTTTGTGACAGCCTCTTCATCAGCATGCATCTCTGAAAATTTATGGCTACGCTATGACATTAAATGATTATCCTAACCCAGAGCACATGGTGCTCAGTGAAATAAGCCAGACACAGAAAGACAGCTACTGAGTGATTTCCCTTATATGTGGAATCTAAAAAAGCCAAACTCCTAGAAACCAAGAGTAGAATAGCGGTTGCCAGGAATTTTAGGAGGAGGAGATGTGGGGAGATGTTGGTCAAAGGGTCAAACTTCCAGTTATAAGATGAGTAAGTTCTGGGGTCTCATGTAAACTGGGATAGTAAAAATACAGTTAGGAGGTAGCACTTGAAAATGCAATGAAGCCAGTTCATAGAAATATTTATTTGGAGACCGACAACAGTGTTGACAAAAAGAACATGGAAGATACCTTCTCAATTTCCTGGCTTACTGTACTCTTCTAGGGTGACAGATGACTGACAAATATAAGTTGTATACAATTTAGATTGTAGAATGTGATTTTTTAAAAAGATTTTATTTCTTTATTTGATAGAGAGAGATCACAAGTAGGCAGAGAGGCAGGCAGAGAGAGAGAAGGGGAAGCAGGCTCCCTGCTGAGCAGAGAGCCTGATGTGGGGCTCAATCCCAGGACCCTGAGATCACGACCTGAGATGAAGGCAGAGGCTTAACCCACTGAGCCACCCAGGTGCCCCTAGAATGTGATTTTTTTAAAAAGGTGTACAATGTGATACACACACACACACACACACACACACACACACACATACACACATACACATATGTATGTATTTACATTGTGAAATGATTACCACAATCCAGTTAATACATCCATCCAAGTAAAGTTGAAGGATGATATCTCCATGATACCCCAGGCATATGTATATAGCTTGGTTACTGATCTGTTCATTCGCTGTATGTTTTGTTGTCTTGAGAGTCAGGCATAAGATGAGCAAGCCATTGCTCTTCCTTGTAAGAAATAGGGTGCGGGGGGAGATAGACCAATGAGCAAATGATTGTGGTGTGGTCAGTGCCATAACTGAGGTGCATGCGAAGTGCTGGGCCAGCACATAGGTTCCTCCAGACCAGCGGTGCTAGAGATCAGGCAGAGCTTCCCAACACAATAACATGTGAGTTATTCTTACAGGTTAAAGAACATTTCCATGCAGAAAAACTGTGTGTAGGCACAGGGATCCAAGAGAGCATGGGAAGTTCAGGAAATGACAACTAATTTGTGTGGCTTTTTACAAGAGCTGCTTGGGAGGGGGAAACCTCTGGAACTACAGTGAAAATGGAAAGATCCCAAAAGGTCTTTAATTGTGTTCGAGGAGAGAGTGGGTAAGAGTTAAAAATCAAGATGTCTTCATCACAGTTAAAAAAAAAAAAATGATTCTTCCATGTTAATTGAAGTATGTTCCATGTTTTGTTGGAATTGTATTCAGTTTTCATTAAGAAGAATGTCTTTCGGGGTGCATGTCATTAAGCAGCTGCCTTCAGCTCAGGTCATGATCCAGGGGTCCTGGGATCGAGCCCCACAGCAGGCTCCCTGTTAGCGGGAAGCCTGCTTCTCCATCTCCCACTCCCCCTGCTTGTGTTCCCTCTCTCGCTGCGTCTCTCTCTGTCAAATAAATAAATACAATCTTAAAAAAAAAAAAAAAAAAAAAAGTCTTTCCCCAACACTGGATCACTAACCTTTTTTATGTGCAGAAGTGATCTAATGAGATACTAATTAGGTGGCTAATGGAATACTGAGCAGGTTAAAGAAAAATCAGGCAAGAGGAGAGCTTAATGTAGGGAGGCTGAGAGGGAGGACTCACCATGCCTGCAGGCTCACCATGGCTACCTTGGGTTCTCCCTTTTTTTCTCTCTTTCTCCCTCTCTCTTTCTTTCAACTCTGAAGGCGGCTCCACGGAGGCGGTACACTCAGGTCTGGCCCGCCAGGTGTCCAGCCTTCTCACCAACCACCTTGCTCGAGCAACTGAGTGCTGTGGCAACCAGGCTGCTGGGAACGACGCCCTGCAGGATGTCCTCAGTCTTCTCAATGATCTCTCAAGGTACGGAAGGCCCAGCCACAGCTGTGGGACAAGGTGGCTTTCCTCTCAGATGATTGGGTTTCCTTTGGCTGGTGATTGATTGTCTTTCAAAACCTCTAAATTACAAGGCCATTCTAACAGCTTCTGCTTCAAGAACAGTGGAGAATAAAATCACTGGAAAATAGTTCCAAACTGCGAGGATCATTTAGGTGAATCTCTACATTATAAAACAATACCATTTGCTTTAATACTTTGCTGGTCACAGCTGCTAGCCTTTCAAGTTGAGGCAGTTGCATCAAGAAACCCAAAATCCTTACCCTCATTATAGCTAGAGAATCAGTCAGGACATGTAGTTGACTCTTGTTCTCAGCCTGTGTCTTAAAAAAGACCATCTGTGGAGGTTTGACACCATCCCTTGTGAGCCATGAGGCCCACACCTGCTTGTCCACATACAGCTACTTGTTCTTTGATTTCTGCTGGACGTTTTCTTCCCAGTGAGATGCCACGGGGTCAGATGTGGCAGAAGCCAGACCGTTGAGGCCTGTACAACGCGGTGGGAGCTCTTTGGTCTTGAAGCACTGCTTAAAAAGGAATAAAGGACTAAATGGAAAGCCTTCCTAGTTTGGGTCGTGAAGTTGTAGTACTCCATGCACTGTGTTGAACTATAGCATTGCAGTTCAGCAAATTTCATCAGGGATCGGAAAATTCTCAAAAATCTTTCCTTTTAAGTACTATTGATCGGTCAGTTCTGAGCTTTCATTAGATATTTACGAAAAACCTTAGTTCTCTTTCATAAGCACATAGTGCCAAATCCATGTCTTCCTCAGGAACCGGGTCATCTCCATGTAGGGAACTCTTGAATTCCTATAGACCAATATACCCAGCCTTGTGTACCTTTTCTTCCTTCTTTTTCAGGAGTCACATAGGTAAAGCCATCCTGAGCCAGCCAGCGTGTGTGTCCAAACTCCTCTCCCTGCTGCTTGACCAACGCCCATCTCCAAAGCTGGTCCTTATCATTCTTCAGCTGTGCCGGGCAGCGCTCCCACTGATGAGTGTAGAAGACTGTGGAAACGTGGAGCTCCCGCCATGGAGCTACTCTGTTCCCTCCCTGAACAGTGAGCAAGAGGACCCCAGCGACCCAGCATCCAAGATCGCCTCGTTGCTCTTAGCAAAGCTGGCAGATTACGTGGTCCCAGGTGAGCAGCTGGTGGGAGAATGGCACTGAGGTGCCCACTTGCTGTGGACGGCCAGACTGAGCTTTCCATTGTCAGTAGCTGCTGCTGCTGTGCCTCCTGCGATGAAAGAGAGGGAGATGGGAGAGGGAGGAAGAGAGACTCCAGAACCAGAGTTTGCCCTGTGCGGGGCGGCGGGGCAAATAACACTGCAATTGCTCTGTTTGCTTTTGAAGGATGTCAGACAGTTCTTTCTCCAACTGCTTCTGAACCGGACACTACATTGACAAAAACCAGTCCCAAGAATTCCTTAAAAGGGGATAAAGATCCTGGAGAAGAGAGTGAAGCAGTGGATGGCAAGCTGTCTATCTTTATCCACAAGCGGGAAGACCAGTCATCTCATGAGGTTCTCCAGCCGCTACTAAGGTGACTGATGATTGTAATGGCCACATGCCATCAGGCACTGACCGTGTCCCAGGCACTGTGCTCAGTAAGCCCCTTACATGCATCAACTGTCTCAGCCCTCTTGACAACCCTAAGAGGTAATCACTGTCATCCCTGTTGTTACAGTGGAGAAACTGAGGCAGAGCTGAACCACAGACGCAGGCCTCTGACCACAGAGCCCAAGCTCTTATCCACAACTCGGTACTGTTTCTTCAGACCCAACAGGGAGCAAAAGCCCTGTTGAGAATGTATTGTTTGTGCTCAATGGAGAGTCTACAGTGTGATTTGGGGTTCGAGAAGGAATAATGTAATGCAGCCTGGTTTTAGTCATTGGCATCCTTCAGCCGTTGGTAAATTTAAGGATACCATTGACTGTGAGGTGGAGAAATATGAGAAACTTTTTTTAAAGCTTTAATTCATTGAAGTATGAACGGTATGATTGCTCAATAAGGAAGTAATATACTTACTGTCCAAATATACTTACTGTCCAAAGATTACAGACCCCCGGGGCCCTGTTAGTGGGAGCGAGGACGACGGGAAGTCCTTTCACAGAACATGAGGGAATTGAGGATACATGTGTATGTCTCAGGGGATGACTTCTTTCTTCAAATAAATGATGTGATGATGGTGTCATCCTCCTAATTGGTCCCTGGCCTGCCGTCATGGCAACGGAAAGCACTAATGGGCCACTAGCATAAACAAAGCAGGGTCAGGCAGGTGAGTGCGAGATGCAGAAATCACCAAGAAGCATTCTTGGGCATTGCGGAACTTCACAGTGCAAATTTGGCGAAGGAATTTTTGGAGGGCCAGATTTAAGAGGAGGATAATAAGCTGAATTATTAGAAAGACCAGTCATTCACACCAAAGCATCCAACCCATGCCGTTAAAGTCCCCTCACTTCGGGATTTGGATCACTTCCTGAGTGTCTCCCAGGTGCCCCGCCTTCCCTGTGTCATAGGCTCAGATTTTGTTCAGCTTTTTAGTTTGTACATCAGTTTCATGTAGGTTTTAAATTATCATTACAGCTATAAAAACAGCTAATGTTTTGATCCCTAAAAGTGCTATAATTAAGCAATAATCATTTCCTTTTTGAAAAATTGAGTCTACTATGGATTTTAAAACCCTCTGGTAGCATATAATGCTGGCCTGGCCAGTAGTAGGTTCCCTCACAGCCTGCAGCCCCACCTTGACCTTGCCTATAAGATCGTCACCTCTCTCTTCTTTCCCTTGTAGTAGCTCAGAAGGACGGCCCTTCAGACTTGGTACTGGTGCCAACATGGAGAAAGTAGTGAAAATGGATCGAGACATGACCAAGGTAACCCTAATACGGAGATTACCTGCTCTGACAAGACCCATGATTGAGGGATGTTTAGGTTTGCAGAGACATTAAAAAAGAAAAAAAAAGTTCCCACAGGAGGCAGTGTGAGAAACTGAAGTCAGTGGCTTAACTGAAGCCATTTTCAAGGGAACTAGTCAGAATCAATTTGTCATTAATGCTAAAACGTAAAAGAGAATTCTTGGTTTTGACCTAGAAGTTTTCTCTTAGCTCTATTAAGAAAGTTCTGCAGCCTAATAATACCTTAAAAGTGAGGGGCACTTGAGTGGCTCAGTCAGTTTAGCATCTGACTCTTGATTTGGGCTCAGGTCCTCCTCCAGGGTTGTGAGATCGAGCCCTGTGTCGGGCTCTGCACCAGATGCGAACATCCTTAAGATTCTGTCTCTCCTTCTCTTTCTGCGCCTCCCCACCCCACGCACATGTGCGCTCTCTCTCTTTAAAAATAAAAAAATAGGGCTCCTGGGTGGCTCAGTGGGTTAAGCCGCTGCCTTCGGCTCAGGTCATGATCTCAGGGTCCTGGGATCGAGCCCCGCATCAGGCTCTCTGCTCAGCAGGGAGCCTGCTTCCCTTTCTCTCTCTGCCTGTCTCTCTGTTTACTTGTGATCTCTCTCTGTCAAATAAATAAATAAAATCTTAAAAATAAAATAAAATAAATAAATTAAATAAATAATACTTTTAAAATGATAATATGTGAAAGGTTCAAAGAATAATAGAGAAAAAGAACTAAAGATGTAGCCTGTAAAAAATAGAAAAATATACCCATATTTAAAAATCACACAATAAAGGGATAAAAATAGTCATATGTCATTTTTCACCTGTCAGAAAAAGAAAAATGATAATACCCATTATTATCAAGGTGAGAGTAAACAGGCATTCATTCTCAAGTGTCCAGAGACAACCATACTCTTCATGGTTTTATTTATAAAACACAAAATAGAATGTGTATACCATAAATAGAAAAATGATTAAAGAAATAGTTGTTATATGTCAATTAAACCTTAAATTTTTATAAGTCAATCGGAGAAATATAACTATCATATGATCTCATTGATATGAGGAAGGGGAGATGCAAGGTGGGGGGGTTTGGGGGGAGGTAGAAAAAGAAAAAATGAAAAGATGGGATTGGGAGGGAGACAAACCATAAAAGACTCAATCTCAAGAAACAGACTGAGGGTTGCGGGGGGGAAGGGGGAGGGGAGAGGGTGATGGGGAAATGGACATTGGGGAGGGTATGGGCTATGATGAGTGCTGTGAAATGTGTAAACCAGACGATTCACAGACCTGTACCCCTGGGGATAAAAATACATTATATGTTTATTAAAATAAAAAAATTAAAAAAAAAAACCTTAAATTTTTAAACTTAAAAATTTGAATTGTTTGTGTACATATACCATATACAACCATAAAAAGAGCCAGGTAGTAACACGTGAGTTTTTGAGAAATGAGGCTGGATTGCTTTGGTAACGGGGAAGCAGGCTTTAAAAAGTGAGGAAGCGGAGTATGGTGACATTCTCAAACCTCCCTCCAGGGCGGCTGCTGTGAGGTGATTACAGAAGAGGCTGCAGCTGCTCTTCGGAAAGCAACCAAATGGGCCCAGTCAGGCCTCATCGTCAGCGTCGGGCCACCCGTAGAGTCCGTCAACCCAGAGACTGTGAGCGGACTGTCCACAGGTGACAAAAAGAAAACTGCCCAGACTTCCATTTGCCGAGAGAGGAACTCTGAGCTCGCCAGGTAGTCTTTCCCTGCCCGCACTTCTGTCAGATCTTCTTTGTAATGGACTTGTTCCTGGGGCTTTAATTGTATATCATCCCCTTGACCTTCTGCAAATGAGGACTGAGGGCTTAAAATACCCACCTGAGGTTGTGGTGGGCGAATAGGGTGCTGCTGCTGGCTGAGTGGACATCTGTAGCCAGAGGGTTGTTTTTCTGAGAAAGGCTGCTATCAGGAACACCAGCTACAGCTTTTTTGAGTATTAGTAGACTCAGGTCATGCTGCCTTTACTTCTTCCAAACCTGCCCAGCTGTACACATGAACTTCTTTCTAGAAGTAGGCAGGAGAAATGAGTGTCGCCTCCAGGAAGTTTGCAGGCGGTTCTGTGTTTGCAGGCCAGGAATAGTTGCAGCGTAGCATCATCCCTCGATCCTGATGGTTTATGCAGTTCAAGTTTGAGGTCTGTTGTTTCAGAGGATTCTTTAGGTAACAGAAAGAATATGAGAGAAGTGGTTTTTTTTTCCTGATGATAATGTAGCTTCTCTTTTTCTTAGTCAATGAAATCCGCTTTTTCTTGTATCATTAGAAAATTTTTCCATCTGATGATAACCCTAAAAGCCACTTGACTGCATTCTTAACCATCCCTGGGCATTGACACTTTCTCTCTTGACGCTTGCAGGACGGACCCCGTCCGACCCTTCATCAGTGGGCACGTGGCGAACAGCATGGCTGCAGAAGTGATCGCCTTGCTTCATAGCTTGCTAATGGCACCTGAGTCAAATGCTGCTCAAATATGGACCACAACGGCAGAAAAGGTTAGCATAGTGTCCCCGCTTAGCTGAAGAAGGGAGGAGGAAGTTCGTGTTCCGGTTTAGCATTTGAATCCCACCTAGGAAGGGTCATATTTTAGTAAAGAGATTTTGCAAATTGACCAGATAGACTTATTAGTGGTTTCCCCCCTCAAATTTGCTTTGGTTTAATCGTTTCACCTGTTAACCTTTGTCTCCTGTCACTGCCAGTTCTGATTTTGCAGAAGACTGGCCCATGTTCTCAGGAAAAGAATGGCACTCCTTACTTCTCCTTCTTGCTTATGTTCAGTTGGTCCCAACGTTAGGGAATCATGAAGCCTTGGTTTATTGGATTTGTTAAGTGTATTTACTAAATCCTAAGGTGGCCTCTGTGATACATACTCCCTGAGAGCTGTGTCAGAAATTCATGATGAATAGTTTCCTAAGAACTAGGGACCTGTAATCAATTTCCGTTTGCCACAGTCATTTTTTCAAGTGCATGCTTTAAGGAAATTGGGGGTTGAGTTGTAGGCAGTAAGCTTTGATGGTTTTCCTACAGATAAGTTTTTGTCCTGTTTTAGGGGTTTTGTTAACAGTGTTTGATTCTCCCCCATTCTGAGGTTGTGTATTTCCAGTCCTGTCTAATGACATAAGGCAAATATGGCAAGATGTCAAGGTCATACCTGATAGTTACTTCATCCTTCCCATAGCCAGAGCTCCTTCAGTACACGGGAGCCAGCCACTGTTACGGACACTTAATCACTCTGAATATTGAAAATTACCAAAGCTTTAACTCCCGCTACATGGCTACTTCTTACGTTTAGGTTCTGTCTCGTGCACTGATGTACATTCCACAGTTGGGGAAGTATGCAGAGAGCATTCTGGAAAATGGCAGCAGTAGTGGCAGGAAACTCGCCAAACTTCAGAGAATCGCCCGCCAGGCTGTCGCCGCACTGTGTGCCCTCGGAGGCTTCAAAGAGACCATCAAGATAGGGTCTGAGGTTCAGGTAACCAACCAGTCAGCATTTCCCAAGTCTCTGCTCTCCCTAAGTTACTGCATCCATTGATTCACTGATCATCTGTAAAGATGGTACCATCCACCCAGTTGGACAGAAATCCTTGTTCCTTCAGGCTAAATAAGGAGTCTGAGAAACTCATGAATTCTAATCCACACTGTGCTACAGGTTATTCAGATATTAGTACAGTGCTCTATGATGTTAACTATCATACTTATGTCCCATGGTGTCACAAATATTTTAGAGCAGGAAGTTTGAGATTCTTTCGTATTGTGATACCTTGACATAGGCTTGAGGACCTGTTATTCGAACTCCCATTCAGTGCTTCGTATCTGCACCGTACTGAACTACTCCTTAATGCCACGAATGACAGCTGTGAATTTACTTGTCCGCACCTGTCCCAGGAGAGTGGCATACACCATCGGAGCTGGTCAGGGGTGCTAATCCATCTTTGTCTCTAGGTTTTAGGTAGAGGAATATCAGGAAGCATTGGAGTCGTGGCTTCTATCAATGAACAGGAAGGTATAGCTACAGTCAGATTCCCACCCATAGACTGTAGAAAGACTTCGCAAGCATCAGACACATTGACTATTCCATTGTCTAGACTTTGTGTTCCAAGATCGGAGGTAAGGTGATTTTTAACTGCATTATTAAATGTCACTACAAATGGTAACCATGCTGTCATGAACAATGAGCGCACATACAGTACAGAGGCACAAATACTTAGTTATCTTAAGTGTTACTTGGGATGTATATGTATATATTGGGCGTAATTATTTCATAGTAACATTTGTGTGAAGATTGTCAGCTAGATGACAAAACTCATTTCTTTGGTTAGGAACATTCCACAGGGTTTTTGTATTTTTAATTGTTTTGGACTAGTTTGCGATTTTCTGTATGGTGATTTTACTGTTTTGACTGAAATTTTGAGAATTAACTCCAGATAATAACACCCTCATTTCCTAGAAACTAACTACTTGAATTTAACTTTTTGCCATGCCCCCCCCACCACCATCAGGCACTGCCTCTTCATAAACTGTCCATTACTGAGAAGGTAGTACAGGCAGTCCAGTCCATGTTGCTTCCTCAGGAGGGAAGTCTCTCTATTCATACCTCACTTCCTGCAACAGGAGATGGGTCAGCTCCTGTGATGGCAGTCGTTCGGCTCCTGGCTGAAATAAGAACAAGGTGAGCACCCTCCAGAGATCCCCTAATGTGGTGGTGCAGGCCACAGAGGCGGGGGCCTTGCCGGACCCCTCTACTCCCAGCTTAGTGGGGCTGCAATGTGAAGTTCATGCCCAGCTGAGAACAGAGACCATTTTCTTGTGCTGCTTACTACATTTCTGCTACATTCCCCAACATCTACAAGTTTTGTTGCATTGGACAATTTAAAACCATTTAGCTGTTTCCTTAAGAAAATAAGTAAGCGATCAAAGTGTGACCTGTGGAACCCATACTTTGGGAAAACCACTTTGTTCTATCCCAGTGAATCTCTCTGCCACTTTACCTTGTTTAAATGGCTCAGGCTCTCTTAAGATACATCTGATCCATCACTTTCCAAACTGATAAGGAGAAAAACTAGGGAATGCCCTCAAGTGTTGGTGTCAGAAGGGAAAGCAGCGTTTTCTTGCAAATACATTTGTTTACCGCAGTAATGACGGGACATTTTAGAAAGTTCTAATATGTATTTTGAATTAGGTGAGAAATCAGCATACAGATTTTCCAAGTGTCTGGGTTCCTCTTATTCCCAGAATGCTACTGTTGTCTGTGGAGCATACGTTAGGCAATGTTTCTTGAAAGATAATGCTGATTTCTCACCTGGCGCCTTGTATCTCCACTTGAGTGAAGATGGCAACCATTCTGCCCTCTTCAGCTTGTCCGTACAGTGTCAGCAGTTACTTGGGGGAAAAAGAGAAGTTATGTTTCCAGACCAATGCAGTTCAGAAAAAAAAAGCAAGTGAAATGGGGGAGTTTGAACCTTTTTGTAAATTAGGGGGAACATATGGTTGAAATGCCTTTCATAGTTAACTTTTTAGAGAATGAACATTGATGACTTTGAAATATTATAAATCTTTTAACATTAAGAGCATGCCTGGTCATGGCCCAGCTTTTAGAAGACAGCTTATTCTGTGAAGAATTCATACAACAGTGTCCAGCAGCTGTCGAAGTTCTCAACCTAGTAGCCCAGGAATGCAGTGCTGGTAAGTACCTGTGGCTTTCTGTACCGTCCTCTGTTATTAAGTGTTGTGCACGCATTTCCGGTTTGATGATGGAATGCTAACGTGCACGTGCACACATACACACACACACACACACACACACATCAAGTAGCTGAGCTCTAGACAGCACTTAGCACAACTTTTACCCCAGATATAGAAATGTAAACAGCTTTCAGTACTTATGAGGTAGTAAATCAGCGTTTTTCAATTTGAACTGAGGCCCATGGCAGCGTGTTTTCTCTCTTCCATTCATATTAATTCATTGCATTTGTTTTCCTGTTAGAACTATTTATGAACACTTAGGGCTACTGATACTTTCTGACTATTGTCGTTGGCTACATTTGAAATCAGAGGTGTTTGCCCTAACATCCATCTGTGTGTGTGTGTGTGTCTGTGTGTCTGTGTGTCTGTGTGTCTGTGTCTGTGTGTTTAAGCACAAAAATAGGGAAACTAGTATAAGGAACTGTCAGGTTCAACAGTTATCAACTCGTGATCAGTCCTGTTTCATCTGTGCTGTACCCCCCTCCTGGATGTTTTCAAGAATATTCTTAGATATTATTTTACCTGTAAATATTTTGGTATTTGGTGTCTCTAAAAAATAAGGACTCTTCTCTGTCTCCACCTGCCTCTCTGCATACTTGTGATCTCTATCAAGTAAATAAATAAAAATCTTTAAAAAAAAAAAAGGACTCTTAAAAAAAACAGAATACCATTTATCGTATCTGAAAAATTAACAGTAGTTCTTTAATATTAACTATCTAGTCCATGTGCAACTTTCTAATTTTCTCATAAAGCCATACTTGGGTTTGAATTTGTTTATTTGAATCAGGATCCAAATAAAATTCTTACACTGTAATTTCATTGCTATCTTTTAATTTTCTTTTAAAATCTCGATTCCCCTCATTATGTTTTTTTTTTTTTTAAGATTTTATTTATTTGACAGAGAGACAGCTAGAGAGGGAACACAAGCAGGGGGAGTGGGAGAGGGAGAAGCAGGCTTCCCGCCGAGCAGGGAGCCCAGTGCGGGGCTCAATCCCAGGACCCTGGGATCATAACATGAGCCAAAGGCAGATGCTTAACAACTGAGCCACCCAAGTGCCCCCATTATGTTCTTTTTGCCTTGCAATTTATTTTTTGAAGGGTTTCCTATAGTCTGGATTTTGCTGATTGTATCTCTGTGGTGTCATTTATTGTGTCCCTCAATCTTCAGATTTCCTGTAAATTGGTAGTTGGTCCTGGGTGTTTTTAAGTGAAAATTTATGCCTTGTCCCCAAGGATTTCACTGGACTCTAAGGGCAATTGCTCACAGACTAATATCCTCCAGTGCTCTAGTGGTGGCATTTTCATGAACTGTAGGGAATAAATGAATATCTTTAACTTCCTTACTGGTTTTAGTGGTATCCTTTGTGTATGCAGGGGTTCGTTTTTATTATCCATATTATTTATTATTTATCATGCCATTTGCTTTTTCAGTCACTCCCTAATCTCTCCTTGGTCCTTAAGTTTTTGTTCTTTTTCCCGTGGTACCAAGTTCTGTTGGTTGGTCTTTGCATTTGGTCTTCATTCTGTATGTGTCTTACTTTTCAAATCATCTTCCTCTTTTAGGGGTAGCACTGTGGAACCAGTGACCATTAATAAACCTCAGAGAGATCCTGAGTGTAGAGAATAAGAACAGAAGAAAAGGAATTTGCTAGGCTTCTCAGGGGAAGTTACTTGTGACTAAATGTTTGCCTGTAATTCAGCTTTGTACTCGGGGTTGGGTCTTCGTTCCTGGCCTCTACTTGTTCGTGTTCTTGGTCTACCTTGCGGATCTACATGACCGATTTTTAGCAAGCATGCACTTGCTGAATTGATCACTCACTTCCCTGTCTTTCTTTCTTTTTTAAATATTTTTATTTATTTGAGAGAAAGAGCACACGCCGAGGGCAGAAAGAGAGGGAGAAGCAGGCTCCCCCCCCAACCCGGGCAGGGAGCCAAATATGGAATTTGATCCCAGGACCCCGAGGATCATGACCTGAGCGAAGGCAGGCACTTAAATGACTGAGCCACCCAGGCGCCCCGATCACTCACTTTTTTTTTAGGACTCTTTCTGAATATCCTTTTATATGTTTTATTGAATAAAGGAGTCTTAAACTGTGAAATTAACTTTCATACTTAATGTACAAGCTAGGAATCGTAGTGGTTTGGAGCAGTGGCCTCAAATGGTTTTAATAATAACCCACCTAACCCATCTTCCCTAATGGAAAAGAACTCTGTGGTCACAAAGAGTTGGATAGAAATGTGTGGGAAGTGTTTATTAATTGCCACAAAAGAGAAGACTGTGAGCTTATACACATCAATTTATATCTGAAAATAGTGTCTTCTGTTAAGTTTAACAGTCCTTAATAAGTCACTTAATAGGTTACCAGAAAGAGCTTTGAAGTTTAAAGCACGTATCAAAGTTTGCTGGCTTCGCAGTCCTTTACCTGTGAACAGTCACCAGCAACCAACCAGCCCTGCTTCTGGGTTACGTTGTAACACAGCAGTGAATTCTTAGAGCCCACAAAAGAGTCCTGGACTGTGCTTAGAAGAAAAGCTGTTTAATAAATGATTCAAGGTGATGGGTAGAAGAGGAAGTTCTTTGATTTTTATTTTTAAATGTATTAAGACTTTTTATTTAATGTGTGAAAATGTGAAATTTACACGTAATAATTAATATACTTGATTCTCTAAAATGAAAAAAAAATTCAGTGAATTTCTTCCACTATTTTACTTCCTCTGGGATGAATTAAGCAGAAGACTGGGCATTATAATGTTGACTTACTCCTAACTCAATTTTATAGCTTCTCTAATCCAGGGAAAAGAATATCTAATTTCCATTTGGTCTAGGAAGATAAGCAGTATGCCAAAGAGCTTTTTCCCATGACGAAATATTTCTGCGAAGTTCACTGAATCCCTTGGTTGAAATAGCCTAGGAAACAGATTTTCATTTGAAGAAAAGGCCTGTAGAAACCAGAAAAGTTCCCAGCTTTATGTTCTTACAGAAGCCAGAATCTCTCTGGTCCAGCTGTTTTTTTCTCCTGCCTACTTCCTAAATATACACATTCCCTGAGCCAGAGGTTCTTTTCAGACTTTGCAAGTTCGTAGGAACCCCTCAGAAGCATGTTTAAAATGCTTTCCCAGCTCCACCCAAAAGTCAGAATCACTTGAAGGTAAGCCTGAACTGTTGTGCTCAGAGGGGCCCAGACCTCACTTGAAGAAACTGCCCTAAGCTTTGCTGACCCACCTTCTTTGCATTCTGCCCTCCCCTGTGCTTTCCATGGCTGCTTCTGTGGGTAGTCCCTCCCCGGCTAGCCAGGCCTCTTGGACCTTTTTCTTAGGACCCCCAGCCTCGTGAATACCCCACATTTAAAACTAAAGTCCTTACTTCCTCTGGAGTCAGCTCTCCTTTCCAACTTCCCTGTTTTAGGTCATACTCAGACTGTGTTTTGTTTTGTTTTTTTAAAGATTTTATTTATTTATTTAGAGACTGTGTGTGCATGAGCGGGGGGATTGGCAGAGGGGGAGAGAGAGACTCTCAAGCAGACTCCATGCTCAGCCTGACCCCATCACCCTGAAATCTTGACCAGAACTGAAACCAAGAGTCAAACGCTTAACTGGCTGAGCCACTCAGACACCCCAATTTTAAGAGTCTGTGTAATTTTAGCTGTACTAGTCTCTGACCAGGTAGCACATAAATCTTTTCTCCCATTCTGTGGGTTGTGTTTTCATTTTCTCGGTAGTATCCTTTGAAACACAAATGTTTTTCATTTTGGTGAAGTCCAGTTTCTTTCTTGTTTCTTTTATTGCATATACTTTTGGTGTCCTATCTAAGAAACCATGGCCTAATTCAAAGTCATGAAAATTTACACCATTATTTTCTTCTAAGGGTTTTATAGTTTTAGCTGTAAGGTTTTTTCAGGTCTTTGATCCATTTTGAGTTGATTTTTGTGTGTTGATTGAGGTACTCCCAAGGCCTCTGAATCTTGACTCTCCTAGACCTTTTCTCCTTTTGCCAAACCACCTGGAATTCCCTTCTTTCTCTGCTAATTGAAACCCTGTATTTTCTAAGCTCTAATTTGAGTCTGTCTTTACAAAGCCTTTCTGGGTCCCGGAGTGAAGTGTTTGTGCTTAGATCATATCGCATACCACAGCCCGGTACCGTGAGCATCTGCAACATGTCAGTGCACCTACACATCTCCTCTGTCCTCCCAGGGTGGGAGCTTTGGCTCACGTGTCTTTGTATTCTCCAGCATCTAGCACTGTGCCTTGCTCCTAGGAGATGTTAAATAGATAGTAGATGTTTTAAAAATCTGTTTCGATGATGAGCTTCCATTTATTGAGTGTTCATCCTGTGCTAGGGACTTAGCTAAAAGCCCCACTTGCATTACTTCATCTCCTCACGACCTTGTGAGGCACAGGTGCTGTTGTTACTCCGTACTGGAAGTGAGACGGTAAATGCCGGGTAAGGAAGCCAGGTCCTGGCTCTGGGCAGCCCCACGTCAGAGCTCACGCACTTGACCACGTTGCTGCGCTGCTCTATGTAGTAGACAAAGCCGTCTCAGGCTATTGGCTTTTTTTTTTTTTTTTAAAGAATTTGAATAATCTCCGAAGGATTTAATTGTTTTGACCCTACTCCAGAAGAGCTGGAGCTCTCAGGGGTGTGGGACTAACGTTCGCGTGTAACGTTCGCGTGTTCCATGTGCTCCCCTCCAGGAGAGCGACTGGCGGTGGTAGAGGTGCAGTGTGAGCGGCTGCGGATGCTCTACCGGGACTGCGCTCGGCCGCCGCCGCCGCCGCTGCAGGCCGACCGGAGACAGGTGAGCCCAGCTGCAGGGCACCGCGTTAAAGAAGGCCACTGGCCCCCAAGTGCCCTTTAGAATGAACGTTTGCAAAGCCATTGGAAGGTGCATGCTCTGTGCTGATGCGCTATCGTCTCTGAATGTCGGAGCACATCGATTTGACATTCTGAGTAATGAAAAATCACAACAAAGGGGCAGAACTCATTAATTTGTAAATAATTTCTCACGTTATCAGTAACAGAAAAAACTTAGAAAATATTAGATCTAGGGGCGCCTGGGTGGCTCAGTCGTTGGGCATCTGCCTTCGGCTCAGGTCGTGATCCCAGGGTCCTGGGATTGAGCCCCATATCGGGCTCCCTGCTCGGCGGGGAAGCCTGCTTCTCCCTCTCCCATTCCCCCTGCTTGTGTTGCCTCTCTCGCTGTGTCTTCTGTCAAATAAATAAAATCTTTAAAAAAAAAAAAGAGAAAACTTTAGATCTATAGTCTGTATAATGATAATAAGTTATAATGATGAAAGTATACATAGAGACTGAGAGTTGATTAAAAAGCAAAAGTGGCAAAATGTTCCAAATTGGCACCTCTGTGAATGTTCTTAGCAGCTTATTTATAATAGCTCCAAAGTGGAAACAACCAAGATGTTTACCTACCTGATGAATAGATGCATCAAATGAGTGCATATCTCTGTAAAATGGAATGTTATTCAGCCTTAAAAAGTGAGGAAGTAAAAAACAAAAAGAAAAAAAAGTGATGAAGTAGTGATCCGTGCCACAATATGGGTAAACCCTGAAATTACGCAGAGTGAAAGAAGCCAGGTACAAAAGACCGTGTATTATGGGTTCTCATCTATTTGAAATGTCCAGAACAGACAGATCTAGAGACAGAAGGCAGATGGGTCCTTGCCAGAGACTTGCAGGGATGCGGGGAATGAGGAGTGACTGCTAACAGGTAGGGACTTAAGAAGGACAAAAACACTCTAAAATTTGATGGTGGTGATGGTTGCACAATGCTGCATTTGCTAAGAACCATTGAATTACACACTGTAAATGGGTGGATTGTATGTTATGTAATTTGTATCTCAAAAAATTGGTTCATCTAGGTACGAGTGTACAAAAATTGCCATTTTCTTAACAATTTTTCTATAGGTTTGAAACTATTTCAAAATTAAAAATATATATAAAAGACAAAATGTCACCTAAAATGTCAACATCTCCATTTAGCGTTGTCAGTATAACAGCATGATAGGTCCCTGTATTTTTTGTATGACAACGAATCTCTGCTGTTCACTGTTTTGCATCTAGTTTCTCTGCCTCCATAGATGATGACTGCCTTTCCATATCAATCAGTAGAAACTTAATAGTCCAGTGTACCCTTGTGCCTCAGTTTCCCCACTCAGGCTTTTCTTGTTGCGTATCTGCATCATCTCCAGTTTCTTTCTTTTTTTTAAGATTTTATTTATTTATTTAACAGAGCGAGAGATGGTGAGAGAGGGAACACAGCCAGAGGGAGTGGAAGAGGGAGAAGCAGGCTCCCTGCTGAGCAAAGAGCACGACACGGGGCTCGATCCCAGGACCCTGGGATCATGACCTGAGCCAAAGGCAAATGCTTAACCAACTGAGCCACCTAAGTGCCCCTAGACTGCCTTTTTTTTAAATATAGTTTCCTTTGTAAAAACAAGATCTATTCTTAAAAGATGAACCTATATTATAATACCACTAGATAAAAAATTTTCTTCTTTGAGAGGTTAAAGGAATTTGTACTGAATGAGGCCTTTTTCCCCCATTGTAGCCCAAAGAGATCACTTGGAGCCCCTCACGAGTGTTCCCGCCCGTCCGAGCCTGCATGTTCTCATCGCACCTTACTTCCGTCACCTTCCTGGCTGACCCCAGCGCTGGGGGTGGTCTGCCCCGGGGCACATTTATCTATGCCACCTCACCACTGCCCGTTCAGGTGAGAAATCACACGATCTCTTGCCTATTTCCTTCATCTTTGAAAGAAAAAGCGAGTTTCAGGGGCCCAGCTGGAGCCCTCTGATTGCCTGCCCACTTCTGGTGTTTCCTCAGGCCCCATCTTTTTACTGGGAAATTGAAATTGTTTCCTATGGAGATACTGATGACGACACAGGACCAATCGTTTCCTTTGGCTTTGCTACAGAAGCAGAGAAACGAGATGGGGCTTGGACTAATCCAGTGGGCACTTGTCTTTTCCATAAGTAAGTGGCTACTATTGCTGTTGCTAAAAAAAAAAAAAAAAAAAGAAAAAAAAAGGTAGTGGGTGTGGGTGTTTTAGTACTAAAATAATATTATAGTCTCAACCTCCAAAACTGTTTAAAATACCAGTTGGAAATATATTCAGGTTGAGGCAAGGAGAATAGCTCTTAGGGTTGCTCTGGTCATTACTCTTGTGCTACTGAAGCCCCTGAGCCTGTTTACTACTTAACTGCCTCTGTGTTGGCCAGTCAGCCTTGGCTTTGACTTTGCTTTGCTCGATTTCCTAGCAATGGCCGAGCCGTGCACTACAATGGCTCCAGTTTATTACAGTGGAAGAGCGTGCGCTTGGACGTGACTCTGTCTCCTGGTGAGTGTGGCGGGAGCTTTTTTTTTTTTTTTTTTTTTAAAACACCCTGTGTATTTCTGTTGTTCCCAGATTTTGTCTAAACAGGTTAAAAGTAAAGAAACTTGGCAACTGGAAATGGGCAATTTGTCTTTTAGTGAAAGCCAAGTACTTGTCATTGCTGTCTGCTAGTTTACACTAAACCACTCCTTTCCGGAGGCCATTATAAGGCCATTATAAGAGTTTCGTTCCTGCATCCTTAGAAAAACACGAGATTTTTGCTTCTCTTTGAAGTTGAGTCTTTTGTCAGCTTTTCACTGATGAGCAGATAAATAGATTAAAAAAAAAAAAGTTTATCGCCAGCCCTGAGGAACTTGCAGAATGCGTTATCTGTAGCTAACGTGCTGTACACTTTGTTCTTGGGGGCCTAACCATCTGGTCCTGCTTCGACACATCTGCCCAGAAGTTTGAGTCACGTAGACCATTGATTCAGTTAAAACAACAATAAAAACCCTTCTCCCTCTTCTTTTTAGCCTCCAAATAAGTATCTTTCTCTGTATGGATGAACTGGGATCAGTCCTTCCTGCTCCAGCAGAAGAGCAAAGTGTAGGCATTGTCCTCTTGCCATTAGAAGCCCCCAGACATGTTGGCTACTTAGTTTCAGACAGTACATCCTAGCATCGTTTCTGAGGAAGCTGAACTTGTCCTACATGGAAGATGGTCTGGGCGGCTCACATGGGGAATAATAAGTCCCTCGATCCATCAGGTCACCTCGCGCAGCTGGCTGGGGGTGATTTTGCCATCACTTCACTTAGGGAGCTGCTTGTTAAATTACACCTTTCAGGGAGTGCAGTGGTCAAGTTATGGCTTAGAGATAATTTCCTGACAGTTACTGCTCTCACATTTTCTGGAGCAAAACTAGGACATTTCAGCTGAGCACTTAAGTGTTTCCAGCACAAAACAGTCACAATTTGCTGTTTGAGAAAGTTTTGGACTGGACCTCAGGCAAACATGCCACCCTCATCCTAGAGAAATGTGTCTGGGTAGGAATTAAGAACTCACTTTTTACAGCAGAATCTTAACCTCTGTACCGACACTTCTGCTGTCTGTTCATCAGTACATACTTGCTGGGCATCTCCCATGTGCCGGGTACTTCTCTGGGCCCTGGAGATGCCATGGGAAACGGTGATTAAGTCCCAGGCTTTGGGAAGCCCATCCTAGTGGTATCTGGAGCATAAGAGACTGTAATCAAAAGCAGAATCGTAGAACTCCATGCGCTTCGTGAAGAGTTCACACTGAGGGACTAATCCTATGGCCCCATGTGTGAGCAGCGTGTCTGGAGCAGCCAGCACGGGAGCGCTGATGTGGTGGGCACGCTCCTCTTGGTCTCTGAGCTCTGTCCTATTCAGTTCCTCATCCGAGAGCACCTTGGCTTGTCTTCGCTTCCAACAAAAATGCCTTACACATATAAGTAGCAGGTGGGACAGAAAGTGACTTAAGCATGTACCTCTAGCTTACGTTGTGGGTTGGGTTTTGTAGTATTAAGACCATTTCTGAATCTTCCACAGACTTACCGAGAAAATACTACCTTTTTATCTTTGTGCCATAAGTAATTTTCTGTGTATCAAAAGGGGAAAACTTACATTTCTCTATTTTAAAAAAAATCCTACCTAATTCCCTTTTTGTCTTGGCTGCCAGGAAAATAAAGGCTAAATTTAATGTGTAACTTAGACACTAGGCATTTTCTTGTGAATAGTTTGCGTTCTCTTTTTAAAATTATCTCTGTTGTGTTACTTTATATTTACTCAAGTGCAATACGTAACTTCAGGACTTTTTCAGATGTAATTAGTGGCATAAATAAAGATAGTCAGTGATATGTGGCCTCATCATGCTGGTTGCAGTTTGGAAGTTTCTTTAATAATCAGTAAAAGGGAAAACAAGATGTCTCCTTCCCGTTCTCTGCCGTAGGTGACGTGGCAGGAATTGGCTGGGAGAGAACCGAGGGGACCCCCCCTCCTCCGGGGCAGCCAGCCAAGGGCCGGGTGTACTTCACCTACTGTGGGCAGCGCCTGTCCCCGTATCTCGAAGACGTCTCTGGTGGGATGTGGCCTGTGGTTCACATTCAGAAAAAGGCAGGTTAATCTTACTGGGAAGGAAAACGAGTTCTCCTTAGGAATTTGAATGATGCTCAACCACACTGGGGAGGGCGATGTGTACTCTACTGAACCCACACTCAAATGCTCATCTCATCCGGAGGCACCCTCGCAGACACACCCCATAATAATGTTTAGTCTGGCATCCCGTGGCCAAACTGACAGTGAAATTAACCATCACGGTATGATTGCAGATCATAGGCTTTATGGAAGCCAATCTGACCATGTCCCCCCTACCTTGAAGCAATGCTTGAGCCAGGTCTGGCTTAACTGGCCTTAACTTGGCAAAATCAGAGGAGAAACATGTCCCCGGTGAAGGGAGCAGCTTGTGCAGCAGCATCAGGCAGGAAGGAACAGTGTTGGGGACAGGGACGGTCACTGTCTGAGTAGCATAGGGTTGGGAGAGTGAGGTGGGGGTGGGGGGAGGCAGTGACCTGTGCAGGGCTCCGTCTCAGCCCCAGGGCACGCAGTTACACGGACCCCTCTGTCTCGTTCCACATGCTCTCCCAGAGCTGGGGCCCTTCCTCTGGTTTGATGTTGAGTGACATTCGTCTTGGAGTGTTAAATAAACAAACCTAACCCCTTTCAAATCCTTTATTTGCTCTCCTTCCCAGAACACCAAGACTCGAGCTAACTTTGGCTCCCGTCCTTTCGCCTATGCTGAAGGGCAGGCCCACCGCAACGCCGCCGACCTGTGCACCGATCTGGCCGAGGAGATCAGCGCTAACTTTGAGGCCCTGCCCTTCGCCATGGCATCTGATAGCGACAACGACGCCGGCACCAGTATCGCGTCCGACCCGGGCACTCACGGGCCACCGTGCCGCATTGCTGCCGTGGCCACTGCTCAGCAGCGTAAGTCGCCGCCTCCCGGCGCCCCCACTGCTTCCTGGGAATGCAGGCGCTGCTGACTCATGACCCAGCCAATGTGGGCACTCTCTAGTGGGCCCAGTGAAAGAAAATGGGGAGCAGGAGATGGGGACACTGTACTTTGGCTGACTAGAAGGTACATTTCCCCACATCCAGGAAGCCTGCCGTTCCTCAGTGCCGGCAGAGCATCACCACATGGAAATGCAAGCCGGAAAGACTTTCCACTTTTTATAAGATGGCGAAAAGCCCCAGAATTTTGTGGCTGCCTCTATTTTTAAAATATTAATTATTTAAGTTGTTTTAAAACTGAGGTCATTAAAAAAAAAAAAACAACTGAGGTCATCAAAGAATGATAAAATACTAATTGTGGAATCTAGGTGGTAGGTGTTAGGTGCTCACTGAAAAAGCTCTCCTTTCATAATCAAATAAAAAATTTGATTGTGTGCAGACTGTAACTGGCCTGGTTTGCAGACTGTTTTAAGACTTTGTTTACTTCTTTCTCCTGATGAAGAACTTGTCAAATTTTTCTCTGAATGGCATGAATTCTATCCATAGAAACGATTTTCAGAATCAGGATCGTGATACATGATTAGTTACTCCATGGCTCCTTCAGAATCCCTTCAAGTGCTAGAAGTCTTTCTCACAAATGAGGAGATTTTGGTTTGTCTAGGGGGGAGAGAAGTTCATGATCTTTCTGGCCTGCTCTTGCCTAGAATTCACTGTCACTGTGCTCTGTTACAGAATATGACAGTGACACCTCCTGTCATTATAAAGTAGAACTCAGCTATGAGAATTTCATCACCTCGGGCCCAGACCCCCACCCACCTCCCATCGCAGACGATGAAAGTGATGACGAGGATGATGACGATGTTCCCCAGGTACAAGGCCCACAGTGCTCGCGCGGCTCCCTGGTGACCAGGACGAGCCACCAGGAATGATTTTGATCTGAGGGTGCAAGGCCAGAGTGGTGACACGTCCAGTTATGTCCCTGAGTTTGAACGGTAGCTCTGGAACATTCATCTTTGAAACCACATATCAGTAGCAGTACCTGCTAAGCTCTTAGGCCCAGTACCGATCTGGCTGTGGGAGAAATGGAGTACCCTGCTAATGATTCAGCACTGGGTCAGGGACCGTGTGGAGGGCTTACTTGGCTTCAGAGGGAAAGGAAGGGCTTGCCACAGTTGGGGCTGTTGCCTGCCCTGGCATCTGAGGGCGTGATTCTGCTGCTGGCCTTGGAGTAGGTCAGACATGTAGGTCAGGGAAGGGCTGACGTCCGCATGAGGTGCTTCTCTGTTCATGCCTTTGCCTCCTCTTCCAGGAGGACCACTACGCCCTACTGGTGAAAGCCTGGGAGACCAAGGTGTTTCCTACTATCCGAAGACGCTTCCGCAATGAGGCAGAGCGGAAGTCCGGCCTGGACCAGATCAAGGGTGCTTTACAACTAGGTCTGGTGCTTTATGTTTTCCTTGTGAGCTACATCATGACATGAGCTGTGCTTAGATGAAACTCAGACAATAAATCAGGAAAGAGGGGCTCGTCTAACGTCAGGCCAGACCTAACCGCGTCCTCTACCTGTCCTTTCCTGAGCTCTGCGCTCTTCGGCTTCCATTGCCAGCCTTTTCCCTGCTTGTCAGCTTAACTCCATGTTTGGGTTGATGGGCTGCTGAAATGGTTGTGCTGGGAAGTTGGATGGCCTGGGGGTTAATAATTTGGGCTCTCAAGTTACAGCTATGCTATTTGCTGACTGTCTGACCTTGGGACAGTTACTGAAGCATGCTGGGCTTTCCTCCCCTTTAACGCGGAATCAGTGATGGTGACCACCTTTATGAATATGAGAAATAAGTGCTTTAACACAGGTAAAGCTCCTAGGAACTGTGCCTGGCACAGAGTAAGTGTTCAGTTAATATGGTTCTAGATGTCACTGTGGTAACGATGGTGGGATTTTTCTTCCATAAGCATAGTTTCTCTAGCAAAGAATAATGCGAAGTTTGACCCCAGACAGTGGACTGTTCGTGAGTCTTGAGTGCAGGTAGCTAATTTCTGTTTTGAGGATTTTCCTCATCTTGTGAAGCACCTGCTTTTGTCCCCCAAACGTGGGGCCTCAGGGATGTGTGTAAGAAATTTCTCATTTTTGTCCTATGTCAGCAGCCTTGCTCCTCTTTGAGCTGGTTCTGAGCTTAGGACCAAATAAAAAGAAAAGCCCCCACTAGACCTTCGTTTTTTGGCCAATTAATATGCCGAGTCCCAGATATCCAGTGAATACTTTTCTCCTGCATTGGCACCAGGACTGAATCAGCATGTGTCAATGTATGGTTTGATTTTTACTTACTTCCTTTCATGCTTTCTATCCCCGAAGCTGAGGCGTATGACAGTGAAATGATCTTGTTTAAACAACCTGCGGGCATAGCCACACCTCCCGTGACATGGCGGGATTGCTTCCTGCTCTTATCAGAGCCCGGGTTCAACTGCCAACACAGTTCTGGGGCAGATAAGTAGTAAATCTGTTCTACTCTTGAGTTTGAGACAGAGGGAATGACATCAGGAAGACCCTTGGTGGGAGTGCACGAGGCAAGGGGCAGGGAAAAGTGTCGGGCGCGTGAGGACTTTGGATTTTATTCTCTGCAAGATGGGAAGCCACTGGGAGGTGGTAAGCAAAGGAGCAACACAATTCAACGTAGTAGATCTCAGAGATAGTTTGCTCTTCCCCATCTGTTTTTAGCATCTGAGAGGAAATGCCCTCATGTGCTTTGTCAGAGGGCAGAACAGACCTTCTCTCAGGTTCGAACGACTCTCACTTAATGCAATGGCAGGTGCACTGCCTCCCGCCTCGAGGCACGCACGCAGCTCGGGCTTCAGCGTCGGGAGGCCTTCGATTCGGTGGCATGTGTTGAGCCATCCGTTCATCCACTACCTGTCTCTGTAGTCAGCCTGCCTCCTGGGCGACGGGCCCCTGGTGAGGGAAGCACCCAGTGGGCCACGGCAGGCGACCTGTGGTCGGGGCTGCACGGTAGATCAGGATCCGGCACGAGTGTACCTCGGCCGGGCCAGTCTTGCGTGGCTTCTCTGACAACCTGCTATTTGAGTGGAGATCTCGAGCTGACGGGCTGACATCTGGTTTCCCCTGAGAAACATAAAGCATGTTTTCAGAGGGGCTGCTGCTTCTTAACACTTTGGAGAGAGTAAGAAAGGGGGGGAGAGAATTTACAGTGTGCAGATGGAAAGCCCTTGTATGTGATCATTGGTTGCCTTTATTTTGACACAGTTTCTGCTTACATTAGGATTTCTTCTCTTTTCCCCTTTGGTGCTAGAGCCATCCTCAGCATCTGTGACCAAGGGTGCCTCCTCTTTTTCTGCTCCCAGAGTGGTTGGGGGAAGGTACAGACAGCGGACAGAAAATCTGATCATCCAAAAGTGGCCCTGGACCAGAGGGAGACTGATGAGTCCCCCAGACGGGCCTCCAGCCCCTAATGTGGCCTCTTGCCAAGGCATCCTCTTGGAATCCGTCTGTGTGCTATGACCAGTCATATGAACCAAATTAGTTTAAACCTAAAACATTCACCTTTTGAATATAATCTTCATTGTAGCAGTGGCAGAGGTGAAAAAGGCTGGGGGATGGCTCGTGGTCCCCAAAGGGCCACCCCCGTGAGGTAGACCAGCCTCCTGTTGTCCAGTCCCCAAGGAAGGTTACTGACCTCACCCTGTCCTGAGCGTGGTTGAACTCGGCATCCTTCCCGTGTTCCTGGATTCCTGCTGGGTCGACAGCAGAGGAGTTGTTCTCCTGTCCCCCGTTCCTTTGGAAAAAGTTGCAAAGATGATTTTTCCATCATCTTCCAATATCAGGCCACACTTCTGTTCTCTCTGACAGTTCTTTCTCTAGGCATCCTTCTCTAACTGCAGCCTCCTCCTCCTAAAGCGTGCTCCGAAAATTGCTGTGCCTTTCCCCTCCAGCAAGGCCAGCAAGTAAAGGAGTGGGAGACGGGTGTGCAGGCCATCAGCCTGCGCGGCAGCGCCTGTGGCCGCCCCCGTGTCTGAACCCATGCAGCGTGGGAGCTACGGCCGCGCCGGCGGGTGGAGATGTTGTACCCCACCTCCCCGTTCACCCCGCAGGGCCGTCTCTTCAGGGACATGTGTTGACTGCGTTTATTAATTAATAGTGGTTACTGCTGGTGAACGCAGTGATGTGTTCTCCCTTGGGAAGGAAGAACACAGCCAGTTCCAGTGCTGGGTAGGAGAAGTTGGTGGAGCTCTGTCTGTCTTAAGCAACACGTGTTTGCTGTAAAAATCGCGCAGTACAAAAACGTACAAAGTAAGAAGCAAACCTTCCCTCACTTCTTACCCTCCATTTGTCCTCTACTTGGTTCTTTTGACTCAAATGAAATGACTGCATAATAATGTCCCATGATTTTTAACCATTCTGTATTGCTGAATATTTTCCTTGTCTCCATTTTGGGATTTCCTAGCGGTGCTGCAGGGACTGCTCATGGATCTTTACACACGCATGCTTGTGTTTCTGTGGGAGAAATTTGAGGCGTTCCGACAAGTGGGGCATCGAGTGTTTTAAAGTTGCTAGACCCCCATAATTACCTTCCTCAAAAGGCTCTACACTTCCGTGGACGGTGTTTGAAGGATTCTCTTAACTCGTCGTTCTCAGTATGAGTCAGTGTTATGGTTGATCCGAAGACCGTGTACTCTTCGGAGAGTTACCAGTGCAGTCATATTTTTTTAGGTATGGTGGACATTGCCCGACAGACGGTTGAATTCCTCTACGAGGAGAACGGCGGTATCCCAAGAGACTTGTATCTTCCCACCATTGAAGACATTAAAGACGAAGCGAACAAGTTCACAATTGATAAAGTTCGAAAAGGTTCTGTTTTCCCTCCTACTTTGTCTGTGAAGCTTCCTGTGGAATGAGGGGTTGGGTGTTCACTTGAGTGTGAGCAGAGCAGCTGTGAGCTCCCCTGGGGTGACTCTCCTTTTGCGGAATGACAGGACCTCTCACAGCCTCTCTTCTGTGAGGCCCTAAAGCTTGTGTGGCCTCCGGTGGCCGCCTGTGGCCGGCTTCCTGTGGGAGCTCGCTGGCACCCGCAGAGGGAGAAATGGGGCATGGGTGGGGAGGGGTCCAGATAGGCCTCTCAGCTTAGGTCAGGCCTGCTGAGCTAGAACCATGAATGTGTGGTTGCGCTGCTTTTTAGAATTTTAATAGAACGTGTTTATTCTTTTGATTAAAAATCTATTGCATTTTTTGAGGAAATGAAAATAAAGAAAAGCACAAAAAAGAAAACTGGAAACCACTCATTATCAGACCTTCACAAAAATATGAGAACATCAGGAACAGGGGCAGAAATATACTTTTTCTTTCTCTTTTTCTTTTTTAGATATAATTTGCATACCATAAAATCTACCCTCTTAAAGGATGCAGTTCAGTTTTTAGTAGATTCACAAGGTTGTATAACCACCAAACCATTGCCTCTAATTCCAGAACATTTTCATCCTCCAAAAAGAGCCCCTGTACCCCCACCATTCCCCATTTCTCCTTCCCTTGAGCCCCATTAATTTACTTTTTGTCCCTATGGACTTGCCTCTTCAGGACATTTCCTATGAATGGAATCCTATAACATGGGGTCTTTGGGTCTAGCCTCTTTTGTACAGCACAGTCTTTCAAGGTGCACACATGTTGTAGCATGTGTTAGTACTTTGTCCCTTTTTATGGTGAGATAATACTCTAGTGTGCGGAGTATTATCTCACCATAATACAAAAATACTCCATTTTTTAATCCACTGATCAGATGATGGACACTTGTGTTGTTTCTAACTTCAGGCTGTTATGAGTCATGCAGTTGTGAATGTGTGTTTTCCTTTCTCTCAGGTAGATACGTAGGAGTGGGATTGCTGGGTCCTATGATAAATTGAACTTTTTGAGGAACTGCCAGACGATTTTCCAAAGTGCACCATTTTACATTCCCACCGGAAATGTATACAGCTTCCATTTTCTCCATATCCTCGCCAACACTTACTACTCTCTGTTGGTTAGATTGTAGCCATCCCAGTGGGTGCGAAGTGGGGTCTTATTGTGGCTTGGGCTTGTCCCCCTAATGACTAATGACATGGAACATCTTTTCCTGTGTATCTTCGTTTTTCTTTGGAGAAGTGTTTATTCAAATCCCTTGTCAATTTTTTTAGTTGGCTTACTTGGTTTTGATTATGAGAGTTCTCACAACGTTTTGTTGTACGATCTTCAAGACTGAAGATTTGTACCTTTTTAGTTACAGATAAACTGAGGTATTGTTAGATGCTGTAGAGCCAAGATGATGATGGTACTTGCTTCTGAAAAAACTTCTCCTTCTGCCCTCCTCAGGCCTCACGGTAGTAACCCGCTCTCCTGACAGCAACAACGTAGCCAGCAGTACTGTGGGAACTGCTCTGCCAAAATTCGCCATCCGGGGGATGCTGAAAACCTTTGGGCTTCATGGAGTTGTCTTAGATGTTGATTCAGTGAGTAAACAGCCTTTTATATACGCAGAGACATTCATGCTCAGTTTCCATGTGCCTTAAAAAGCGATCATGCAGGGACGCCTGGGTGGCTCAGTTGGGTTAAACGTTTGCTTTCGGCTCAGGTCATGATCTTAAGGTCCTAGGATCGAGCCCCACGCTGGGTTCCCTGCTCAGCGGGGAGTCTGCTTGACCCCTTCCCTCTGCCCTTCCCCCACCCCTGCTCATGTTTGCTCTCACTCACTTGCTCTCTTTCAGATTAAAAAAATAAATCTTTAAAAAAAAAGCCAATCATGCAGATGGATTACTCTTCAGATTAGGGATGAAGAAAGTGAGCTAATTGCTCACACCAAATGGCTTTCCTGAGGTTTTCTCATGGGCCCAGATCAGGGCTGATGATCGATGATGATAAGCTCTTAATGCTGTGCTGTCAGCCCCCTTCAGACCACGCTGCCTCTGCCATCATTTTGTCAGCCATGTTCAGACCATCCCTCTATTCTTCCTACCCAAGTCCCAGGAACATTCTCCCGTGGTCCTTGACAAATGGATGGTCTATCTTTGTCATGACCGTTACAGACACAAGTAAAAGAAATAGTTTTATGATTTTGATCACATCATCTTGCTGGTTCTCTCCGCCTCGGTTTTCCAGTATGCAACACGAGTGTGTTAAACCCATGGCGTTCTCCGGTTGGGGGTGGGGGTGTTACAGGTGGGGAAAAAGGAACAGAAAATGCATCCAGACAAAGCCAAAGCTTTCTTTTGAAAACAGGGTCCTGTGTGAAAGTGATGACTCCACAATCCTAAGGTTTCATGCACGTGCTGGCATGTGAGAAGTTTCCTGGGCGAGAAAAGCTGATGAACCTAATACATAGTTCAAGCCTAAGAGTCTCTGATGAAAAAGGATCTGTTGCCCCATAGATAAACTAGAATCTGTCCAGACAGAGATACAGCAGCAGATCATGTTAGGTACCATTAATGGTGTGAAATGGAAAGCTTTACATTTTCACTGACTCCCTTTCACCCAAACTTAATTATGCATCATTAATTTTTTTTAAAGATTTCAATGTATTTGAGAGAGACAGTGCACGCATGTGAGCAGCAGGGAGGGGCCGAGGGAGGAGGGAGAGACTCTCAAGCAGACCACTTGCTGAGCACAGAGCCTAACGTGGAGCTCGAGCTAAACCCTGAGATCATGATCTGAGCCGAAACCAAGAGTTGGACATTCAAATGACTCAGCCTCCCAGGCGCCCCTTGAATCATTAAATTTTTTTAAGATTTTATTTATTTATTTGAGAGAGAGACAGTGAGAGAGCATGAGAGGGGAGAAGGTCAGAGGGAGAAGCAGATTCCCCATGGAGCTGGGAACCCGATGTGGGACTCGATCCCGGGACTCCAGAATCATGACCTGAGCCTGAAGGCAGTTGCTTAACCGACTGAGCCACCCAGGCACCCTGAATCATTAAATTTTTAAGAGAGGTTATTGACTGGTGGCTTACTAAGGTGAACATCTAAGTAGAAAATTCCATTAGTAAAACTATTAATTTCCCACTGCCTTCTGATATGAACTTCTGATCCTGGTTATCAGAAAGTATGTAACTCACTGTGTTTCTCAGCAGTGGAAATATGTGCAAGTATAAATTAGAAAAATAGAAAATTTGTTCAAATAATTCTGTTATTTAGGTACCATTTCTCAAATAGTTTGATTTTGAACGTAACAAAAATTACGTTCATATTTAAATCCAAAGCCTATATGTATGAGTTTACTTTTTTACTTTCCTGCAATAAAATAGAGCTATCAGATTTCCTGCTTTTCCAAAATTATTATTTTTTTCAAAGGTTTATGTATTTAAGAGCATGAGCGGGGGGGTGGGGTGGGGAGCAGAAGGAGAGAAAGAGAAGCAGACTCCCCACTAAGCACAGAGCCCAACGTGGAGCTCAGTCCCTCGACCCTGAGATCACGACCCAAGCCAAAATCAAGAGTTGGACCCCCAACCTGTCCAAGCCACCCAAGCACCCCATGCTTTTACAGAGTCGTCAGCATAAAAACAGTGAACATAAAACAATATGCACTGAATTTTGACTGAAATACAGCACTGTTGTCTTTAAATTTTTTTTTTTTAATTTTTATTAGAGTTGGGGGAAGGCCAGAGGGAGAGAGAGAATCTTAAGCAGGCTCCATGCCCATCGAGGAGCCCAATACAAGGCTCATTCCCACAACCCTGAGATCAGGCCCCGAGCCAAAGCCAAGGATTCTGATACTTAACCAACCGAGCCACCCAGGCGCCCCTGTCTTAAATTTCTAATTCATGATTACATACCAGTTAAAATTTGAAAACCAGTATGAAAAAGCTAAACACACTGTCAATATTAGCCAGATGTCTTTGACCTTTTAGAGATTCAGTGACATGAAACTAACATTTATTACCATAAAACTTTGATATATATACATATGTATTTTAAAACTTCAGGGGAGACAATTCAGTGCCCCAAAAGTCAAATAGACCTTTTATTTAACTGTTGTAGGTAAATGAGTTAGTGCAGGTGGAAACGTACCTCCGAAGTGAAGGCGTGCTGGTCCGGTACTGGTACCCTATTGATATGCTGGAGAGGCCCCCGGCAGGCTACCGAAGGACGGCCACCAATGGGCTGGTCACGCTGGACAATACCAACCTTCAGATTCACAGGTAAGACTGAGCCCTTCTTTCTAGTGGATCACAGGAGTTCACTTATGATGTCTTTACCACGTGTACCGCTTGTCATTGACAAGCTTTTCCTTCAAAGCTGAGAGTTAGAAAGAGAGACGGAAGCTAGTAAAGTAACAGCAAAATGGCAGGAGTTGGGAAGAAATGTTGTGCGATCTGGTGTCACCCCGCCTCTGCCGCAGGCTCTCTGCTGTGAGCTGCGGGGGGGGTGGGGGGTGGGGGGGGTGGGGGGGTGGAGGCAGGGCTGGAGATCTGGAAGAGAGTGGAAAAGCTGTAAAGAGTAAAGCCAGTCTAGAAGAGGTAACAAAGAGGATGTCCAGGCCTGGTGGGAGCAGCCAGCTCATTTCTCCACTGAGCAAACAAAGTGTTTACTCCTGAGTGCGCGCTTTGTGCCTAGCACTGGGCAGAGGTCTCTAAGGAAGCACATGCCTGCCCTCCGTGGATTGTCTCTCTCCTCTAATCCACACATGCCGTGGCTTTCCATTTCCCTTGGAGTAGAATTCAAACCATTAACCTGACTCACGAAAGCCCTGCCTGGGCCCCAAAGTCTCTGCTTCCTCGTGTACTCTCTGTCAGCAGTGCTGGACTTTCCATGCCTCTCAGACACGATGCTCGTGTCCTCCACGGGGTCTCTGCGCGTGCTCTTCCCTCAGCCCGGAGTGCTTTGCCCTGAACTTTGCGTGCCTGTCTCATTCTTATCATTCAGATCTCACTCTGTCACCTTTCCAGAGAGGCTTTGCCTCCCCGTCTAACATAAGCAGGAAGCCACGTGTTGTCCTAGCGCCGCATCTCACTCCCTCTCTAGGACCTAATGTTCTTGCCTGCGAGTTTGTGCGAGTTTGGTTTACTTTATTCACTGTGCTGTGTCTCCTCCTCCTAGACTGTGAGGTTCCCTAAAGCAGAGACTTTGTCTCATTCTTTTCCAGAGCCCCCCATTGTCTGATCGGGACCCTGGCTCAAGTTGTAAACTCAAAGTATCTGTTGAAAGGGATCCCAAAACATACAGGCTTGAATATCAATATGATACTCTTAAAAGTTTTTAAAGTTTCGGGCCCCTGGGTGGCTCAGTGGGTTAAAGCCTCTGCCTTCGGCTCAGGTCATGATCTCAGGGTCCTGGGATTGAGCCCCCGTATTGGGCTCTCTGCTCAGCGGGGAGCCTGCTTCCTCCTCTCTCTCTGCCTGCCTCTTTGTCTACTTGTGATCTCTCTCTGCCAAATAAATAAATAAAATTCTAAAAAAAAAAATTTTTTTTTAAGTTTTTAAAGCTCTATTTCGTAAGTGAGTTGTATTTTTAGCAAATGTCTCTGATAAATGTAATTTAATGACCTTTGATTAGCAGCTGAGCAAGAAGGCAAGAAAGCGCTTTGTAAAGTTACAATCAGGCTGTCGATGTAGGACATTTATTCTTGGGATTATGGTGGTGATCTCGGTGTCAGGAGAACTAAGAAGTCCGCCCCATGGGTTTGTTTGATCAAGAAAGTGGCTGGATTTCTCATCGCAGTACAGATACCCTCAGCGGTACGCTCTTCCTAAGGCACTCACGTGGCTGGGAGAGGACTCAGAGCGGTAGACGGTTCAGCAGTAGCCTCAGAGGCATTAATAGTCTGCAGGGACTACTGGGCAGGCCCGAAATAGTCTCACCCCAGCTGCGGCCCCAAATCTGAGGACGAAGCTGCGGGGAGTCTGTAAGGGCTTTTATTCCGACCTCCTCTGTGTTGCTGGCCCAGCCCCTCTGAGCGGTGCCCGTGCACTCAGCAAACCAACCTCTGCAGAGGGAGGAGACAGGCAGATAGAGGCAGTTTGTTTTAAAGTCTGGCGTAAGTATATTCCAGGCTGGTGGAGAGGAGAAAGATACCACCTAATTGCGGCATCTCAGCTGTGTTTGTCTTCACAGCTGTACAAACTCACCAGGTCTTATGTGGCTTCTTCAGTTATCGTTATGCCCAAATCTGAGTTAGGGTAGACCAGCATTACATTTAATTCAGATCAGTAGGCACTACAGGGTGAGCCCTGATGGGTCCAAGTGGGTTTTAAACCTAGACTTTTTAGAGACAGTAGGGCTGCTTCTAACTTGCCTTTTTAGTTAAGTGCTTAATACCAGGAGAATTTTTTTTATATTAACATATATTATTTGCCCCAGGGGTACAGGTCTGTGAATCATCAGTCTTACACAATTTACTGCACTCACCATATCACATACCCTCCCCAATGTCCATAACCCAACCACCCTCTCCCTCCCCCTCTCCCCAGCAACCCTCAGTTTGTTTCACGAGATTAAGAGTCTCTTATGGTTTGTCTCCCTCCTGATCCCATCTTGTTTCTTTTTTTTCCCTCCCTACCCTCCACGACCCACCCACCCTGCCTCTCAGATTCCTCATATCAGAGAGATTATATGATAATTGTCCTTCTCTGATTGACTTATTTCGCTCAGCATAATACCCTCTAGTTCCATCCACACCATTGCAAATGGCAAGATTTCATTTCTTTTGATGGCTGAGTAATATTCCACTGTGTATATATACCACATCTTTCTTACCCATTCATCTGTAGTTGGACATCTAGGTTCTTTCCGTAGTTTGGCTATCGTGGACATCACTGCTGTAAACATTCGGGTGCACGTGCCCCTTCGGATCACTACATTTGTATCTTTAGGGTAAATACCCAGTAGTGCCATTGTTGGGTCGTAGGGTAGCCCTATTTTCGACTTTTTGAGGAACCTCCATGTAGTTTTCCAGAGTGGCTGCACCAGCTTGCATTCCCACCAACAGAAAGGGTTCCCCTTTCTCCGCATCCTCGCCAGCATCTGTCATTTCCTGACTTGTTAATTTTAGCCATTCCGACTGGTGTGAGGTGGTATCTCACTGTGCTTTTGATTTGTATTTCCCTGATGCTGAGTGGTGTTGAGCACTTTTTCACGTGTGTGAAAAATGTCTTTTTTGCAGAAATGTCATCTTTTTGTCTTCTTTGCAGAAATGTCTGTTCATGTCCTCTGCCCATTTCTTGATTGGATTACTTGTTCTTTGGGTGTTGAGTTTGATAAGTTCATTATAGATTTCGGATACTAGCCCTTTATCTGATATGTCGTTTGTGAATATCTTCTCCCATTCTGTCAGTTATCTTTTGGTTTTGTTGACTGCTTCCTTTGCTAATGCCAGAATTTTTAATAATGATGATTAGTTTAAGAAATACAGGGAACCTCTCCTATGCTTGGTATTAGATCATTTGCCAAGAGATGCAATTCTTTTTTTTTTTTTAAGATTTTATTTATTTATTAGACAGAGATCACATGTAGGCAGAGAGGCAGGCGGTGGGGTGGGGGACAGGCTCCATGCTGAGCAGAGAG
The DNA here is from genome assembly GCF_963455335.1 of Martes martes. Lineage (NCBI taxonomy): Eukaryota > Metazoa > Chordata > Mammalia > Carnivora > Mustelidae > Martes > Martes martes. The sequence goes on from NC_137901.1 coordinate 83,710,675, forward strand.
CCTGATGGGGGCTTAATCCCAGGACCCTGGGATCATGACCCGAGCCTGAGGCAGAGGCTTTAACCCACTGAGCCACTCAGGCGCCCCCAAGAGATGCAATTCTAAATGAGTCCCGTTTAGTCACTAATGAGCTATTATTCAAGGTGAATGCTCATTACTTCAGAAATTCATCACACAAAGTGTTCACAGTGAATGTTTTATATGCGCTTTAGTGAGCTGTGGTTTCCAGACCGTGTAGCTCACCCATTTAAAGCATACAAGTCGGGGGTGTTTAGTTTATATACAGACATGTACTGTCTTCACCACAATCACTTTTAAAACATTTTCATCTCATAAAAGAGAAACCCCGTGCCCCTTCTCTCCTCTAGTTCAGCTTTGTCCCGTTTCTATGGATTTGCTTGATTCTGGACAGCCTGTGTGGATGGAACCACGTATTGTGGGGCCCTTCATGTCTGGCCTCTTTCTCTTGGCACGATGTCTTCAAGGTTGATCCATGGCGTAGCAGGTTCTGGCGCTTCGTCCTTACTGCTAACAAATGTTCCAGTGTGTGCATTTACCTTTCCTCGCTTGATGGACGTTGTGCTGTTTCCAGTTTGGACCACTCCGATTAACACTCGTGTGAACATACACGTAGAAGTTTTGTGTGGATTCTGTTTTTGTTTCTTTTTCCACGGTGGTTTCTGAGTAGAGAAAATCCAAACATACTTAAACATGACTTTTTATTTGAGACTGAAGTGACTAGCTTGGCGTGCAGAATCCAGGGCCGGAAGAGAGGCTTGCGGCCTGGCCCGAGCCCCAGCGCTCACCGCGTCCCCCGCTTTCCCCACAGAGAGCTGCTGCGATGTGAGGCGGCGCTGGCCCGGCTGTACTGCCGCGTGGCCCTGCTCAACATCTTCGCCCCGAAGCTGCCACACTTGTTCACCCGCCTCTTCCACATCCCCGCCATCCGGGACATCACCCTGGAGCATCTACAGCTGCTGTCCAATCAGCTCCTGGCCCCTCCCCTCCCAGGTGAGCCTTGGCTTCTGGCCGGCCTGGTGACAACAGCTCGGGGTGGGGCGGCCCTATGCGCCAGCCCAGCCCCAGGCAGGAGACTGGGGGTGAGGGACTCGCTCTCCGGGTAACACAGGCCTTCAGCTGGTGTAGATAAACAGCCCTAAAGAGTCCCGATGATCTGGGCAGCACTTGCTCGCTTTAAAAAATGGAAGTATGCTACGTGACCTGTTTAGTCCTTGACCTGCTAAGCACTCACTGAGGGTCCCGACCAAATTGTGGATCAAGGAAAATTAAACATCACTTAGGAAGTCCTGTCACTGTACTGTGGCCACAGTCATTGTCACAGGCATTGCTCAGAAAGGAAAATGTACCTTTTACCGAGCTCCTCCACAGCTGGCCTCACTGGTTCATTGTGACTTCTGGTGGAGCTGTTTCGGTGGGCCAGGCTGTGTGTATCTCCTAACCTTGGGGCCCTTGGCGAGGCTTCTGGTGAATGCCAAGCAACGAACCTGCTTAGCCCAGCCCAAGACCGAGTGACCCCCTATTTTCCCCCAGCGCCTCAGCCTCCCCTTGGCCTCCTAGCAACTAAGACGGGAGCACAAGGTGAGAGGGCAGACGGCCCTCAACGCCTAGCGGGCATCTGCCAGCTGTGGAGGTCCCAGTGAGTGTGAGTGTGCTGGGGTCCCCTGGCCCACCCCCAAGAACTTAGAGGCTCCAAAACATCTGGACAGCTTTAAAGTGTTTGTGGAAGACGCTTTGCCATAATGACCTCACACTAGCTTTACACACTCCCTAGCAGTTCCTTGGGGCAGCTCGGGAGGGGCCCGGGCACACGAGTAGATCGGGCTCTGGGAACCGCTGCATCCAAGCAGCTCCATTTCTGTTTCATAGACCTGGGGCCGCCACTTCAGATTTGATTTTAGGAACAGTTTTGTTGCTTAAAAGAAGGGAAAAATTTAGACCGCTGATATGAACCCCCACCCCCAACCTGCCAACCTGCAGGATCTGATCAGTAATGTCTCCTCTGAGACACTCCGTCCGAGTTGCCCCATCCTGGTCTTCCGGGCAGGCTGCTCGCTGTCACCCACGTCTGCCCGCCGTTGGCGTCTGTGGTCCTGGCGAACTCAGGTTTTCTTTCCTGGTCCCAGATGGCACCATCAGCTCCAGCTCCATCCTCCTGGCACAGTCTCTGCAGCATTGCGTCCACTCCCAGAACTGCTCGGCCACAGACCTCTTCTACCAGGGCAGCTCCCAGACAGTGAGAGAGTGGCTCCACGTGGCCATCACCCGGACCCTGCACCAGGGCGAGGAGAGCCTGCTGGAGCTGACGAAACAGATCTGCTCCTTCCTGCAGGTAGACGACTGCACTGGGCCTGTAACTTTTAATTAGAAGTCTTACTGGCTTGCTGAAAATGACACACACTCTTCCCCTACTCCCCAACCCCCGCCGAACCAGTCTCCTTTTCCTCGTGGCTTTCCCATCTTGTCCCATCCATAGTGGCCTTCCTCCCAGACGGCTTTCTTGTCCCTAGGATCCTGTGACTGCGTATGCGTTGGCTCTGTCCTTTGCCTGGGGGTTGGGGGGTGAAGTGCTGTCCCGTGTGTGGCCTGTGGCTTTTCTTGTGAAATCTCTTTGCAGACAGCGCCGGAGCAGTTCCCCTCTGAGGAGTTTCCGATTTCGGAGTCCAAAGTCAACATGGATGTTAATTTCCCTGGGGCGGCTTTTGTCGTCGTGTCTTGCAAAGAAAGTCAGTCTGGATTCCGCAAAGAGTAAGTGGCCCGTTCTCTAGGAGAGCTAATGGGAGAGAAAACTGGAGTGTGGTGAAACTGACAGAAGACAAGCTCAAGTTGTTTTTACTCGTTAGTTAACATGCACCGTATTTGAAAATAGCCTATAGTTCTTCCCATATTTCTGTGTTTGGGAAATTCATCCTTATAAAGAACGACCTTCTAGGATGTGGTGGGAATGATTCAGAAATGCCCACTTCTTACTCTCCATCTCCTCCCTGGTGTGAGCAGCTGGACCCTGCTGACCCTCCTCCCCTCCCCCCTTGCTCCACAGCTCCTCCTTATACAAGGCGCCATGGGCACGGGTGCTCGTGTACGGGCTTGGCCACAAAGTCAAGCGAAACGGCCAGCTAAACCTGATTGAGGCCGTCTGTTACCCACGGGATGCATCTCCGGCCAACACCGGCCTCACGCCGCCGCCTACCGCCAACCAGTACCCTTCAGTGATCCTCTCCACAGACAAGGTCCACATCAAGCTGGGTATGTCTCTGAGTTAGCGCTTGGTAAGAAGAACACTGTGAAGTTATTTTTGGCTTTTCTTCTTTGTGGAGATAGAAAGGATCTTGTATGTTGCTGTGTGTGGTCAGTAAAGAACAGAAGGGCTCGGGGCAGTGTATTTTAGGGGCAGGAGATGAAATGAGTGCCTTTCCTGCCCAGGGCAGGCCCAGCAGATGCTGTCCAGACATCCGTGGGGATTTCCTTTCCTTTCCTTTCACAAGTGTGCACTCTTTAGAGTGACCTGAACGGAGCGGTCCTTTAGCAGCAATAATCCCAGCTGCCTTCCTCCACCGCTCATTAAAACTGGATTCTCTTGGGTGCGAGTGGATCCCTGGGGCCCAGGCCACAGTGGGCATCTGTGGCCTGTCTCCGTGGTAAACAGCCCGCTGGCTGGGCCAGGAGGCCCAGTGGGTCTCGTCTCCCCGGCATTCTTTGCTAAGCCCGAGTGGGTTTAGGGTTAAGGACTGGCTCCCCCTCTGCAGATCCCAGAGGCCACCCCCCGCCTCTGCACCCCAGGCACCGGGGCCACCTAACTGCTTCCAACAAAACACACAGAGGCAAGGAAAACCTGGTCACAGACTTCCATTGCACTTCCTGTCCTATTTGATGAGAAAGGAGGGACCCAGGTTTGCTACAGAGGATTCTGGAATGTAGTTGACCTCCCAGGCAAAAATTGGGTCTTGGTTTTTCCACAACCCCTGTCCTAGAGACCTTACATCTTTAAGGAATGAAATGAAAGGAGACTTTGCTAAACAACTTGATGATCTCTCTTCATTAGGGCTGATTTTTCTCATTACTTGGCCTACTGGCTGTTCTTTAAACTTTGTAATTAAATATGCAGAAGATCTTTATCTTCTAACTCCTCGGTCATCACCATATGAACATTCACCCCAAAACGCAGGTCAGTCAGCATGGTTCCTCCTGACTTGTCCGAAGACCCCAGGCTCCTGATGGCCTGACTAACGTCTGGTCAGGCCCCGCAGCAGGCCTTGGGGTGTGGTGCAGGGTGTAAGTGGGGAATCAGGCCTTAGGGCCTTTTTCCTCCCACTGCAGCATCTCTGGCCAGATTCAAGCCATGGCAGTGACACAAGGTAATAAGAGAAAAAGCCCGGGCGCCTGGGTGGCTCAGTTGGTTAAGTGACTGCCTTCGGCTTAGGTCATGATCCTGGAGTCCTGGGATCGAGTCCCACATCGGGCTCCCTGCTTGGCAGGGAGTCTGCTTCTCCCTCTGCCCCTCCTTCTTCTCATGCTCTCTCTTTCTCGCTCTCAAAATAAATAAAATCTTAAAAAAAAAAAAAAAAAAGAGAGAGAGAGAGAAAGCCCAGGGTCCTGGGAGTGCTAGTCTGGGGCGCCCCTTCCCGGTCCACTCTGTAACCTGATACAAGCTTAATGGTCTCGTGGGATTACAGCCACACAAAATGGCTTATTATTTCTTTACCAATCTGGGAATATTCCAAGGAAGTATCTTTTAAGGTCTGACTTAGTATTTCCGTGCTGGCTTATCAGGCTGGTTGGTATCTAAGCAGGTGGAGAGTGTTTATCCTTCCCCATTCTCATTGCTGCCATTTGTCCCTTGTCACACCGACAAGTGGACTCTTGGGAGGGATGTCCTCGTGCCCTTCCTGCACCTGCAGGTGACTCGGTCTGGAGTGCGGGGGCAGGGGGGCTGGGCAGTTCCATTTCCTTTCAACCTGCAGATGAGCAGGTTGGCTTTCCAGGCCTGTTCTTACACACACACACCTGGTGGGTCCTTTTCTGAGGCTGATTCGGGTCATGTGCTGCCAATTATGAGCCTTGCTCCTTGGCCGTTCTTCCAGGGGTGTCTCCGCCTCCTGGAGCCGTGCTGGTGTTGCATTCTCTGCCCCTGGAGTTCCCTCTGGCTATGGCCTTCGCGGAGCAGCTGCTGGCCTGGAGATCAGAGGATGGCGAAGGGAGATCCGAAGATGAGCCCGACACCATCCCGACATCTGTCCTCCTGCAGGTTGTGGAGCTGCTGGGTAAGGCTTACCTTCCCTCGGGATTGGGCCTGGGGGAGCTAGCTGAGGAAGGCACTTTCCTGCTGGTGGCCTCTTGTTCGGTTGCTGTCATTTGAAAAGGGCTTGTATTTATTTATTTTGAGAGAGAGCATGGGCAGGAGGGGCAGAAGGAGAGTGGGAAAGAGAATCTGAAGCCAACTCTGCAAGTAGCCCCACACAGGGCTTGATCTCACGACCCGAACCGAAAAACCAAGGGTCAGACACTTAATTAGATACCCCTGTGGCCTGGCCTCATAAACGCCTGACGTGCAGCGTGTTCTCATTTCACTAACCATGAAAATGAGATTGTTTTTTTATTAACATATAATGTGTTATTTGCCCCAGGAGTACAGGTCTGTGAATCATCAGGCTTACACATTTCACAGCACTCACCGTAGCACATACCCTCCCTAATGTCCATCACCCAGCTGCCCCATCCCCCCAACCCCTCCCCATCCAGCAACCCTCAGTTTGTTTCCTGAGATTAAGAGTCTCTTATGGTTTGTCTCCCTGCCTGGTTTCATCTTGTTTCATTTTCTTTCCCTTCCCCTATGATCTCACTGATACGGGGAATTTAAGAAAATGAGATTAATTTTATCATACTTTACTTTTTTTTTTAAGGTTTTATTTACTTATTTGACAGAGAGATAGAGCATAAGTAGGCAGAGCGGCAGGCAGAGAGAGAGAGGGAGAAGCAGGCTCTCCACCACATAGGGAGCCCGATGTAGTGCTCGAACCCAGGACCCTGGGATGATGACCTGAGCCAAAGGCAGCCGTTTAACCAACTGAGCCACCCAGGAGCCCCCGCACTTTACTTTATCACAAATACATGCTATTTTTGTAGCTTTGGAGGTCAAAGGTGGTGTGGAAGTAAATAATGTTGTAAAATCAAACATGGTGACTTAATAGTTCCTGAAAGGGTTGTATTTTGGTAAAACTCATAGAAAGTTAAACTTAAGAGTTGCACATGTAGCCTGTGTAAATTCACCTCAAATTCTAAATAAATATTGAACTTCATTAGTGTGATATATCTGCTTAAGTGTTTAGGGATAAAAAAGACAAATGTTTGCAACTAATTTTGAAATAATCAAATACTAAGCTGAGTTTTTGGGTGAACAGAGGGGTAGATAGGTAGGTACGTAAGAGCAAACACCGTAGAGTGTTAGCGGGAGAACCGAGGTGGTGGGCCTACGGGCATTCCCTGTCTAAGTAGTTCAGCTGCCCTGTATTTTTGAGACTTTATAATGTTGGGGGGGGAAAGATGTTGCAAACTTAAATGCACTCAGGGGTCAGCCAGATGGGGGAAAGAAGAGGGGAGTGGGCCAGGCACCTCATGCTCTGTCAGTCCCTGAGCCCTGTCACTCCTTGCTACGCGAGAAGGTGGCCCTAGTCCTGCCAGCTCTTACAACTTTTTATTTCAAGAAAACTCGGTAATGTAGATACTGATGTGAATTTCCTGGTTTTCGAATGTTGGCGACTGAATCAAATTCTTTGAAATACACTGGGCGAGGGATCAGGGAAGGTGAGTGAGGGACCACCATGGGAAGGAGAGGTCTGTGGGCAATCTTGGCTCACGGGCGGCCATTTGCAATCTGGGCGGAGGAGAATTTTAAGGCCATCCTATTACGTAAATGACAATTGGCAGAGGAAGGACAATGGAGGGGAGGTCGCATGAGCATCGGAGGGCGGGACCGCGGACCCTGTAGGCACTTGTTCTCTCTGAATGGCTTCCTGAATGTCCGCATGGGTTCCTTTCAGTTAAAGTTATGAAACAGCGTGACCCCAAGAGAGCAGGCAGCTTAGTGAGAATTTAAGATGCGTGTCTGGCACAAAGGGGATCTTGGTACAAACCTGTGACCCATCTTGTTGTTCTAGACCCTATTTCCTGAACTTCTGTCCTTCTCATGCCACCTTTATGTGATTCCCGCCATGTCTACAAGTCATGCCTGTCAGCATTTATTGATCTGGTTTTTGACAGTCCGCTCTCTGCTCCTTTTTTTAAACTTTAATTTTAAGGCACCTGGGTGGCTAAGATGGTCAAACATCTGCCTTTGGCTCAGATGGTCGAACATCTGCCTTCGGCTCAGGTCATGACCCCACAGTCCTGGGGTCAAGCCCCACATTGGGTTCCTTGCTCAGCGGGGAGTCTGTTTCTCTCTCTCCCTCTCTGCCCCTTTCCTCCCCAGTCATTCTCTCTCTCTCTCAAATAAATAAATAGTATCTTTTTTTTAAAAAGGCAGGGGGAATACTTTGTCAGTATGTATTTCTGGGCTGTGTGATAGAATTAGATTGTGTGCCCCCAGTAGTAACTACCCCATGGTTTGGGAAATAGTGTTCTCATGACTTGTCACCAACTTACTTGATAACCTTATAAGAAAGAAAGAAAATGAGTTTTCAGTGTGAGCCATAGAACCTGGCTCTGTGTGATCATGTGGCCCCGGGGTTAAGGCCGTGGGCTCTGGGGGCAACCAGCCAGGCTCGAGCTCTTTGAGCCTCTGTTTTTTCATCTGAGAGCTGGGGATGGATAACATAGCGTCAGGAACAGTGCCTGGTACAGAGCAAGTACTCTACCATCGACCGCTGCTGTTACTGTTTTGTATTTGCTTCAGGAAATTTCCTGTGGACCACAGACATGGCGGCCTGCGTGAAGGAGCTCGTTTTCCATCTCCTGGCGGAGCTGCTGCGCACGGTACACACCCTGGAGCAGAGGAAGCACCCTGTTGGCCTGTCCTCCTCCATCGCCCTCCAGCTGAACCCCTGTCTGGCCATGCTGATGGCTTTGCAGTCGGAGCTCCATAAGCTGTACGACGAGGAGACCCAGAGCTGGGTCCCGGGCAGTGCGTGTGGAGGCTCGGCGGCAGCAGCCATGGACCAGGGCAGGTTCTCCACGTACTTCCACGCGCTCATGGAAGGCTGCCTGGCGGTGGCCGAAGTGACCCTGCCCACCAACATGAGTGTCACAGCCAGCGGGGTGACCTCTACGACCGCCCCGAATCTCAGCGACTCCTCCTCCTCCTCGTCCTCCTCCCCGGGACAGACACCGCAGAGCCCCAGCCTCCTGTCAAAGAGGAAAAAGGTCAAGATGAAGCGGGAAAAGGCCTCCTCCTCCGGGAAGCGCCAGTCGTCCCGTTCAGTGGAATCAGACCCTGCCGTGCTCAGCATCGGGGGCAGCAAGCCGGAGGACATGCTGTGGTTTCATCGAGCCCTCACCCTGCTCATCATTCTCCGACACCTCACCAGGAAGGACCCACAGGGGCTGGGGGTAACAAGCGACGCCATCGCCGACGCCTGCCAGGCACTGGTTGGCCCCACGGCCCACAGCCGCTTGCTGGTGATCTCTGGAATCCCCACCCACCTGGACGAGGGCATCGTCAGAGGTGCTATCCGCAAGGCCTGCAATGCCCATGGCGGGGTCTTCAAGGATGAGATCTACATCCCCCTGCAGGACGAAGACCCCAAGAAGCCGAAGGACAAGGCCGAGGGTGCTGACGGCAAAGCCGAGCCGGAGAAGACCCTCAGCTTCCCCAGCGCGGACAGTTTGGAGGTCAGCACGTCCAGCAGCCTGACCCCTGCCATGAGCATCAGCGCGTCTGCCTCCACCAGTCAGGCCTCCATCTGCAGCTCCCAGGGGATCTCGCAGACCGTCAGTGACCTCTCTGTGGATCCACTCCCGTCGGGCGTCGAGCCGCCTGTCCCTCCCGGCGTACTGGAGCCCCACGTGGTGTCCAGCCAGGAGAGCCTAGACATCTCCCTGTGCAGCACTGGCAGCCTGGGCAGCCTGGGGAGCCTGGGGGAGCCGCTGGACAACGCAGAGACGGCCTCTGTGTCGGACATGGGCTCCATGTACACGGTCACGTCGCTGGACAACCAGCCCCTCGCGGCGCGCCCCATCAAAGGCTTCGCGGTCGTGGAGGTAACGGCCCTCACGCCTTGGCAACCACTAAAGTCAGAAGCAGAGCGGCTGGGATCCCCCCAAGCCCCTCTCACCCTTCCAGCATGATTTCCCAGGGATTAACTGACAGGTGGCATTGGGGCACGTAGGGAGCTCCCTGAGGCAGCTCTTGGAAGCTACCATGATTTATCATATTGATTATCTGTGACTGAGGTCACATCTCTGACAAGAGTGGTGCCAAGTCTGATGTCATGAAGTAAATGCAGGTCGTTGCTGAGTATGGGAGGGAGGCAGAGGGGTACGAGGGGCCTGACCTTTCCTGGGGGACGGGCTTTATCAAGTGCATTCCAGCTCAGGCCTGCCGGTATATTTGAGTGGCCCCGGGTTGTTTTAAGTGTTGCCATCGGCAGGAGCAGTCTTCACTGATCCTTGCGAGGACAGACTTGCCATTCTGCTCCCAGTGGTTCTGAGTTTCCAGACCACGTTTCCACTTCAAGATCCCCTCTGTTGCTTGGGCCTCCTTGTTTAGGAATCCTGCCTCCTGTGTCTTTACCCCTGTGTAAGGGGAGTCATGCTCAGAGTAAAACTGTCCTCCTGCTATTGGATGCGGTGAGGAAGGCACTAGAAGGGAATATGTGTGTATCGCTTTGCTCTCCCAGGGAGCTCTGGCAGGAGAGTTCCAGAAGCCGGTGATTGGTTTCTTCCCCAGAATCATTTCTCTTAATCTCTGCACCTTCTTCCCGGGGGTTTCTCAGAGCTGAGCATGGACCCTAGCTCCCTGGGCATCGGAGTAAAGCCACAGACCCGGTCAGGGTTTAGCAACAGCTGAGATGTTCCCCATCAGGTTACTGCTGTTGGCGTGTGGCAGAGACGCTCCCGAGGAGCGCGGCTCGCAGTAACCCGGCCGCACTCACAGCACTTAAGACTGGGAGGGGATTTGAGGACAGAGCGGGAGGGGGAACAAGGTCATTCCCCTTCTCCAATCCTGATCCTTTGCTTTGTTCACACAGATAAGATCCCGAGCCAAAATTGAGAAAATTCGAGCAAGTTTGTTTAACAATAATGACTTGATCGGTTTGTCAAGTTTGGATGGCGAAGACGAACTGATGGAGATGTCCACGGAGGAGATCCTCACCGTGTCCGTGGTCAATCAGAGTCTGTTTGATACACAGGGAAGCCCAGGCTTGGAAGATTACTTCAATGACAAGTCAATTAAAGGTGGGTTATGGATTTTTTACTTGTGACTAATAGACTTTTTGCGAACACTTTCAAATTTACAGAAAAAAATGAGCAAAGTCTTCTGCTCTCTCTGTACCTAGTGTGCCCTATCTTTAACATCTTACCGAGGAAAGAGCTTTGGGGGCCACCCTGGGGGCTAGAGACTTGGGAAATGATGCAGGGGCCTTGGGGAGACGGACAGACGTTCTTTGCTTGGCTCACGGAAGCTGTCAGAGCCGTGAGGGCCGTGAGGGCACCCTTGCCTCCAGCCTGCCACGCTCCAGCCTGCGGAGACCACCAGGAAGGGCCGTTACTATGTGACTGACGAATCACTAAATTCTACCCCTGAAACTAATAATATACTGTATGTTAACTAAATTGAATTTAAATTTTTAAAAAAATTTTTAAGTGGGCTTGCATTCAAGTCCCATTTTGCTTTTTGTCTAGCCAGACTTTGCTTTGTTCAAGTTTGAGTTCAGGTGTGTTTACTTTGTTCTTTCCTGTGGAGCTGGAACATACCAAGTACATTGCTGGAAATCATTTGGTCATATGCCCAAGGGCAGTAAATGCCTCCATTTTTACGCTAATTCTTAGGGAAGAAACAATTCCATCTCCTTTTCACCAAGTCCCACTTTGTCATTCTGACAACTTTTTGTGGGTGGACCCTATCTGGTGTCCCCACTTCTTTTGTACGATGTGCAGCGTTCATCCAGGGCGCAGCCCTGAGGCTCCACTGAGCAGAAGCAAGCAGCAGACTCCTGCCTGAAGCCAGCAGCTTGCCCCAAGCCCCGCTCCAGAAACAGCAGTTTTTCTTCTTCTTTCTATGATTATACTCCTTTGTGTGGTCATTTTTATTTTGTACTAGTGTTGCTCAAAATGTTTAATCCATGTCCTTTTTTATAATTCTTTAATATTGTTTGAAATTTCATGATAGAACTGTAGAATTTGTTTCCTGTTCTAGGAGAACAAAAATGTAATACCGAATATGAGTTTTGTTGTTGGCTTCAAATTTTTATCCCCAAGTTGTAAAATTTTTGAAATGTTCGCTCAGGGCTAGTACCAGGGTGAGATAAGTGAGGCCTTGGGCACAAAATGTAATGGGCTCCAAAAATCTCAGTAAGCTAGATAAATAATATATATGTGTGTGTGTGTGTGTATATATATGTCTTTTTAGGACTTGTAAAATTTATCTGAGAGATAACATGAACAGGGTGAGGGCCAGAGAGAGAAGCAGGCCCATCTGAGCAAGGAGACTGATATGGGACTTGATCCCAGGACCCTGGGATCATGACCTGAGCCAAAGGCAGAGGCTTAACCCACTGAGCCACCCAGGCGCCCCTGAAATATGTATCTTGATCATGGAGTTTTGGGGGGATCTTGCCCCTGAGGGGACTGCCTGGCTCTCCTCACCCTGGTGTTGGTCCCAATCCCTTATTAGTGTGCATTTGGCCCACAGTGCTCTGTGGCCAATGTGGGGATGACTAGTGTAAGGTCTGAGGCATTTTTCTGCCTTAACTCATGGTTTGCCAGCCTTTTCATACTTCAAATCTGAATTTGGACCGAGTTCCTGATCCGGTTATAGTCAAACCTTCCACATAAGGTACTCGGTCTTTTGGTAACATTAGCGCCACACGCGTTTTGCTAGAGACTAAGTTGTGGTTCTTCTGAGTCAGCTCTTAAGGCTTGGCCACCTCTTCTGCGCCCCTGACCCCTCACCCTCAGTCTGGAGGCCCATGAGGCTTCTGATCTCCTGTTCCTACAGCCAGGCCTGCCCTGGGGGCGGCTGTGGTGTGTCAGAGGGAGAGGCCGGCTGTGGGGCGGGGGGCGGGAAGGAGAAGGGAGTGAGGAGCGAGTCCATGCAGCCCCCAGCCTGGGCCCCCGGCCACAAGAAGTGTGCAGATGGGGTCCTGACGGGCCGCTGGGGCCCACCTTCCAGAGCACTTATTTGGGCACAGAAAGAAATTGTTTTTCCTGTGCTCAAAGACAGTTTTCTACCTGCTCATTGTGCCAGTCTTGAACCATCCTCTCTAATAATAATGCAAAACTTGCTTGATACCTTGGGCTTTGCACTAACAGTACCTGTAGGCTCCGTATCCTGTCGTTCCTTCGGGAACTGCCCATCACGAATGTGTTAAGGTAAGTTAAACTGCCGTGGTCAGTAGCTGTAAGAGAACAGTGGCTCAGGCCCCGTGGAAGTGTGTTTCTCGCGCGTGGACGAGCCCAGGGCGAGGGCTGGGGTCTGCCATCCCCTAGGCTGGCCATTTCCGTGCAGCCAGTGTATGAAGTGAGCTCAGAGAGCAGACTGGCCCAGGAGGGGCTCACATCCCACGTCACGGCAAGAAGGCTGGGTGCGCGGCTGGGGGTGGTGCGCCCAGAAGGGGGAAACCAGGTTTGGGTGCAGAGCTCTCCGTCACCACTAAACGTTTATTACCTACGTGCAAAAAATGAGTTGTTTAGGAGACACAGACCGCTGCGAGGAAGGGTGCTGACGTGGCCCGTTCACAGCAGAATTGTTTTGTCCTCTCCCCACTTGGAACAGGCGAGAAGCTGGTACCGGGTGCCAGAGAGGTGCTCACGGAGATATTTAAGAGCTGTGCCCATTCCGAGCAGATGCTGAGCCTGACGCCAGCGAAGCCCATCAAAGTGTCAGACATTTATCTCAGCAAAGAGCAGATCAACTCCCAAACACCAGGCAACCTCCTCCACCTCTTCTTCACCAACGTCCGGCCTCCCAAAAAGGTGCTGGAGGACCAGCTCACCCAGGTACCACCCCCCTGCCCGCCACGCTGCTGCTGGGCCTCGGGGGCGCCTTCGGGCGATCCTGAGGACCCCTCTCTGCCCCTGGGGCCCCGCAGATCCTGAGGAAGTACGGAGTGCCAAAACCCAAGTTCGACAAGAGCAAGTACAGCAAAGGCGGGAAGGAGCAGCACCCCGTGAAGGTGGTGAGCACCAAGCGGCCCATCACCAAGCCGCCCGCCAAGGACAAGGCCGTGCTCAACAGCGTCAGGTGCGCCGCCCGGGAGCTCCACGCACAGGGCGGGCGGGGCACCCGGGCCGCTGCCTCCGCGGCTTCCTGCGAGGCTCTCCGCACCTCTGGGGGACCCCTTGGCTGTGCTTTGCAGCTCCATCGTATGGGTCCCCAGCTTCGTGCACTGAAAGAGCGTTTTCGTATCCACAAGTGAAGTCAAGTCAGGACCGCACAGGCAGACAAAAGCAGACCAGTGTGAAGTCATTACCATCCAGAATGTACAGAATTGTTCAAAAAAAATTCTTCTTTTAACCACACAAATAATGCATAGTTATTATAGAAAAATTACAAAATGCATATTGAAAAAAACTGCATTTTTTTCCCCACACACCACTTACATCCCACACACTGCTTATACCCCACACACCACTAACAACAGTTAAGCGCGTAACCTTCTGTGGATGCATATGTATTATGTTCTTACGTTTTACGTGGCTAAGGGGCGCCTGCGTGGCCCAGGCGGTGACGCATCCAACTCCGGGTTTCAGCTCGAGTCATGATCTCAGGGTCGTGCGATCAAGCCCTGAGTCGGGCTCCACACCAGGTGTGCATCCTGCTTGAGATTCTCTCTCTCCCTCTCCCTGCCCCTACGCTCCACCCTCTTGCTCACTCTCAAAAAAATAAATGAGAAATGGCTGAAAAAGTACAAAAATCAAGAGTATATGCAGCAAAAAGCCATTCCTCTTCCCTTCATCCTCAAGCCTCCCTGCCCTCTCTGTGTTACTTCCTGAGCCTTCCAGAACTCTCCCATGTACACACAGACAGATGGGCATGTGCGCACATGTCCCCACACGTCCCCGTACCACACAGTGCCTGCACCCTGCCGTTTCCAGTTACTGCTCATCTGGGAGGTGATTCCATATCTGCACAAAAGAACATACTCACTCCTTTTTTTTTTTTTTTTAAGATTTTATTTATTTATTTGAGAGAGACACAGAGCACGAGTGGGGACAAGGGGCAGAAGGGGAAAGACAAGCAGACTCCCTGCTGAGCAGGGAGCCAGAGGCAGGTCTCGAACCCAGGACTCCGAGACCATGACCCATGCTGTAGTCACATGCTGGACCAACTGAGCCACCCAGGCGACTCTCTCTCTCTGTCTTTTAATAGCTCTGTAATATTTCATGTGTGGATATGCATACATATTTAATAGAATTTTCTATAGACCTAGGCAAATGACTCAAGAACTCAAAATTGGAACTTAGATAGAAAAGTATTACCTGGCAGGAGTCTCTAGAGGAATTGTTTGAGGGATCAGGGATCTGCTAATTAGTCATACATAAATCATGCTTCTGTATCTATATAGTGCAATAGAGTTTTCTGTGATGGAAATCTGTGCGGTTTCCCTGTCTGGCTGCTGAATGTAGTTGCCACTAGCCACATGTGGCTACTGAGCCCTTGAAACATGGCCAGTGCAGTCAAGGAACTGAGTTTGCAATTTTGTTTTAATTTAAACATATAGCTACAATCTGGCTAGTGGCTGGTTCTTAGTGCAGCTCTGAAGGATATAGAAGGGATGAAAAGCATCTCTTTAAGGTCTTTTGCAGTTAAAGCATCAGTTTGTCCTCCTGATGTGCTCAGTGAACTTGGTAAGGACAGAGCTGACCTTGCGCCCAGCCCTGTGGGAACTGGTGGCCATGGTTGGGGGAGTCTGGCCTACCGCGTGTGTGAGGCTCTGTGCATCGTCTGTCAGGATATGGTATGAACGCAGGAATTCTGACTGCAGTGCTCTGGTCTACAGCAGGACTGCCTTAAGTGAGAAAAAGCCAACTGTGAAGCCCAAGTCCCCAGAAAAGAGCAAGCCAGATGAGAAGGACCCGGAGAAGTCACCCACCAAAAAACAAGAAGGTGAATGAGCAGCTTGGGCCTGCGACTGGTGGGCCCCTAGGACCAGCCTCCAGGCTTTTGCCTGATTGACTGGGCTCCCTTGGGGTTTGGGTTAGACTGGGCCTCGATGCCGTCTTTGACCATGAATTTATGGAAGTCAGCATAGCAGTTCCCAAAATACCACGCACGCAAGGTGAAGAGTAGAAAGTAAAGATCTGGAAATCCGTTTAGAAATTTGCTTCTAGAAGGCACTTACCTGGGCATTAGAACTTGAGCCTCATAAAGGCTCAAGCAGAGCTAGAGAAGTCAGGCTGTGGCTCGCTGACCCCGGGAGGTCGGGCTGTGCTGGGTCTCGGGCAGTGGGTGGAGGCGGCCATGACAGACCTTGGAGGGCCGGGAGGTGGGACGCGGGTGGATTGGGCCGTGCCAGAAACGCCACCAGAGCATGGCTTGAGGCCGCTGCTGTGGGAGGTTCTTCCAAACTCCTAACTCTCTCAATCCTTCTCCATCAGTCCCTGAGGAGAAGTATCTCACCTTGGAAGGATTTCACAAGTTTGTTATTGACCGAGCCAAGCAAGACATCCGTAGTGTCTGGAGGGCGATTTTATCCTGTGGTTATGACCTTCACTTTGAGAGGTAAGAAGTTGTCTCTCAGCCCAGTTGCTACCTTGCGTAAAAATTGTTCTTGGCCACCAGAGGCGTCCCCTCAAACATCCTTTCTGGGAGCCATTCCGCCTGCTGTTCTGATGCCTCCTGAGCTGCTGGTTTCTCGTGATTCTCCAAGTGGGTTTCAGAACGCGTTTGGAAACCACCTCTGTTCTGAACAACAGATTCGTCTTCCGACAGTTCTGGAGGTCAAGGTGTCAGCAGGGTTGGCTTCTCCTGAGGCCTGTCATTGGCTTGCAGACAGTCACGTCCCTGCTGCCGCCCTGCTTCCGAGGGGGGCGCCAGTCTGCTGGTCTGGGCCTGGCCCTGAGGACCTCCTTTAACTCAGTTACCTCTTCAAAGGCCCCATCTCCTAACACAGTCACACACTGGGATTTAGGGCTTCAACACAGGAATGGGGGTGGGGGGTGGACACACTTCAGTCCCTAATGGGGACGATTTCTTATTCCGAAGACTCTTTGTTCCTCGGAGTCCCACTTTGTCTCCACGTCCCCGTCGCCCGCTCTCCCTCTCTTCCAGGGAGGAGCTCGCCAGGTCCCCGGGGGCCAAACAAGAATGGTTTCCCCTCTCCAGCTGTAAGGCGGTCCCAGGCCAGCCCAGTGCTTACGACCCACGAGAAACCTCCCTGCCCTCACTCGGGCGCTCACCCCCAGTGCGCAGCAAGAGGGCGGGTGGCGGGGACGGAACGGTGGCCGGGAGCACGCGGTTTCTACATCCGCGCTCAGGTTCAGAGGTGCTTCGCTGCTGGGCACCATCATTTCGTACCTCACGGAAGGCTCAGAGTCCATCTGCAGACCAGTTTTCTGATTTATTTTACAAGCCAATAAGAGATGACCTTGGGGCTTTTGAAAGTAGATTCACCCGTTTTGGACTAGAAGGTGCATTCGAAGTGGGAAGGTGGCAGGTTGACCTGCGAGCGAATTCCCAGGTGACACGTTTGTTACAGCTCGAGGGCTCGTTCGTGGGCGCTGCGGGGCCATGCCGGCCCTGACACCTCCTTCCCACACCTGGCCTGAGGGCAGCCAGTGGCATCTGCTGCCCTCAGCCAGCCTGGCGGGGGCTGTGGGGGACCCCCTTCTGGAGGCAGCTGTCTCTCAGCCCTCTCTCAGCCTGTCTCTCAGGGGCTCGGCCCCTGGCCCCGGATGGGCCCTCCTGGCAGGGGGGGGTGTGTGTGTGTGGCATGTGGCCCGGGGAGGCGCCGAGGGCCCGGGAGCCAGAGGCGCCCATGCACCAGCAGCCTGCCCGCCTCTGCAGGGCCCACGGCTTCCTGGGGTTGGAAAGGCCGCGCACACGCCCCGCACACCCCGAGCCTCACACGCAGGCTCGGAGGAGCTCTCCCGTGGTCCTGCGCCCACGGGCATCCCGTTGGAAATCTCAGGCAGTGTGTCTCCTGACAGTTTCAGGGGGTGGGTTTTTTCCATACTTAGAAGTGGGTGCACACAAGACATCTTTTTTTTTTTTCCTGTTTCCCCATCCCCCTGGGGCCAGCGTAGCAGGTGATGTGGGAGCGGTAGTGCTGCCCTCCTGGCCCCCTGTGCGCGCGCCCTGCCTACTGGCCAAGGGGCCAAGCTACGGTGAGGTCGGCCGGTGCTCCTCGCCGCCCTGGGCCATGGGCCTTGCAGGCACCCTCAGCTGGCTGGGGGAGGGGAGGGCAGGGGTGGGGGGAGGGGGGCGTACTGCTGCAAGCTGCCTTTTGTAGGTGAGGAACGGGGCCTCACAAAGCAGCCGTCTTGGTGGCCTGGTCACCGGGTGGCCTAGATTTCAGCCCAGGGACTCCAGAGCCCCGTTCTTACCCCTCCGCCCTTGGTCCAGGCGCAGGAGAGAGGCCTGCAGGGGTGCGTGCGGCCGGGGTCTGGGATGGTGGTGCTGGTCCTGGCCTGCAGCCCGTGTGCTCCCTCCTCCAGGGGTGCCTCCCCTCACACGGAGATGCCAGCTGCGAGGCGAGGCTCTGTGCCAGTGGTCCTCTGGGAGCGGGGACGTGGCCCCCGGCCCACCTTGCCCTTCTCGCCCGGCCCCAGGTGTGCCTGCATCGACGTCCGACACGCGCACAAGGCCTCCAGGAAGTGGACCCTGGAGATGGACGTGGCGCTGGTGCAGTACGTCAACCGGCTGTGCCGTCACCTGGCCATCACGCCCGCGCGGCTCCACCCCCACGAGGTGTACCTGGACCCCGCAGATGCCGCAGACCCCAGAGTGGCCTGTCTCTTGAGTATGTGGGCTCTGACAGAATTGCCATAGGGGACCGTCCCCCTGCGCTGCCTGGGGGCATCCCCGACAACAGCACCAGGGGTTTGGAGGGACTAGGTGGGCTCCTTGCAGCCATCGAACAAGTCCCTCGGATCACCTGCTGTGAGCCATGGGGGCAGAGGAGAGGGAGAGACGGAAGCTGTGTCCGAAGCTGCATGAGATGCCCGGCGGGTGTCGGGAGGGAGCGGGGATCAGCTGTCCGTTATCCTTCATCACGAGAGAGCAACATCTTTGTGAAAAGCTAGGAAGGTGCCTGCACACGTAGGTGCACGTGCAAGAACAGACGTTCTCCGTAAATCCGTCCCTGGGAGGTCACCCTTGTTACAGCATGTTGGCACGTGACACTCGGGCTTATTTTCTGTGCCTGTGCGCGTGGGTACCACGGGCGGCTTGGGAGTCTGCCCGCCCTTGCTCGGCTACATGTCCTGGGCCTTTGCTCTTTGGTCTTCTGGATACTTCGAAGGTAAGCCTGGGCCAGAAGTGATCCTGCTGTCCATCTCTGACAGCTGGAGACAGATGTGAGCACCAGTGAGACAGTGTGCCAGTGTCTGTGTCCTGTTCTTGACATCTGATGTCACTTTGGGGGAAGCTGATGAAAGGTACACAGGACTGTGTACTATTTTTGCAGCTTCCTAGAAGTCTGTTTCAAATTTGAAATTAAAAATAGCATCGACCACAGCCCTGAAGATAGGCCAAGGCGGCCCTGGAATTCCCTAAGAGCCGGAGCCTCCCCCTCTGCTTCTGCTTGGCCTGGGCTCAGGCAGACCAGGGGCCACTCACACACAGCATCTGTGGGTCCCGGGGATAAAATCTCCCATGGGGATCCTCCTGGTCCCCCCTGAAATGTCCTGCCCCCGGTGCTGTGGCCCCCCCCCACACCCCAGGGACAGAGGCCACCTGAGTTTGTTCGCAGCCCAGGAGCCTGGGCCTGACCGCCCTCATGCCCTGCAGACGTGCCCATCGAGAGCCTGCGCCTGCGCTTCGCTCTGCTGCAGTCCCTGAACACCACGCTGGAGACCTTCTTCCTGCCGCTGGTGGAGCTGCGCCCGACGCCCATGTACGCGCACAGCATCGCCGCCCTGCTGAAGGAGGCCAAAGGTCAGCGCCTGCGCACCCCCCCATGTCCCCCACCCGACAGTCCGCGGCTGGGAGGCGCCCCCTTACCTGGGCCGCGCAGGGTCCCCACGAACAGCACTTCCAGCCGAGAGCGGTTACTTCAGTTGCGCCCTAAAAAATTAAATTTTCTTAAGTTTCCAGGGGCGCCTGGCTGGCTCAGTCGGAAGAGCGTGTGACTCTCGATCTCGGGGTCATGAGTTCGAGCCCCGCATTGGATTCCATTATTTAAAAACAAAACAAAACAAAATAGAAGGCTCTGATTCACTGTCCCCTACATTCCAGAGATGATCATCGTTAACAGCGCGCTGAGTACCTGTCCTTCCAGACTTTTCTGTTCACATACAAATAGACACACGTGTTTGTTTGTTTGTTTTATTTTGTTTTAATTTAAAAATGGGTATCCTAGCATATGTTCTGTTCTGCACCTTCACCTTCTGGGTTTTTACTTTTTGCCATTTCAGAAAATGCTACAGCAAACCTCCTCATACTTTATGTTTTTCTGCCAGGGAGGTGTTTCCTGGGCATGACAGAGTCCGGGGTTCATATATTACCATTGAGCCAGATACTAACAAATTACCCCCCCCCCCCGAAAGTCAGGGTCGTGGTACGTGAGTGCCCCATTCAGGGGCCTGGAGGGCATCCCAGGAGAGACTGGCCCAGTGGGGGGCAGGGCGTGCAGCGTGTCCTCTGCCAGGCCTCAGAGGTGACAGGGAAGGAAAGCAGCCCCGTCTGAGCCTCTCTCCCACATTCTTCCCTTCAGGGCTGATCTTTTATGACACGAAGGTGACTGTCATGAATCGGGTGCTGAACGCCACCGTGCAGAGGACAGCTGACCATGCAGCTCCCGAGATCACTTTGGACCCACTGGAAATCGTGGGAGGTAAGACAAGCTGTGCAGAGCAGAAAATGCAAAAAGGTCATGACTGAACAAATGATGCAATTGATTTCTTGCATCTAGAAGCCTCTAGACGAAGGGAGTGCACACATTCATCCGGCTGCTTCTGTCCTCCCAAGTGTCCCAGCGGGTGGCTTCCACCTTCAGGGTCCCCTTTTGAGCCTGCGTGCTGGACAGCAAGAGGAAGGGGAGAGGCAGGAGGAGCTCTCCGCTTCCCGGAGCCTCGCCTCCCCTTCCCATCTCACTGGAGAACTGCCGGGGAGGGTGGGAGTGGAGACATTCTGATTGGCCATGGACTTGTTAGAGTTGAGGTTCCCGCATTGAATAAGAGGGGGGAACGGCTCCTGGGGTGGTAGCCACAGTCTATAAACACACACATAGAGAAGAGTATAGACAGGGGATCCCTCCCCTGGGGGCGGAGGGGAGGCTGGGAGCCATGGGCCTGCGGCATGGAAGACTTTCCAAGAGCAGAGAGAAGGCAGCGTGGCTGAGCCAGGGGCGGGGAGAGGGCTGAGAAGCGGGCAGAGGCCTGGCGAGTCATCTGTCCCGGGGAGGGAGAGCAGAAGCTGGTGCCGGGAGGGTTTTACTGCTTTCTGTCTCTTTCCAGGGGAGATCAGAGCCTCCGAAAACTCCTACTTCTGCCAGGCTGCCCGGCAGCTGGCCTCTGTGTCGTCCTCGCAGCTTTGTGTCAAGCTGGCCAGCGGCGGCGACCCCACCTATGCCTTCAACATCCGCTTCACTGGGGAGGAGGTCCACGGCACCAGTGAGTGCAGCACCCCCCCCCCCCGGGCTCTGGGCCGCGGGTGCGGGTGGAGGCCATATGGGGGCTGTGAACGTTTCTAGGGTTATCTTTAGCCTCGTCTGCCCCAAATCGCCCCCCCTTAGCAAGACTGAAAAAGCCAGGTCGTCGGTAGCCTGCTGTGCAGAAGCCAGGACTGCCCCCGGCCTGGGCGGGAGCCGGCGCTTGCCAGGGACTTCAGCCCCACGGCCCCGGTCAGCGCCGTCCGTGCGGATGGGCTTCGTCCCCCAGGAAGTGCCCCCGGCGGTGGGGTGGGCTGGGTCAGAGCTTGTGTGTGTCCCATGAGAGACCGGTGCTAGGGACAGCGCGGAGGCCCAGCAGCTCAGAAAATGCTCCCTCGTGCTGCTTTCAGCCATCCTAAGTCATTCAGGAAGTGTTGCCCACTCGGGGTGAGAGGAGAGACCCGGTGCTGCAGCCGGACGCAGCGGGAGGGCCGGGCCGCTGGGGCAGCTGTATCTCCCACTGCCACTGGCATCCCGGGACCCCGCTCCGGCGGAGCCTCGGGCCAGGTCCTCTCAGAAAGCTCCTCCTGGCTGAGCGCGCCGAGAGTGCCGGGCCCCCTCCACACCTGAGCCTCCGCCTAGCAGGGGAAGCGCGCGACAGACCGACCTTGTCCCGCGGGACCGACAGCCGCCTCCCCCAGGCCAGGCAGCCGGCTGCGGCTCAGCCCAGCTCTGTCCCGCTCCACAGCCCAGCCCTTGGTGGTTTCCGCAGGCGGAAGTGTCCTGCTTCCCCGTGGAAGCTGAGTGAGGACATCCGTCCCCGAGCAGGTCCTCTGCACAACTCCAACCAAGCACTGTGTACGCGCAGCTGTCCTCAGAGCTTCTGAACTTAGGGCCCTGATGGGGGATGCGCAGGGGAGAGGAGACTCAGCCACAGGGAGACGTTAGCCAGAAAGCCGAAGGCACGTCTGGAATGACAGCAGCAGGGGACAGTTAGTGGCCCTTTGCCCCCTACAAGCGCTCGTGCCATCGGTCTGTGCAGTTAGACACTCACTGGCCTGGGCAGGGGGCAGTGCTGAGTAGCACAGGCGGCCCCGCTCTCGGTACGACCCGGAGCAACGGGTGTGAATCAGACGAGCCAGATGAGTGGGACTTTGCAGCCGTGGGGGCGGCCCCTGTGGGGCTCTGCCTCGGGGCTCCTGGAAGCCTCGAAGCCAGCCCCCGCCGTCGGTTCGATTATTGTCCCCATTTAATGGATCGGGTCACCGGGAAGTGATTCCCTGGGGGTCACCCAGCTAGTAAGTGGCACAGTGGGACTTGACCCCCAGTCTCTCCGCCCTCGGACGAGTCTTCTGTCCCCTCCACCGTAGCTGCATTCCGGGTGGCGAACGAGCTGAGGTCCAGGTGGGCACAGGGGCCGCAGGCAGGTGGGCTGCCGGGGTCCCGGTGCTGATGGGTCTCCGTGTGTCCCGCAGGCGGCTCTTTCCGGCACTTCCTGTGGCAGGTGTGTAAAGAGCTGCAGAGTTCCTCACTGTCCCTCCTGCTGCTGTGCCCCAGCTCAGCTGTCAACAAGAACAAGGTAGGACGCCGAGGCGTGGGCAGCGGCGGGGCGCGGCTTGGGGCCCTGGGCGGGTGTCCTCCTCCAGCCCTTCCCAGTCCGCCGCCCTGACCCTGCGGAGACTCCCTGCTGCTAGCCGCGGGCGCCTGCTCCAGGGAGGGGTAAAGGTGCCCATCGGTCACTTCATCTGCGCCTCTGTCTCCAGGGCAAGTACATCCTGACCCCCAGCCCCATCACCTACGGGGAGGAGCAGCTGCTGCACTTCCTGGGCCAGTTGCTGGGAATTGCGATTCGGGCAGATGTCCCTCTTCCCCTGGACCTCCTGCCTTCCTTCTGGAAGACCCTGGTGGGTGAGCCCCTGGACCCTGACCAAGACCTACAGGAAGCAGACATACTCACCTACAATTATGTCAAGAAATTCGAGAGTGTAAGTGAATAGTCCATGCTGGGGACAGCAGAGCTCTGGGGCGGTGTCCCCCGGGCTCCTTGCTGCCTCCATGGCCTGCCGTCCCCTGGTCCTCCGTGCCACGGGAGCCCACGCGCCCACCTGAAGACCGACTGGGATCTCCCAAACAGGAGGGAAGGCGAGCCGCGTCTGGCAGGCTTACTTCATGGCGGCAGAAGCCCCTCTGGCTTCTCTTCCTATCGGATAGCAGCAGAGTAGGGGTGACCGATGTGCCCTGACGGCCTCCCAAAGACATAGCGTTGAAGGGTTCCCGGCCACTGACCGAGCAGGGGTGGCGGGGGGCGGGGGTCTCCTACAAGCAGACCCACTTTCACTTTTAAGAGCTTGGTTTTGGGGCCTCAGAGCTCAGGAGATTGGCTCTTCTGGATCACCTGCCATCAAGCAGGGAAGGGGAAGGGGTTGGGACCGCAGCTCTCCTCCTTGTGCCTTGAGACACAGACAGCGCGAGCACAGCCCAGCGCCCTGGAGGCGGCGTGGTCAGTGCTCGGCTGCGGCTGGGCCCCCGGGAGCCGTTCACATCTGGCCACTGGTTCGCAGTTGCGGAGGCCGGCCGGGGGCCAGGCTCTGGGCTCTCACCCCAGCCACGGGAGCGACCGGGCTGCTCTTCCGGCATGTGAGGCCCTGTTCCGGAGGGCTGTGTGCACGCGTCCTCGGGACGAGGCCAGGAGGGAGGGAGGCTCAGAGAGGAGAGCTGGTGGGGAGCAGAGCCACCAGGGGACCTCCATGTCCAGCTGCAACACCCCCTCAAGTTAGAGACCGAGTGTAGAGGTGCCTCTGCCCCAGCCCTCCCCCTTGAGGCCCACTGCCTGTGTCGCAGGGGAGCAGCGGTGGCGAGGCCTGGCTGCGGCTGCTTGAGTGGGAGCCTCAACCTCTGAGGGGCTTCGGTGCCAGGCTCTCCACTGTCCTCTCCTCGGCCACCACTTGAGGGCAGCAGCACAAGGGAGCACCGAAGCCGGGATCCTGGATTCGTGCTTGGTTTCCCAGCAGAAACAGGGAGGACAGGGAATTGCCTAAAGGGTCAAAGCAGGGCGACCCCCACGGGCTGGGGATTTAGGAGTCCCTGCCGGGCACTGCTTTGAGAAGTTCCCCCAGGGCTGTGTGTAGCAGCAAGGGCCTGGGGCAGGCAGAGGGTAGAAGACAGCATCCAGGACAGTCCAGGCAAGGCTTCTTTCTGAAGGGGTGGGGCAAAGCCTCAGAGGGTGTCGGGATAGGACTATGCCAAGGTTGGGGCACATGAACCAGGAAGAAATATTCTGAACTTCTGGTGCTTGTACCTGCAGCCTTCACCAACCCAGACTTAGGGGTTTGTTCTCCTCTGGGCCAGATCCTGTCATCTCCTCAGTAGGCCGGCATGCACATCAGTGTCTTTTGGACCCTAATTTTGTTTTTTTTAATGATCTGCTTTTGAAACTGAATATGGATATAGATTTGGCTTCAGGCAAGGCTGAATCCGGGTGTTCAAATGCTCTCCTCAATAATTGGTTTCAAGATGGTCCCCTTTAGTATGAGATGTACCATCTTACAGTTGTGTCCACACCAGGGAAAGGGCTGCTGCTCCCAAACGGTAACAGAAAAAGCCCTGCAGTTGGGGTCTCACCAGCCAGAATTCTGCCACATACCCAGCCCTGAACTCAGGGCAGCTCTGGGCAGGCCTGTGCTCTGTGTACCTTCATAATGGTCAAGGGCAGCCCCCATCCAAACGGTGCCTGCTGCTTGCCCAACTGGAGATTGGGGTTCCGTCTTCCAGGGGGATCTTGGGAGCGGGTCAGGCAGTTAGCCCCGGTCTGCCTCTGCCCTCCAGATCAACGATGAGACCGAGCTCGAGGCCCTGTGTGCCGAGATCGCCTCCCAGCACCTGGCCACCGAGAGCCCTGAGGGTCCCAACAAGCCATGCTGCAGGTTCACCTACCTGACCATGACGGGCGAGGAGGTGGAGCTGTGCAGCCGCGGCCGGCACATCCCTGTGGCGTGAGTGTTGTGCCTGCACAGGGGACCGGCCAGTCAGGCTGATAGGGTGTCGCGGCAGTGTCTGGACTTGGGTGGCCTGGGCTGGGCCGGGGACAGACGGATCTCACCCGTGGGAGGAGTGTGAGGCAGGACGTTGAGTGTCAGCAAAGACAGAATGTGTTCAGCAGAAGGACTTTTTATTAAGAAAACCCCAGCTGTGAGGTGGGTGACACCCAGAGGCAGGAGAGGGGCCGCCAGGACGGGGACTTCTCGGTAACTGGGCCTAAGGCCCCTCCTGCTGGGACCTTGACTGGGGGCGTGTGGACCCCAGCCTAGGAGCAGCCCCACGGGCCGCCTCGGCGTTCTCCGTCACCTGGGTCCCCCTCGCACCTGCAGGTGGGAGAACAAGGACATCTACGCGGCGGCCATCCGGAGCCTGCGGCTGCGGGAGCTGCAGAACGCCGAGTGCGTGACGGCCGTGAGGGCGGGCCTGGGCGCCATCATCCCCCTGCAGCTGCTCACCACGCTCAGCCCGCTGGAGATGGAGCTGCGCACCTGCGGCCTCCCGTACATCAACCTCGAGTTCCTCAAGGTCGGTGGCCTGGGGCCGGGCTACGCGGGCAGGCGGTGTCAGCGGGGGCCTGTCCTGGTACTTCCGTGTGCCAGCACTCCGGCCCCACGCCACGCGCGCCCCCTCACAGCCGAGTTAGCCGAAGCTGGCTTGTGGCGGTGCGTGGCAGGGTCCGCTTCGTACCCAGATCGCTGGCCTCCAGGCCCCCCGTCTGGGGCCACATCCCGGGTGAAGACCGTTCTGCTGAGCCCCCTCCGTTCCCCAGCTTGGCCTGCTGTCGCCCCAGCCAGCTTCCCTCAGGCTGGGCCCCGGCATCCCAGGGTTGCTTCTTGCCAGCTGCGAAACCTTGCCCGTGACGTCACGTCCAGTGGGAACGGTGACAGGCCCCGCCCAGTGTGGCCGTGGGGTAATCCAGGTCGCGCCTCTGCTGCTAGGCCTGAGGCACAGTCTGCAGTCCCACACACAGGCACTGGGACAGTACCTTCCAAGTCTTTGTCATTGTCACGATCCCCATGGCCCGCGGCCATTGTGTCCCTGCCGCACCCGTCTGGTCTAGGGAGGTAGTGGGCTAGCAGCGGCCTGGCTCTGCTCACGTCTCGGGGGGCCTTTCTTCCCCAGGCCCACACCATGTACCAGGTGGGGCTGATGGAGACGGACCAGCACATCGAGTTCTTCTGGGGGGCCCTGGAGATGTTCGCCCAGGAGGAGCTGTGCAAGTTCATCAAGTTCGCCTGCAACCAGGAGCGCATCCCGTTCACCTGCCCCTGCAAAGACGGGGGCCCTGACACGGCCCATGTGCCCCCATACCCCATGAAGATCGCCCCCCCAGATGGCACAGCAGGTACCACCCGCCCCTCATCGTGTTCCAAGTCGGGACGCACAGGCCCTTCCCTCAGCTGGGAGCTGGGGCTGCTGGGCCCTGCGGGAGGGAGGGAGAGCAACGGACAGTTAAACCCAGTTGTAAACAAGTGGGGCGGTGTCATGTGCCTCCCAAACTTTTCCTCAGCCAAGAGGCCATAGAGGCCCAAGGTTGACGTATTTTCTGATATTTTAAAAAGTTAAAAATCCAAATTTTAAATGTAGAAAAATAAAACCCTCTGCCGGGCAAACGAACAGCTCTAACCAGGTTCCCTCACAGGTCAGCACTTTGGTGCCTGTGCTATATGAGAGTTGTGTCTGCTGTTTTCTCCTCCAGAATCTTCTTTTGCCCCACACCAACCCCCTCCTCCTGATGGGCCTTGGGGTTGGCTTAGAGCTGCCCAAACAAGCAAACCTGGAAGCAGAGAGGCCGATGGGGCTCCCTGGAACCATAGCGTAGCCTCCTGACACTGGCCTGGTGGGGTTTCTTTCGCAGGTTCCCCAGACTCTCGCTACATCCGAGTGGAGACCTGCATGTTCATGATCAAACTTCCCCAGTACTCCTCTCTGGAAATCATGCTGGAGAAACTTCGTTGTGCCATTCACTACCGTGAAGACCCCCTAAGTGGCTGAGGGGAGGGAGCCCCAGAGTGAGGCCGTCACCGAGGCACCGCTCCGCCGGCTTGGGAAGCCTGCCACTGAGGGCGCGTCCCTCCAGGCCCTGCGTGAGGAGTTGGCGACATTTTGCTTTTCTGAACTTTTGTCCACATTCCAGGGCTTCCTGGAAGACTTAACCTTTTGTATTTGTATGTTTCGTGATGGGTTGGTTCTTTTACTACCTGTTTGTGGTATGTTTGTAGGGTAGTTTAGTTCCCAGGCAGCCCGTGTCTCATTTGATCTTCTTGGACATTGTCTTTCATGGCCACCGGATTCTGATGCCATAAGGCCCCAGTTAGTTCCACATCATGGAACCACCCAGCAGGAAGCTGGTGGTGAGGTCCCAAGGCCACACGGAGCATCCCGTACTCTCCGCAGAGCATCTTCACAAACAGGTCTGTGGCCTGGCCCCTCCTGCCTTGAGCTGGAGTTGATCCTGGATGCAGCTCCCCCAGGCCTCCTTCCCTCTTGAAATGGCTGGGCCAGTTACCCAAATGTGGGAGACACACAGGGAGCTTTCTGTGTTAATCTTCCAGCTTTGGAACCTTGTTCACGGTCTGGGTTTTTCTGAGGAAAAGCCCCCTACTGGTTCCTCCATCCCTTCCCACCCAGATGAGCCTCCGCACTCTCTCCTGTGGGCCCCTAGTCTGCCAGTTTTCCACTGAGTGTTCTCAGAAGACCAAAGGGTTCATCCCTGACCTTCGTTCACAGCCAGGGGTGTCGCAGCTCCGGGAGTTGAGGAGGACACCCAGAGGAGGAACAGGGCTCGAGTGGGGGCCTTTTTCTGAGCTCGAACAGGAAAGCACATGTCTCAAGCCTAACCCCCTTTTGTACTCAGAAACAGCCCTTCCTCACCGCAGTGCTGGACTGGGCCACACACCCGTTTTGAAAAGAGCTGACTGACTGACTGAGGTGCTCTGCTCCATTCAGGGTCTACTTCAGTGACTAAGACCTTCCCAGGACCACTGTGGGGTCCTCCTGCCCACTCTGGCCAGGCCCATCCCGTACCCCTCCCTTGCCACCCCATGTGAGCGTGTGTGCCCGGGCTGAGCCGCTCCAGGCTCACCCACTGCCCCAGTGCATTTGTGCCCCACACAGGTCTTTGTCCGATGGTACTTTGTTCAAGAGCAGCATATGCCATCTTGTTGGACACTGTCATTTTGGGCCTTGCCAGTTCTCATGGAATTGCATCACTGTATTTATTGTATAATATTGTGAATACTGAAAGTTCCGAGTGCGTGCGGACTAGAAGGCTCTGGAGTGTGAGTGCTGGGGAGAGAGAGCTGTGTTTTTCCTTTCTCTGCTGTGGCCCTGGCCTGTCGGAAGGATGTATGGATTTTAGAGTCAGAGCCATTAGCGTCCATCTCCTCCCTCTTATTCTTAGGAAATGCATTAAGGACCATTATAGAAATGATTCCCCAACCTAAGGAAAAGCTAAAACCGGATTAATCGTTCCGGCTGCATCGGTTACATTTGATGCAGGAGCAGTCCTGTCTGGAGGTAAGCGCCCGCAAGCAGTTCTCTCTGCTTGAAAGGAAGAGGGTTGGCCGCTGCCTCCTGGCGGCGAGAGCCCCGTGGACTGGGGGTCACACCAGGATGTAGTCCTGACAAGGATCCTCTTACTTCTGCTAACGAAAGAGCCTCTGGATTATTAGAAGTAATTCTTCCTCTCTGTATTTTTACATTCTTGGTCCCTTCCAATCCTTCCTATCCCTCGAATGGACTCAGAATTGTCAGCTACCTCCCCAAGGGGGGTTTGGGAAGCTGCTTTTGGCCCATCACTTGATACGATGACAGCTGTGAGTAAGATGTCTGCTGCTAACATGACTGCTTCTCCCAGAGAGCACATTGAGAGGTCCAGACCGATTCAAACCTTGGCCCTAAAAAAACCGTGTGCTGTAAAGTTACTTGATGTATATTTATTATAATTATTTATGGTTGCATTTAACAAAGTTTTCATTCAATTTGATGCTATTTACACCACTGCTGTGTAAAGGAAGCTCACTACAGGAAAAAAGTCGCACCAATAAATAACCTTCATCTAATTTTGATTTACCTGAAGAGTTGTGTGATCATCTACTCACTGAAAAGATTCAAAGGCTGACAGGCTCAGATGGCTCTGATACCTAAGTGCTGTCCAGTCGTTAGGAATCTGGTCTCTGTACCTGACGGGCTTCTTCGTCATGCTTATCAACTACCTTTTCTTCCCATTCAACTCCTTGAGGCTGGTTTTCAGATAGAAAGCATGATAGAAGGAATGGAAATCCAAGGTCAAAGCTAAACCAACCTGTGCATGTTCTGCCCCTACTCATAGTGGAGCTTGTCTATACTCTCATGCCAGTGTAAGATTTTTCCTCAAGGAGATCATTGCACTGGAAGAGTCTAGGCCACTCTTAGACCACATATCCTCCCCTGGGAGCCAGCAGTGGATTTCGAACTCCTGTACGAAAGGGAAAGGCAGAGAAGATAAAGACCTAGTGCTGCTTTCCTAAGATCAATGGTTCTGCCCTCTTCTAGCACAGTTCCCCCTTGCCACCCTGCAAGGGAACCCTGTGGTCTGCATTCAGGAGAATCCAACCAGTCTCCCTGACCTGCTTATCACATCCTCCTGCTCCATGGGAGTCCTCGCAGACACACTTAATTCTTCTTCTGACCCTATCTTTCTTATCCTTAATAAGTGCTTTTAGTGGAAGTATCCCACCTATGTCTTCATTACAGGAAGAGCAAAAGTCCTCTTGGTGAGGAACAAGCAACTTTCCTCCTCCTGTCTGTTGCCTCAGGGTGCTAGAAACAGCAAAAGCAACCACTCATGGCGAAGAGAAGACTTCTGTTGGGTGTGAGAAGCTGGGGAGTGAGGTGCCTCAGCTAAACATCCCTCGCTGAGCACAGCAACGATTCTCCTGCTCTCCAGAATGGCTGAGGACATCTTTTTAAAGAGTTGCTTCTTAAAAAACAAGTGTATTCAAAATTACACTATCCAATAATAGACATTCATCCTCATTCGTCATCAGAGAGATGCATATTAAAATCATGACAAAATCTATACAGCTACCACCAAACCCCCATGGTTGGGGGAGGATGTGGAACCAACCACACACTGATGTGGGGAACATTAAGCTCCAACTACTTTGGAAAACTGGTACTCTCCACTGCACATCCCACGCCTCGTGTAAATCCAACAGAATACATACGCCTCACCAAAAGCCATGTGTAAGAATGCTCCCAGCAACAGTAACAGTGCTAGCTCTAGAAGGAATGCTCTAGGAGGACAGCAAACTGCTGCTACATGCAACCACGTGGAGGAGCTGAACACCGTGATCAGCAGAAGAAATCAAGCATAAAAAAGTACTTACTGGTATGAGTTCATTTAAATAATACTAAAAATAGTGAAAAATAATTGACTTATCTTAACATAAAATATCAAAATAGTAGTGATCTTGGGTCCCAGAGGATAGGGACTGGTAGTAGGAGGGGTGTTCTGGGCTCGCTCTCTGCCTACTTGCAATCTGTCAGATAAAATCTTAAAAAAAAAAAAAAAAAGAAGAATAAAGTTGAGGAACTTTCCCATAAAGTTGGGCAAAAAGATTATGAAAGAAAAAAGGGATCAGTCTAAGAGTGCCAATATCCAACTATCATTGGAATTCTGCAGAGAGAACAGAGAAATTACCAAATACCCAAAAAATAAAACTCTGAAAAGCAAGAGGTCACAAGTTTCCAAAATGCTCATTAAGTGTGCAGCTCTTTGAATGGAAAAAGAATCCACATCACATACACATGGGGAAGTTCAAATATACCAGGGATAAACATCCTTAAAAGCTTCAAGGGTAAAAAATTATATGCAAATCAGAATGGCATCAGGCATTAAAACAATCTAGAAAGCTCATGCTTTCAGGGCACCTCTAACCATGATAGAGGAACAGAAACCAGATTTACCTTCCCCATCTCAACAACTAAAATCAAAAACCTGACATGGGGGGCGCCTGGGTGGCTCAGTCATTAAGTGTCTGCCTTTGGCTCAGGTCGTGATCCCAGGGTCTTAGGATCTAGCCTGCATCAGGCTCCCTGCTCACAGCAAGAGGCCTGCTTCTCCCTCTCCCACTGCCTATCAAATAAATGAAGGAAAAAAAAAAAAACCTGACGTGGAGCACCTGGGTGGCTCAATCAGTTAAGCATCTGCCCTTGGCTCAGGTCATGATCTCAGGATCCTAGGATCAAGCCCTGCATCAGGCCCCCTGCTCAGTGGGAAGTCTGCTTATCCCTCTCATGCTCTCTCTCGTTCTCTCTCTCAAATATAAATCTTTATTTTTTTTTTTTATTTGTCAGAGAGAGAGAGAGGGAGAGAGAGAGAGCGAGCGAGCACAAGCAGACAGAGTGGCAGGCAGAAGCAGAGGGAGAAGCAGGCTCCCCGCCGAGCAAGGAGCCCGATGTGGGACTCGATCCCAGAACGCTGGGATCATGACCCGAGCCGAAGGCAGCCGCCTAACCAACTGAGCCACCCAGGCGTCCCTCAAATATAACTCTTTAAAAAAAAAAACAAAACAAAAAACCCTGACCTGTATGGTTCTCAAAACATCAGGCACTGAAGGGCAGAGCTCTAAGAGAAGAGAAATATGGTAGGTGCTACCATGGCCTCAGCATATGGTGTGGATAGTTTTCAGACAGCAGCAAAAGGACCAAAAGTTCCCCAAGGTGGAACCCTACCGTCTCCCACAGTTAAGAAAACCAAAGCATCCAAGGAAACCAAGGCACCTAGTTTATGGGGCAGAGTAGAGATGGAGAGTTGTACAGAGAGAACTCTGTATGTAGATCTGTTGAGAGTCCTCAAGGATTCAGCGGAGTACTGATAAGCTCCTGCATATAAGGAAACTGCCAGAGGCTGGGAAGAGAAGCAGCCAAAAGGATTAGAACTGGCAAAGAACAGGAGATAGTTTTCTATATTGGCTAGTGGGAACAGGAGCTATCATTTATGGAATATTGATTTTTGCCTCAGTAGTGCAATAAAATTAATTCCTAATTTTGGAATTTGGAAAAACTAATTCCTATTCAGGTCCCACTTAATAAAGCTTAGAAGTTTGACACAGAAGGATCAAGCTGTTCTGAAGTGACCAAGTATTAAAAACAAAGCTTGAAAATACAGGAATACAAAAATAGCACATAAGAGGGTAAAATTCAGAATGCCTGGCATCCAATCAAAAACCACTGGACACACAAAGAAGCAACAAAATAGGACCCAGAAAAATCAACTGAAACTAACCCAGAAATTACACAAGCGATAGAATTAGTAGGCAAGAGCATTGAAACAGTTATTACTGCACACAGTATAGTTATAAAGCTAGGTAAGGGAAATAAAACAAGACTGAACATGTTCGGTAGAGACATGGAAAACATAAACAACCCAAACTAAACTTCCAGAGATAAAAACTACAATGTCTGAGATGAAAACCGGATAGATTAGCAGTGGATTAGACTGCAGAAGATTTCGGTGACCACGGGGGCATACAAAGGATCCATCTGACAACAAAAGAATCCAAAAAAGTGAAAAAAGCATCAATAAGACATGGCACTTCATTTGGCCTAACATCGGAGTGGCAATAATCCCCCAAGGGGAAGGCAAATGAGGGGGAGAATCTTAAGAAATAATGGCTGAAATATTTTTCAAATTTACCTGAAAACTACAAAACTGCAGGAAGCTTAATGAACCTAAAGCACAAGAAACAGAGTGGTGGGGACAGTTGCAGAACAATGTGAATGTACTTAATGCTACAAAACCATACAAAGGTACATCACAGTCAAAGTGCCTAAAATCAGTGATAGAAAATATCTTAAAAACAGCTCCCCCAAAATAATAATGTACAGAAGAACAAAGATAAAAATGGTAGATTTCTCACTGGAACCAATGCAAGCAAGATGACAGTAGCACTATATATTTAAAGTACTGGGGCGGGGTGGGGGAGGGGTATCAATCAAGAATTCTATACCTGGCAAAAGTATCTTTCAAAGAGCGAAGAGGCAAATCAGATTAGTGATTAGACAGTGAGTGCTTAATGGGTACGGAGCTTCCTTTAAAGATTAAAAATTCTTGAACAAAAGAGTGGTGATGGCTGCACAACTTTGTGAATGGATTTAGTGACACCTAATTGTCTATTTCAGAATAATTAAAATGTTAAATTTTGTGTTAGATGTATTTTACCACAATTTTTTAAAGGTTAAGGACAAATAAAGACCTTTTCAGACACAGAAAAACTGAAAAACTCAAAACATGCTAACCAAACATGCTAACCTAACACTACAACAGAGTCCTTGAAACAGAAGGAAAATGATACCACAGGGAAATCTCAGTCTGCAGAAAGAGTACCCAAATAGTAATTACATGGGAAAATATAAAAGACATTTTTTATTTAAATGTCTTATAAGGTAACTGACTGTTAAAACAACAATGTATTGGGGATATTTGATGAATAAAGAAATAAATGTATGACAACGGCACAAAAGCAAGGAAGAAAGAAATGAAATATGCTGTTTTAATACTGATGGTGAAGTGGTACAGTATTGAAGTCAGAGTAAGATAAATTAGATGTGCATATACTATAAACCTTAGAACAACTACTGTTAATAAACAGTTTCAACAAATAAGCCAACAAAGGAGATAAAACAGAATCATAAGTATTAAAGCAGAAAAAGAAGAAAAGCACACAGAACATGATACAAAGAAATAGCAAAAAGATATATTTAAGCCCAACCATATCTGGGTGCCTGGCTGGCTCGGTCAGTAGAGCACATGACTCAATCTCAGGGTGGTGACTTCAAGCCCCAAACTGGGCATGGAGCCTGTTTTTAAAAAAACAAAAACAAAAATAAAAAAAAGTGATCCCAAACCCAACCATATCAATAATCACATTAAATGTAAATGGTCTACATGCCCCCAATTAAAAGACAAATTGTCAGATTGGCCCCAAAACAAAAACCCCAACTATATGTCACTCCTGAAAAACCCACTTTAAATATGTAAATACGAGTAGGATAAAAGTAAAAGGATAGAGATGTAGTATGCTAAAAATAATCAGAAGAAAGCTGATGGGGGGCACCTGGGTGGCTCAGTTGGTTAAGTGTCTGTCTTCAGCTCAGGTCATGATCTGAGGGTCCTGGGATGAAGCCCCACATCGGGCTCCACGCTCCCAAGGAAGCCTGCTTCTCCCTCTTCCTCTGCCTGCTGCTCCCCCTTCTTGTGCTCTCTCTCTCGGCCCAATAAAGAAATAACATTTTTTTTAAAATAAGATTTTAAATTTTAAAGAGCTGAGGAATGTTATTAATATTGCTATGTTAATACCAAAGTATATTTCAGAGCAAATATTATAAAGAATACAGAAGGTCATTTCATAATAATAAAAGAATCAAAAAAGAACCTAATTATTTGAAGTGTTTATATATCTAATAACAAGGCTTCAAAATAATGAAGCAATTATAGAATCATAAGGAAAAACAATCTTCAATTACAATAAGGATTTCAAACAAACCCCTCCCCCCAATAATTTAAGAGAACAAGTAAACAGAACATCAGTAAGCACATAAAGGCTTGAACAACACTATCATCCAATTTGGCCTATCTGCCATTTTTTTTTTTTTTTAAGATTTTATTTACTTGACAGAGATCACAAGTAGGCAGAGAGGCAGGCAGAGAGGAGGAAGCAGGCTCCCTGCTGAGCAGAAAGCCCAATGCAGGGCTCAATCCCAGGACCCTGAGATCATGACTTGAGCCAAAGGCAGAGGCCTTAACCCACTGAGCCACCCAGGTGCTCCCTATCTGCCAATTTTAAAAAGATACTTTATTGGGATGCCTGGGACCTCAGTTGTTAACCACCTGCATTTGGCTCAGGTCATGATCCCAGGGTCCTGGGATTGAGCCCCACATCAGACTCCCTGCTAGGTGGCAAGCATGCTTCTCCCTCTCCCACCACCACCTCCCCTCCTCCACCGCTTGTGTTCCCTCTCTCATTGTGTCTGTGTCAAATAAATAAAAATTGTAAAAAAAAAAAAAAAAAAAAAAAGATTTATTTTTAGAGGTACCTGGGTGGCTCAGTTGGTTGAAAATCTGCCTTCAGCTCAGGTCAGGATTCCAGGGTCCTGGGATCAAGCCCCGCATCAGGCACCCTGCTCAGTGGGGAGTCTGCTTCTCCCTCTCCCCACTACTCCCAATCTCTCTCTCTCTCTCTCTCTCAAATAAAATCTTTAAAAAGATTTATTAATGTTTAGAAAGAGCAAACAAGCATGACCTGGGTAAGGGGGAGAGGGAGAGCATCTCAAGCAGACTCCTCACTGATCATGGAGCCTGATGTGGGGATTGATCTCACAACCCTGAGATCATGACCTGAGCCGAAATATAAGAGTCAGATGCTTAACTGACTGAGCCACCCTGGCACCCCTATCTGCCATTTATGTAACATTCCATCCAAGCAAAATAGAATGCATAATCTTTTCAAGTACATACAGAATATTTATGGCCTGGAGAATATTCTAAGGATAAAAAAACTCTCAATAAATTTGAAGAGATTCAAGTCATACAAATTATGTTCTCTGACCACAAGGAAATTAAATTAGTAATCATAACAAATCTGGGGGCACCTGGGTGGCCCAGTTGGTTAAGCATCTGACTCTTGATTTCAGCTCAGGTCTTTTTTTTCCCCAGCTCAGATCATGATCTCAGGGTTGTGAGTTCAAGCCCTGCATTGGACTCCACGCTAGGTGTAGTGCCTACTTAAAACAAAACAAAACAAAACACAAACACAAACCTGGGGGCACCTGGCTGGCTCAGTCATAAGAGCATATGATTCCTGAACTCAGAGTCATGAGTTCGAGCCCCATTAGTTAAATAAACTTTAGAAAAAATAAATCTGGAAAATATCCAGTTATCAGAAACTATTACATACTACTAATAATACATACTAATAGCCCATAAGACAGTACTAATAGTACTAATTACATACGAATAGTACTAATAGTACTAATTACATACTAATAGCCCATAAGACAAAGAAGAAATCAAAGTATTTTGAATTGAATGAAAATACAAAACACCAAAATTCAAGAGATGCAGGTAAAGCAGTTCTTAGGGAAATTTATAGCACTAAACACTTGTATTAGAAAAGAAGTCTCAAATGAGTGATCTCAGCTTTGACCTTAAATTAGAACAAGAAAAAAAGCTCGAAGTAAGCAGAAGGCGGCAAATTAAGATCAGAATGGAAGGGTGGGGGAAGATCAGAATGCAAAGCAATGAAATGGAAGCTCAACAAGTGAAGGAAATCAATGGGACCAAAGTTGATTTTTTGAGATCAGTAAAATTGATAAATCTCTAACCTGTGGTTGCCATGCTATAGGTCATAATCTAGCTGCCTGTTTTTGTAAATAAAGTTTCACTGGAAGTCTCACCCATGGGTATTATCCATGGCTGCCTTCACTCTCTAAAAGCAGTTGCAATACAGACTGTAAAGGCCTGCAAAGCCTTGAGTATGTACTAATTGGCCTTTAAGAAAGAAGTTTGAAACAAGATGGGACCAGGGAGGGAGACAAATCATAAGAGACTCTTTTGTTGTTGTTGTTGTTTTATTTTTATTTTAATAAACATATGTATTTTTATCCCCAGGGGTACAGGTCTGTGAATCGCCAGGTTTACACATTTCACAGCACTCATAGCACATACCCTCCCCAATGTCCATTTCCCCACGACCCTCTCCCGTCCCCCCTCCCCCCAGCAACCCTCAGTCTGTTTCTGGAGATTGAGTCTTTTATGGTTTGTCTCCCTCCCAATCCCATCTTTTCATTTTTTCTTTTCCTACCTCCCCCCCGCCCCCGCCTTGCATCTCCACTTCCTCATATCAAAGAGATCACCATAAGAGACTCTTAATCTCAGGAAATAGGGAATAGGGTGGTTGGGTTATGGACACCGGCAGGGGGCAGGGGACATATGTGCTATGGTAAGTGCTATGCATTGTGTAAGACTGATGATTCACAGACCTGTACCCCTGAAGCAAATAATACATTATATGTAAATAAATAGAAAAAGTTTGGGGATCATTGCTCTAGCCAAACATTAGGAAAAGAAATTATCAGCATCAGGAATGACTGGTGAAATCACTACAGATTTTACAAGTATTTTTAAAATAAGGTAGTATTATGAACACCTTTATGCCAATAAGTTATTAAAATGGACAAATTCTTTGAAAACCACCACCAAAGTTCACACAAGAAACTCAAGAAACCTGAGTAGCTCTGTTAAAACTGATAAAGGGTATCATACGTGGGGCACCTGGGTGGCTCAGTCAATTAAACATCTGCCTTCGGCTCATATCGTGATCCGAGGGTCCTGGGATCAAGCCCTGTGTCAGGCTCCCTGCTCAGTGACTCTGCTTATCCCTCTGTCCCTCTCTCCACTGCTCATGCTTGCTCTAATAAAATCTTTTTTTAAAAAAAGTGTGGGGCGTATCATACTTATTTATGGTTGAGTTTTGGTAGTTTGTTTAAGAAATTGGTCTATTTCTCCCAGTCCCTTTTAAGGGCTCCTCTGATTAGGTCAGGCCCATTCAAAATAATCTTACTAACTCACAGTCAACTGATTTGAGACTTTACACCCCCAAAATCTCTATGGTTTTGTCATAATACTTAAAAAAAAAAAACCATATTCATAGTCCTGCCCACACACGAAGGGAAGGAAATACATATACACCACATACATATATATTACATGTATGCCATATACACCACGAGTCAGGAATCTTCATGGCCAACTTAAAATTCTGCCGATCACAAATAAAGAAACATTATTCACTGAAGGGGCACCTGGATGGCTCAACCAGTTAAGCGTCCAACTCCTGGTTTCATTTGGCTCAGGTTATGATCTCAGGGTTGTGAGATCAAGCCCCACATCAGGATCCGCACTGGGTGTGCAGCCTGCTTAGGATTCTCACTCTCCTCTCTGTCCCTCCCCCAACTCTCCCTCTCCAAAAAAACTAAAAATATTTTATCCCCCGCAACATTATTTTTAATCATAATATATTGGAAACAACCTAAACATACACAGGAGAATGGGTGAATAAACCACAGTACATTCACACAATGAAGTGACTTTTTTTTTCAAGATTTTATTTATTTATTTGACACAAAAGTGAGCACAAGCAAGGGGAGTGGCAGGCAGAGAAAGAGGGAGAAGTGGGCCCCCAGCTGAGCAGGGAGCCCAACGTGCGGCTTGATCCCAGGACCCTGGGATCATGTCCCAAGCCAAAGGCAGACTTCACACTGAGCCACCCAGGCACCCCCGATGGAGTGATTTTTAAAATGAGGTATAACTGACATATACAATTAGAGTTACCTTGAGAATATGCTGTTAAGTGAAAAAAGCAAAGTTCAAGAGTATTTGTAATATGCTACCACTAGTGTAAGAGAAAAGAGGAAATAAAATACACATATTTGGTTCTTTTGACAAAAAAGTTTAGAGGGAGATAAAATAAAACAGAAACTAACAAGATTGGCTGCCCACAGACAGTAGGTGGAAACGGGAAAGGTTGGAGATGTTGAATGGGAGTAGAAGGTATAAAGGCTAGTAACAGTTCTGAGTAAACCTTTTATAGTTTAATGTTGGAACCATACTAATACTTTACATATTGTAAAATATAATAAATAAACCTGGGGGGAAAGGATCCCTAAGATAGAATATAAACAAAAACAAATCAAGACAAGTGTATTTCAAATGAATAGTGTAACACATCAAAGCATCAAAGAATGGGAGTGAAGAATCTAAAATTTTGAACACATTTTCACTATATGCTCTCATAATAAAGTCAAAAAGTGATAAAAATATTTAGCTTGTTAGTAGATTAAATTTTCTGTAGTGGTGAGATTCAGCAATACCGATAACTACTTTCTTGGTTTTTGAGGACTGAGCAGTAAGTAAATATATTGAGAGTAACAGGAGCCAGACTTCTCATTGCTGGAGAAGGCAAAGGACAGAATCAGCCCTGTGGTGATGGACTGAAACTGGACATACTGTTATGAACTCATAATACAGTTATAAAATCAAGTATATGCAGGTCTATAACACACATACATAATACATATATATATATATATATATATATATATATATATATATATAAATATACATACACCTATTTCGAAGCTGTCTGCCGAGAGGACACAGAAGCAATAACCCCCACCCCCACAGTAACATCTTGCACATGCCAAGCACCCAGATGATGGTTTCTAACTAGTGTTCTGCCCCAAAAGAATCCAGGGTTTCCGGGGGAAAAAAAAATTCTAGCCCTGAGGCAGGGAAAATACAAGAGGAACCTGGAATATCTTATGTCAGAAAGTAAGGATGTGTTCGAGAAATAGTTGGCCGTGCCAAAACAAAGACACATGAACCAGCTGGCCAAATCTGGCCATCAAAATAATTATATTTGATCATCAAAATAAATGATAAAGATGAATAATTAAAAATTGAATAAAATAGCCTATTTTTATATGTGAATCAATGGGGGAGAAAGAACAGTTCTTCCTTATAGAATACCAACTAAAATGTTGAAGGAATGATGGAGTTAGAAAATCATCATTAATAGTAATTTTTCAGGCAAAGAATCATCATGGATGCTAAAACTAATCAGTGGAGGTTTGATAAGGAACAGCAGTCTCAAAATACCTCCCTCAAAAATAGTGAGTAGAAAAGGAAAAACTAACTTTACAGTGGTGAAACCTCCCAGACAGTCTTCTTACCAAGTGATCAAAAATTACCACTAATGAGACAAATTGATAGCACATGGCCATGCATCTTAGGATGCATAGAGGAGACCATGTAATTTCTGGTATTCCCACAAAAACAGGATAAACTGAATTGTTAAACAAAAACAGGCAAACCCAAATATAAAGAGGTTCTACAAAACAACTGGCCTATAATCCTGAAAAATTTAACATCTTTGAGAACAATTTGAGGAATTATCCCAGATTAGAGGCTAAAAAACATGGTAAGTATATGCAACACGTGCTCTTGTTTTTTGTCACTATTGGGACAAATTTGGTCTTGGTAAAATAGAATAAGGTTTGTAAAGGAAAATAAATAGTATTGTATCAATGTTAACTTCCTGATTATTGCACTGCAATTAAGTTAAAAGAACATCCTCATTCTTAGGAAACACACACTTGAAGCAGTTGTGATTAAGGGGTGCCCTGTCTGCAACTCCCTCTCAAATAATCTAAGTTCAGGCAAAAAAAAAAAAAAAAAAAAAAAAAATTACAGATACAATGCTAAAGCAAATACAATTAATAGTTAATAAGAGCAATGCTGTCCAATGCCATGATTTGGAAATATGGCAGTGAACACCAGGAGAAATAGCTTTAAAAAAAAAAAAAAAAAGAGGCAATCAACTTTCAGGAGAGAATCTCAAAAGACGGAAAGAGGACAAGAAATTATTTCTTGAGTCTTTTAACTACA
This sequence comes from Martes martes, assembly GCF_963455335.1. Lineage (NCBI taxonomy): Eukaryota > Metazoa > Chordata > Mammalia > Carnivora > Mustelidae > Martes > Martes martes. The sequence goes on from NC_137901.1 coordinate 83,751,130, forward strand.
CTTATTCTAGGGGCATACAATACTTTTTTTTTTTTTAATTTGAGAGAGAGCACAAGTGGGGAGGAGGATCAGAGAAAGAGGGAGAAGCAGATTCTCTGCTGAGTAGAGAGCCCAATGTAGGGCTCAATTCCAGGATCCTGGGATCATGACCTGAGCCAAAGGCAGATACTTAACCGATTGAGCCACCCAGGCGAGTGGCATAAAATACTTTTAAAAATATTTCAGAGGCACCTAGATGGCTCAATCAGTTGAGCAACTGACTCTTGGTTTTGGGTCAAGATCTCAGGGTTATGAGACTGAGCCCCAAGTCAGGCTCCATGCTCAGCAGGGGTCTGCTTGAAGTTCTCCCTCCCTCTGCCCCTCCCCTAGTATGTGCATGAAATAAAATAAAGAAAATCTTCTATTTCAAAAAGTGTACCCATTATGAAACATTCAGGAACTATAGATTACTAAAGAAAGTAAAACAAACCAAAAAAATTACTATTTTACTGAACATCTAATCCAACCAAAGGGAAGGAAAACAAGTTTATCTCCAACCCCAAACACTAAAGTTATGGGTGACAAGCCCCAAAGCCCTCTCTGCCCCAGAGGATCCTTCCTCACACCTCTAAGTCCCAGGGGGATTTTCAATCATGCCAGGAGTGGCCCAAGTCTCTCAGTCTTTTGGGATTCTTTCACCAAAGACAAGAAGGTATTTCTGAGCTGACTGCTAATTTTTATTCAGGTAAAATTTTGACATAAAGCATACCAAAAAACGCTATACTTACATATTCTTTTCTCTGGTCTTACTTTTTTTTCTCATTATGGCCCAGACCTGGGTGGGAGTCCTGGCTCCGCCATGAATTACCTGCGTAGCCTTCTGCAAGTCACTCCTTTCCACTGATGAAATGAGGCAATTCTTCCCTCTTCCCACCGCCACAAAGGTTGTCAGGAGAAAAACAAATGAGCTCAAAATAACCTAAAGTCCTGTGCTAAGGGGTAATGAATAATTCTGCTAAGGCTCAACCACTCTCAGGACCAAGGCTTTTAAAATATCTGCCTTTCTCTGTTCAGTTGGAGGCAGTCCCACCTCCACCCCAAATCACCACCAGAGCTCCAACAACCATCAATTTCCTCAAAACCCAATAGAAAACTATATCTTCAATGTCTGGCACTAAAAAGCAGCTCATGCTGCAACTACCAGGGTTTCAGGGAGAATGGGGCAGGGGTGGGGGGAGCCTAGTCCTGCTCACCTTCCCCCATACTTCGGGGGACAATTCCAACTCCAGCCCACTCTGTCTTCTCTAAGGTCTCCAAAGAGTGCAAAGGAGAAGGAAACACAAGACTCAGCTGAACTCCAAGTACAAACTTTATTTCTATTACAAGTATGTTAATAGTAGTAGTAGTAGTAGTAGTAGTAGTAGTGAAATAAAAAGAGGGGATGGGGGCTCTGATACTTGGTTTTCAGAGCAAGCCATGAACTTAGGCCTCAGTCCTGATCCAAGCAGAGTCCAGCATGGCTCTGGTGGCAACAGGGAGCCCCCAGCCTTCTCCATCAGAAGACAGTAAAGACAAAGGAGTCAGGCTCCCCACCAGAAAGAGAAGGCAGTTACACCAAATGCCAAAGAAGCAGATTAAAACAAAGCCTCTAGTGCACCCTCCTCTAGCTCAAATCATCTCCAAAGCCTTGTTCCTAACATATATTGCAACTGGCCTGAACACTTTACCAAAGTGCCTCCATACACACCAGAGGCCCAAATTCTAGAGTGGGGAGGGACAGTACACAGGAGAGGATACCTAAAAGTTCCCAAATTGAGGCCCCAACAGAGAAGAGAATCACTTCACTGGTGAGTACCAGGTTTCCAGAACCCTCTCTCTCCTCTTCCCACCAGGACTACACAGCACCAAGAAGCAGTGGCAACAGTATGTCAAAAGATGGAGCCCTGGTGGGTTGAGAGGCTGTAACTTGTATTCCTGCACAGCCAAAAGGCAGTAGCTAGAGGTGAAACATTTCTCAACAGCCTCCCTGCTAACCCTCCCCCAAACCCTCAAACTCCCACAGCACAATCTCAAAAGACACAAAATGGCCATAACCTAGAAAAAGTTAAAATCTGTAAAATCTCCCCTGCCCACAGAGCCCAAGAGGTGGGGCCTGAACCGTGGCAAGTGCTGCTGTGCAGAGAAGATGGAACCACTGTGCAGGTTCTCTGAGACACCATTACTCTTCCTCCTCTTCCTCCTCTGCATCCCCAGCTCCCTGTTGCTTGGGGGATTTTGCCTGTTGAACAAGAGAACACAATCGAAGTAGAAAGGAGGAAGTGAAAAAGCAGTCGTCCTCCTTTAGAGCCCTAGGAATGTCAAACTTCTATGGAAACCTCATCCATTGCCCGATGCCCACCTCTTCTGACTCCAAGAACCATACCAGTCCCACCCATTTGTGAGTCCTCACTGAGCATCACTGACTGGATCCCCAATTACCTTTGCAGTTCTGTTTCGGTAGTTAGCAGCTGTGGAGGTGACCCGCGAGTTCCTGCCACCTTCACTCCTACCACTGAAAGAGAAGGATTGGAAACTAGTTTCTGAGATTATCGCTGAACGGAAGTCAGAAACTCCGAACAGAAACCACTGGAACCAGACAAAAGCAACTTTCCGTCAGCAGACAAAACAAACGAACAATGAAAAACCCACAGAAAACGAAAGAATGCTTTGGAATCAGGTCACAATACACACAAAGTCCATTTTCCCACTATGTTCTACTGAGCTACTCCCAAGCTCCACTCCTGGGCTACTGATTCTTACCTTACTCCGTATCTCCCTGAAGGCCCACGAGAGAAGGTGGGTACAAGGTTTTCTGGGTAGAGACTTCGCACTGGGTGAATCACTGGAACGTGTCCGCTGGCCATAGCCGCATTATGGCTGTTTCGATTGCGTGCCCGGCCATCCTGGCTCTCTAAGTTGTTGAGCTTCAGTATTCGAGGAGGGCTAGGCTGGCACCCAGGTCTGGGGCCTGATGTGGATGTTGACAATCGGTTACAAGTTGCTGTCATATTGTTAATGGGTCTATTGGGGGGAAGAGGGTAGGTGGGCCCTTTAGCTGTTTCCTGCTTGATATCATCCATGTAACCAGAAGACAAGTCTCCTGAGAAGAGAAAAAAGCACGAGCTTTAGAGAAAAATCTCCTCTTGCCATTAGTGCTGGATCTGGGGCAGGAATAATAGGAATCAGGGTAAAAGACTGCCTTAGTGTTGAGACCCACATCTCCAGGACAAGGCTGGGAACAAAACCTTGTCCAAACTTATTACCTGAGTCCTCAAATACAGTCTCCTAAGTATTGAACCACGATGTGCCAGCAAATCTCAAAAAATAATTTCTAATTGGCTTTGTAGTGGTTAGGTTTCAAATACAGCTTACCTGCCTATTCATGAGGCTTCTAAATAATATTACTAATAAATTTGAGTACCCAAAACATAGTTCAACTAGAAGCAGGGACCCAGGGCAGACATAGTAAGGTCTGAAAATTATCACCAAATTATGCACTGACTGCACAGACAAGAGACCTGCAGCTGAATAAGCACTGACAAGCATGCCTCATGGCTGTCCCCAAAGCCATTACCCTATAATACACTCCAGACAGCTTAGTCTAACATGGGACCACAAGTAGCCTCAAAGTGTCCCCAATGAGATCCTACTGTGCTTGGTAATTCAGAATTTAGGTAACCCCCAAATTAGAGTAGCAGATGAGAAGTGGTAAGCAGGCCTGAGCCAGCAGCAGACCTGTGGCCTTGGCTCAGCCCTGGCTAATACCCTGGTGTCTGACACGCCTCTTGGGCAGCTCTGGTGAGGTCTCTGGAGGCTGGAAATCCTGTCTAGGAATCCCCTCTGTCACATGGTTGTTTGCTGTGGCTGGGCGTTGGTCACACTGGTCCTAACAAGAAAAACGAGAATTAGTTCCTTAGGATTGAGTTATTCCTATGAATAACTATGAAAGGGAGCAGCTGGAGGAAAGGAAGGAACAGCAGGCTGGGTAAACAGACCTTGTGGGGAAAGGGAGGAGACAGACATGACTTTGACAACCACTGTCAGGAAGGGCCTGGGACTAAGAGGAAACACATATGGAATGGCACAGTCATTCCCGTTAGTGCCCAAGCCACCGAAAGCAGCACTCTGACTGTGCCAGGAAGAAGGAAGGGCTGGTCTTAAGAACCCAGAAAGCATGTCAATACTTTAATAACAGCATTTGCATGGTTGCTAATTTCAGAGTCTCCCCTCAGAGGTAACAAGCAGTACTTGTCTACTGCTTGATCCAAAAGCAGAATTCCTACAGAAATGTGTGATGTTCTAGCAAGAGGTATATGGGATCAACTACAGAAAAGACCCTGAACATACCCTCAGTATTAGCTCCTCATAACAAACAAGCCTAGGCAGAAAATTTATTTATTTTTTTTTACCAACAGGTTGGAATTCTAGACTGCAAAGCTAAAAAAGAGCTTCAGACTGTCTAATCTAACTCCTTCATTTACAGATATCCCCAGTGAGGGGACAGGACCTATCTGTAAAGATAAAGCCAGAACCAGACCTCTAGGTATCCGGGAATGCAGGACTCAAATGCCACCAGAACAGGAAGAACGTGCCTGGTCAAAAATAACATGTTTGGGGGCGCCTGGGTGGCTCAGTGGGTTAACGCCTCTGCCTTCGGCTCAGGTCGTGAACCCAGGGTCCTGGGATCGAGCCCCACATTAGGCTCTCTGCTCAGCAGAGCCTGCTTCCCTTCTGCCTGCTTCTCTGCCTACCTGTGATCTTTGTCTGTCAAACAAATAAATAAAATCTTTAAAAATAAATAAATAAAATAAAATAAAATGCTTGTCAGTGACCTCAGGGAAACTCTCATCAAAATCCTTTCGGCATGGGGTGTCTGGGTGGCTCAGTCAGTTAAGAGTCTAAATTTTGGGGACGCCTGGGTGGCTCAGTTGGTTGAGCGGCTGCCTTCAGCTCAGGTCATGATCCCAGCGTCCTCTGATCGAGTCCCACATAGGGCTCCTTGCTCAGCAGGGAGCCTGCTTCTCCCTCTGCCTCTGCCTGCCACTCTGTCTGCCTGTGCTCACTCTCTCTGATAAATAAATAAAGAGTCTAACTTTTGGTTTTGGCTCAGGTCATGATCTCAGGGTTGTGAGACTGAGCCCTAATTCAGGCTCCACGCTGAGAGTGGAGCCTGCTTAAGATTCTCTTTCTGCTCCTCCTCCCCTCCCCTCCCACACATGCTCTCCCACCCTCTAAAATGATAAAAATAAAAATAAAAACAAGTCCTTTTGCCAGGTCCTGGATGCCTGCTTAAATGGAGTCCTGGCTGCTTGGTCCTCAGCTAATGACATTATGGTTGACAGAGGTAGAGAAAGCCTAAAAGCGTGAAGCAGTATACACCTCAGTCCACAAAACAGGGCATGGCTAGTAGCCAGGTCAGGTATGCATGAAACTTAAAAGCTAAAGAAGCATTCTCAGTTCTGAAAGCCTTAGGTTCATTCAGAGGATCTGCATGGAATGAAGCCGACTGGTCCTCTGCGGACTCTTACCTGGTGATGGAAAAGCACCTCCTCCTCCAGCTGTACCCCACAGAATTCACATGGGATGATGATGCTATCCTCCACAGGGGGTGAATTGCTCAGACCCATCAAAGAGTCTAACTGGTTACTCGCAGCCTGCTGCAAAAACTTTTGGAAGATGACATCAGGGTCTTCCACCCCTTTGGGGGAAGTGCTGCCCACACTAAGTGCAGGTAAGGCACAGGAAGGATTACAGCTTGTCTGTCTCAAAAAAAAAAAAAAAAAAAGTTAAAAAAAAAAAAGAGGCAGGCGTTAAGGAAAACACTACATTCCTAAACATTGTCTAAAAGTCACAAATGTTAATAATCCTTAATAGGGAGAGAGACTAAAAAGGGTTAGGGCAAATAGAACACTCTACTTTTATTTTAAACACTGTTTTAAATTTTTTTACTGTATTCATGTGATTATGATTTCTTTTTTTAAGGATTTTATTTTTAAGTAATCTCACCCAACATGGGGATGGAACTTAGAACCCTGAGATTAAGAGTCACATGCTCCACCAACTAAGCCAGACAGGAGCCCTTGTGTTTATTCTTCTTAAATTGAGAAGATTCAAATTCTTCCATAGCCATTAAGTAAAAGGAGGCTGTTATCCCTATTAATAGGTTTTCTTATGCTGTTCCAAAACCAAAAAAGTAGATATATTCAAATACTGTATTATTCCACTTAGGGGGGAATGTATGTTCCACCCAGAGCACAGGGATTATTTAATAGTTATGGAAACGCCACACGAGGCCAAACCAAACCAGAGAGCAACAGTGTTGAGGGGGAAGAGTGGTTCCCTCCACCAGGTAATCCTCAAACACAAAGGCTATTCTCTTATCATTCCTAAATGCCTCGAGCACTTTCAATCATTCAAAAAGCATAAGACACCTTTCATATACCATGTACTTAAAGATTCATTAGCTAGGAAAACAGAACCTTCTCAAGGAACTCAGCCTGGTGGTGCAGACCAACAGGGGATCAGGAGACCACACCATGGAGTGATAGGCTAAAAGAGAAGTGGGCAAAGGACTTTTGAGAAGGACACAAGTGGGACCTCTGACCTTGTCTTCAGAAGATCCCTTAGGATGATTTCCTGAAAGTCATGTCAGAACCAAGTCTACAAGTAAGGGTCTGTGTTATAGGGTGTTAAGGAAGCAGGGGTGAATGGCCACACATCTTGTAGGCAGAAAAAGTAAAGTGCAAAAAAGATCCTTAACCCCTCCAGGGAACTGCAAGGACTTCAGTACATCTCCGATAAATCAAAATGGGGCATGAGATGACACCAGAATAAGCTGGTCGGTGGAGATGTACACTTGTCACCATAGTATGGGGAGAGAAAGGGGGTCTGCTGGAATGAACATTACTTTTTTACAAGATGGAACAAGGCTGAGTTCTCATACCCTTAGGTCACACCATGGTAAGAAACACAGTTGCTACCTCCTGCCACAGGTGTATTAAAATAGTGGCTCAAACTCATGGGGCCTATAGCACCAACTATTGCCTGCACACATTCCTCACATAATTAAACACACCTGATGGTCAATCAGCAGTTCCTCTGGGTAGAGCTCCTCACAAAATTCACAAGGCAACATGGTCTGGTCAGCTGCACCTAGGTATCAGGCCATACAGTCAGACTCAATGAACAAAAACAAACTTGATTTAACCTTTTATCCCACTTGTAAGGTTTTATATAAAAGTCAGACTTCCTTTGACTTTTCTTAGATGTAGCAATTTGTGGGGCTGTAACTCCTCCAAAAGGAGACTTCTAAGAGACAAACTCTAAGGAAAACTTCCAGTATGAAAAAAGAGATTTACATGTCACCATTTCCTGAGCAAAGTAAAGTAGTAGCTTAACCACTACCTTAATTAAGGAAGAATGTAAATGTGTACTAACCCCAGGCACTAATCTAAAAACTTCTGTACATTATTTCCATCCTCAGAAAACTTATTAAAAGAGAACCTCCATTACCCTCATTTTACAGATCAAGAAGTTGAGGCTCACTTACGACTGGTAGACAGATATCCTTAAAAACTCTCCCAGTACAAAATACCAAGAAAGACGCAAAACAAAAGTAACATATGAGAGCAAATAAGTAAGAGTAATTTTAAATCCAGGATTCCCCAAAGAGCCATCTCAGTAAGACTGCTAAACAACTAGAGGGTAAACAATGAGAAGAGTTAAGAAAACTCACCTACCTAGGTCTTCACTCTGGGTAGGAGGAAAAAGTCGTTACCGTGGAAGAGTAGCTAGAGTTTGGCCTTTACACGGGTTTGAGTCTAGAATTTACATTTTTTACATAAATTCTAATATTTTTACATAAATTCATGTTTATAATTTTTAGAAGTCCAAGCATACCAAAAATTCAATTTAAAATTGTCCCAGGGGCACCTGGGTGGTGCAGTGAAGTCTGTTGGGTGTCCGACCCTTGGTGTCCGCTCAGGTCGTACATGATCTGAGGGTTGCGAATGATCTCAGGGTCACGAAATGGAGCCCATATCAGGCTCAGCACTCAGCACAGTGTCAGCACAGTGTCTGTTTAAGATTCTTCTCTCTCTGCCCCCCTCTGCCATATCCCCACCTGCTCCCACCAACCGGCTCACTTAAATAAATCTTTTAAAAACTAAAAAGATAAAATTATCCCAGTCAGGAGTATCCCTACATACCTACCAGAAGCATATATAAATACTCTAAGGAACACATCAGAAGTTTAATGTTAAAACACACACGGAGTGGGCACGTGGGTGGCTCAGTAGGTTGGGTGTCCAACTCTTGGTTTTGGCTCAGGTCATGATCTCTTAGGTCATGAGATCAAGCCCTGCATTAGGCTCTCAGCTCAGCAAAGAGTCAGCTTGGGAGTCAGTCTCTCTCTCCCACCCCTTTCAGCCCCTCCCCGCCACTTACATGCTCTCTAAAATAAATGTTAAAAAAATATTAAAAACAGGGGCACCTGAGTGGTTTAGTTGGATAAGCATCTGACTTTAGCTCAGGTCATGATCTCAGGGTCGTAGAACCGAGCCCTACATCAGGCTCCTTGCTCAGCAGGGAGTCTGCTTCTCCCTCTGTCTCTCTCCCTCTTCCCTCCTTGTGCTCACAGGTACCCTCTCTCTCAAATAATAAAATCTTTAGGAAAAAAGTTGAAAACAAAATAAAACAACAAAAACCCACATATAAAGGAAGCAGCAAGCCACCATAACAGTCAGCAGAAAGAAACAGCAAAAAAGATTTTAGATATACTTATTTTTCTGTAGTATATGGAAATATATCTAAAATCTTTAAAGACATGTTTAAAAAGGAATTAGATTAGGACTACCCCAGATTTAAAAAAAAAAAAAAAAAAAAAAAAAAAAGCCTTTTGTAAGATCAGGTCATGATCCCAGAGTCCTGGGATCGAGTCCCACATTGGGCTCCTTACTCAGCAGGGAGCCTGCTTCTCCCTCTGCCTGCTGCTCCCCCTGCTTGTGCATGCTCTCTGACAAATAAAACCTTAAAAAAAAAAAAAAAAAAAAAAACGATTTGAGAGAAGAGAATGCCCGTAAGCACATGAGCAGGGGCAGAGCGAGAGAATCCTCAAGCAGACTTCCTCCTGAGCATGGAGCCCACACAGGGCTCAATTTCATGACCCATGAGATCGTGACCTGAGCCAAAACAGTCGGACGCTCAACCATCTCAGCTACCCAGGTGCTCCTATAAGGGATTATTTAAGGGGTGCCTGGGTAGCTCAGCTGGTTAAAGCATCTGCCTTCAGCTCAGGTCATGATCTCAGGGTCTTGGGATCAAGCCCCAAATCGGGCTCCCTGCTCAGCAAGGAGTCCACTTCTCCCTCTCCCTCTGCCCTCCCTCTATTCATGTTCTCTCACTTTCAAATAAATAAATAAAATCTTGGAAAAAAAAAAAGATTTAAAACATGATGAGGCACACTGAAGAAAAAAAACAATCAAATAGAACTACAATAAATGAAAACTTATTAATCACTGAAGTGAAAACCTCAATGGATATATTGAACAATAGATTAGAAAATGACACTTAATTACCCAGAATTCACCCCAGAGGAAAAAGCAATGGAAAATATAAGAAACAGAGGATAGAGCAAAATCTAACACATATAGGAGAAGCCTGGGTGGCTTCAGTTGTTAAGTGTTAGACTCTTGATTTTGGCTCAGGTCCTAATCTCAAGGTTGTGAGATCAAGTCCTGCATCAGGCTTGGTGCTCACTGGGGAGTTTGAGATTCTCTCTCTCCCTCTACCCCTCCAGTCGCCTCCTGCCCCCATGCCACCAGTTGCACTCACACCCGCTCACACTCTCTCAAATAAAAAAACAAAATCTTTAAAAACAAAAAAACTACAAAGGATGCAAGACAGGGGCACCTGGGTGGGTCAGTTGGTTAGGCATCTGCCTTCAGCTCAGGTCATGATCTCGGGGTCCTGGGATTGAGCCCTGTTCTGGGATCCCTACTCAGCGGGGAGTCAGCTGCTCTCTCCCTCTGCCCCTCCCTCCATGACCCCCCAACCAGCTCATTCTCTCTCAAACAAATAAAAAAAAATTTTTTTTTTTAAGATTTTATTTGACAGATCACAAGTAAGCAGAGAGGCAGGCAGAAGAGAGATGGGGAAGCAGGCTCCCTACCAAGCAGAGAGCCTGATGCGGGGCTCGATCCCAGGACCCTGGGACCATGACCCGAGCCAAAGGCAGAGGCTTTAACCCACTGAGCCACCCAGGCACCCCGCAAATAAATAAAATCTTAAAGGAAAAATTTAAAAAGGAAAACAAGCAATAATCAAAGAAATAACGATGACACTTTTCCACATAGATGAAAAATACTAAATTTACAAATCAGGAAAGTCAGCAAATCCCAAGAAATTTAAAGCCAGAGAAATCACAGGGAAACTGCAGACCCTCAAAGACAAAAAGATCTTAAAATCAGCCAAAGGGAAAAGACAAAGTACCTATAGAGAAATAATAACACTAACGGATGACCTCTCTATAGCCAAAAATTAGAGTATCTTCAAAGAATTAAGACAAAATAATTGCCAATCTTGACCTGTGTGATAGAGAAACTACCACATAAGAAAAAGTAAGATTTTCAGACTAAAATAGAGAATTTACAATCAACAGATACTTTCAACAGAACTTCCAAAGAATATGCCTTAGGAAGAACTTTATCCTAGAAAGAAGTTCTGGGAAACAAGGAAGAATGGGTGAGCAAAGAAAACTGTAAACACGTAATAAATACGATGAGTATATAAAACAAGAAATACCTCTATCATGGTGCTAAAAAGAAAACAAGTGAGAACACTAACTTACCACATTAGTAGTTTAAGTCATAAAGGAAAGATGCTAATTCTAAAGTTCCTGTACTGATTGGGGTAAGTATGATAAGGTTGATTAATTTTAATCTTTGTTAAATTATACAAAGATGTTGAAATTTCCAAGGCAACCATCACAAGAATAGGGACAGAGAATATAAATTCCAAACCAGTAGAGAGGAAAAATGGAATCAAACAAGCAAACAAAAGTTAATAAAACAATCCAAGGTATGATCAAGAAAGGAAAAAATAGGGACGCCTGGGTGGCTCAGTTGGTTGGGCAGCTGCCTTCGGCTCAGGTCATGATCCCAGCGTCCTGGGATCGAGTCCCGCATCGGGCTCCTTGCTCGGCGGGGAGCCTGCTTCTCCCTCTGCCTCTGCCTGCCCCTCTGCCTGCCTGTGCTCGTTCGCTCTCTCTCCCTCTCTCTCTCTGACAAATAAATAAATAAAATCTTTATAAAAAAAAAAAAAAAAAAAGAAAGAAAGGAAAAAATAAAGGAAAATACACTGAACCCAGTCTTCACCTGTCACTACAATGCTACTGCATTTTACTTTCTTTAGCACCATGAAAGAAAAGTCTGAAAGGGTGATAAGGAGACTGACTCACATTAAAAGACTTTGGAAATGCTTTCTTCGGGGCTAGTGCATTTTCCAAAGGGAAAGAAGCAGGAACTATTATGTAAAAAACAGATTCAAGGTAATAAAGGGGAGAATCCATCTACCAACATTCCATAAAGGGTTACCAACCTAGACATAAGAATTCAAAGCCAAACAATACATTGACAAGCCTTGCTCTGCTCTCCAAAATGCAGGAAGTCTAATAAACCAGCTTTTAAACAATTTCATCATATTACATAGTCACATCCTTTTCTGTCCAAAAAAATATAAGGCTACCTAATTACCTGCTGAAAGTGGTAACCTCTGGGGAGAACCTCAACCACTGATAAGTCTCCTGTTAGAGACTTACGCTTTCTTTTACAATCTTAGTTTTTATGATTTTTACCTCTTTAACAAATTTATTTGGATATAACTTATATACCATATAATTCACCTATTTAATTTGTACACAATCATTTTTATTACAGATGCAAAAATTTTTTTTGAAGATTTATTTGAGAGTGAGCAAGAGAACATAAGCATGGGGGCACCTGGGTGGCTCAGTGGGTTAAAGCCTCTGCCTTCAGCTCGGGTCATGATCCCAGGGTCCTGGGATCGAGCCCCGAATCGGGCTCTCTGCTCCGTGGAGAGCCTGCTTTCTCCTCTCTCTCTGCCTGCCTCTCTGCCTACTTGTGATCTCTGTCAAATAAATAAAATCTTTAAAAAAAAAAAAAAACATAAGCATGGGGAGTAGCAGAGGAAAGGGAGAAGCTGAGCAGGGAGCCTGGCACGGTGCTCAATCCCAGGACCCCGGGACCATGACCCAAGCCAAAGGCAGACACTTAACCAACTGAGCCACCCAGGGGCCCCGCAAATTGTTTTTAAATATTCCCTACTCAGGGTGCCTGGGTGGCTCAGTGGGTTAAGCCTCTGCCTTGGGCTCAGGTCATGATCTCAGGGTCCTGGGATCGAGCCCCGCATACGGCTCTCTGCTCAGCAGGGGGCCTGTTTCCTCCCTCCCGTTCTGTCTGCCTCTCTGTCTACTTGTGATCTTTCTGTCAAATAGATAAATAAAATCCTAAAAAAAAATAAAATAAAATAAATATCCTCTACTCAAGGGTATAGAAAGTACAGCTCAGGAAATATACTTAATAACACTGCAATACACTTATTGTGGTAAGCATTTCATAATGTATATAATTGTTGCATCACTATGCTGTACACCTGAAACAAATTTAATATGTTAACTATACTTCAACTAAAAACAAAACAAAAACAAAACAAGGTGCCTGGGTAGATCAGTGGGTTAAGGCCTCTGCCTTCGGCTTGGGTTGTGGTCCCGGGGTCCTGGGATCAAGCCCCGCATTGGGCTCTCTGCTGAGCGGAGAGTCTGCTTCTCTCTCTCTCTCTGCCTACCTGTGATCTGTCTGTCAAATAAATAAATAAAAATTTAAAAATAAAGTTAATTAATTTTTAAAAATCCTCTACACTACAAAAAGCATTTTCTTAAGAAAATATAGCCTAAAATAGTGTTTTGTGAACCAATAGGGACATAATCCTCTCAGGAGCCACAGACTTACCCTTTATTCAGTCTTTGAATTAACATGTTAACCAGCTACAGTCTAGAGTAGGTTATAGAAACAAAACATTTGGAGCACCTGACTAGCTCAGCTGGTTAAGCAAACTGACTCTTGGTTTCGGCTCAGGTCATGATCTCAAGGTTATGAGATCGAGTCCCTGATCGGGCTCTGTGCTAGGTGGGATCTGCTTAAGATTCTCTCCCTCTTCATCTACCCCTCCCACACCACTCTCAAAAACAAAAACATTTTACATGTATACTTACTATTTTTCACATTAATATAACTTATAATTAAGACAATACTTTTTAAAGATTTCATTTGACGGAGAGAGCTCAAAAGAAGGCAGAGAGGGAGGCAGAGAGAAAGGGGGAAGCGGGCTCCCTGCTGAGCAGAGAGTCCGAAGCTGGGCTCAATCCCAGGACCCTGAGATCATGACCTGAGCCAAAGGCAGAGGCTTAACCCACTGAGCCACAGAGGTGCCCCAGAAAATACATTTTTAAAAAGGCAAAATGTCATTAACTATCCAAGTTAATATTAACCCTACCATTTACCTCTTTTAAGCAAGCTGTGTAACACTCTTACCATTTACCTCTTTTAACTAGGACCAATTCTATTTTATCTAAATCAATAAAACGTTAAGAATTATCCTACTGTTTTTGCAGTCATTTTTTTCACTTAACGACATAAAACTCATAGCTGGGAGCCTGGGTGGCTCAGTCAGTGACACATCTATGTTTGGCTTGGGTCATGATCCCAGGGTCCTGGTATCAAGGCTCCCATCAGGCTCCCTGCTCATCGGAGTCTGCCTCTCCCTCTTTCTGCCCCTCCCCACTGCACGTGCTTGCTCTCTCAAATAAACAAAATCCAAAGAAAGAAAGAAAGACTGACTCATAGCTGACAGCTGCTTAAGTTTAGGTCCCAAAAACCTCTTACAACTATAGTATTTTATTTAAAAAAAAAAAAAAAAAAAAAAGTGGCTCAGCGGGTTAAGTCTCTGCCTTTGGCTCAGGTCATGTTCCCGGGGTCCTGGGATAGAGCCCCAAACCGGGCTCTCTGCTCAGCAGGGAGCCTGCTTCCCCTCTGTCTCTGCCTGCCTCTCTGCCTACTTGTGATCTCTGTCTGTCAAATAAATAAATAAAATCTTTTAAAAAAATAAAATAAAATGAAATAAAATTAATTTATTAGAGAGGGAGAGAGAGAAAGGGAGCATGAGCTGGGGTGGGAGAGAGGCAGAGGGAGAAAGAAGCTGGCTCCCCACTGAGCAGGAGTGGGGCCTAATCCCAGGACCCTGAGATTATGACCTGAGCTGAAGGCAGACACTTAACCAACTAAGCCACCCAGGTTCCCTTCCAGCATTTTAAATATGCAGGACACGCATCCCTCAAATATACTGTTCTCCAAACAAGAGACTCAAAGGGGTGGTTCACCAAACACAATCCAACTTCTATTTTTAAAAACCTAGTTTTAATCTAGGAGTCTGATAATACCAAAAAGATTTAATGTTTTTTGTTGTTGTTGTTGTTTTAAGATTTGACAGAGAAAGACAGCAAAAGAGGGAACACAAGCAGGGGGAGTGGGAGAGGGAGAGGGATAACCAGGCTTCCTGCCGAGCAGAGAGCCCGATGCAGGGTTCGATCCACATGACCTGAGCCGAAGGCAGATGCTTAACAACTGGACCACCCTGGCGCCCCCCCTTTTTTTTTAAATTTGGTTTTTAGTAATTCCTACACCCAACATGGGGCTCAAACTCGTGACCCTGAGGTGAAAGGTCACAGAGACAGGCAGCCAGCTAGGCTCCACAGAATAGTTTTTAAATGAGACAGGGAGGGGAGCAAAGCTCTTTATAGAATAAATAATTCAGAACAAAGGATAAAAACAGAAAAATTACCAATGTACAATCACGAGTTATATCTGATTCAAGCAAGAAACATTAGTGAATACAAAAAACTGCTAAATAAAAGACTGTAAATATCTCATTCCTCCACAATCTCAAAATAACAACCTGAATCTAGGTATTATAAAGGGAAAAGCCACCCATATAAGGGAGGTATCTGATAGATCTCATTTTAATGAATAGGATAAATTGACTTCTTGAGACACATTACCAATGTAGGAATTCTGCCACAGCTGTGTTACTTGAATCTAAACGTGAGAAAACAGACAAATCTAAATCGAGAAAGAAATATTCTGCAAAACAACTATTCTGGACTCTTCAAAGTACCAATGTACTAAAAGGAAAAGAAAAGGGGATTGGGGGTAAGGGCCTAAACGAAATTAACCTAAAAAGAACATAATGTGTAATCCCAGATTTTGAAAACAAATAAGCTCCAAAGGATATTGTGTATAAGTAGGGAACTTGTTACGTTTTCTGAGTAATATGTGTATTTTATTTATATATAATACCTTGTTCTTAAGATACATGCTAAAGTACTCAGGGATAAAATGTAATGTCTGCAACTTATTCTCAAATAGTTCAGGGGTAGAAATAAAAATATATAAAATAAATGGAAAATACTAAAATTTGCAAATATAAACAAGGGGTATACAGACATTCACTGTACTATTCTGACATTTTTTAAGAGTAAAAAGTTGGGAAAAGCAAAACAAAAAAGGCAAATCTAATCTCATGAACAACTCTCGATTTTATATAAATTACGTAGTATAACAGTTAAAAAACCTGTAGAGACAGAGGCTAGTACAGAATAAACAAACCTACCCTTCATGTCATTGAGAGCATTGGAACCTTCAAGGGACTGGTCTGTACCACATACAGCCCTCCAGAAGTCTTGCTCTGCCACACTTCGGGCCTGCCCTTCATTTTGCAGACTTAGGGCCAACATGAAGTCCAAGTTTGCACTATCTTCACCACCCTCTTTTGGGGGCTGTCGGGTTCTATTCCTTTCCTGCCTTTCTTGCTCTTCCACTGGAAGAAAAAATAAATAAATAACCAGTACTCAAGATACATTAGAGGGGTGCCTGGGTGGCTCAGTCAGTTAAGCATCTGACTCTTGACTTCTGCTCAGATTCCAAACTCAGGGTCATGAGATCGAGCCCTGTGTCAAGCTCCATGCTCAACGTGGAATCTGCTTGAAATTCTCTCACTCTCCCTCTGCCCGTCCCACTCATGTGCACCCACACTTTAAAATAAATCTTAAAAAAAAAAAAAAAATTGGAGATGCTGCTACCTCATGTCCATGCTTAGCAAATATTCAAGGTTTACAGGCATTGTGCAGGAACAAAAGAGGCTTGGTCCTCCTGTCTTCCTAGAACTCCAAACATTAAGTCTGCTGTGATAAAGCCTCCATTATTATTCTAATTATCTTATTAATACCCCAAATTACTGAGCTGTAACTATGAGACAAGTACTGTGCTAAACATTTTTCATGTATTTCTGCACTATAGCAAAATAGTTTGAAGCATGAAGCCAGATTGCCTGAATTCAAGTCCCAGCTCTACCCCTTACCTAAGAATGCCTGTGAGAACTAAATCATTTAATACATATTAAGCACTTTACGAATGCCTGAAGCACATACTGTATACTCAGTAAATACTAGCGATTAACAGGATGTCACTGTCATCATCAACACTAGCTATAATCTAGTGGTAATTCAATAGCAAAGAGGTTATTTCCAATCTATAGTTAGGTAGTATTAGAAAGACTACCTAACTATAATTAGGTTTTATTATTAAGATCTATTTGCCCTCAAAGCCCTGTTCCCATTTGTCCTGAGATTTTGATACCATTCCAGTTTTCTAATCCAAACACAACTTACACAGATTATTCTGAATTGGAAACTGGGCTGTCATGTTCCTTTGGTTGGAAGTTCTACTATGGAAAACGTCTGATTCATAGGCTCTCAGGGGTCTTCGGGGTATCCTCATAGGGGGGTCCAGAGCCTCAATTTGCCTGAGGAGCTGGGATGCAATCCAGATGCCATCTTGACCCCAGGACTCATCATATGCATTAGGAGGCATGGCAACCTCATCTCTCTTTTCCTCCCCATCTCTTCCACAAACATCAGGATGAGTCTTCAGATCTTTCACCAGGACATTGCGCCCACAACTGCCACATAACTCCGTCCGGGCACCACAGTAATCTTCATGGTCCTTCAGTTTGAGAACAGAAAGTTCCAAATCACAATGCTGGCAAAGGGCAAGCCGCAGAGGACACTCAGTCTCCTGTAACACAGAGTAATAAGGCAGTTAATATGCTGATCTAAAAGAGGCTATGTTTTAATACAGGGAAAGGAAAGGCAAAAATATTTATTACTTCAGTATTCTCTTCCAAACCTAGCTTTGCCTGCCATGGTTTTCTATGCATTTAAGAGTCACGGCTTCGGGGTGCCTGGCTAGCTCAGTGGGTTAAAGCCTATGCCTTCGGCTCAGGTCATGATCTCAGGATCCTAAGATTGAGCCCCAAATCAGGCTCTCTGCTCACCGGGGAGCCTGCTCCCCCCACCCTCTCTCTGCCTGCCTTTCTGCCTACTTGTAATCTCTGTCAAATAAATAAATAATCTTAAAAAAAAGTCATTGCTTCCCTCTGTCCCTGTCACCTGGTTCTACAAGACGAAAGAAACTCTGAGAAGGAATCTACTCACTCAGCCACCCTATCATCATTTTGTGCACACATTACAAAGTAACCCAAGTAACCCAAAGTCAGCCAGCTCTTGGGCAAGAGCAAACAGCAAAAGCACAGCAATTCAAGTACATTTGTCAAAACTCCAGCCCAATTTCCCCTTATTACTCCAACCTGTCTTAAGTACCTGGTAATGAGGAATAGAGGCTGTCCTTTAGAAAAACACTGATATTTCTAACCTGCATATTTATACACAGCACTGGCTTTAAATTGACCAAATAAACCAGGAATTACCAACAAAGATGATCCCAAGAGTATAAGTACTCAGCAGATGAAGGATAAAACTTTTATAAAACTGGGACACCTGGGTGGCTCAGTTGGTTAAGCATCTGCCTTTGGCTCAGGTCATGATCCCAGGGTCCTAGAATCGAGTCCTGCATGGGGCTCCTTACTCAACAGAGTCTGCTTCTCCCTCTGCCTGCCCCTCTCTGAGAAATAAACAAAATCTTTAAAAAAAGAAAAAAAAGAAAAAAAAAAAGAAAGAAAAAAAATTTATGAAACTTAATTTGAAATTGTAACTAAAACACCAGAAAATTAAAAAGATAAAATCATGTTACTCTGATATACACATTCCAAACCTGGGAACTTTAACTCAGAACTTCAAAATAACATCACTTCAAAAGTTTACATACTTTACAACCACTGTGCCAAAGAACAAAAATTTCTTTTCATACAAATTAAACCCAAGTTCTATCCTAAATGCTACTTTATATTTTTTTATTTTTTTTTAAAAGATTTTATTTATTTATTTGACAGAAATATCACAAGTAGGCAGAGAGGCAGGCAGAGAGAGGAAGGGAAGCAGGCTCCCTGCTGAGCGGAGAGCCCGATGCGGGACTAGATCCCAGGACCCTGAGAACATGACCCGAGCCGAAGGCAGTGGCTTAACCCACTGAGCCACCCAGGCGCCCCCTAAATGCTACTTTAAACACTTTTAGCGTAACTTGTGTATGCATGAACTATCTCTTATAGAAAGCACAAGAAAATGATTAAAGAGGGCCTAGGTAAGAGGAATGGAAGAGACAATTTTTACATACCTGCTTTTGTGACTTTAAAATTATATACCATGTGGCTATAATACTGATGCAGAAAGATTAGAAAAATGTCACTGATTTAAAGTTACTCAACAGCTAAAAAAAAAAAGTACTCAGCCAAGAGTAAAATATTGCTGGCACATACCAGATAATGTAGTAAGTACTTTAACAACCCTAAAATGTGTTAATAACTCACCAAAGCACCAAATAAAGTATAAACTATTTTTTTAAAGAGAATTTAAAAAAATTGTTTAGTTAATCTCTGGTCTACACCTATCTTGGTCTAACTTGCAGGAACGTTAGGAAATACTTTGTACTTGTACCTTTATAATGACTGATATATTACCATGTTACCCCCAGAAATAGCCAGAGTGAAGAGGATAGAAGACAGGAGAGCTAACTGGAGGTTGTTTTATAAAGCAGGTAAATATTAGAACCAGAGAAATACTCATTATTGTTAATGTGACCTCAATCATAACTCCCCCCACCCACCGCTGGTGAGCCCTAGTACAACATAGGTCAGATGCTTAGAAAAACTAGTAAGAGTGCCAAAGTACTTATAAGATGTTTAATTCTGTGCTGTGGAATTATGAATAGTTATTGTTTTCTTCTTACATTTTCCAATTTTTCTACAATCATTATGAATTACCTTTTTAAGTTATAAATTGTCATTTTAGGCACACAGAATGAAATGTACTAATAAGTGCATACCTTGGTAAATTTTTACTTATGTATACCCACTATGTGACCAACTAAATAGGGGATCTTTTTAACTGGTGAATTCATATGCTCATTCACAAAAACAACGTTCATTCACTATGGCAAACAGTTTTATTTCAACTAGGGACCAATTGATACTATGTTCTATCTCATGAAATGCACTCTGAGGAATTTCTTTGGGTATAAACAGCATGTTACCCAAGTTATCAAGAAGTCAAAAGGAAATTACAAGATGTTAGGCAGGCCCGTACTAAGGTGGTTATACCACACTGGCAAGCCCAGGCTTGGTTTGGCGCTGACTGAGGGTGTCAGCTAAACCCCAGCAGAAATGACAGACTCAGTTCCAAAGAGTAACGCTCTGAGACCTGAGCAAGGGCTTTAATAGTCACACAGCTGAATCTGGCAGCAAAAAGTCAAAGCCTCAAATACACTTTAAGCAACAGTGTTTGTGGAGCTGGTAGAGAACCAAGACTCAGACTGGTTTTCTGCTCTGCATGTAGCTCAGTAATCTCAGTAATATTGGCCCCAAGGTAACTCACGCTCTTCATGGTGCAGGGAAACTAACCTCATGCTTCTTTAACTGCCTCTTCTCCAACTTCTTATTACATTTGCAGGTCACCTATGATAAGAAGTGACAAACAGTAAATTGGCTTTGTGACAACATGATCACTTGCTATTGCAAAATAGCAAGTATTTATAAACATTTGAGTACTTCGTGGTTTACCTGACAATGTTCTGTCGCCATGTGACTCTCCATGTCAGATTTGGGAAATGGTTCCTTGCAGATAGGACACATACCAATGTTCCTTTGACAGTGGATCTCATGGATGGTAAAATTAAACACAGGAATTTCTTTTTTGCTATGGAAACAGATCAAAGGAAAAGGCAAGCATTACTGGCTAATCTATGCACAGTGATATCACATGAAAATCTGCTTTTCAGATCTTCAGTCTTTGTTACTTCTCTTTAGTAAATCTAGTCTGTAAACTCTTATGATTATTACACCCCAGCTTTTCAAGGATTAACTTCCAAAGGTTTTGAGTCTTCTGTGCAACAATGAATTATCCGTGCTATGTACTACTTCTACAAGCTCAGCCTCACTTTCTAGATGTCAGAGCTAATCACAACCAGCAACATGAAGCCAGATGCCAAGAAATAAACCAGGCTTTTCTAAAACCATCCATGACCCAAAACACAATGATACACTCCAGGATTGTTTTAAAAAAACAAAAACAGCCTACCAATTATTTTCACTCTGGGTCTGAGGTAGGTTTAACCTCATTAGATTTTATTCCACTAAAAGTCAAACAAGCAGATGCCAGCATTGAGATAGTCGGTGGGGAACATGTCTCCCTTTATGTCCCACATGCCTTTCAAAGCAGGCTAGATACTAGTCAGGAACATGCTCTGGTTCTGTGGGTATAACTTCACTGCAGAACTGTACAAAAAAAGTGAAGTCCTGAATCCTTTCCCCCAAAGCTGTCTCTTCACTCACTTTGCCATTATCTTTAAGGAATCCAATTCAATTATCTCTAAGTTACAGAAAAGGGACGAAAATGACAGTCTTAAGTGAGAGAGTAAGATCATTTAAATTTAACAAGAGTGCTTTATGTACACTTCAAGAAGAGAAATATTCAGTCTTTACTTTCAGTGATTTGGATATGACCATTAGAAAACTCCAATTTTAGTCTAGGTAAAGATTGCATTTAAAGACTGTCTGGGGGGCACCTGGGTGGCTCAGTGGGTTAAGCCTCTGCCTTCAGCTCAGGTCATGATCTCAGGGTCCTGGGATCGAGTCCCACATCAGGCTCTCTGCCCAGCAGGGAGCCTGCTTCCCCCTCTCTGCCTGCCTCTCTGCCTACTTGTGATCTCTGTCTGTCTCTGTGTCAAGTAAATAAAATCTTTAAAAAAAAAAAAAAAAAAGACTGTCTAAGGTTACCTGCCTGGCTCAGTTGGTAAAGCATGCGATGCTTTATCTCAGCATCCTGAGTTCAAGCCCCATGTTGGGCATGGAGCCTACTTAATTAAAAGTAAAGAAAAAAAGAATAAGGGATGTATCTAGGGGTACCTGGCTTGCTCAGTCAGTACAGTTTGTGATTCTTGGTCCTGGGGTTTTGAGTTCAAGCCCCATGTTGGGTGTAGAGATTACTTTTAAAAAAAGATGAATGGATAAAGAAGATGTGGTGTGTATATATATATATATATATATATACACACACACACACACACACACACACATACATACATACAATGGAATACTATTTAGCCATCAAAAATGAAATCTTGCCATTTCAATGATGTTGATGGAACTTAAGGGTATTATGCTAAGCAAAATAAGACAATCAGGAAAGACAATTATCATATGATCTCACTCCTATGTTAAATTTAAGAAACAAAACCAAGGATCATGGGGGAAGAGAGGGAAAATAAAACAAGACAAAATCAGAGAGGGAGACAAACCATAAGAGACTCTCAATCACAGGAAACAAACTGAGGGTTGCTGGAGGGGAGGGCGCTGGGGGTGAGGTGGGCATGAAGGAGGGCACATGATGTAATGAGCACTGGGTATTATATAAGACTGATGAATCACTGACCTCTACTTCTGAAACTAATAACACACTACATGTTAATTAGCTGAATTTAAATTAAAAATAAAGATAGAGTCTATAAGTATGTCACCTAGAATAAAATTTCAGAATAAAATACTGAACAGAATCAATACAGATAATTACACAATCTTTAAATATTTTATTTAGCCTACAAAGCTAAATACTATAGGAACTCTCTTCCACACTAAATTGTAGATAGCTTATTTCTCTCTTAGAGTTTTCATCTTCATACATAGTGTAAGAAACATTTCAAAGTAGGATGACTGATGTGCCTCCAGCTAAGTCATACTCCAGTCTGAAAGACCAAGACACCAAATAAATGCAAATTTATTTCCACCCAACGGTAAAACTATCAAGGAAGCTCTTATGCACAGAAGAACAATCAACTGTGAGATGGGAAGAAATCTCAACGGGATAAAGAGGGAAACTACCAATATCTTGAAAGATTTAACTCCCCCTATTTCTCCAAAATTCCTAGCTTTCTGAGGAAACCAATGGTTTTAAAGTAATTATTTTATTTTCTTTAAATGAAGGAAAAATATACAGGGGCTATAAATCAAAGTTATGATCTAAACCTAGTAAATTAACAAAAATTAAAGTTAGTAAGTTCCACTGTTAAAGATGTTGTGAAACTAGTGTTCTATTATGTTACCAGTGGTACTGTAAACTGCTTAAAAATAGGCTGAAAATGTGTTTCTAGGACCATAGTAGTCTTTAACCAGGTAATCTCACTCTTAAAATTATGAAGATTTTCATTAGGGTCGTAAAACAGTTTAAAAAAATCATTAGGGATGCCTGGGTGGCTCAGTTGTTTAGGCCACTGCCTTCGGCTCAGGTCATGATCCCAGCATCCTGGGATCGAGTCCCGCATCGGGCTCCTTGCTCATCGGGGAGCCTGCTTCTCTGCCTCTGCCTGCCACTCTGCCTGCTTGTGCTCTCTCTCTCTGAGAAGTACATAAGTAAATAAGATCTTTTTAAAAATCATTAAAAATGTTTAAAACAGGGCTCCTGGGTGGCTCAGTCATTTAAGTGGCTGCCTTAGGCTCAGGTCGTGATCCCACAGTCCCGAGATCAATCCCTGCATCCGGCTCCCTGCTTCTCCCTCTCCAACTCCCTCTGTTTGTATTCCCTCTCTCACTGTCTCTGTCAAATAAATTAAAATTTTTTAAAAAACAAAACCTTTTTTTTTTTTAAGATTTCATTTATTTATTTGACAGAGATCACAAGTAGGCAGAGAGGCAGACAGAGAGGGGGGTGGGGAAGCAGGCTCCCTGCTGAGCAGAGAGCCCAGATTGGGGCTTGATCCTATGACTCAGATCATGACCCTCATGACAATGAGCAGAAGGCAGAGACTTAACCCACTGAGCCACCCAGGTGCCCCAACCAGGCACCTTTATAAGTCAAAACTTTCTAACATTGAAGTTCCTATTCCTTAGAACCACACTCTCCCCCACAGAGAAGAGAGATGACATGCAAAAACATCTTCAATAACAACAAACTCCTCCTTTCACTGGCCCAGTGGATCTAATGGCAGCTCATTTTTTTTTAAGTAGGCTCCATGCCCAAAATGGGACTTGAACTTATGACCTGAGATCAAGAGTTGCACACTCTGACAGAGCTAGCCGATGCCCCAAATTTCTTTTTTTTTTTAAGATTTTATTTATTTATTTGACAGAGAGAGAGAGAGACAGATCACAAGTAGACAGAGAGGCAGGCAGATGAACAGGGGGAAGCAGGCTCCCCGCTGAGCAGAGAGCCTGATGCGGGGCTCCATCCCAGGATCCCGGGACCATGACCTGAGCCGAAGGCAGAGGCCTTAACCCACTGAGCCACCCAGGTGCCCCAAATTTCTTTTTTTTTATTGTTACTTTTTTTAAATAGACTCCATGCCCAATATGGGGCTTTAACTCACAACCCTTAGGTTAGGAGTCACATGCTCTACTGACTGAGACAGCCAGGTACCCCTTCCCTTTTTAAATTTTTTTATTATTTATTTTTTTATTTTTAGTAAACTCTATGCCCAATGTGGGGCTTGAACTCATGACCCCAAGATCAAGAGTTGACTAAACTGAGCCACGCTGGCACCCCGGGCACTCACATTTTGAAGTTTACCTTTTCTTAGGGAACAATAGAAATATGGCTTTAAAGGGGCGCCTGGGTGGCTCAGTGGGTTAAGCCTCTGCCTTCGGCTCAGGTCATGATCCCAGGGTCTGGGATCAAGCCCCGCATCGGGCTCTCTGCTCAGCAAGGAGCCTGCTTCCCCCACCTCTATCTCTCCCTGCCTCTCTGCCTACTTGCAATCTCTGTCAAATAAATAAATTAAATCTTTAAAAAAAAAAGAAAGAAAAGAAATATGGCTTTAAAAACAAGAATTTTAAACCTAGAATTTAAACAGGGTTACTGAGATGGGAGGTCTGTGCTGGCTTAGTTACCCTTCCATGCTAATCCTTTTTCTTTAAATAAATTGCTTTGGCTTTGAATAACCCTGTTTTCATTAGCTTTCCATTAACTTACCTTTTTTTTTTTTTTTTTAACTCCCTTAGCATAGTTATTTATATATTGTCCTGGCCTTGAGACTCCTTCAAATTGGAGAACTGATAAAATAAGAGTATCTTAATTGATGACATTGCCATTAGTCTGGTTTTTTACACAATCACAATGTTTTCTTGTGATTACCTGCATCACTGATTATTTTGTACCAGTAATAGCACATATAAAACACAAACAGAGCTAAAATAGCTTTTAAATTGGCAGAAAGTGATAGTGGCAGAGTAGGAAAAAATACCCTATAATGCAAGACATGCTCTTAGAAATGAAATCTTAAATCTGTTCAGGTAAAGAATATTGCAATCAGTTGCTCTGATTATATCCTAATTCTGCTGAAAGCCTAATAAAAAGAAAAAAAACAAAAAAAAAAATAATAACTGTTATCTGGCTCAAATTTTCCAGCAATCTGAGTCAAAGTATTTTCCTTCTTCAACATCTCTTTCCTTCTACCACAATTTAGTAAGTTAAACATAGCACAGTCAGTTCTGCTTTGCTTTTTTATCCTTCCATAGAGTGCTTGTACATTACCAAAATACCAAACTCTCAGGAAATTATTAGCTGCATCCTAAGTTTCATTTCAGCAAGAAAGAGTTGCCCTTTCCTGTCACTCACGTGGGTTAAACACACCAAAATAGAAAGCTTAACATCCAAGTCTTCACAAACAGTTCTGATCATGAAATGATAATGATTAAGCAAGACTGCCAAAAGACTTTAACTAGAGTTTTTGTTTTGTTTTGTTTTGACTTTTAAAGCAGTGGAACATTCCTTCAGCAAAATCCTTTATAAAAATATTTGAGTGGCTCTGGCTGTACTACTCTTTCAATGCTAGATGTAGAACCAACCTCACTAAACTTGCTCCCAATCACCCACAGGACAGCCACTGTAGCCACATGGGGAAATCTTTGTAACATTTTGAAAAGCATGCATCTAATCCAAACATTGTATATTTTTTGTATCTTCTTTAAAAAAAACTATGATAAGGAGCACCTGGCAGGCTCAGTCACAGAGCATGGGACGCTTGATCTCAGGATCATGAGTTCAAGACCCATGTTTGACGTGGAGCCTACTTAAAAAAAATAAATTTTAAAAGATAAATAAAAATGTATTATATTTTCCAGAAAGACCAAAATTATATCTGCTTATTTATACATCAGAAAAGTGAGGCCCAAAACAGTCAGTGGGGTGACTGGACAAGTCATTAACTAAAGGCAGGTACCAGAGCTCCAGACTCCCAGCTCCATCACATCACTCTCCTCAGTTCTCTATGCTACCTGAACCTACCATCTTTTTTTTTTTTTTTTAATTTGACAAACAGAGATCACAAGTAGGTAGAGAGGCAGGCAGAGAGAGACGGGGAAGCAGGCTCCCCGCCAAGCAGAGAGCCCGATCTGGGGCCCAATCCAGGACCCTGAGATCATGACCGGAGCCGAAGGCAGAGGCTTTAACCCACTGAGCCACCCAGGCTCCCCTGAACCTACCATCTTATCCCATCACTAAAACACGCAATGTTACATAAAATTGTTAAAAAGGCTTTTTAGTCCCATATATTTCCATGTTATATGGTAACGAATTTAACCCGCCAATAAATAAACCAACCTTTTACAGAAACCAGTTTGTTCTCATTCCAACATTTCTTAGATTTAATTTCTTACCAATTGTCACACAGTTGAGTGTCCTGGTCATCTAGAAATTCAGCCATCTTTAGTTCTTTCTGAAAACTACAAAGGAGAAAAGTGTAAACTTTCAATTTCATTTCTGCTTTTAGGATGACATTCAGAACACAAAAACAAAAAACAACTACACAGAAAATGTTACCAATACCAGTACATTAAAGTATTTTATTTAATACCCAATACATTTATATTTTACCCTATTTTTTAATTTTCATTTTAAAGTAATTTGACAAGTAAAAGCACCACAAACAACTCCTGTTAGGCCCTTAACCCAATACATCATAAATAACCACAGTAAAATTATCAAATGTGGGGAAATAATACTAATACAATGTTAATAACTCATCTATAAATCATATTCATGAATCATTCCACTAATTTCCTTTTCCTGGTTCAAGACACATCAAATATAGTTATTTCTCCTTTATCCTCTGATTTAGGATACTTCAGTTTTTCTTCATCTTTCAAAATCGTGTTAAGTGTAGTTTGAGTCTGTTCAGTGTTTTCTCATGATTAATACTTTTTTAGCAAGAATACCACAAAACTGATGTCGTGCTCATCTCAGTGCATTATATCAGAAAGTACATGATGTCAAGTTTTATTATTACAGATGATGTTAACGTTGATCCTTAGCTGAAAGTGTCTGCCAGGTTCATGCACTGTAAAGTTTTTTCTTCTTTTTAAACAAAATGTCAGTGCAGAGAGCAAAGTGCTGGCAATTTCCCTACCACTATTC
The DNA here is from genome assembly GCF_963455335.1 of Martes martes. Classification (NCBI taxonomy): domain Eukaryota; kingdom Metazoa; phylum Chordata; class Mammalia; order Carnivora; family Mustelidae; genus Martes; species Martes martes. The sequence goes on from NC_137901.1 coordinate 83,778,128, forward strand.
TTTGCTATGACACAAAAATGGTCTTAAATACTGCCCCCAAAGGGCTCTTAAATGGTTGTGACATTTCCGAATGAACTCACTTTTCAAAGCATATATTCATTCAACATGTTAATTGAGACCCTGTATGCCACACCGGCACTAAGACTACTTCACAAACTAAAGAAGTAAAGTGTCCATAACAGATCAACTTAGTGACAGAGGAAAAAATAAACAAATTAGCGGATATCTTAATGTATTTTGATGGAAAAGTACATAGACAAACGGAGATGAAGGGAATCTACTTTAGAAAAAGGTGGTAAGAGAACTTTCTGACAAGATGACATTTAAACCAAGACCTGAAGTGTGAAGAGGAAGTAAGAGAGGATGGGAATGGGGGGAAATCCAATCAGGCAGAGGGTGTAAAAGGCAATGAAAGAGAAAGTAAAGGGAGATCTGGAAGAGCGTAACGAAAAACGGGAAGGACTCGAGGCCTTACCGTGTACAGCAGAAGGGGTATCAGACTATAGTCCTAGCTCAACGGTACCCCAGAGAAGGGTTTTAAATTAGGGAGTTACAGGACTCAAGAGAACCGCTCCCACAAGAAATGTACACTAAGGATAGGAACCACCGATCTAGGAAAATAAATCACGTTCCCAAAAGGGGAAAGCCTGGATACTTTTCTCAGGGCTGTCTGTTTCTCGGTGTGCTCTAGAAACTAAACCAAGACCAGAGCTTCCGGTGAGGGAAGTGCCTGCCCTCTGGCTGCAAAGGGTCTGGGGGTGGCAGGCCAAGTTGGGAGTGGGCCCCTGTGAGGGTGGAGCTCTGGTTCCGCCACCAAGTGGATATGGGATGTGACCTTTCTGGGCCTCAAACCCCTCAGGCAGACAACTGACGATACTTCAAAGGGCCCGCTGTACGGAGCAAAGGGGCGAATGCACGCAAGTGCCCCACTACAACTCAAGTCTCCAACCTGACATGGAGCCCCTCTCAGATGTTTCGGGCACAGCTGCCCCCTCGTGTCCAGATGCAGGAGGCGGTTTCCAACCGCCCCCTCCTCCGGGGAGTTCGGGGGTGGGGGGTGGGGGGCGGAAGAGGGCACCAGCTTCGCAAACAGCAGCGGTTAAAATGTACCGTCTGACTGCTAAGCGCTTCACAAGGACCCTCGCCTCCAGGCCGGAACCCTACCAGGTGAAAGCCATTTATCCCATTCTGGGGAGACAGCCGCCGCACGGCTGGTAGGAGTGGGGACTCGAACCGAGTCCCCAGCCGAGAGCCCGCACTAAGCCAGCGCGACACCGCCCCTTTTCGCCCCCACCTCCCGCCCCGCAAGCTGGGGGCTCGCGGCTGGAGCCCGGCTCCGCCCGGGGCGCGGTGCCCACAGCCGCGCTCGGGACGACGCCCACTTCCCCGATACCCTGGCCAAGGCCGCGAAGGGGCGGCGCCGCCGGGGGCTGTCGAGACTCGGGTTCCCCGAGGAGAAAGCGCGGCCTCCTCCACTGGCCTGAGGAGACGCCGCGGCGTGGCCGTCTTTCTCCTCACGGCCGCGACCCCCGGGACCCACAGCCCCCTCCCACACACACCAAGGCACGGGGATGCCGGCCTCCTCCCGAACCGCAATGAGGCTCCCAAGGCTCGAGCCGCCGCTACACTCACCCGGGACGACAGCAAGGACTTGCAGCGAACCCGCTAGCCGCAGACACAGAGCCTCCTCACTCAGCCCCCCGCACTGAACAACGGCCCCCAGAGCCGCCTCACCACTTCCGACCGCCGCGGAGGAGCGCGCCCATTGGCCAGAGGCGGCCCCAGCTGTCAACCCATTGGATGATACCGCTGTCACTCCCAGGGCCCCGCCTGATGCGAGCCGATTGGCTCCTCAAGCTCCACCGGGGTGAATCCCTGAAAAGTCCCAGCCCTTGCACAGCTGGGTTAAGCAACTGAGGTCTGAGCTGGAAGCCTGGTTCTCAGGGCCCAGCGGCTAACCTTGACACGGGCTAATAATATTTACATGAATAACACACACACAAACATTACTAATACGCTTAATATATTAAGATAATTAATAGCATTTGTTCTCTTGTCATGAGCCATTAATACTTATTAGTCATTCTTACTGCTGTGATAACGCCCTCATGCAAGACCTCTGCGAGGCTTTAATCCATATTTGAGCACTTTGCTTTTTGCAGAAGATTTAGCCGCTGGATCGCAGTTTTGACTCCCATATTCTCTACTACTACCTGTATGGACTCTCCGAACTCATGAATTAAAAAAAAAAAAAATCTGCCAACAACAAACTGTATATATTTGTAAAGCAATATATGTGTGTGTGTGTGTGTGTGTGTGTGTGTGTGTGTGTGTGTAGAATTGGAATAAATACATTTTAAAAAGATCTAGTTTTTGTTACAGGTTCCTGGCACAGAGCTTCAAAAAACTGGAATTTCCTGAGTGATAGGAGTGTCTTTGTTAAGGTCATGGTGACTCAAGGTGGACCCCTACATAGCTTCAGAATGATGGCTGGTCACCAAAAGACCTGGCCCTTGATCAGAGGATCAGACCTTCCACCTCTGAGGAGGGGAGGGGTCTGGATTATCAATCGTGCCTATGGTAATAAAACCCCAATAAAAACTCCGCACACCTAGGCTTGAGGGAGCTTCCTGGTTGGTGACCATACTGATGTGCCAGGAAGGTGACACACCCTGAATCCACAGGGAGAAGGCAAAGAAGCTTTGTGATGCTCCTCACATTAAACTTTATGTATCTCTTCATTTGCCTGTTTCTGAACTATGTCCTGTATCATAAAGCTGTAATTGTAAGCATAGTGCTTTTCTTAGTTCTGTGAGTCATTCAAGAGAATTATCAAACCTCAGGGAGGCATGGGAAACCTGAATTGATAGCCAGTTAGTCAGAAGTATGCTTGGCCTGGGGACCCCTACGGTGTGGCCAGGACTGAAGTGAGGACAGTCTTGTTGGGGACTACTAAGATCTGTTTTTCACTCACAGCAATTAAGTTCTGGCAACAAATGCATGGAGTTTTCTCTCCCATCAACAACCAGTCCTTCAACTCTCCAGACTTCAGGTGGGTATCCTACAATTTAATTCAACTCTAACACTCAATGCCTGGAGTTAGCATCAGATCTCACAGGTTAAGGGCTCAGTCCCACAAGACATCCCCCACCCCTGCCAGTTTAGACACTTCAGACATCAGTTTCAAATTCATGTTGACACCTATGTTTCTGACCAACCCGTTATAAATCAGAGGTTCCCACAACCCCCTCCTCAGGTTCTATAATTTGCTGTAATGGCTCACTGAACTCAGGGAAACATTGTACTTACGTTTACTAGTTGGTTGTAAAAGATATCATAAAGGATATAGATAACAGCCAGGCGAAGACGCATGCCGGGCAAGGGCTGATGGGTTCCCAGAACAGGAGCTTCTGTCCTAGTGGAACTGGGTATCCCATCCTCCTGGCACATGGATGCATTTACCAACCCGGAAGCTCTCCAAACGCCATAGTTTAGGGGTTTTATAGAGGTCCCATTACACAGGCATGGTGGATTAAATCATCGGCCTTTGGTAATTAACTCAGCCGTCAGCTGTCAGCCCTTCTCTCTTCCCCAGAGGAAGGGGTGGAGGGGTGGAGCGGGGCTAATATTTCCAACTCTCTATTCACAACATTAGCTCTTCTGGCAACGAGCCGCCACCGTGAAGCTACCTAGGGGCTCCCCAAGAGTCACCTCATGAGCATAAACCCAGGTATGGTTGAAAAGAATGTATAATGAACAGCTAAGGACACTTTTCTCAGGGAATTTCCAAGGACTTTAGAAGCTCTTGGGCCAGGAACCAGGATAAAGACTAAATATTTATTTCTTAGTATTCACCATATCACAAGAACTGCACCCTTAAACCTGGGTAGTCAGGTGCTAACCCCAGGGGGTTAGCATCAGAACTGAATAAGTACACGCAGTGTATAAGTATATAAGTATTTCACAACACACCTTTAGTAGAGAAGCCCAATTAAATATAAGCTCACTCAACCTACAGCAGGTGTTCACAGAGTCTTTGAGTCACGGCAATTAATTAGGGGCAGTCTTCCCGCTTGCGGTGAATTTATGTTATTTGTAAATAGGTTTCTTCTGAACTTTGAAACAGATTTTCCCAAAGAAACAGTGTTACAGGGACACCTGGGTGGCTCAGTCAGTTGAGCATGTGCCTTGGGCTTAGGTCATGATACCAGGGTCCTGGGATTGAGTCCCATGTTGACTTCTCCCTCTGCCTGCCACTTTCCCTGCTTGTGCTCTCTCTCTCTCTCTCTCTCTGACAAATAAATACATAAAATATTTAAAAAAAAGTGTTACAGTGGTGATTCTAACTGGTAATTCAATTTATAACAACACTTCCCAGAAATCCTGTGAACTAAACAGAAACTTTTCTTTTTTATATAAACTTTTTTAAAATTTTTATTTACTTATTTGACAGACAGAAAGCATGAGCAGGGGGAGCAGCAGGCAGAGGGAGAAGCAGACTCCCCTTAAAGCAGGGAGCCGGATGCGGGGCTCCATCCCAGGACTCTGGGATCATGACCAAAGCCGAAGGCAGATGCTTAACTGTCTGAGCCACCCAGGTACCCCTAAACAGAATCCTTTCAACAAAAATCCATTTTCACTAAATAAGCCAGAGCTGGGTCTTGTGTTTTCTAATAAATAAACTTGTAAAAAAAAAAAAAAAGCATTAAAGTACGTGAATCCCTGAGAATATATCTCCTTCTCCCATTCACATCGCCTGTAGCCACAGCAACAGAAGGGGAGTAATTTTTCTCCTTAAAACTATTACTCCTTTTGACCAAATGACTTGATCAAGAAACTTCTAGGAAGCCAACTTTTGTGTGTATGTGTGTGTATATATACAGGCACACACACACACTATGTAATTACAGGGATGTCTATTACTATTTCCAGGAAGAAAAAATGGTGATAAACGGTTCCTTAAAAGGAGACCAGTTAAATAATTTGTACTTCATTGGAACCATAGAAAAAGTAAAAAGAATCAAGGGGTGCCTGGGTGTCTAGTCATGAAGCAGGCAACTCTTAATTTTGACTCATGTTATGATCTCAGGGTCCTGGGATTGAGCCCCATGTGGAGCCCCACAACAGGCTCTGTGCTCAGCAGGGAGACCGCTTGAGGATTCTCTCTCTCTTTCTCCCTCTGCCCTCCCCTCCCTTCTCTTTCTTCTCTTTCAAATACATCTTTTGGGATGCCTGGGTGGCTCAGTTTGTTAAGTGTCTGCCTTTAGTTCAGGTCAGGATCCCAGAGTCCTGGGATCGAGTCCCATGTCAGCTCCCTGCTTTTCCCTCTGCCTGCCACTCCCCCTGCTTGTGTGTTCTCTCTCTCTCTCTCTCCCCGACAAGTAAACAAATCTCTAAAAAATCAACAAATAATTAAAAAAAAAAAAGAAGTGAGCATGGAAAGATATGCCAAATACATTGTTTTATGAAAAGAAAGTTACAAACCAAATACATCAGGGGTGCCTGGGTGGCTCAATCAGTTTAGTGACCAACTCTTGATTTTGGCTCAGATCACGGTCACTGAGGACCTCTGGCCCCCCTCCACCTGGCCCCTGTAGGGCTCACACCAGGTGTGGAGCCTGCTTGGGATTCTCTCTCTCCCTCTCCCTTTGCCCCTCCCCCGCACATGTAGGCTTGCTCTCTCTTTCTCTTAGGACTGTATTTGTAAATCCAACATTAACAAATAATATTAGTAATATTAAACTGTCTAGTAATATGTTAGAATAGGTTTTAGAGATAAACTGGAGGAATCATCCATTCCCAGTGATGGCCTCTAAAAAGTTGGGGTTACAACGATTTCAACATCGTACCATTAAATAATTTTGCAAGTAGGTTATTTTTGTAAGCAGGAAAAACAAAAAAAAAAAATCCGTATTTCTTCTTCCATTTCTGACTTGAACACAATGTATTTAGGAGAGTTATAAGCCAGATTTTCAGACTTGCTGTTTTTTTATGCCTTATTGGTTCAAGGATCCGTGGCATCTTTTTTTTCTTACTTATCCTATCTTTTCAATTTTATTGCAGCTGAATTTACAAACAATAAAAGCACCCACATTAAGTGCACAGGGTGTTTTGGCCTACAGAACTATGACTGCTATCAAAATACACGTTATTTCCATCACTCTCCTAATACTCCCCATTCCTCCTCTAACCCCTGGCAACTCCTTGTATGTTTTCTTTCACTTCGGAGAGGAGTTTCATATAAATGGAACCATACAATCATCTCTGCTTCTATGTCAGGTTTCTTTCACTCAGCATAAGGTTTTTTGTTTTTTGTTTCTTTAAGATTTTATTTGTCAGAGAGAGAGAGAGAGAGAGAGAGCGCACAAGCAGGAGGAGCGGCAAGCAGAGGGAGAAGCAGTCTCCCCCCGAGAGCAGGGAGCCCAATGTGTGACTTGATCCCAGGACTCTAGGATCATGACCTGAGCCAAAGGCAGATGCTTAACCGACTAAGCCACCAGGTGTCCCTGTGTGTGTGTGTGTGTGTGTGTGTGTGTGTGTGTGTGTGTGTGTATTTAAGGTTTTATTTATTTATTCATTAGAGAGAGAGAGAGCACAAACGGGGAGCAGCAGGCAGAGGGAGATGGAGAAGTAGGCTCCACACCGACCAAGGAGGCAGACATGGGACTCCATCCCACGCCCAGGATCATGATCCAAGCAGAAGGCAGATGTTCAGCTGATTGAACCACCTGGGCATCTCTCAGCATAAGGCTTTTGAGGTTCATTCACACTGTTGATCACATCAATAGCCGATTTCCTTGTATTGCCTACTAGCATTCCATCATATGGTTATACCACAATTTGTGTTGATGGACAGTAGAGCTGATACCAGTTTTTAGCTAATGTGGATGAAGTTGCTGCGAACATTCTGTACAAGTCTGTTGGGAAGACAATGTCTTTATTTCTCTTGGATAAATACTTAGGAGTGGAACTGCCGGATCGCATGGTAAGTTCATGTTTTAATTTTACGAGAAACTGCCGAAACGGGTTTTCCAAAGCGATTGTACCATTTAATGTTCCCACCAGCACTGTATGCGCCTTCCAGTTGTTCCACATACTTGCCAACTTGGTATAAATACATTTTCAATAAATAGAAGAACAGCAGTCCTGTCTTCTGGGAATAACTTTCTTCCCTTGCATAGGAGATCCGGAAGTTCTGAATACAGACTTTACAACATCATCAAGGGTAGGATAATGATAAGTAGGAATAATGACGAGCTCAAACTTTCCTTAATTCCCTGGGGTGTCTTATTTTCACTGGCCTATATCCAGCAGCAGGAAAAAAAAAAAAAAGTTTGCCAACATTTTATTTCTGACCCAAAGAGGCAGGCGGGGCATGGTGATTACAGCAGCGGCAGAAAAGATTTAGATGAGACCTGAGGAAAACCTGCTTCCTGTTTTACTAGGAGACAATCTGGAAAAGAGGATTAGAGGCAGTTGGCCTTAAAGGCTGTTTCTCCAGCTACAGTGGAATTTTGATAAAGCCCTGGGGACAGGTGTTGCCTTACCCTTCTCTGCTCTGCCAAACTCAGGTCCCAGCCAGGATGGGGGAGGGGAATCCCTCTTTTTTGGCCGAAGTTGTCACTTTACAAATCTGAGAAGCCAATAGGGACCTCCTTCCCAACATTTTCCTGTAGCCCCAGTCCCAGGACTCCTCGACGCCCCACAGTCCCTGCCCGGTCTAGGGATTTTCCCTAACTGAATGCTGCTTTTCCTTGTGTCTCCAGCCGCCAGCCTCTTTCCCTTCCTCCCATGTTTGCTTTTCAGCAGCTGCCTCGAGTCACAGATTCCTGGCCTGGTGCCCAGCACAGACTGACACATAGAAGGCAATTAATTCATATTTGTGGAATTACATCAAGGTGTTTCTGATGGTTATCTCTGGTGTGCAGTCTTGATGGTTTTCTTTATGGGCTGCTTCATCATAAACATTAAAAGTTAGTTTGGGCCAAAACAAAATTCGTTTTCATTGAATTGAATTCCATTTCTCTCTCGGGCATCCCAGCCTTTGCCCCTCCCTCCGCCCTTTGCCAGCTCCCTTCGTCTTTTATGCCACTGGCCCCACCTCCTCCATGTTTGACCTTCCAGTCACTGTTTTGGACACGGCAAGGGGCAACTAGGCTGAGAGTGAGTCCCTGATTCCCTGGCATCTCAGCAAACCCCCATCCCCCACACTTTCTCCCTCTCTGCCGGTCTTCTCAAGTACCCCTGGAAGAAGGGGATATTATTGTTTTGTTTTAATGTGTATTGGGTTACAATAACACACAACAAAGTGCATAGATCTTAAGTATATCTTGCAGGGAATGTTTTATAACATCTTTATTGGGATACAATTCACATGTCATACAATTCACCCATTTAAAGTGTTTTGTGGGAGACACCTGGATAGCTTAGTCTGTTAAGCATTTGACATTGGTCCCTCATCCAGCTTCTTGTTCAGCAGGGAGTCTGTTTCTCCCTCTGCCTGCTGCTTCTCCCTTTGCCTGCCGCTCCCCCTGGTTCTGCTCTCTCTCTGACAAATAAATAAAATCTTTAAAAAAAAAAGTGGTTTTGGGTTTTTAGCTTATTCACAAAATTGTGAAATCAACACAATCTAATTCTAGGATATATTTTATTTAAAGATTTTATTTATTTATTTATTTGACAGAGAGAGAGAGAGAGAGCACAAGTAGTCAGAGCAAGAGGGAGAAGCAGACTCCCTGCTGAGCAGGGAGCCCGATGCTGGCTGGATCCCAGGACCCTGGGATCATGACCTGAGCTGAAGGCAGATGCTTAACCAAGCCACCCATGTGTCCCATGACATTCATTTCTATTAGGTATACAGCCAATAATGGAATTCCTGGGCTGAATTGTAGGATGTATATTTATTTAGCTTTTGCTTTTTAAAAGTTCCAGCCACCTAATGTGCACATACATATTTCCAGTACTTGATTCTCAAGTACTTACAGTTTGTCCCTTTTTTTTTCCATCTCCAAGTTTTGGGGTTCCATCTTCCTATATTTCTCAGTGACCCCAGGGGATGTCATTAGCTGGCCACCTGATGATTACCAAGAGGGGCTTAGACAACTGACAAGCTGGAAAGAGGAACTGGGACCTCTGCTAGGCAGTAAGGGGGAGTGTAGGTACCTATTAGGAAGGCAACAAACCGTATCTACCACAGGAAGGGCACTAGTCATACACATTTACCCTGTTGATGGAGATAGGACTTTCAGGGAAGGCTTTAAACATATATTTTGTTTGCTATTTTGCACACACGCACAAGTTTATTCATCTATCACTGGAGAAATACTTGTGAAACCACTCTAGAAACCAGTTTCCTAATCAAGATGCCAGGTTCCGAAATGTTTACATTATTTTGTCAGTTCTGAGGCAGGGGGCTAGGAAATTCAGCTGACATCTGGGGACTCATACATATTCATAAGGAGAATGGAGATTGGACCTGAGTTCTCAGAGCATGCTGGGAAATTTTCTGGAGTTACCAGGCAGAATTCGCAGGAGCTGCTGTTCCTTTGCCTGATGACTTCCTCATCCCTCAGATCCTTGCATGGTGCCCCTAGTTTTGAGAGGAGGACACATCTTAGGATCACTTGCACTGTGGTCTGCTTTTCCGAAAAAGCTCTCATTTCTTTGGCCCCCATGCTGCCTGGGAAAGTACTTCCCATTTCCTAGAGGGAAAAACATTAATGCTTAAATCATATTTTTCAGAGGGTGGTTTGAAGGCTGGCAGGATTAGCATCCTTGGGGCAGGGAAAATGTTTGTAAAAATGCCCAGGCCCATTTCCTACCAACTGGATATAAATTTCTGTGGTGGGGTCCCAAAATATTCATTTCAGAGTTTTGTGGGTGATTCTTGTGCTCAATGAAGTTAGAGAACCCTCTGGCTTAAATTATCAGTTAAATGAAAACTAACAACACAGACATATTCCTGAAACTATATCCGGGGGCACCTGGGTGGCTCGGTGGCTTAAGGGTCTGTCTTTGGCTCAGGCCCTGATCCTAGGGTCCTGGGATTGAGCCCCCCATCAGGTTTCCTTGCTCAGCAGGGAATCTATTTCTCCCTCTTGCTCTGCCTCTTTGTGCTCTCTCTCTCTGTCAAATAAATAATTAAAATCTTAAAAAAAAAAACTAAACTAAACTAAAACTATATCCAGTCCCATCCACCTGCTCCCACCAAACTGAATACCTTGTAGTTTTACCTACCTACACGTCCCCACCAAGACTTCTCAAACACTGTTTCTTTCTTCTACAACCTGTCTGATTTCCCTCATCCTTTAAGGCTGGCTTTGATACCACATATTCCAAGATATCTTCCCAGAACTCTGGGTAAAGGTACCTCTCCTCTGGTTCCTATTGCTTCCTGTGATTACCCCAGGACCCCTAGAAAGCTGCAGTATTGTTGTCCAAGTAGGCACCTGTCTGTCCCATTACATTGCATCAGTTCCTGGAACACTGGGCTGACATTTTTTTCATGGGCTGGCTGGAACCTAGCATAGAGTGGGGCACACAGTAGGCACTCAATAAATGTTGAATAAGGGGAAGAATTATCTATTATGACTTATGCCTTTTATGCCCACTTAAGAAATCCTTGCCTACCTCACCACAAAAACAAGTATTTTTTTGTTTTCTTCTAGAAGCTTTATTGTTTTATCTTTTACATTTAAGTCTATGACCCACTTTGAATTTTATTTATTTATTTGACAGAGGGAGAGAGAGAGAGAGAGAGAGCAAGAGCACACAAGCCGGGGAGCAGCAGAGGGAGTAGCAGGCTCCCTGCCAAGCAGGGAGCTTGATGTGGGGCTCGATCCCAGGACCCTGAGATCATGACCCGAGCCAAAGGCAGATGCCCAACCAAATGAGTCACCCAGATGCCCCCTATGACCCATTTTGAATTAATATTTGTGTATGGTGTGAGGTAGGGGTAAATTGTTTTTTGTTTTGGTTTTTTTATATCCTATTGCTCCATTTACTAAGGGGAATACTTTTTATTTTAAAATTGCACTTGAGGGGTGCCTGTGGGGCTCAGTCATTAAGCTTCTGCCTTCGGCTTAGGTCATGATCCCAGGGTCCTGGTATCAAGCTCCAGGTGGACTCCCTGCTCAGTGGGGAGCCTGGTTCTTCCTCTCCCACTCGCCCTGCTTGTGTGTGTCTCTTGGTCAAATAAATAAATATTGATTTATTTTTGTATATTTTTAAATTAACATATGATGTATTATTTGTTTCGGGGTACAAGTCTGTGATTCATCAGTCTTACACAATTTACAGCCCTCACCATAGCACATACCCTCCCTAATGTCCATCACCCAGCCACCGCATCCCTTCCACCCCTCTCCCCTCCAGCAACCCTCAGTTTGTTTCCTGAGATTATGAGCCTCTTATAGTTTGTCTCCCTCTTTGGTTTTGTCTTGTTTCATTTTCCCTCCCTTCCCTTATGATCCTCTGTCTTGCTTCTCAAATTCCTCATATCAGTGAGATCATATGTTAATTGTCTCTGATTGATTTATTTCACTTAGCATAATACCCTCTAGTTCCATCCACGTCTTTGCAAATGGCAAGATTTTATTTTTTTATGGCTGCATAATATTCCATTTTGTATATATACCACATCGTTCTTATCCATTCATCTGTAGTTGGACATCTAGGCTCTTTCCATAGATTATCTATAGTGGACATTGCTGCTATAAACATTGGGGTGCACATGCCCCTTCGGATCACTACATTTGTATCTTTGGAGTAAATACCCAGTAGTGCAATTGATGGGTCGTAGGGTAGCTCTATTTTTGACCTTTTGAGGAACCTCCATACTGTTTTCCAGAGTGACTGCACCAGCTTGCATTCTCACCAACACTGTAAGAGGGTTCTCCTTTCTCCGCATCCTCGCCAACATCTATCATTTCCTGACTTGTTAATTTTAGCCATTCTGACCGGTGTGAGGTGGTATCTCACTGTGCTTTTGATTTGTATTTCCCTGATGCCGAGTGATGTTGAGCACTTTTTCATGTGTCTGTTGGCCATTTGGACGTCTTCTTTGCTAAAATGTCAGTTAATGTCTTCTGCCCATTTCTTGATTGGATTATTTGTTCTTTGGGTGATGAGTTTGATAAGTTCTTTATAGATTTTGGATATTAGCCTTTTATCTGCTATGTCGTTTGCAAATATCTTCTCCCATTTTGTCAGTTGTCTTTTGGTTTTGTTGACTGTTTCCTTTGCTGTATGATAGTTTTTTATCTTGTTGAAGTCTCAATAGTTCATTTTTGCCCTTGCTTCCCCTTCCTTTGGTGAGGTTTCTAGAAAGGAGTTGCTGCAGCTGAGTTTGAAGAAGTTGCTGCCTGTGTTCTCTTCAAGGATTTGATGGATTTGTCTCTCACATTGAGGTCTTTCATCCATTTTGAGTCTATTTCTGTGTGTGGTGTAAAGAAATGGTCCAGTTTCCTTCTTCTGCATCTGGCTGTCCAATTTTCCCAACACCATTTGTTGAAGATTAGCTGACCATACAGTTGAGGGTCCATTTCTGGCTCTCTATTCTGCTCCATTGATCTATGTGTCTGTTTTTGTGCCATAAATAAAGGTAGATCCCTGTGACCCAACCACACTCATGGAATCCTAACTTCTGGATGGTAAGGCCTAGGAATCTGTGATTTTAAATAAATAAATAAATAAAGTTTCACTTGAGCCTTTGTCATAAATCCAGGGACCATCCAGTAGGAATCTATTTTCAGAAATCTTTGTTCTACTGTTCTATTTGTCTATCTAAGCCAATACCACTCTATCTTAATAACTGTAGCATTATGATGAGGATTGAAATCTGGTAATGTAAATCTTCCTCCTTTGCTCCTCTTTTTCAAGATCTTTGATCTTGGCTATTTTAGGTCATTTGCACTTGCATACAAAGTTTAGAATCAGTTTGTGAATGAATTTCCCGGCTGGTTTTAATCTCTTATCTTTTATGCTTTATCTTACCAGAACATCAACCATACAGTAGCACCAGTTCCCAGAAGCTCCTTCATTTTAAGTTGAGGGCCAACTTCTTGGTATACAAGCAGCCAAATGCAGCGCAGGGCTCTGAGTTCAGCAGCTCAGAGGCTGTATAGAGAAAGTCTAGACTCACAACACCAAATCCAACTAGCTTGGCGAATTCCTTATTTGTGGCCCCCCAGCTTTGACCTGCCCTTGAAAGGAGCCTGTAAACCGTTCCGTGACTAGACAGAGTGCATATGGAAATTTAATGTATGATAAAGATGGCATTGTGTCCTTTGTGAAAAAGATGGATTATTTAATAAATGAGGTTTGGAGCAACTGGAAAAGATAAACTTGGAAGCCTACCTCATTGTTCACACAGAAATAAATTCAAAATAGATCAAACACTTAAATGTTAAAAATGAAACCATAAAAAATACTAGGAGAACTCATAAAGTAATTTTAAAATGATATTGGAGGGAGGAAAGACTGCAAAATATAAAACATTTCTTCCTTGCAAAAAAACCATATCCTCAAAATGAAAAGGCAAACAATACACTGGAAAACATATATGAAACACCTGTTTATGGCTAAAGGCTCATTTCCTTAATATATAAAGGGTGATGTAAATTAATAACAAAATACTAGCAATCTGAAAAAAATGGCTAAAGGACATGACCAGACCGATTAAAAGAAAATGCATTACAAAATGGTCTTAAACAGATGAAAATAAATGGTAAATATCATTTGTAACCTGAGAAACATGAATTAGAATTACACAGTATCATTTTCACGGGGAGATTGTCAAAGATACAAAAGCTTGAGAGCACACTGTGTGGTGAGGGAAACTGGCATTTCTACACATTGGTTATGAGAATGCCAACTGGTACAACCTTTGTGAGGTGCAATTAAGGAATATTTATTCAAATGTTAGGTGAAAAGAACAGCTTACAAAAGCATATGAATAGCATAACAACATTTATCAAAATTTTAAAGAAAGTGAAACTATTATGTATTTATGGATACATACACGTGCAATTAAAATATTAAGACACGGAAGGAAAAATACCAGCCAATAGTATAATAGTGGTTATCTATGGAGAAGTAGGGAGGGGGAGAGATTAAGAAATGTACATGTGGTATCCAGTCTATGCTTGCAAATGTTAATATTTGTTAGATCTGTGTGATATCTATGCACTGGTATTCTCTTTTACAGATCTTGACACATTTGAACATTTTTTAAATAAAAAAAATATAGCTTATAAGGGCACATGGCTCAGTCGGTAGAGCATGCAACTCTTGATCTCCGGGTCACAAGTTCAAGCCCCACCTTGGGCACAGAGCTTACTTAAAAAAAATAATAATAATTATAGTGAGATTCATCCCTTCTGAAATTGGGAAGTTGGCCTCTGTCATTTGGCATTCATGCGCCACCTGGTGGACTGAGTTGGAAGTTCTGGGGTGTTCAAAGGCCTTACCGCCAAAGAGCTAGGAGGCCCGTGAGGACAATGTGTGAGGCCCAGTATTACACTGGGAATTAGTGGCCAAACCAAGACCATGACCCGGATTCTTCAGACTCTTATTTCCCAGTTCTGTGTTTTTCTGCCTTGAACCCTACCTTTAATTCTGGGCCTACTTTGTGCTTTCATCCTTCTTTAGGCTGTTTGCACCTAAGCCTGTTTGATTTCAGAGCCAGAGCTGCTGTTTATTCTGCTGTCAAAGCGCAGGAAATCAACTGTCAGAACTGTGACATATAGTGCCTTCATTCTGTGAAGGATCAGGATTAGGTATTGAAACCTATCCATCAAGGGGGACCTGGTTGGCTTAGTCAGAAGAGCACGTGACTTTTGATCTTGGAGTCCCGTGTTCAAGGCCCATGCTGGGTGTAGGGATTATTAAAAACAAAACAAAACATGGGGCGCCTGGGTGGCTCAGTGGGTTGAACCTCTGCCTTCGGCTGGGGGTGCCTGGGTGGCTCAGTGGGTTGAACCTCTGCCTTCGGCAGGGGTCGTGATCTCAGGGTCCTGGCATCGAGCCCCACGTCGGGCTCTCTGCTCGGCAGGAAGCCTGCTACTCCCCACCTCTCTCTGCCTGCCTCTCTGCCTGCTTGTGATCTCTGTCTGTCAAATAGATAAATAAAATCTTAAAAAAACAAACCAAAAAAAAAAAAAACAAAACAAAACTTAAAAAAATATATCCATCAAGATGGAAAAGAAAAACTAGAAAAGTCATTGGGTGGAAACACTCACAATCAGTACATTTAAGTAATGCAGCCCCCTACCTCATGTCACCCAGCTCTTCAGGCACAATGCCCCCAGGTGCTTCACTGCCCTTGAGTGAGAAAGTTTGTCACCAGAGCAAATCTGCCACCAAACAGGACAAGAATGAAGGGCTTACCCCTTGTTCAACGTCAAGAAAATGGAAACTACCATTGAATGAGTACCACTGTATGTGAAGCATTTCCCCATAATGTTAGCTCTAACAATTCTTGAGTTCCAAATTGTACAGCAAGAAGGATGGGCTTTTGGATCCTTTGAGGTCATCCCCTTTGTCACCTGAAATGACTCAGGTCTGCCAGAGGGTGTGGAGGCTGCCTCCCAGGAGCAGGTAAGGACAAGCCCAGAGCCAGATGACCACTTCAGCCTTAGGCACTGAGGACAAGGGGCAGGAATGGGAAAAGAGAAAGGCCAATTCATCTTACTTGGATGCCAAAAAGCCTTTTGGGGTGGAGGGAAACATACTCCACCAAGAACAGTGACTCACCATCTAGAGGCCTCTGTTAAGGAGGTCCACAACGTCTAGGTTTTCCCAAGTTCAGGGAATAGTGCTGAGCCTGTCAGCATTCTTCTGCGGGCCAGGCCAACAAAGGTAACCTGAGAATGTATCGGAGTAACCACAGTCCTGGCCAGGAGCATCATACGCGCCCCTACTTGAAGGTGCTGTATTTTTCCATTCTGGGAAATTCTTAAAATGTAGGTGACTCACCAGCTCTTCCATTTGCGCCAAAGATGAGCCCCAGCCCTCCCTCCCCTCTTCTTTCTTTGGTCATACCTGGCCAAATCGTCTCAGAGTAATCCTGGGGTCAGTTTACCTAGGCTCTTGCCCTTCATTCATTTTTTTTTAAACTTTATTTATTTATTTGACAGACAGAGATCACAAGTAGGCAGAGAGGCAGGCAGAGAGAGGGGGGAAGCAGACTCCCCGCTGAGCAGAGAGCCCAAAGCGGGGCTTGATCCCAGGACCCTGGGATCATGACTTGAGCCAAAGGCAGAGGCTTAACCCACTGAGCCACCCAGGCACCCCTCTTGCCCTTCATTCTTGCTGGTTAGCATGATTTGGGGGAGTATGGAGCTCTGCTTGGGATAGGACTGCCAGATATAGCAAATAAAAATATAGGACATCTGGTTAAACATGAATTTCAGACAAACAGTGAATATCATTTTAGTGCAAGTACTCCCAAATATTACATTGTATTTAACTGACATTGTATCCTAGGAGTATTTAAATTTCTTTCATTATCCCAGATCAGGGGTTGACAAAATTTTCCTGTAAAGGACCAGACGGGGTGCCTGGGTGGCTCAGTGGGTTAAGCCTCTGCCTTTGGCTCAGGCCATGATCTCGGGGTCCTGGGATCGAGTCCCGCATCGGGCTCTCTGCTCAGCGGGGAGCCTGCTTCCTCCTCTCTCTCTCTGCCTGCCTCTCTGCTTACTTGTGATCTCTGTCAAATAAATAAATGAAATCTTAAAAAAAAAAAAAAAGGACCAGACAGTAACTGTTTTAGCCTCGTGGGCCCCACAGCTGGGTGTCTGTTGCAACTACTCAACTTTTCCTTTGTAACACCAAAGCAGCTCTAGATAATTCATAAATAAATAGGTGTAGCTTTGTTACATAAAATGTTATTTATGGACATTGACCTTTGAATTTATGTAATTTTCACGTCATGAAAGATTATTCTTTTGATTTTTTCCCCAACCATCAAAAAATATAAAAACCGTTCTTAGCTTACAGGTTGTACAAAAACTGGTAGAAAGCTAGATTTGACTGATAGGTCATAGTTTGCCTACCTCTGACCTAAAGTCAAAGAATCCAGGGACACCTGGGTGGCTCAGTTGGTTAAACGTCCAAATCTTGAGTTCAGCTCAGGTCATGATCTCAGGGTCGTGAGATTGAGCCCTGCGTTGGGCTCTGCACTTTGCATGGAGTCTGTTTGAGATCTCTCTCTCCCTTTGCCCTTCTCCTCTGCACTCACACTCTCTCAAATAAATACATCTTTAAAAAAATTACGTCAAAGAATCCACCTGCTGTCCGAATCCAAATCACCAGAGAATTGATTTGTAACAATGCAGGTTGCTAGGCCCCACTCCTAGAGTTTTTGCTCCGTAGGTCTGGGGCAGTGCCTAAAAATTTGCATTTCTAACACCTTCCCAGGTGATGCTGGTGTTGCTAACTAAGGACCTCACTTCGAAAACCACTGACCTAGAAGAAAACCATTTTCCCATAATGCCAACCTCTCTATCTGGGATATATATATATATTTTAAGAAAATTTTAAAGAAGATTTTATTTATTTATTTAAAGAGTGAGAGAGCGAGTCGGGGGAGGAGCAGGGGGAGAGAAAGAGAAAGACTCTCAAGCAGACCCTGCGCTGAATGTGGAGCCAGACATGGGGAGGGATCCCATGATCCTGAGATCACAACCTGAGCTGAAACCAAGAGTCAGATGCCCAACTGACTGAGCCACCCAGGCGCCCCAAGGGGTTTTATTCTTAAGTAATCTCTACACGGAACATGGGGCTTGAACTTCTAACCTGGAGATCAAGAGTTGCACACTGAAAAGAAAATAAAAAATGCTTTGCACACTGCATTGACTGAAACAGACAGGCATCCCTATCTAGGGTATCTTAAAGCTTCCTCAGCCTTACAAATGATTTTTCCATGAGGATCACAGATTGTATCTTTGTTGGAGAGCCTCTCATTCTCTTTAAGAATTTCACCTTGCACTTGTTACTGGAATTTTCTCTTTTAGCTAGCCTTGGGATGGAGTTGGGCTGAGAGTTTCTAATACGTCTAGATTAAAAAAAAAAAAAAACAGTCGTCTCCAATTACTAAAAATAATGCATTTAAAAATCTTTTATTTTGTGGGGCACCTGGCTGGCTCAGTCAGTAGAGCATGTGACAACACCTGATCTCAGGGTCATGAGTTCAAGCCCCACCTTGGGGCTTCTTAAAAAAAGAAATTACTTAAGAAAAAAATCTTTTTGGGGGTGCCTGGGTGGCTCAGTGGGTTAAGCCGCTGCCTTCGGCTCAGGTCATGATCTCAGGGTCCTGGGATCGAGTCCCACATCGGGCTCTCTGCTCAGCAGGGAGCCTGCTTCCCTCTCTCGCTCTGCCCGCCTCTCTGTCTACCTGTGATCTCTCTCTCTCTGTCAAATAAATAAATAAAATCTTAAAAAAAATTAAAGAAAAAAATCTTTTTTGGAGTAATTTTAGATTTACAGAGAAGTTGAAGAGAGGGTAAAGTTTACATACACTCCTCACTCAGTTTTTTTTTTTTTTTGGAAAGATTTATTTATTTATTCATTTGACAGAGAGAGATCACAAGTAGGCAGATAGGCAGGCAAAGAGAGAGAGAGAGGGAAGCAGGCTCTCTGCTGAGCAGAGAGCCCGATGCGGGACTCGATCCCAGGACCCTGAGATCATGACCTGAGCTGAAGGCAGCGGCTTAACCCACTGAGCCACCCAGGCGCCCCTCACTCAGTTTTTTAAAGATTTTATTTATGGGGGGCCTGGGTGGCTCAGTTGGTTGGGCAACTGCCTTTGGCTTGGGTCATGATCCTGGAGTCCTGGGATCAGGTTCCGCATCGACCCACATCAGGCTCCCTGCTCTGCAGGGAGTCTGCTTCTCCCTCTGACCCTCTCCCTTCTCATGCTTTCTCCCTCTCTCATTCTCTCTCTCAAATAAATAAATAAATTCTTTAAAAAACATAATAAAAAAATTTTTAAAAGATTTTATTTGTTTGAGAGAGAGAGAGCACACACATGGAGGAGTGAGGGGAGGGTGGAGCAGAGGGGGAGGGAGAGGGAGAGAATCTCAAGCTGACTTGTGCTGAGGGCAGAGCCTGACTCGGGGCCTGATCTCACGACCCTGAGATCATGACCTGAGCCAGAACCAAGAGTGGGATGTTTAATGGACTGAGCCACCCAGGTGCCCATCACCCAATTTTCTTTAATGTTAACATCTTACATTACTAGTGTACATTTATCAAAACCAAGAGGCCAACATTAGTACAACACTATAACTAAACTCTAGACCTTATTTGAATTTCAACTGTTTTCCACAATGGCCTTTTTCTGTCCCAGGACCCCAACCAAGATACCACATTACTTTAGTTGGCATGTCTCCTTAGGCTCCTCTGGTCTGTGACAGTTTCTCTGTTTCCTTAATTTTTCATGGACCTTGACAGTTTTGAAGAGTACTGGTCAGACATTTTGTAAAATATCAGTCAGACTGGATTTGTTTAATGTTTTCCTCCTGATTACTCTGGGATTATAGATTTTCTGGAAAAATACTACAGAAATAAAGTTCCTTCTTCATCATCTCACATTGGGGTACATGGTACAAACATGAATTATCACTGGTAATGTTAACTTTGATCACTTAGCTAGGGTAGTTCTTACTAGGTTTCTCAACTGTTATTTTTCCTTTTCTATACTTAACTCTTTGGAAACTGGCCAGTAATTCCAGGGTGTGGATTTGGGAGTGAGACGACCACAAATTTCATCACAGACTTACTGTGTGGTCTTGAGCAACTTACCTAATATCTCTATGTTTCAAAATTCTCATTTTAAGATGAAGATTGAAAAGGTATCTATTCCACCAGTTTGTAAAAGTGAAGTGAGAAGATGTATGTGAAAGAGCTTGGCACAGTCTCTGGCACAGTGCTCATTAATGCACTCTATGATTATTGTTATTATCATCACTAGTTTTTTTCTAGGCATGCATATTTAAATTTTAATAGCAATTGTTAACTTGCTGTTATGGTAGATTCTAAAGACTTTTGATGGGTGCCTGGCTGACTCAGTGGGTAGAGCATGCTCTTTTTTTTTTTTTATAAAGATTTTATCATCCATTTGATGCAGAGAGAAAGACAGAGAGCACGCAGGGGGATGCACAGGGAGAGGGAAAAGGAGAAGCAGACTCCCCATGGAGCAGGGAGCCTGATGCAGGGCTCCATCCCAGGACCTTGGGATCATGACCTGATGTGAAGGAAGCCACCTAATGGACTGAACCACCCACGTGCCCCATTTTCTTTCTTTTTTTTTTTTTTTAATTCTTTTTTTTAAATATTTTATTTATTTGATAGAGAGAAATCACAACTAGGCAGAGAGGCAGGCAGAGAGAGAGGAGGAAGCAGGCTCCCTGCGGAGCAGTTAGCCCGATGCGGGGCTTGATCCCAGGATCCTGAGACCATGACCTGAGCCGAAGGCAGAGGCTTTAACCCACTGAGCCACCCAGGCGCCCCCCCCCCATTTTCTTTTTTTTTTTTGAGCGTGTGACTCTTGTTCTCAGAGTTATAAGTGCAAGCCCCACATTGGGTGTAGAGATCACTTAAAAATAAAATCTTGAAAAAAAAAAGTAAATAAAAACTTTTGATCTAGATCCTTTAATTAGTATTTTTTCTTCCTTTCTTTTTGTTTTTTAAGATTTTATTTATTTGTTGGAGAGAGAGAGAGCATGCACAAGCAGGGAGAGTGGCAGGCAGAGGGAGGTGTAGGCTCCCTGCTAAGCAAGGAGCCCGATGTGGGACAAATCAGTATTTTCCAAAGAGTGGTCTTCAGACTGAATTAGCATCTCTGGGACTACAATCCAGGAAACTCATGTTTATCAAGTTTCCCAAGGGTTTCTGATGTGCACTGAAGTTGGAGAATCATTTTCTTGGACACTAAAAAAGCCCAGAAAGGAAGAGGGAAGGAACATCAGTAGAAGGGGTCAACCCCAGCTGGTCAAGGCTGACACTGGGGACACTGCAGTGCAGGGGATTACTCTGGTTCTCTACTCAGAAAGACCTGAGTTTGAATCTAGTGACTAGTGTGGCCTTAACTTAGGTTATGACTCTACTGAGCCTGGCACACCTAAGTGGCTCCCTCTCCAAGTCTTTGACAATTATCACTTTATCAGCTAGGATTTCCCTGACCACATTATACATATAAAATTGCCTCCCTCCTCCACTCCCCAGTCCCTGTTCTACTTTTCTCAGAATCATTTATCATCATCTAATATGCTATTTTGTCTGTCCCTTCCACTACAAGTAAAGCTCCATGAAAATTTTGTTTATTTATTGATGTAGCCAGGCACATAATAGGCATTCAATAACTATGTGTTGTATGAATTTAATTACTTTTACCCTCCAGGTTTGTTTTTTTTTTTAAGATTTTATTTATTTATTTGACAGACAGAGATCACAAGCAGGCAGAGAGGCAGGCAGAGAAAGAGAGGGAAGCAGGCTCCCAGCTGAGCAGAGAGCCCGATATGGGGCTCGATCCCAGGACCCTGGGATCATGACCTGAGCCGAAGGCAGAGGCTTTAACCCACTGAGCCACCCAGGCGCCCCTTACCCTCAGTTTTACTGAGGTATAATTGACAAACTGACTGGATTACTATGAATCTAGGATGCTTCTTAGCTGGTTGAACCCAGGAGAGGACTGAAGAGATCTTGAACTTTTCAGGCAGATTTTTACTGTAGATCAGCATCTCCCCCTCTCCCTCCCTCTTTTTAAGTAAGCTCTCTGCCCTACCTGGGGCTTGAACTCATCAACCCCAAGATCAAGAGTCTCATGCTCTACAGATTGAGCCAGTCAGGCACCCCTGATCAGACCCCTTTTCCCCCACAGTTCCTTGGGTCAGTCTCTCAGAGGAGTTTCTGGTTCCTCAACAGTTGGTCACAGACAAGTCTAACAGGTCCTCCTTGGGACACAGAGGATAAATACGACAAGCGGGAGCAGCTGAGCCCAACTTTGACCAAGAGTTTCTTCCCTCCTTTCCTCACTACCCAGTACGTGACTCGGAAGGGATTTCAATACCAACAGCCGTCTCTTCCAACCTGGCTGATTCCATCGGGCAAAAGGAGGAAAAATTCCTAACGAAGAACCCATCGCCGTACCGGTAGAGGTCCAAGGGGCTCGAGAGCTTCCCCTTCCGCGCAGGGGCGGTCAGTCGCAGCTCTGCGACTATCGCGATAGAAGAGCGAGATCGGCGCTGGCCCTTTAACAGCCCCTTCCCGAGGGCCTGCCCCGCGCGTGCGCACTGCGGTTCTGCGCTTGTCATCATGGCGACGCGGGGCCATGTGCAGGACCCTAACGACAGGCGCCTCCGGCCCATTTACGGTGAGTGCCTGGGGCCAGCCTGTTGTCGGCCGGACGCGTCGAGGGCTGTTGAGGCCAGGGCGAAGGTCCGGGAGGGGCGTTGAGGGGGCGGGCGCGGAGCTGGCGGATGCGGGGGGCTGACCGCGCGGGCCTCTAGGCCGCAGCCACCCGCCTCGCGTAGGCGCCGGCCGGGCCTTCCTGCGCCCTGCGGTGGCAGCGGCTTAGTCCAGGCAGCGTCAGGTCGGCAGAGCTGGCCCGACGTGCAGGCCCTGTGAGACACACTCTCGCTGAGACGTGCGCTGCCCGCAGGCTGCGTTGTTAATGCCACACCAAAGAAGACCCAGAATCTCAGATGGATCCCAAGCCAGGTGAAAGCTGGCTCCGGCGTGAGGGTGCGACACTCTTATTTGAGGGAAAATTCCTCACTGAAGACTTTTTACTTCCGAGAACCCGGCCTAAGGGGTTGTCTAACTACCTGTGCTCGATTCACAGGGAGAAACAGGTCCAAAGAGGGGAAGGGGCTGGTGCAAGGTCACCCAGATCGAGTCAGGAGCAGGCCGTATTGGAGGCTCCCAATCTAGAGCTCTTTGGTGGAGAAACAGCTGCTCTGGGCGCACGTGGGAGGCGGGGTGTGGGGGGGTCGTGGGCCCAAAATAGCGGTGAAGAGACAGTGTTAGCTCTTGTCAGAGGGGCATGCAGGGCTGCTGCAGGGCTTTTCCTTTCTGCGGCTTCCCTTGTGCTTGCTAAATGGATCCCCCTCCTTAACGCCCTCAGACTTTAAGACCTTGATGTCACCCTCCTACCTGGCTGTGAAAAATCAACAGATTTGAGTCAGGGAGAAACACCTTTTCCGTAACCGAGATGTTCTGTAATTGGGCAGTGGCCCTTTTTGCAATTCCTCTCTCTCCTCATAGACGGTTGGTTTATCTTAGTGAACAGTGAGGAAGGCTTCAAGGTCAGTGGTTTTTGCCAAACTAGTCTTCCAGCTTATAGTGTAAATGTTACTAAATGGAGGTTTCTCCACATGACTGAGATCATTCAACTTTTTTGGAGGAGGGGGTGACTTTTTTTCTGGCACAGTTGGTCCTGCTTTTAAAATTTGTATGATGCTTTACTCACATCTCATTTGATTTTAGCAGCAGCCCTTTGAGGTAGGAAATAATAGCTAATGTGTGTAGACCGATCATTCTGTCATTCTCTGTTATTGGCCCTTAACATGGCTTATCTCATTTAATATTCACACATTCTCCTGAGGTGGGTAGTTTTTTCCAGTCCTGCAAATCCCCCCCCCCTTTTTCTCCCCACAGATGAGGAAAATGAGGCATTGTTGATGTTGTCTAATTTTCCTAAGGTCACTCAGCTAGCATTTGATGGAGCTAGGTTCTGAATCCTAGTGTCCCAAGCTCACCCTCTTCACCACTGATAGAAAATACCTTACTTTGAGCTGAAGACACTGACTTGCCAAAGGTCACACTGGTGGTGAGTTGCAGAGATAGGACTGTCTTTCCATTTCTCGGTGGTGTTTGTTACCATACCCTCCAGTATATATTTTCAGAGGGCAGGGATAAAATAAAGATGATTGAAGGGAGGAACTGAATCTAGCCAGGGTTTACAATTTCTGGCTTATTATGATTGTGCAGCAGGATGCCTGCAGACTTTTTTTTTTTTTAATAAAGATTTTATTTATTTATTTGAAAGAGAATGAGAGAACATGGGAGGGGAAGGTTCAGAGTGAGAAGCAGACTCCCTGCTGGGCAGGGAGCCCAATGCGGGACTCCATGATCATGACCTGAGTGGAAGGCAGTCGCTTAACCAACTGAGCCACGCAGGCTCCCTCACCTTTTTTAGAGTTTTATTTATTTAAATAATCTTTTTACCCATCATGGAACTCGAACTCAACCACCCCGAGATCGACCCTGAGATGGAGTGGCGTGCTCCTCCTACTGAGTAGCCAGGTGCGCCCTGCCCCCACTTTGAAACTAAAAAGATTTGGTACTTTCCTTTTTTTTAATTTAAATTCTAGTTAGCTAACATGGAGGACAGTATTGGTTTCAGGAGTAGAATTCAGTGATTCATCATTTACATATAACAAACACCCAGTGCTCATCATAACAAGTGCCCCCTTTAATACCCATCTAGCCCCTCCCCTACCCACAAGATTAAGTACTTTTTTTTAAAACATTTTTTTATTTACTTAATTGACAGAGAGAGAGATCACAAGTAGGCAGAGCAGTAGGCAGAGAGGGGGGGGAGGAAGCAGGCTCCCCGCTGAGTAGGGAGCCCGATGCGGGGCTCAATCCCAGGACCCTGAGATCATGACCTGAGCCAAAGGCAGAGGCCTAACCCACTGAACCACCCAGGTGCCCCTTTTAAAGATTTATTTACCTATTAGAAAGGGAGAAAGCACTCAGGTGCTTGGAGGAAGGGGTATGTGGGTGGGGGGAGAAGCAGAGGGAGATGGAGAAAAAAGAAACCCAAGTAGGCTCTGCATATGGAGCCTGACTCGGTGCTCAATTCCAGAATCTTGAGATCATGACCTGAGCTGAAATCAAGAGTCTGATGCTTAGCTGACTGCGCCATCCAGGCGCCCTCAAGATTTGGTATTTTTGAGAATAATTGAATTTCTAAAATTGGCTCTTGAGGACCAAAGAAAATGCCTTTGGCATCCCATAAGTCATTTAGAAATAAGTGTTTTGAAGTACCCAGTAAGAAAAACCTTGTTCATTTCATGTTGCTAAACATTATTATATGTTAACTAGAAGTGACAGGTCGTATTGTCAAAACCGAAGCCAGAATTAGGTAGCTTTTGTTAAAGTTAAATGGGAAGAGTGTTAGAAGCTTTTCCAAGGCAATTAATATCAATTGGCAGGAGTAGGAAAAGAGAGGGTACCAGCTGCCCTTGACTAATGCACTTTTGACCTCCAAACTTTGGGATAGCCCCTGCTTTTGTGTTTGAATATATTAGTACCCCTAAACCACTGTTGTTCCTTGAATTCATTAGCTATTAAATAAAAAGCTTATGTTTAGTAGGTAGTGCTTGCCCACCAGCCAGAAGTTCAACAACTGTCAGCATTAATAGAGTGCTTATTTGTATGCTAACTGTCCAATAGGTAGTAAGATTATTGTGATCATAGTAGTAAACTAAAGGCTGGAGATTAACTTGCTCAGAGTTGCAGCGGGTAAGTTGTATGTAGATCTGGGTTTTGAACACAGGCATTGTCACTGAGAGCCCAGCCCTTTACTGAGTTCAGAATTAGTAGCATCACTATCTTTGTACAGCATTATTTGTACTGTCAAGGTTTTAGCATTTTACAGCTGTTGGAAACTTGCCTGTGACCTCAGCTTTTGCTGAATATTGTTTAGGGTAGACAGGACTGTACGGGTGATTAACTGTGAAATTGTGGTGAGTTGAGATGTGGTGGGTTGAAATTATGTTTTCAATGTTTAGGTTTGGAATAACTTTGCAGAAAGCTCATTAGTTGAAACAGTTTCAGAGTGCTTTTCGTTACTCATAAATTGGTTTAGGTATTATATTTTTAGTGTTTGAAAACCGCGCCTGACCTTACCAGAACACCTACTTTATTCATTTTCCTTTTGCTAAAATTACTGTCTTGGTGCTATGTGGTTCTTTACAGATTTTGTACTCAGACATGACTTGGTGAGCCCAGTGCCTTTTTTCTACCATTATTATTAATTTTAAAATGTTTTTAGTGGTTGGAGGACAAGCACTAAGTGATGGTCAGGTACGGCATGTCATAAATTTGTGTAGAATACAGGAATTGCTAGGTAAGCAATTGTAAAATAGAGAGGTTTCAAAGAAAAAATATTCCCGTAGTTTTTAGAATGCACATACACATTTTTACTTACTTTCTGGCACACGATCTTTTGTTCTAATCTTTTACTGGCTTCCAGTCTTGCTGTAGTCTGGGTCAGATGAAACATACTTCCTAGCTGTGTTTCCTGAATGATAATGACTTCTTAGTGAGTTAAGACGTTTCCCTTTGGTGCCTGGCCAACTCCAGGTAATTATTCTGCTATAGTTCATTAGTAAACGCTTGTTAAGTCCTCAGTTCAATGTGGTACTTATTTTGAGCCTTCTGTTGGGCATTGTTAGCCCTGCGAGTTTTGTCCTGTTTCCCATCAGGAGTGGCAGGGCATTTTGGTGAGTGAAGATTAATCTTGCCCTTCTTTAGAAAAGTCACTTGGTATAACCTGTTTTCTTTTTTTTGAAATTATGACCATTTAAAAGGGTCTGACTTAGACCTATACATTCTAAAGCATTTTAGACTTAAAAGAATGATTTTAATGCACAGAAAATTCTTAGAAGAGCGGTGCCTGGTTGGCTCAGTCCTTAAGTGTGTGCCTTAGGCTCTGTTCATGATCCCAGGGTCCTGGGATTGAGCCCTGTGTTGGCTCCTTGCTTGGTGGGAAGCATGCTTCTCCCTCTCCCCCTGCTTGTGTTCCCTCTCTCGCTGTCTCTCTCTCTCTCTCTCTGTCAAATAAATAAAATCTTTAAAAAATACATGTTAATAAAAAAAAATAAAATCTTAAAAAAAAAGAAAGAAAGGAAATTCCTACATAGAGTAGAGCATAGTGGGAGCATAGGGCAGCATTAAGAGACTAATGCTTTTCATGCTATGCTCCTATGAACTGTTCGGATTTTTTTTTAATTATTATTTTTTAACCGTGGCTTGCGCTGTTTTTGTTATTTAAAAATTTAGTTGGGGCACCTTGGTGGCTCAGTCGGTTGAATGTCTGACTCTTGGTCTTAGCTCAGGTCATGATCTCGGGGTCATGAGTTTGAGCCCTGCATTAGGTACATGCTGAGTGTGGAGTGGAGCCTCCTTAAAAAAAAAAAATTAGTTGAGGGGTGCCTGGCTGGCTCAGTTGGAAGAGCATGCAACTCTTGATCTCGGGGTTGTGAGTTCAAGCTGTTAAGGATGTAGAGATTACTTAATAGATAAAACTTGAGGGGCGCCTGGGTGGCTCCGTGGGTTAAAGCCTTTGCCTTCGACTCAGGTCATGATCCTGGGTTCTTGGGATCGAGGCCTGCATCAGGCTCTCTGCTCAGCGGGGAGCCTGTTTCCCCCTCTCTCTCTGCCTGCCTCTCTGTCTACTTGTGATCTCTCTCTCTCTCTGTCAAATAAATAAACTCTTTAAAAATAAATAAATAAACAAAACTTGAAAAAAGAAAGCTTTACAAAAATTAGTTGAAAAAAATTTTTTTAAAGATTTTATTTATTTGACACAGAGAGGCAACAGCGAGAGAGGGAACACAAGCTGGGGGAGTGGGAGAGGGAGAAGCAGGCTTCCCGCCAAGCAGGGAGCCCGATTCGGGACCCGATCCCAGGACCCCGGGATCATGACCCAAGGTGAAGGCAGATGCTTAACGACTGAGTCACCCAGGCGCCCCTAGTTAAAAAGATTTTTAAAAAACTTAATAGTATGAAGCCATCACTAATCATTGGTTCTTGGAACTTAACTGTTGTGGTCATTTTGTATGCATGTCATTTTCCTGATAGACTACTCAATTTCTAGAAGACCGTCTTTTTTCCCCCTGTATGGTTTGTTCATTTCTCTATTCCTTTCTTCATTCACCTTATTTATTGAGGGTCCAATATGTGCTAGGCACAATGTAGATTCAGGGAATGAGTGAGTACCGAACAGTACAGCAGAGACATGGTTTCTGCTTTCAAGGAACTTGTATCTTAAAAATAATGGTACACATAATCATTACACTTGTCTTAAGAGCTTTTTTTTTTAAGATTTTATTTATTTGAGAAAGACTGTGTGTGCACGGGCACACACACACACACACACGCACGCACACACACGAGTGGTAGGGAGAGGGAGAAGCAGAGCAGGCAGCCTGCCATGGGGCTCAATCCCAGGACTCGGGGATCATGACCTGAGCCAAAGGCAGATGCTTAACTGACTGAGCCACCCAGGCGCTGTGTTAAGAGCTTTGAAGGAAAAATGTAGGTTCCCGTGTGTGCATACAATATTGGCATCAGAGCTGTCAGGGACAAGACAAGAAAAGGTTCCCTATGGAAATGACGTTTTACTTTGAACGTGGAAGAGCAGAGGTTAGTCAGGCAATATGGGGGAAGTATATAAAAAGGAGCTTGCTCCACCTGAGGACCTAAGAAAAGGCTTGTGTGTTGGCACTGCAGAGATTGGTTGACATGAGGGTACTGTGGTAGACCGCATCAGCTTTGTAAGCCATTTTGAGAATTTTGAAATTCGTTTTAAAGATAACGGGAAGCAGTGAAGAGATTTAACCAGGAGAGTGAGGTGATCAGGCTTGCAGTTTAAAAAGATAGCTAAGAATACCCTGGGGGAAATAGTTTAAAAGAGGGCAAATGTTGGGGCACCTGTTAAGCGTCTGTCTTCAGCTCAGGTCATGATCCCAGGGTCCTGGAATCAAGCCCCGCATCCGGCTCCCTGCCCAGAGGAAGGCCTGATTCTCCCTCTCCCACTCCCCCTGCTTTGTGTTCTCTCTTTTGCTGTGTCCTTCTCTCCCAAATAAATAAAATCTTAAAAAGGCGGGGGGGGGGGGCAAATGTAGGCTGTGAGGTGATTGGTTAGGAGGCATCATTCCTTTTTAAATTTAACCCTCCCAGTCATCTTGGGAGTAGTAGGTATTTAACAACATTTGTTGACTGAAGGAATGTTTAACCTACAATTTGTATTCTTGGTAAAAGCAAGGCTCCTATTCTAAAGCATTTAGAATTTTAAGCAAGGATGGAGCTATGTTGTATTCAGTCTTTTTTTTTCTAAATTGTAGCAATATCTTTAGTAGTCTTTGAAGCTCTTCCAGGAAGTGGAAACATTGCAGGTTGTCATTTTAGCTGCTTTAGAGAATTTCTCTACAGCTGCAGGCACCCACAGCCTAAAGCCTTGCTTGCTTGCTTTCTTTCTTTTTGGCAAGACTGACACACTCTCTCTCTCTCTCTCTCTTTTTAAGGATTTTATTTATTTATTTGACAGATCACAAGTAGGCAGAGAGGCAGGCAGAGAGGAGGAAGCAGGCTCCCCACTGAGCAGAGAGCCCCATGCGGGGCTCGATCCCAGGACCCTGGGATCATGACCTGAGCCAAAGGCAGAGGCTTTAACCCACTGAGCCACCCAGGTGCCCCTGACTCTCTTTTTTTTAAAGTAAGCCCTATGCCTGACATGGGGCTCAAACACATAACCCCTGAGATCAAGAGGTGCGTGCTCCATAGACTGAGCCATGAGCCAGCCAGACACCCTAAGTCTGATCTCTTTCTTACTATCAGTATCCCTAATTGTGATTGGACAAATTAATCCCAGGGCCTCTTCTACCCGGCAAGTAGACAGGCCTGCCTGTGTCAGGGTCTGCTGTTGTCTGCATATGTAAGGAAGAGTCACTTCTCTTCAAATTGTTACCCAGGAAGGTGGCTGGCTTAGTCATTTAACAGATTTTGATAGTCTGTTGCCAATAATTTAACCCAATATTTCCCAAATTTCTATTATTCTTCTAACCAGTCTGATGATTCCAGCTTTATTATAGTACTATCTGTACTATTAATTACTTAGAATTTTTCTCTAATTTGATTTTTAACTTAAATTTATTTTAAAATAACCTATCGGGGCGCCTGGGTGGCTCAGTGGGTTAAGCCTCTGCCTTCGGCTCAGGTCATGATCTCAGGATCCTGGGATCGCACCCTGCATTGGGGTCTCTGCTCAGCGGAGAGTCTGCTTCCCCCTCTCTGTCTGCCTCTCTGCCTACTTGTGATCTATCTGCTAAATAAAAAATTAAAATCTTTAAAAAAAAGAAAATAAAAAAAATTAAAATAACCTATCATTATCATTAATGGAGTACCTGTTACTTATGCTGAGAAAACGAAGTGGTAAAAATAAAAGATGAAGACAAAACAATGTTAAGTTTTAACTAGATTCTGATATTTGTGTAGCTGAGTCTGAAGTCTATTCTTTGCTGTTAAAAAACATTAGAAAGTATTAAGAGGTGGCTGGCTCAGTTGGAAGAGCATTCAACTCTTGATCTTGGGGTTGTGAGTTTGAGCTCATGTTGAGTGTAGAGATTACTTTATTAATTAATTGATTGATTTATTTAAAAAGATTTTATTTATTTGACAGAGAGAGAACACAAGCAGGGGGAGTTGTAGAAGGAGAAGCAGGCCTCCCTCCTAGCAGTGAGCCCGATGTGGGGCTCAGTCCCAGGACTCTGCGATCATGACCCAAGCTGAAGGCAGCTGCTTAACGACTGAACCACCCAGGCGCCCTGAGAAAGAGAATCTTTTTTTTTTTTTTAAGATTTTATTTATTTATTTGACAGACAGAGATCACAAGTAGGCAGAGAGTCAGGCAGAGAGAGAGGAGGAAACAGGCTCCCCACTGAGCAGAGAGCCCGATGCGGGGCTTGATCTCAGAACCCCGGGATCATGACCTGAGCGGAAGGCAGAGGCTTTAACCTGCTGAGCCACCCAGGCGCCCCCTGAGAAAGAGAATCTTAAGCAGGCTCCACACCCAGTACAGAGCTGGATGTGGGGCTCACTCTCATGACCCTGAAATCATGACCTTAGCCAAAATCAAGTTGGAGGCTTAACCTGTAGAGCCACCCAGGGGCTCTGGGTTATCAATTTTATTGACCTGTTTTCTCCAAGGGCTACACAATTTATATTCTAGAGTCAGGAATGTAAAATGAAAATAGACTTTTCCCTTCTAGGCATGTAGGAAGGGGGAGCTTGACAGCAGACTGGCTGAATATAGTGGAGTGTCTTAGTTAAACTTTTGGGTGCAAGGAGCAGAAACCCATTGACACAAGCTCTAGTGAAGGGGGCTTGTTGTAAACCCTGGTGGGAGCCTAGAGCAGGAATGTAGTGTTCAGGGTTTGATGGAAACTGGAGAGCTGCCAGGATCTAAAGTTTTTTTAAGAGTTTTAAAAATTTATTTATTTGTCAGAGAGAGAGCACAAACAGGAGGAGTAGCAGAAGAAAAGCAGGCTCCTTACTGAGCAAGGAGCCCAATGCGGGACTTGATCCCAGGACCCTGGGATCGTGACCTGAGCCAAAGGCAGACACTTAACTGACTGAGCTGTCCAGGCATTCCTAAAGCTTTCTCCCCCTCCCAATTTCCCCTGGGCTTTTATCTGTGTGTGTTTATTCTCTGCTGGGTTTTTCAGACTGCCTTTTTTTTTTCTTTCTTTGCTTAGTCATGAGTTTACCCAGGGTTCACCATGTTGGCTTTGTGGCCACACCAAGATGTGATCTCTCCCTACAAGCTTCAGTTAGTTAGCACTGCCCTGACCCCAATCCTTTGATAAAGATAAGTGACATTTTAAATACTTTTATAAATGTTATTTGAATGAAGAGGTGAGGTAACTCCTTTTCTTTACTCTGCATCAACTAACTTGCATCCCCTAAGGCTTCTTCAAAATGGAAATTCTGGAGCTGCCAATGGTAATGTCAGACTCAAAATATTTATTTCCTTCCAAATGAGGTTCCCCATAGTTTCCTGACTCTTGCTTTGTGACTCAGTGTTACAGTTACAGTTTTCAAGGGAAGAAACCTGATTTACCCTTGGGTCAGATATCCACCCCATTGGGTGTAGTTCCAAGGTCTAGACATGGTCATCCTATCCTACTCCTGCAGTAGACGCAGTGGGAACCATACCCAGAGAAGAGGGCATGGGCAGGTAGGTATAGAGGGAAAAGTTAAATGCCCTTGTAGTCCTGACCGCTGGTCTCATCCATTTATGGGCAGATCTTCAGAACTGGGTTCTCATTACAGATGTTTAATTATTCTTCAGGGTTTGCTCAAAGAACGTGGAGTCTTACAGGAATGAGTCAGAAGTACCTTAAAACTGACTCAGAAAGAGATCAGCCCAAGAGAAAGTATCCTTTAATGGCATATTGGCTGGGCTATTTAAGAAAACTGGTGTTAGATATTTGGGTAGTTAGGCCAAGATTGTATGCTTTTAGTGTTTTCTGGTTCTCCTGTCTCTCCACCCGAGTATTAGGTGTTTTTTCTAGAATGCGGTTGCATCCACAGCGAGTCCCGTCTCTCTTTGACCTTCCTCCCTAGATTGTGATTACGTCCAGAGTAGGGTTTCTTAATCTCTTCATTCGTGGTGCTTGTCTGTGTTATGGCATTGAAGAAAGACTGAAGAGATGAAACTCATGGGTTCCTGTAGCTCTGTTTTAAGTTTTAGTCTAGTATTCATTGGGAGAAAATGGAATTCGTTAGGTAAAATGATAGTTTTTCTGTTATTTGGGGCACTCTGGGCCACCAGCGGCATAGGTTATTTGAGTTGTTTATGCTTCCTTTGTCCCTTGCTGATTTGGGACCTTGATAGACAGAGTGGGACCATAAGAAGTAGTAGATTGTGAACTGGCCTGCATTCAGTCATCTTTCTATAATTAGAATTGACAGCTACCACCCTTGTTGCCCATCTATAATACTTCTTACTTTCCTTCTCTGGAAATGAATCTTTGTGTGTATACAACGTGCGTGCGCGCGCGCACACACACACACACACACACACATACACATTTTATTAATGTGCCTTATTTGTTAGAGCAGTTTCAGGTTTACAGAAACATGAGGGAAAAATGCAGAGTTCCTATGTATCCCCACAATCCCACTCCCTCCCCTCAGTTTACTCTGTTGTTAATATCTTGATTTACTATGGTACTTTGTTTCAGTGGCTGAGCCACTATGATGGGTCATTGTTGTTTCTTTTTTTAAAGATTTTATTTATTTATTTGAGAGAGAGAGCATGAGAGGGGAGAAGGTCAGAGGGAGAAGCAGACTCCCCATGGAGCTGGGAGCCCGCTGCAGGACTCCGGGATCATGACCTGAGCTGAAGGTAGTTGCCCAACCAACTGAACCACCCAGCACTCAGGTTGTTTTTTTGTTTTTTGTTTTTTAAGATTTTGTTTATTTGTTTTTGAGAGAGAGTAAGCACAAGCAGGGGAAGGGGCAGAGGGAGAAGCAGATTCCGCACTGTGCAGGGAGCCCAATGCAGGATTCGATCCCAGGATCCTGGGATCATGACCTGACCCATCCAGATGCCCTGATAGGTTATTTTTAACTAATGTCCATTGTTTACTAGTTTACATTAGCATTTATTCTTTGTGTTGTATCTTCTGTGTGTGTTTTTTTTTAAGATTTTATTTATTTATTTGAGAGAGAGAGATCACAAGTAGGCAGAGAGGCAGGCAGAGAGAGAGGGGGGGAAGCAGGCTCCCCACTGAGCAGAGAGCCAGATGCGGGGCTCTATCCCAGGACCCTGGGATCATGACCTGAGCTGAAGGCAGAGGCTTTAACCCACTGAGTCACCCAGGCGCCCCTTCTGTGGGTTTTGACAAAAGTATGATGACCTATATCCATCATTACAGAATCATACAGAATAGTTTCACTGCACTTAAAATCCCCTGTGCTCCACCCATTCATCCTACCCCCAGCCCCCGGTAATCACTGATTGTTTCATTGTCTCTATACTTTTTGCCTTTTCCAGAATGTCATGTAATTGGAATCATAGAGTATGTAGCCTTGTCAGATTGGCTTCTTTCACATAGCAATATGCATTTAAAGTTCCCCAGTGTTTATTTGTCCTCATTTCTTTTTATCACTGAATAATATTTCACTGTATGGGTGTATCACAGTTCGTTTATTCATTGGCCCATTGAAGGACATCTTGGTTGCTTCCAGGGTTTGGTAGTTGTGAATAAAACGGCCATAAACATTTGTGTGCAGATTTTTGTGTGGAGGTGAGTTTTCAGCTTATTTGGGTAGATACCAAGGAGCACGATTGTTGATCACATGGCAGAGTATGTTTAGCATTTAACAAAACTGTCAGACTGTCTTCCATGGTGGATGTACCATTTTACCTTCCCAGCAGCACTGAGTGAGAGGTGCTGTTGCTCCATGCGCTCACCAGCATTTGATCCGTAACTTATTTTGAGTTCTGTGCCTCATCTGCCCTGCACTGATTTGGGACCTTGATGAGCGAAGAGGGATCAGGTAGTAGTAGTAGGTTGTGGACTGACCTGTTTTAGAATTGACAGCTACCACCATTTCCCATTTATGACACTTCTCATCTTCTTTTAGATCTTCTCATCTGGAAATGAATCTTTGCTTTTGTTAGACTTGGATAATAATTGATTCCTTTTTTTCCTTAACACAATTTTATAACAGGTCTGAGAGATGACTACAGGAATATAAGATTGTATTCTGTACCATCCTAGCCATTTAGAATTAAAATTGGCACCATGATGTTTTTAATACTGAATTAAAATACTTTGTGAAACATCTCATATCAGCCTGTGCATTTTTCATATTTGTCAAAGGAATATAATAACTATCATAATTTGTTTTCATAGATTATCTTGATAATGGTAATAATAAAATGGCAATTCAACAAGCAGATAAATTGTTGAAGAAACATAAGGATCTTCATTGTGCTAAGGTAAGGTCATTTGCTCTTGAGTTACTTATATTTGATGGGTTATATATTATAATCTTAAAAGGGAAAAAGTGTTAAATCTGTTTAGTGACTCTGTTTTTTCAGGTCGTCCCCCCCCCCAGGTTTTTGTTTTTGTTTTTGTTTTTTTTTAAAGCAGGCTTCATGCTTAGTGTGGAGCCCAACGCAGGACTTGAATTCACATCTCTGAGATAAAGAGTTGCACACTCCACCAACTGGGCCAGCCAGGCACCTTTCTAAGCCATTTATTTTTCTGATTACTTAAATGCCATAAATAGTATTTAATTAAAAGCTAACTGTTTGTTTCTTTGGATATTTTGGACATAATTTAGCTAATTTAATTATCTTATATTGATAGGGTTCTTTTTTTAAGCAGTGTTGTGCCTTTTCTTTATTTTTTTAAGTAGGTTCCACGCCCAGTGTGGGATTTAAACTCACAACCTTGAGACTGAGCATTGTATGCTCTACAGACTGACAGCCAGGTACCCCTGTTGTGCCATCTTAATATTAACTGAAATAGAAAAGAATCTTTTTTTTTTTTTTTAAGATTTTATATACTTGACAGAAAGAGACACAGCGAGAGAGGGAGCACAAGCAGGGCATGTGGGAAGAGGGAGAAGCAGGCTTACCGCTGAGCAGGGAGCCCAGTGCGGGGCTTGATCCCGGGACCATGACCTGAGCCGAAGTCTGATGCTTAATGACTGAGCACCCAGGTGCCCCAGAAAGAATCTTGATGTGCTGAAATTTTTAGTAAAATATGGTTTACTTGATTAGCAGCCTAGGTGTACCTTACAACTTATCTTGTGTTTTCAAGTTGGCCTTCTTTGGCTCTTTTTTTTTTTTTTTTTTTAAGATTTTATTTATATGACAGTGAGGGAACACAAGTACAGGGAGCAGGAGAGGGTCCCCTCTGAGCAGGGAGTTTGGCTTATATTTTCATTTCTGTCCTTTTAAAACTAATGTTTTTCCTGTGTATCAGGTTTTAAAGGCAATTGGTTTACAGAGAACTGGAAAGCAAGAGGAAGCCTTCACCTTGGCACAGGAGGTGGCGGCCCTTGAACCCACAGATGACAACTCGCTACAGGCACTGACTATTCTTTACCGGGAGATGCATCGACGTGTGTTTCTTTTTCACTGTTTTTAATACTGAGCTGAAGTTTTTGTTTCTTTCTTTCCTTTTCTTTTTTCTTAAAATTGATTTATTTATTTTAGAGAGAGAAAGCCTGTAAGTGGGGGAGGGGCAGAGGTAGAGAAGAGAGACTCTCTTTTTTTTTTTTTTTTTTTTAAAGATTTATTTATTTGACAGACAGAGATCACAAGTAGGCAGAGAGGCAGGCAGAGAGAGAGGAGAAAGCAGG
This sequence comes from Martes martes, assembly GCF_963455335.1. Classification (NCBI taxonomy): domain Eukaryota; kingdom Metazoa; phylum Chordata; class Mammalia; order Carnivora; family Mustelidae; genus Martes; species Martes martes. The sequence continues at coordinate 83,814,305 of NC_137901.1, forward strand.
CTCTCCACGGAGCAGAGGGCCCAATGCGGAGCTCGATCCCAGGACCCTGGGATCATGACCTGAGCCGAAGGCAGAGGCTTCAACCCACTGAGCCACCCAGGCGCCCCAAGAGAGACTCTCTTAAGCAGGCTTCATACCCAGCTTGGAGCCCAAGGTCGGGCTCCATCTTATGACCCTGAGATCTTGACCTGAGCTGAAATTAAGAGTTGGACTTAACTGACTGAGCCACCCGAATGCCCCAAGCTTTTATTTCTGATTGAGTTCTGTATTTGTTTCTTTTTGTTTGCTTGTTTTTTTAAGATTTTGTTTATTTATCTTACAGACAGAGATCACAAGTAGGCAGAGAGGCAGGCAGAGAGAGAGAGGGAAACAGGCTCCAAGAGCCTGAGCAGAGAGCCCGATGTGGGGCTCGATCCCAGGACCCCGGGATCATGACCTAAGCCGAAGGCAGAGGCTTTAACCCACTGAGCCACCCAGGTGCCTCTGATTTCTGTATTTGTTCATTTGACTTATCACTCATGTTTTGAGTGGATGGCAATAGGCAAAATAATGCATTGACCAGGATTTACAAAAACTGCAGGCAGAAAGGATATTTTACATGTATAGTACCCTGAATTGGAATGAGAACTTGAGGTCAATTTATGACATTTTGATTTACTAAATGGAAGAGTTACCTTTTTTTACTATTTGATATGGAAAATTTCAAACATAAAAAAACCAGAGCAGAATAATAAATCTCACTATCCACCTTAAGCGATCATGTCACATGGCAAATTTTATCTGTATCCCATCCCCCTGCTAGATTATTTCTAAGCATATTCTACATAGTCTACCATTTCACCTGTAAAGTTTTTTGTTATTAATTTCTCAAATCTTTTATTATGGAATGATATGTATCTTCCATAATACATATTATAGAAGGTACATTTTACATAATACACTAGAATATTTGGTATGGAATAATGAATATTCATGAATCCACCAACCAACTTAAGAAACAGAGCATCATCTATACTGACAGATTCCTATGTGTTCCCTATCAGTTTCACTTCCCCTTTTACATTCCAGCAGGTACTTGTTTTCCTGAATATATTTTATTATCTTGCTCTTAAAAAATCTTTATCACATTTGTTTTTCTAAGTAATACTTTATTAATTTTGCTCAGTTTTGACTTAAAAAGTTTTGCCCTCGGGGCACCTGGGTGGCTCAGTTGGTTAAGCATCTGCCTTCAGCTCAGGTTATGATCCCAGAGTCCCAGGATTGAGTCCACATTGGGCTCCCTGCTCAGTGGGGACTCTGCTTCTCCCCATGCCCTTCACCCAACTTGTGCTGTCTCTCATTCTCTCTCTCTCTCAAATAAATGGGTAAAATCTTTAAAAAAAAAAAAAAAAAGTTTTGCCCTCGAACCATCATGTTGTGTACCTTAAAGTATACAATTTTTGTCAGTTATTCCTCAATAAAGCTGGGAAAAATAAAATTTTGCCACCTAGTGGATAGAAATGTTACTTTATAGTTTTGTTATTCATTTTTTTAAAAGATTTTATTTGTTTGAGAGAGAGCGCATACAAGCAGAAGGGGAGGGGGCAGAGGGAGAGGGAGAAGCAGACTTCTCATTGAGCAGGGAGCCCAATGTGGGGCTCGATACCAGGATTCTGGGATCATGACCTGAGCTGAAGCAGACACTTAACTGACTGAGCTACCCAGGTGCCCCTTGTTTTTCATTTTTAAAAAGACAGAACTTAAAAGTTGGGGATTATATCTGACTATTTAGGGATTATGTTGATTTAGGGATATGGTTTCTCCCCCAGTGTTTTTTAAAAAATCATTTATTTCACAAATACTGAATGTTTCTCTGTGCAAAGTATTGTATCCTAGTCAAAGATGAAAGGGGGTCTCTCTGCCCATGTGTTACTCACAGTCTATAAGGGGAAATTCATGGGTAACTGGTTGGCTCAGTCAGTAGAGCATGTGACTCTTGATCCTCAGGGTCGTGGGTTCAAGCCCCACATTGGATGTAGAGCTCAATTAAAAAAAATAAGGAAATTCATGAAAGGACTGTATTCTACATTATGTGTTAATAAATGTTTTAAGGGACTTATTCACAAAATTTAAAGATGGCAGAAGGAAACAGTGATCAGACTGGGTGGAGGTGTAGAGACAGTGTTCAGGGAAGGATTACATTTGAACTTTCATAGTTCCTTGCAGTGAGGATAACATTTGAGCTGGGTCTTGGTCTTGGATGATGTTCATTGAGTTGAAAAGAGAGGAAAGGAGAATCCAGGCAGAGGGAACAGAGTAAAGGCATGGGGAGGTATGATGCAGCACAGGGGGTCTGGTGGAGCCACAGATAGTTCAGTGTGCTGGAACACTAAGTGCTGCGGGAAATAAGTACGAAGGAGACAGAGAGGCTGAATCCTGAGGGGTCTTACTTACATTGTAAATGTGTTGGGAGGCCTGAGCTATTTCATGCTTTATCAATTAACACCCAACCAAGAGAAGAGTAATGATCAGATGAGGCAAAACAAATACTTTCTTCTTCCTTAGTGACAAGAGACATCTATTTCCTCCAAAGGGGGAAAAAAATTAAATGCTATTAAGATTTAAGGTATACTTCAGTAATTAAAGAATATCCTATTTCTCTTTATCCTAGCGGAGTTAGTTACAAAACTCTATGAGGCAGCTGTGAAGAAAGTTCCCAATAGTGAGGAGTATCACTCTCACCTCTTCATGGCTTATGCCAGAGTGGGCGAATATAAGAAAATGCAACAGGTAACTTAATTTCCAAACCTCCTGGACTGTGGGATTTGGCATTAGATACAAGTCTCCTTAAATGCGACTTAATTGTAGAAATGTGGGTGCATGCATGTGGGTGTTTGCATCTGTGTGTAGAGCTGAATCTGTGTTTGTGTGTGGAAATCAGGCAGATGCTTTCTTTGAGTGTTTTTTTTTTTTTCTTTGTGTGTTTTAAAGATGAACTATATTCAAGTTCTTTAAGTGTTTTATTTGGGGGAAATCTGGTTGTTCTTTGGTGTCCTGGTGGTATGTTTTCTTTGGTTCTGGTAAGTTGGCTTCAAATTGTCCCGGTGCATGACATTGCTGTTATATTTTCAGAAAATGAGCAGAAATCCCAGAACAAAAAATGAACAGGCTATAGAAAGATTAAAGTTTGCATCTACTTTGTAAATTTAACTCCTTGTAGCCTGTTGAGATTTTTAAATCCACCTGGGAAAACTCCCCACTCTTTGGATACTTGTCTTTTTCGCCAGAGGCAGCTTATTCTCCAGTTAGCACATTTTAGATATTCCATGTATTTAGATGTATGTGAAGAAGTCCATTTGGACTAGTGGGTGGGTAAAGTCAACATCCCAGAGAAGTGAAACTTTTAAGCCCATACAGGGTTATGATGTCAAACTAGTATTTTTTTAGAAATGGCTTTGTTTGTGGTTATAATTTTTTCTGAGAGCAAGGCTTTCTTACTTGTGTTTTTGTTTTGTCTTATTCTTACTTGAAATATCAGACTATAACAGTAGATAAATTAGGGAGCATGGAAGGTACTATATTGATATAAATCCTTTCTCCTAAAAATTAATCTTTGTATTTGTTTATAAAAGTTTTTAAATTACAAGAATTTTTTTCCCCAAATAAATTTTTTTTTTAAAGATTTTATTTATTTATTTGACACACAGAGAGAGATCACAAGTAGGCAGAGAGGCAGGCAGAGAGAGAGGGGGGAAGCAGGCTCCCTGCTGAGCAGAGAGCCCGATGCAGGGCTTGATCCCAGGACCCTGGGATCATGACCTGAGCCGAAGGCAGAGGCTTTAACCCACTGAGCCACCCAGGCGCCCCCCCAAATAAAATTTTTTGAAGGTGTTTTATTTACTGATGGATTATATTCTCAGGAAAAATATGCAGATATTATAATTTTTCTTTTAATGTAAAATGAGTATATATTTTTAAATTGGCAACAGTAACATGTATGTATGTAAATCTTTAATATCATTTTTACTCCTGTGCTTGCTTCGGCAGCACATATACTAAAATATTTTTACTTCTAGGGATATGTTTTAATTAAAATATATTAAATGTACATTAATACAGGTAGAGTTAAAGGAATTATGCTTCATCCACATGGTAGAATAAAATGCAACACCCCACTTCCCCTCAAATAGTACTATGTCTCTGTCTTATATTTCTGAGGGAATGTACCAAAATGTTACCAGGACATAGGCCTATGATACTTTTCCTTCTCTTAATTTCTTTTTTTTTTAAGTGTATGTTAATTTTATGATCCCACAAAACATATTTTGAACTATGTTTATTATATATACATGCAATAAAATAACAAAAAGGACGAGTATGTGCAATGACAATATTAGGGTAAATTTTGAATGAAGGAGAAAATAATCTGCCACTTGAACAACTTTTTTTTTTTTTTTTTTTTTTAAACAGTTGAACTTTACATGTTGGCAGAGATACACATATACTTTTGCATCCTGCTCTTTGGAGCCACTGCTTTGATGTGGCTTAATAGTCATTAATCCTTAATATGTTGTAGCTATAGCTTGTTTTTTTGTTGTTTGTTTTAAAGATTTATTTATTTGAGAGAGAGAGAGTGAGCAAGAGAGAGAAGTGGATCAGGGGGAGGGGCAGATGGAGAGGGAGAAGCAGACTCCTCTGAGCAGTGAGACATGGGGCTTGATGACTTGCGGCTCCATCATAGGACTCTGGGATCATGACCTGAGTCAAAGGCAGACACTTAACCAAGTGAGCCACCCAGGCACTTTGTGATAGATTGTTTTACATTATCCCATGCTAATATATTGGAAGAATGGAGCATTCTGGTGTTAAATGTTTCAGAATGAAATGTCTTATTTTTGTTTTACCTTTTTTACTGCTTGAGATAGTTACAGTTTCTTAGTTGATGTGTCTGTTTATTTTGAAAGTGGTATGTCAGTCTGCGTAGAAGGTAGTTTACCAATTAAATATCATGTTTCTTGAGGGTGAGCATTTTTGTTTTGTTCACTGTGGAATCCTCAGTGCCTAGAATAGCATCTACACAATAAATATTTGATAAATGAATGATTTGCATTAACTTGTGGAGGTAAAAAAGAGAGGGAAGCCAGGGAATCAGAAAACTTAAGGATTTCTGCTGTCCCAAATGACATCCCTGGCAGGTAATATTTAAAATCATCTTTTCTTTTTTTTAAAGATTTTATTTATTTATTTGACAGAGAGAGAGAGAGAGATCACAAATAGGCAGAGAGGCAGACAGAGAGAGAGAGAGGGGGAAGCAGGCTCTCCTCTGAGCGGAGACCCCGATGCGGGGCTCGATCCCAGGACCCTGAGATCATGACCTGAGCCAAAGGCAGAGGCTTAACCCACTGAGCTACCCAGGCGCCCCTTAAAATCATCTTGAATGAAGATTTGCTGTGGGTTCAAAGGTGATTGGACTTTTCTTTTTCTGTAAACGACATTCCTTCGTTCATTTGTTTTTTGACATTCCCGTATTTTGAGTCTCCAGTTCACAGCAATTTTTTTTATTTTTTATTTTTATTTTTTAAAAAGATTTTATTTATTTATTTATTTGACAGACAGAGATTACAAGTAGGCAGAGGGACAGAGAGGGAGAGAGGGGGAAGCAGGCTCCTGGCCAAATAGAGACCCTGATGCGGGGCTCGATGCCAGGACCCTGGGATCATGACCTGAGCTGAAGGCAAGAGGCTTTAACCCACTGAGCCACCCAGGTGCCCCTTTATTTTTTTTTTTTTAAGATTTTATTTATTTATTTGACAGAGAGAGAGTATGTATCCTTAACCCCATCTTTGCCTGTAGACATTCTGTTCGACCTTCAAGGTTCATGGGAAAGACTGCTACTTTGAAGAAGGCTTTATGATTAAATTCCCTTCCCTACTTTCCTTTAAAGAAAGAAAAAGAAAGGAATGAACAAACTTAACCATGCCTTTTTTGGAGACAAAAAAGCATTGTATTTTTGTATAGGATGTTTATTTTTTTTGCCAAGTATTATTGTAGTCATTTGAATATTTGTCTTATCACTTTCCCTAGCTTTTAAGTGTGTTTGGGACCAGGACTCAATCTTTGTATCATGGGCAGGAATAGACATTTCCTTCCACTTAATAGGGACTCCGTGTAATTTTTCAAGTGGATTGAAGATAGGCAAAAGATTAAAAAAAATGGTAACAGTGACAACTAGCTGAGTTCTTAGAATTGATTACTAATTGGCTAATTATGGGCAGATTCTCAGTTATACATGAATAGATCTACTTTGTTCCTTGTTGCCATGTCCCTGCTTGTAAGTATTTCATATTGTACATTTCACAAAGAAAGGGCTCAGTTCTAGTTAATGGTATCTTGAAAGAACCTGATTGTTTTCCTAACCTAGGAATTACTATTTTTTAAATATTGTCAGAGTAAAGTTTTCTGATTTTAAGTTTAAATATACTATCTGGATTTTTAAATTTGTTTTACTGTAACTGGTTAGTACAGTATTTTTAGGTAAGTTTGTTGGTGTACATTTGTAAGCCAAATTGTGTTTGTTGGTAATCTGTCAGAACCATATTGGATTACTGTGTTTTCCAAAAATAATGGCCTTTAATTTGAAGAAATCTGGTTCAAAAGGTGAAATATTCCTGATGATATAAAAATTCACCTATATTGGTATCCATAGAGAATATCCATCAAGTCACTAGGCACTTAGAGTAACTATCTAGATCTTTAATTGCCCTCTGTATGACGTTTTCTAAATTAAGTATTTATGGCTCTCTGTCTTTCAGGCTGGCATGGCTCTATATAAAATTGTCCCCAAAAACCCTTATTACTTTTGGTCTGTGATGAGCTTAATTATGCAAGTGAGTATGGCATTTAGAATGGGATTGAGATTTGTTTTTATTTTTGTATATAGTTATTTGTCCTTGTCTTCTGAACAGCTTGGGTAATGTGTTGCATCATGTGTCAAACAGGGACTTTACATACTGTCAGTTGACTTTTTGGGTTGGGGGATTTGGTATTTATTCTTCATGGAGTTGGTATAGTGGTTTATTTGTGTGTAGCACAGACTGTATTTCCCCTGAATCTTAGATCCATTACTGGGTTATTTGATCAAGTATGAGCCTTGAAATATTTGATATTTTGCTTGAGGTTTTCCTTTAAGACAATACTGTTTAGTGAACATGTTATTGAACTGGATGGCCTTGTTTTATCAATTCTGGTTTTTGAACCTCAGTTTGCTTTTCTGCAGAGTAGAGATCCTTATCTCCCAGAGCTACTGTCGGGACCAAAAGGAGATAGTGTGTAAGAGAAGATGGGAAGGAAAGAGTTAAAATGTAGCTGTTAAGTCAGCCGCTGGGTGCAGACAGGTTTGCGTTCATATACTGGATTCAGGACACGTCTTAGAGAGCTGTTGGGGAATCTCTTAGTTTATCTATGAAATAAGCAGGATAGTTACCTTGAGCTACTGAGCTCTGAGCAGAATCTCAGGCAATGTTAAAATTATTAATATGCTTTGATTTTAATTATCAATCTAAGATCATCTTAATTTTCGAAACTCGTTAATACTAGGCTGTATAAATGGAAGGTATTGGCCTTTTCCCTCCAATATGTGAACGTCTCAAGAGGACATCTGAAGGGCTTTTCTCTTCAAACACCTGGTGATACCCTTTTCATATAATGAGCAGTACAGGCATACCCCCTCTTAACATAGTTCTAGAAAAATGTATGAATAACCTATTTAAAAGTTAGGCCATTTAAAAGTTTATTTTAGTTTATATAGGCCATTTAAAGTTTATATAGGCCATTTAAAAGTTATGGTGGAAATCTAGTTTGTCAAAAATGTATAGAATAATGAATCTTTAACAAATCTCTTCTAAGGCAAACCACTCTAATGTATCTTTGTGGCAAGTTCAAATTAGGTCTAATATTTGATGTGCTGGACTGATAATTATGTGCTGGGGTCACGGTAATGGTCTGCCTGGTAATATAAATAGTGCAAGCGGGGGAGAAATTAGAATGAAACTTTTATTTTTTTCTCCTATAGTCTATATCGGCACAGGATGAAAACCTCTCAAAAACGATGTTTTTGCCCCTTGCTGAAAGAATGGTAGAAAAAATGGTGAAAGAAGACAAGATAGAAGCCGAGGCTGAAGTGAGTATTGGAAGTCCTACAAAAGCCCTACTTTTGTATTCGCATGAGTTTGATATTGCTACAATATTATGTATTATAGTATTACAGTATTACAAACTGCTGTCTTACTCCAGTTAGAGAACTGGGTCCTCATTCTTGCCTTTTGTATAAATACGAAGTTTTAGGCTTTAGTATAATGAATATTCTTACTGCTGATTTCATCTCATTTGAAGATAGTGTTCTTTTCTATTGATATTTTAAAAATTAAATTAAATTAAAATTTAGTTTTTTTAAGTAGGCTCTATACCCACCATGGAGTCCAAGACAGGGCTTGACTTCATGACCTTGATATCAAGACCTGAGCTGATACCAGGAGTCCGACCTTTAACTGTCCGAGCCTCCTAGATGCCCCTAGATAACTTTTTAAAAACATGCAAACGATTGTTCTTATTGAAAAGTTTTGATTGTTGCATTTCTTATTTGTTTTTTCTATAAGGTTGAACTTTATTATATGATCTTGGAACGTTTGGGAAAGTACCAGGAAGCCTTGGATGTTATCAGAGGAAAATTAGGAGGTAATTTTTAAAGATTTCTTAAAGTTTTTTTTCCTTCTATTTAAACATGAAAAAAATATTTTTAAAGATTTTATTTATTTGAGAGAGAGAAAACAGAGAGAGGAAGCACAGCTGGGTGGACAGAGGGAAAAGCAGACTCCCTGCTGAGCAAGGAGCCTGACTTGGGGCTTGATTCTAGGACGCTGAGATCATGACCTGAGCAGAAGGCAAATGCTTAACTGACTGAGCCACCCAGGGTGCCCTACACATGAAAAATATTTATTGTGGAAAATTTCTTCCTTATACAGAAACATAAAGATATAAAGACATAAATAATCACTTGTTTAATGTTCTTCCAGATTTTCCTATATGTTATGCATTTACTTTTAGAAAATATTTTTTAAAGATTTTATTTATTTGTCAGAGAGAGAGAAGGAGACAGCACAAGGAAGGGAACAGCAGGCAGAGGGAGAAGCAGACTCCCCGTTGAGCAAGGAGCCTGATGTGGAACTTGATCCCAGAACCCTGGGATCGACCCTGTGCTGAAGGCGGACACTTAACAGCTGAGCCACCCAGGCGTTCCTAAATAATATCATAAAATTGAAAATAATTCATGGATTTAGTAAATTTAAGATGTGTGAAAGAAAGATTATACCCCAGATCTCCAGTCCTTTGTCCTCCAGGTTCTTTGCCAGTTAACTTGTTCTGTGTATCCTTCTACAGATGTACTTTTTCCCTCCTTCTTCTTCCTCTCAGTTCTTTCTTTCTTTTAAAGATTTTATTTATTTATTTGTCAGAGAGAGTGAGTGCACAAAGCAGGGGGAGTGGCAGGCAGAGGGAGAAGCAGGCTCCCCTCATCAAGGATCCCGATGTGGGACTCCATCCCAGGACCCTGGGATCATGACTTGAGCCAAAGGCAGATGCTTAACTGAGCCACCCCACCCCCAGTTTTTTCAAATCGAGAATTGAGAACGTACTGTACCTAGCTCATAGAGTAATCTTACTCAGTTGACACAATGTTTGTATTAAAAAAATTTTTTTTCTTGAAGGTCTTTTAAAATTAATTAATGTGTCTTTATTTTTTAAGATTTTATTTATTTGACAGAGAGCACAAGCAAGGCGAGTGGCAGGCAGAGGGAGAGGGAGATTTTATTTATTTATTTATTTATTTATTAGGGAGAGAGCAAGAGAGTGAGTGTGAGCTGGGGGAGGAGCAGAGGGAGAGAGACAAAGCAGACTCCATTCTGAGTGTGGAGCCAAGTGCAGGGATCTGTCTCAGGACCCTGAGATCTAGACCTGAGCTGAAACCGAGTTGGACGATTAAACAGCTGAGCCACCCAGACACACCAAGCTTTCTTTCTTTTCTTTTCTTTTCTTTTTTTTTTAAATAAGCTTGACACCCAACAGGGGTTCAAACTCAGAACCCTGAGATCAAGAGTCACAAGCTCTACTGACTGAGCCAGCCAGGCGCCCCTATGTCAAACTTTAATCTTTTTTAATCTGATAAAACATTTTACAACTTTTATTTAATTCTGAGGGAGGATAATTTTTTTATTTGTTTAAAAGCCATTATGTTTTCTTTGAGCTGCTTTTCATTTTTCTTTTTTTTTTTTTTGGATTTTATTTAACAGGGAGAGAGCACAAACAGGCAGAGCCACAGGGAGAGGGAGAAGCAGGCTCCCCATAGCAGGGAGCCCAGTGTGGGGCTTGATCCCAGGACCCGGGGATTATGACCTGAGCTAAAGACAGACACTCTACCCATTGAACCACTCAGACGCCCCATCCTTTGCCTATTTCTGAAAATGTGGTTAATCTTAATGATTTGCAAGAGCATTTTATATGTTAAAGAAGTTAGCTCTTTTCCATTGTAGTGAAAATACTTCTTCCCTTTTTTTTTTTTTTTAAAGATTTTATTTATTTATTTGACAGACAGAGATCACAATTAGGCAGAAAGGCAGGCAGAGAGAGAGGAAGGGAAGCAGGCTCCCAGCTGAGCAGAGAGCCCGATGTGGGGCTTGATCCCAGGACCCTGGGACCATGACCTGAGCCGAAGGCAGAGGCTTTAACCCACTGAGCCACCCAGGCGCCCCTACTTCTTCCCTTTTTATTGGAAAACTTATATGTAGAAACTTCATAGATTTATCTAACCATTCCCCTTTGAAGATGTTTATGACTAAGATTCAGGTTCCTAACAATTATCCTTTTTTTTTTTAAGAGAGAGAGAAAGAGAGAGCAGGAACACAAGCAGGGGGAGTGAAAGGGGAGAAGCAGTCTTCCCAAAGAGCAGGGAGCCCAATGTGGGGCTCGATCTCAGAACCCTGGGATCATCTGAGCGAAGGTAGATGCTTAACGACTGAGCCACCCAGGTGCCCCACATTTACCCATTTTTGATGATTTCCTTAGGAGAAAGTCCTAGAAATCCATTGTTGTTTTGACAAACCTGGTTTTTAATTGTGCCTTTACAGTCATTGGGGGAAGCTACTGTAGATGAGTAGCCTCAGATTTCTCATTAGGAATCATTAAAAAATTTTATTTCAGGGATGTCTGAGTGGCTCATTCAGTTAAGCATCTGCCTTTGGCTCAGGTCATGGCCCAGGATCCTGGGGTCAAGTCCCTCATCAGGCTCCTTGCTTAGCAGGAAGCCTGCTTTTCCCTCTGCCTTCTGCTCCCTCTGCTTGTCCACTCTCTCTCTGACAAATAAATAAATTAAAAAAATAAAATAACTTTATTTCATACAGGTATGTATAATCTTTACTTGATTGTGTGTGGTCAAAAAACTAATGCTGTAACTAATTATATAAAATGAGGAGTTTTGTTATTTCTTTTTTTTAAAGATTTATTTATTTGAGAGAGAAAAAGTGAGCATGAGTTGGGGGACAAGGGAAGGGGCAGAGGGAGAGGGAGAAGCAGACTCCCTACCGCGCAGGAAGCCTGACCCCATGGGCTGATCCCAGGACCCTGAGGGTGCTTAACCAATTGAGCCACTCAGGCACCACCCCCCGCTTTTTTTTTTTTTTAAAGATTTTATGTATTTATTGTTTTAATGTTGCTTATTTTTAATTCTTTAATTTCAGCCTCCTAGCAGATGGGTTAAGTCAGCCTTTCTGTTTTTACCCAGCTGGATTATAGTTTAGGATAGTTAAAATGAAGATTATCTGTAGGAAATTCATAATGTGGTTGTTGGTATCTGTAATTTGCTAAGCTATTCTGAAAGGTCGGGGTAAATCTCATTTGGTCAGAAATAGTAGTCATAGTTTTTCTGTTCCTAGCTGTTGGGAAAGTGTTTGATTCATCTCTCTTCCTTTTTGTATTGCTCCTAAGTTCTCACCTGGCTCATCCCATTCCAGTCCAAGCTCATTCAATGTTTTGGAGCTGTTTGTATAGATGGGAAGTCTGTCTATGGACCAAATATACTAGTTCCTAAATGCTTTTGGGGTTTTATAAGTGTATCCCATGTATTAGATCCTCAACTCAGTACATTCTGAATCCTTGTAGTTTATAGGAAAAATGATTATGAAAGTTTAGTATCAGAAATTTATTTTTTTCTTTTCAGGAAAATAATCTTTAATAAGATAATAGTTTGTATCTACTAGTGGTCCCATTTTCTAAGAGAGGGAATAAGAAAATGTGACATTTTCCTTCTTGTGTTTGGACTTTATTCTGCTTTCTGAGGAAAAATGAAACCAGCTTACCAACTTTTATAACTTTTAATTGTAGAGAAGTTGACAAGCGAGATTCAGAGTCGGGAAAATAAATGCATGGCTATGTATAAGAAGCTGAGCAGGTGGCCAGAGTGCAATGCCCTTTCCAGGCGCCTCTTACTGAAAAAGTGAGTAGATGGTTCTCTCTGGGCCATGAGACTGGAGTGGGGCTCTCAGGTGTCACTACTGAATTTTTTTTTTTAATCTGTTGTCTTTTATATTTCCTAGGCATAAATCTTTGAGTAGTGTGGCCTAGGTATTTTTAAAAGTTTTTGATGAAACTTTATCTTTCAGTAAAGGGGTATAACTTATGCCATCAGAGTGCGAAGTATTACGTCTTCAGAATGAATGCTAAAAATCGTTAATTTGTTAAATTCAGTATTGGTCTAAAAGAAACATGTGTGTTGTGTCCCTCCCCCCCCCGCCCCCCGCCCTCCGCCACCGGCCGCCCATTTCGAGAAAGTGCTAACATGGGAGTTTTCTGTTAAGAGTATTAGTTTTCTGGACCTGTTTATTTCCTTGAAGGAAATAACTTTTTTCTAAAAGTTTTTTACTTTGAACGTGCCTCTGGAATTCCCTTTTCGGGTGGCAGAGGAAACTCAGAGGGAGGTTTGGGGTTCTCTTAGTAAAGACTAAAATGTAACCTAGAAAATAAATTGAGTATCATGGTTCCTAGGGCAGACTTGTCACAACTTGGGTTTAATCCTGTGTGCACCATTCAATCTGATTTTAGCTCAGATGACTGGCAGTTCTATCTGACTTATTTCGATTCTGTCTTTCGACTGATTGAAGAGGCCTGGACTCCTCCTGCTGAAGGTGAACAGTAAGTTGACTCCTTTCCTGAATTACAGTGGCACTTTTTAGCATGGTGTAGCAAAATGACCTCATTGGAAGCCTAATAGAATTCTTTTTTTGGTCTCAGTAGTGTATTCCTTTCAAAGTAAGATATTTCATTTTTTTATAATTACAAAATAAATGTGTTCATTGTAAGAAATCTTAAAACTAAGTGCAGAAATGTATGGTGTAGAAAGTGTTCCTAAATATCTTATCACCCCAGAAATAACATTTTTTCCCTACTTTTTTTGAGATATAATGGACTCAGAGATAATTTTTTTTTTAAAGTAAGTTCTACGCCCAGTGTGGGGCTTGAACTCATGACTTCTGAACCCAAGATCAAGTCACATGCCCTGCCAGCTGAGCCAGCCAGGTGCCCCCAGAGATAACTTTTTTTTTTTTTAAGATTTTATTTATTTATTTGACAGACAGAGATCACAAGTAGGCAGAGAAGGAGGCAGAGAGAGGAGGAAGCAGGCTCCCTGCTGAGCAGAGAGCACAAAGCGGGGCTTGATCCCAGGACCCTGGGATTATGACCCGAGCTGAAGGCAGAGACTTTAACCCACTGAGCCACCCAGGCGCCCCCAGAGATAACTCTTGATGGCAGTTTAGAGTCCTTTCTTCCAGATATATTTTGTCAACCTACTAATGTAATTATTCTCATTATTTAACATAAAAATGCAGTTATATTAGACATAATAGTTTGCAACTTGGTATTTTCCCCCTTAAAATATATCTTGGGCATCTTCCATATATGGTATATATAGATTTGTTTCATTCTTTTTAGTGACTTAAGAGAACTCCACTTTAGAGATGTAATTCATTTAACCTGTTCCCCATTGATGGACTGATGAACACTTGGATTGTTGCTGGTTTCCTTTTTTTTTTTTTTCTTTGCTATGCTAGACAAAAACACAGACACAAATGGGATCTTTTTAAAAAGTAAGGATTTAAGGTGGTGATGAACTGATGCTTACTTTGTAATAATTAACTGAGTGATCTCATTTTTCTCAGCCTTCATTTCTTCAAGCAATAAAGTAAAATTTACTTAGATTTTTAAAATCAGGCAATATTATATATATATATAAAGTTATCTGTTCTTTCTTTTTCTTTTTCTTTTTTTAAAAGGTTTTATTTATTTATTTGACAGAGAGGGAGAAGCAGGCTCCCCGCTGAGCGGAGAGCCCGATGTGGGGCTTGATCCCAGGACCCTGAGATCATGACCCGAGCCGAAGGCAGAGGCTTAACCCACTGAGCCACCCAGGCGCCCCTCCATTCTTATTTTAAAGAAAGAGGTAGAGGTAATTAGTCACAGTTCAGTAATCAGATGCCAGAAATGGAAGTAATCTTTTGCCATGTTAGTTGTCAGAATGTGCTCATAGTTCTCTTTTACTCCCTTACTATTTTATAATTATCAGAGTGGTTTTTATTTTTTAATTTGTTTCTTGAAGTCAGTTTGGCTTCACTTTTAAGTTTTAGGATGGACAGTAGAGGTACAAAATACCTTTTTTCATGTGTGTTTATACCTAGCTCTTTAGAAGGAGAAGTGCATTATTCTGCAGAAGAAGCTGTGAAGTTTATAGAAGATCGGATAACGGAAGAATCTAAAAGTTCCCGCCATCTCCGAGGACCACATCTTGCTAAACTTGAACTGATTAGACGTTTAAGACGTCAAGGTTTTAATGATGAGTACAAACTGGGTAAGAACCCTTAATATGATTTGGGAACTTTGGAGAAGATACAGGGATGCCGTCCATACCCAAGTGCAGTATTCATTCTCTGAGGTCTGTGATGATAAAGTCATGTTTGGGAAGCAAATATCTTCATAACCTGAAAATATTTACTCATGAATAGATTACTGTACCGTTATCTCTCAATCATGTCTTCAACTCGACATTAGCATCTCTTCCTTTTTCGCCAGCATCTTTATCAGGCATTCTTTTTGACTCAACATTAATGTCAAAATCAATTTCAAAGTATAATAGCCAGTTTTGTAAAAGTTTCAAGATTTCATGAAGTGGATGAAAGGTTTCTTGAAAATCTGCTTCAAGCACTCACAAAACCATTGATGAAAGAACATCTGGCAGAGTTAGAACAACTAACAGTTAAGAGAAAATTTATAAGGATAATGACAGGATAGGAGGAAAACATGATTCGGATAATAAAGCATGAAGAGAGGCCTTCAGGAAAGTTGTGGAACCCCTTAGATGTTTTTTTGAAAATGAAGGATGTCATATTATGCTAGTTCACAGTTTTGTTGGAAAATGGCACCCTTCCCTTCAGAAAGCGGTAATTCTTTGCTCATACTAAGAATTAGCTTATGGTTTAGTTATAATCTAAATTTTAAGAAAATAAACTTAATTTTTTAGTTTCATTTTTTTAAGATAAAACTCCAAAGAAACCCCCACCCCCACTTATTATTATGAAAATTTTGTTCTCATTAAAAGAGGCTGCTTTTTGGCACCAGTTGTCCTGAGATGATGAGCACTTCCAGTATCTAAAACCTATCTTAGATCATCTCTGTTCATTTTAATCATCTAATTAATGCTCTTTGCAGCTTATTCTTTTTTTTTTTTTTAAAGATTTTATTTATTTATTTGAGAGAGACAGTGAGAGAGAGCAAGAGAGGTGAGAAGGTCAGAGGGAGAAGCAGACTCCCCATGAAGCTGGGAGCCCGATGCGGGACTTGATCCTGGGACTCCGGGATCCTGACCTGAGCCAAAGACAGTTGCTTAACGAACTGAGCCACCCAGGCACCCTTTGCAGCTTATTCTAAAATTAACTGTGGGCTTCTCTCATTCCCTTCCTAGAGTTTTCACAACCAATTTTGAACTCAATGTTGACTTCTTTAGGTCTACTTCAGGAACCTTAGTGTCACAGAATTGCCAATGAAAATTTTTCGTTTGATCCTCAGCAAATGTTAACATAGATTCCATTGTTTCTTTCCAAAGTTCGATATAAAAGTATTTGGATCTGTGTTGGCACTTGCTGTGCCCATCTTCTGTCTTTCTCTTCCTTCTTTCCACCCTGCATAACAGAGATTTGTGTTTATCTAGTCACCACTGTTGTTGTTTTTGTTTTTTTTGAAGTAAGCTCTGCCTGCAACATGGGGCTTGAACTCACAACCCCAGGATCAAGATTCATATGCTGTATCGACTGAACCATTCAGGCGCCCCTCCACAATTTTTTTTTTTTAAGGATTTTATTTATTTATTTGAGAGAGAGCACGAGTGGGGTGAGGGGCAGAGGAAGAAGCACACTCCCCACTGAGCAGGGAGCCCAAGGTGGGGCTCAGTCCCAGGACCTTGGGATCATGACCTGAGCTGAAGGCAGACACTTAACCAACTGAGCCACATAGGCGCCCCCACAAAACTTTTTTTACACAGATCAGTAAGTAATTCTTAGTGTCTTGGATCAGAGTCCTTTGAGAATCTGATTAAAGCCATGGACTTCAGTTCTCAGAAATGTGGACAGAAACCAAGACCTAAAATCTTACAGAAACTCTGGTTTAATTTGAGAGCATTTTACTTTTTGTTTTTAATTTTTTGTTTTATAAATTTTTTATTTTTAATTGTGTTTTTAATTTGAGGAGAAATAAAAGGCACTGGTAGCTTCTGTAGATCCATTTTTAATTTTCCACAGTGAGTGATCTTGTTGGGAGTAACTGGCTTGAGACTCTTCCCATTTTCTCTTGTGTTGTGCATGTGAAACATTCCCTTTAGTTAACATTAAATACTTCCAAGAACTGTGGAAAGAAGCATGTTTGTTTGTTTGTATGTAAACTTCAATCTTTATTTAAATTTTCATGAAAACTTTTTAGGTATTTAAACTTTAATCAATGAAAAGTGTCACATTTCCTAAGTGTAGTAACAAGTAAACTAGTTGAGATTGTAAGATTCGACTCCTTTTTAAAATATTTGTTTAAGCAGGTAAGCCATCCTGCAGCCCTCATTGTCATTCTCATTCAAGTATTCAAGCAAAATTTTATTTTTTTTTAAGTTTTTATTTATTTGAGAGAGAGACAGAGCATGAGCTGGGGATGGGGCAGAGGGAGAAGCAGACTCTCCATTGATCAGGAGTCTGATGCAGGGCTTGATCCCAAGACCCTGAGATCATGACCTGGGTTGAAGGTGGATGCTTAACTGACTGAGTCACCCAGGTGCCCCATCAAGCAAAATTTGAATTTAATTGAAATAAATATTTTTGGGGGCGCCTGGGTGGCTTAGTGGGTTAAAGCCTCTGCCTTCGGCCCGGGTCATGATCCCAGGGTCCTGGGATCAAGCCCTGCGTCGGGCTGTCTGCTCAGTGAGGATCCTGTTTTCTCCACTCTCTCTGCCTGCCTCTCTGCCTACTTGTGATCTCCGTCTGTCAAATAAAAAAATAAAAATTTTAAATAAAAAAAAAGAAAAGATATTTTTCAAATCAGACCTCTTAAATTTGCAGAAGCAAATGTAGTGATTTCTTTTTTTTTCTCTCTCTCTTAGGTGATCCAGAAGAGTTAATGTTCCAGTATTTTAAAAGGTTTGGGGATAAACCTTGTTGTTTTACAGACCTCAAGGTGTTTGTTGACCTCCTACCTGCTACACAGTGTACAAAAGTAAGTACAGTTCAGAATTCTGTTGGGTACCTGTATTAATTGTAACTAGGTTAAATCTGTGTGTGAGTGGTGAACATGAGATGCCAAGGTAACTGCTAGCAAGCCAAGGACTCCAGGTGCTAACAGATTAGAGACGGTTTCTTGTTAAATTTAGCCATGAAGAGAGTAAGCCTCTGATGGATAATTGGATTGTCTTTTTGTTTTATGGTGTGTTTTTGTTTTGTTTTGCTTTAAGATAAGTATAGATGTACATGTAATTGTAAGAGAAATAATACAGAGTTCTGTATAGCCCATTCCCATTTTGCCCCACTGGTAACATCTTGCCTAACTGTAGAATAATGTCATAATTAGGAAATTGACATTGATACGATTCACTGACCTTGTGGAGATTTCAGCAGTTTTACATCTGGGTGTGTACGTGTGGTATGTTACATGTGTATTTAGTGCAGCGTATTGCACATGGACTCAGTGACCCCCACCAGCATCAAGATACAGAACAGTTGCAGCACCAGGATCCCGCGCTGCCACTTTTTACCCACAGCCATCTCCCTGCACTTTCCCCTTTCCCTCTCTCTCTGTCCCCTGGCAATCACTAATATGGTTTCTATTTCTGTAATTCTGTCATTTTAAGAATGTTATATAATAGAGACATAGTATGTGTAACTTTCTGAGATTGACTTTTTTCCTCCCTCGGCATAATTCTCTGGAGTTTCATCCATGTTAATGTTCCAATAGTTCATTCTTTTGTATTGCTGAATAGTATTCTGTCGTATGGTGTGCTACCATTTCTTTATAAACTGTTGAAGGACATCTAGTTTCCTGTTTTTGGCTGTTACAAAGAGAGCTGCTGTGGACATTTGTGTGTGAGTCTTTTTGTGTGAACTTGTGTCTTCATTTCTATGAAAAAAATACCCAGCAGTGTAATGATAGCTGCATGTTTAGTTTAGTTTAGTTTTTTTTTTTTTAAGAAATGGCCAAACCTTTTCACAGTTGCCATTCCATTTTAAATTCCAAATAGCAGTAAATGAGTGATCTAGTTTCTCTGCATCTTCATCAGGATTTAGTGTTGTCACTGTTTTTTATTTTAGCCATTCTGGCAGGTACATAGTGATATTTTATAGTGGTTTTAATGTGTATTTCCCTCTTGGTTAATGGTGTTGAACGTCTTCTCATGTGCTTATTTTCCAGCTTTATATTCTCAGTGAAATATGTGTTTCTGTCTTTTGCTCCCTTCATAGTTTGTTTTTGTTTCTTTACTGTTGAGTTTTGAGAATTTAGATATTCTAGATACAACTCCTTTGTCAGATATGTGGGTTCACATATTTTCTCCCAGTCTGTGCTTGTCTTTTCATCCTTTAATAGGATCCTTTGCAGAGCAAGGTTTTACATTTTGTTGCACTTACTTTGGAATAATTTTAGATTTATAGAAAAGTGACAAAAGATAGTACAGAAACTTATATTATACTCTTAACCCTTGCTTGTTAATATCTTAAATTACCATGGTACATTTGTCAAAACAAGACACTGGTACACTATTATTAACTAACCCCTAGATTTTATTTAGATTTTCCCAGTTTTCCCATTAATGTCCTTTTTCTGTTCTGTGATCTAATCCAGTGTACCACATTGTAGTTAGTTGTCGTATATTAGGAGTTTTTGCTGTGAATGAACCAATGTAAATTTCTTACATAATGAAATGGGGAAGCTTATCTTTAGACTCCTCATCCACAGCAACATGTACTGGGTCAGATTGCTCACCCACTGCTGGGAACTTCATACCCTGTTCTACAGTATGTTTTTAGTGTTTAGTCCAGAGCGTCCCTGGTAGTGGGCAGGTGGAGTACTCTACCAGTTGGAAGAACAGTGTATGTGGGGTAGGATAGAGCGCCATGTAAAGAAACAGTGGTGTGTATAAAAGAAAGTCCGCGACTTGATCAGTTTTACTCATAAATACCTCTGCAATTAGTTAAAGTTGAAGTGAAGCAGGGTTGCCACCACCTGTTAGTCCAGAGTGCCTTCTGTTGCCCCCATAGTGGAGGTTACTGGAGTATTTGTTTGGTGGTTTTATGTTCAGTCCACCGGGTTTGATACTTGGCAGTCTTGAGGGTGATGTATCTAGGGCAGATGGAGCAGTGCTTTCCCAAACTGGTAAGTAGCCAGTGATCTCTAGGTTGTGAAACGACTGTCACCATTCACTTTGGTTTAGTAAAACTGTTCTTGGAGTGCTGTGTTTACAGGGCTCAGGTCAAGCTTTAGAAGTTTCCAGATTAATTGTAGGATATCCAGAAAAGGAGTTCTGGGTTGTAGGAGGACTTGAAAGCATAGGAGAGAAAAATGGAAGAGAGGTTTGGTCTGGTGAGGACACAGTCCTTCCTTTCTCATAATTGAAAAGCTCCCGTACAAAAAGGGAATGAGAATTGGGATCCGCAGGAAGTTGTTACAGGGAATTCAGAATTTGGCCAGTGGAAAAAAGGTCTTTCTAGTAGTTAGATTCTCTAAAAATACAGTGTGTGAGTTTCATGTTACTAGAGCGATTTAAGCAGTGTGGAAGAGATTTTTTCAGTTAGTATTTGTTGAAGATATTATGTACTAAGTGCTAAGATTTGGAACAATTGATCATGTCTTCTGTTGCTTCCTATCTTAGAAGTTGAAGCATCAACTAATGAGGCTGCATTAAAGGGACACTTAATTGCCTTCAGCTGAGATTCATAAGGGTTTGCTAATGTGTATCTAGTATAAGCAACTCTACTGTATTAGTATGTTTGAAACTCTTAGGTCATCCCATGTGACCTCATAGAGTAAATAATCTATTGAGATGAACCCTCTAGAAATGCTGGCATACTAGCAGTGATGCGTAGTCCTTGTTCTGTGAAACAAAGGATTTAAAGCTGTTGGAATGAGTTTTGTAGTCCCACATAAATTTTCATTGAGGGGGTAATTTTGCTGCCACAACTTTTTAAATGTAGGATGACTTCAGTAGCTAAAAATTCTGCCTCTCAGCAGTGTGTTTGTCAGAGGATTGCAAACCATTTAAGTAAATTTCGAGCTGAGAGCTATAGTCCCAATCTTTTAAACTGGGATGAGCCCCTACAGGTAGGCCACTGAATCCAATTATCCTGAAGTGGCTCACCCAGAGTGATGTTTTTATCATTTGATTTTCTTTGCCTTGGGGTTTTAAACTAAACAAATGATTACAGTTTTTAAAGAAGCTTTTTGCATAGCAGTTAAATGGTACAGACTAGAATAAAGAATGAATGCATTGTTTCATGACAAAACCTGTCTGGAAGATTCTTTAGCATTCCTTGAAGAAGGCATTAATGATAAGCATCACTAATATATGGAGTAGCTTACAAGAATGGAACAGCTGACAGTAGAAGCTATATAGGCATTTAATCAAAAATACAAAAACCGGGGCTGTTGCATATGATTATCTGATCATAATTAAAATTCATACATTTGGAGACAAATTGAAGCAACATTGGTACAGATGTGAGACTGCATGAGTGGGGTTTTCTTTTTTAATTTTTATTTTTATGAAAAAATTACATGGATAAAGTTGAAAAAGCCAAATAGTACTATAAGGCTTCTATTGAAAGACAGTAGCAGCTCTGCCACCTTCACCCTGCTTCTGGCTCTCTACAGGCAGATCGCTTTCAGCTCCTACCTGTGTCTTCTGTGATTTACCTCAGTATTTCTAAATTACAGATTTGTAAAACTTTGTTTATTTTTACAGTTACAGTCTTCCTCTGTTGGAGCCCTTTCGTGGAAGGATGATCATCTCACTTACCACATCCCACTTCTCTCCTTACGTGCTCGTCCCTCAATTTAGTGTTTATTCAGAATTTATATTGTTACGAAATTTTATGTATTTTATGGAGATTACCTTTCTTACACAGCTTACTTTCTCAGAATTAATCTTTTTTTTTTGACTGACCCCAATCTGACAGAACCATGAAAGTATAAAACTGTTCTTCAGTTTGTCTAAAACATGAGGTGATCATCCGTTTCGTTTCTATTGCAAACCTTTTCTGTCCTCCCGCCCCTTACCCTCACCTCAGAAAATACGTTTTTTTAAAAGATTTTATTTATTTATTTAAGAGAGAGAGAGCTGAGGGAGAGGGAGAAGCAGACACCCCACTGAGCAGGGAGTCCGACGTGGGGCTTGATCCCAGGACCCTGGGATCATGACCTGACCCAAAGGCAGACACTTAACCACTGAGCCACCCAGGCTCTCCTAAAATCATTTTATTTTTTAATTTTTTTTTTTAAGATTTCATTTATTTATTTGACAGACAGAGATCACAAGGAGGCAGAGAGGCAAGCAGAGAGAGAGGAGGAAGCAGGCTCCCTGCTGAGCAGAGAGCCCGATGTGGGGTGTGATCCCAGGACCCTGGGATCATGACCTGAGCGAAGGCAGAGGCTTTAACCCACTGAGCCACCCAGGTGCCCCTCCTAAAATCATTTTAATGCAAGATGTTAGCATCGGGAGAAACTGGATGAGAAGGGTACCTGGGATCTCTCTGGATTATTTCTTAAAACTGCATGTGAATCTGTATCTGAAAATAAAACTTTAATTAAAAAGCAACTTAAGGCCACTGACATGACATAACAACTATTCCTCTCAACGTGTAATATTTTCTGTAAGAATTCACTTGTATATCAGTTGTAATTGTAGGTTTGTTTTTGGTAATCTGCTCTTTTTATAGCCTTCCTAATCAAGCTTTTCATTGCCATATCATTGTATTATGTTGTGTGGAATAATTTATGAAACATTTTCACAGTTCTTTTAATCTGTTAGTATAGTACCCGGTATTGAGAGATGACTTGTGGCCAGCAGTGAATGGGAATGCCATTTTCGTTGGCCTTTTATCAGCATTGTGTGCTGTTAGAAATTTTTTTGTTTTAGTAAGTTTGTTAGATAGAAAATGCCTTTTTCTAGATCACTTCAGCATTTGTTAATTACGGCCTGCCAAAGATGAGTTCTGTTTTGAGACTGGTGCTTTTTTTCTACGTTGCAGTTTATTAATCAGTTACTTGGAGTTGTTCCTTTGTCGACACCAACCGAGGAGAAGCTGGCGCTGCCTGCGGACATCAGAGCTCTGCAGCAGCACCTGTGTGTCGTGCAGCTGACGAGGCTGCTCGGCTTGTACCACACTATGGATAAAAACCAGAAGCTGAGTGTGGTCAGAGAACTGATGCTAAGGTATCAGCACGGACTAGAATTTGGTGAGCATTCTTTCAAAATGTGTAGTAGTTGCCTCCTTTGTTAAGTTTTAGTCTGTTGGTTTTTGTTTTTGTTTTTTATCACTTAGAGCACCTTGTTTTAATGAGTTTGGCAAGGAGCTTATTCTGCCAGATGGGAAGACTGTTCACATATAAAGCCTTTCTTAAGTTTGGAGTTTTGAATAATGATAGTTGTCCAGATTCTTCTTGATTGAGCTAACTCTGTCACACTGGGGCTCATATGAATTACATGGAGCTTATGATTAATTGTGATATTTTCCTTATAGGCCTTAGTATTTTTAATATATAGACTGAAATTGAACAAAGTGAATGTCGTAGATTATGAGGTAAATGTTTAGTTCAGAAGTAGATGATCTTTTGCTAGATATATGTGCTAAAGTGTAAATTATGTGACCAGATGATGTCAGTGTTTCTCTAACTGTAATCTGAATCATTAGGTGAAGTACTGAGTGTACCATTACTTTAGTTGTACATGGCCCTTGGCTTCTGTTCTTCTCTTTACCTGAAACCTCCTTCCAAATCTTGCTGCTCTCCCTTTGGGGCCATTGCAGGTACCACCTTTGTTCTGGAACTCTTCCTTCTGCTCCAGCTGAGTGTGGCTTTACCTTCTTTTGAATCCTTTGATTCATGGCTTACATTTTTCTTCTGGTATTTATACGCCTCTTACTACTATCATTTCCTCTTTTTTATCTTCTCCCTCCTGTCACTTTCCTGCTTAAAAAAACTCCTTTGGGGCAGTGATAGTTGAACAAATGTTAAAATACAAATATGGGATTTTTTCCCTACAGGGAAATCCTGTTTGAAAACCGAATTGCAGTTTTCAGACTATTACTGTCTCCTTGCTGTCCATGTGCTTATTGATATATGGAGAGAAACAGGTAAGGAAGAGTGATTTCAGTTTGACTTTATGCTTTGCTTTTATTGATTATAAATCCTGAGACTAATTATATAATCCAAGAATTTGATTTATGCTTTTAGGTTTTTCCTCCTTGCCCTTCTCCAGGGTACTTCTAGAAGAACCCATCTCCAGATAATCCCCCTCTCTGTAATCCAGATAATCTTAAATCAGTGCACATCTGTTTTGTTTTTATTTTTTAAATTTTATTGAATTGAAGTATAGTTGATACATATTACATTAATTTCAAGTATACAACATAGTGATTCGGCAGTTCTGCACATCATGCCCTGCTCACCACAAATGTAGCCAGCATCTGTTGCCATGTACCGCTATTGCAGTACCAGTGACTGTATTTCCCACGCTGTGCCTTTCATCCCTGTGACTTACTCATTCCATGACTGGAAGCTTATACCTCCCACTCCTTTTTTTTCCCACTCTCCATCCCTCCTGACAACCATCAGTTCTTTATTTATAGGTCTGTGTCTGCTTTTTTGTTTGTTTGTTCATTTTATTTCTTAGATTACACATATAAGTGAAATCCTATGGTATTCATTTTTCTCTTTCTAGCTTATTTCACTAGCATAATACCCTCTAGGTCCATCCATGTGGCAAATGGCAAAATATTCTTTTTTATGGCTGAATAATATTCATGTGTGTGTGTGTTTGAGTGTGTGTGTACACACCACATCTTCTTTATCCATTCGTCTATTGATGGACACTTGGTTTGCTTCCGAATCCTGGCTATTGTAAATAATGCTGCGTATGTATATCTTTTTTGAGTTAGTATTTTCATTTTCTTTTGGTAAATACCCAGAAGTGGAATTACCGAATCATACGATATTCCTGGTTTTAATTTTTTTTTGAGGAACCTCCATACTGTTTTCCACAGTGGCTGTATCAATTTACATTCCCACCAGCAGTGCATGAGGGATCCTTTCTCTCCACATCCTTGTCAGCACATGATATTTCTTGTTTTCTGTTATGTTTTTAAACATTTCTGAAAAGTGAATAATGACTGAACTACCTATTACAAAGTTGCCACAATTAAAATAAGAGAAACTGATTCAGAGAGAGATGTATAGGTCCATGAAATGGAATAGCCCTTTTTATTCACTTAAAAAAATATTTAGGAGAATGTACTCTTTTTGGAATGTAATTCTGATTAACTTGTTTAGGACAGAAATACAATATATGCTGAAGGAAGCATCATATATCCTTGAGCAAGAAAAGGATGATTCAGCAAATGATATTGAGATTCCTTTAGGTCTCACTCCTGACATTTTCTTTTATTAGCAGTTTTTTTGGAAAAAAATTTAGGTACTTACTGCATATTATTCACGAGAATAAATTGCACAAGAAACAAAGGGCTGGGGAGACAGTACTGTGTGTGGTGGACACAAGCCCTGCTCTCGGGGGTCGTTTCATGGAGCACTTGATTTTCATACCGTCACCCTCGGGGTGAAAACCCTTCAGAGGTGCCCTGTTTTCCTGAGGGTAAAGGTCACCCTCTTTAGGATAGTTTATAGTGCTCTGTATAACCAGGCCTCTGCCAGTATCTCTAAATTCTTAGGTACTTACAGCCTAAATCTGCTGGTTTTTTGCTAGTATTAGTGAACGTCATGTGCCTCTCTTTGAAGTAACTTCCTTCCTTCCTTCATCTAACTTTTACCTCTGACGAGCCTATCTTGATTTCACACACACCCCCGCCATTGCAGAGTTTATGCCCCTTCTGAACTTTTATAGGACGTTGTGTGTATCCCTGTGCTAGTACTTGTTATACTGTATTGTACTGGAGATGGGGGTGAAATCCTTTTTATCAGAGTCTTTTGTCATCTGAGCCCCAGAATCGTGAGTTTGCATAGAGCTGTAAAACATCCATGAATGAACTGACCTCTTAGTAATTTGATCCCTACTCAGATACCCTTCCCCACTTATTCTAGCATCCATTCTTGCTCATAAGTGACTATATGGCTTTGCTAATCCCTTGGTTTTTTTAGCAACATGCCCAGTATAGCAATAGCAGCTAACATTTGTTGATCAGCAGGCCCTTGAAAGTGCTTTACATGAATTAAGTAATTTAAACCTCATAATATAGTTAAGATTGGTGCCTTTTTATAGATGAAGGAAAGACAGGGCAGAGAAAGAAGTTAAGCAAATTTTCCATAACCATACAGTGCAGATACATTGAAAAATTGCCAATATTATAAAGATGCAGGGTTTCTTGCAGTCAGTGAAAGTGAGGTTGAAGTGCTCTAATTAGAGGCATAGTCGTTGTCCAGGGTGGATCTGACAGATATTAGAAATCTGTAGAAATTCGGTATGAATGTTGGAAGACTCTGATTTGAATGTGAAAGATTAAGAAGAGCACTTTTAAAATTTCTTTTAAGATTTTACTTATTTATTTGACAGAGAGAGATACAGATTGAGAGGGAGCACAAGCAGGGGGAGTGGGAGAGGGTGAAGCAGGCTTCCCGCTGAGCAGGGAACCTGATGCTGGGCTCGATCCCAGGACCCTGGGATCATGACCTGAGCCAAAGAAGGCAGACACTTAACAATTGTGCCACCCAGGTGCCCCTAAGAAGAGCACTTTAAGAAGTTGATGATGCTCTCAGATATTTTGCAAAGACATTTGCTTATGATTCTGCAAAAGTAAAATGGGGAGTTAAGGGTATCTTTTTTTCCCCTCCAGTTTTTTTTTTTTTTTAAGTATTTTTTTTTAAGACTTTATTTATTTATTTGACAGAGAGAAATCAGAAGTAGGCAGAGAGGCAGGCAGAGAGAAAGGAGGAAGCAGGCTTCTTTTGAGCGGAGAGCCCAATGTGGGGCTCAATCCCAAGACCCTGAGATCATGACCTGAGCTGAAGACAGAGACTTAAACCACTGAGCCACCCAGGCGCCCCTCCCCTCCAGTTTTATTGAAGAAATGTGATTGACATATTACATTGTATTAGCTTAAGATTGTATAGCTAAAGATGTATAACATAATGATTTGATATATGTATATCATGAAATGATTACCACCATAAGTTTAGTTAACATCTGTCACCCCATAGTTAGATTTTTTTCTTGTGATTAGAAATATTAAGATCTACTCTGCTAGCAGCTTTTGAGTATACAGTACAGTATCATTAACTGTAGTCCATACTATACATTAATATATCTCTAGAACTTATATCATTTTGTTATATTACAACATTTAGTTAGAAAAATTTTTCCGAAAAAGCCTCATCAGTTCTTCATGCTCTTTTCTTTTTTTGCTTGATGCTCTTTTGATTTGGTGAAGAATTTGCATAGAGTTGTACTTATAGCCTAAATTTTGCTAAATAAAATAATAAATATCCTTGTAATGGTTTAATAGTTGAGAAAAATATATAAATTATACTTTTTTAATGTTTATTTTGAAATTTTGTTTCCATTTTAAGGAGATCTTTTTTTCAATACTAGTTATCTTTGAGTAACTAGGATTTTTTTCTTTTTTAAGATTTTTGTTTATTTGAGAGGGGGAGCATGAGCTGGGGGAGGAGCAGAGGGAGAAGCACACTCCCCTCAGAGCAGGGAGCCTGCCACAGGGCTAGATCCCAGAACCCTGAGATCATGACCCAAGCCAAAGGCAGACCCTTACCTGACTGAACCACCCAGGCAGCCGATTCTTTTCTTTTCTTTTCTTTTTTAAGATTTATTTATTTACTTTAGAGAGAGAGTGAGGGAGAGCAAGTGTGCACACCAGTTGAGGGAGGGAAAACTCAGGGCAACTCCTGCTGAGCACAGAACCTGCCGGGGGCTCAATCCCAGCACCCAAGCTGAAGCCAGGAGTTGGTCCCCTAACTGACTGAGCCACCCAGGCACCCTGAGTAACTAGGACTTCTTAGAATTATTTATTCCCTTTAATTGTCCAGCTCTTTACTCACCTCTGAGCCCCTTGAGGCCAGGAACCACCCATGACCTTTATCCTCCGGTCCTATATCTAGTGTTGCTTCAGAGTTTAAGTCAGTAAGTGTTGAATTCAATAAAATTATGATTGTGAAGACTAGGTAGCAACATGGGAAAACACTTCAAAGAGCAGAACACAAAATTAGATGATGTCATGACTGCTACTGTGTAAAAGTAATTCTGATTCAAAGACAATACATTAAAGTCATAATGGTAGTTAGCATAGATTATAGGTATGCATAGTTTGGGTAGGATTATGGATATTTATCTAAAACCCCAATTTTTTATTATATCTCATTTCTTGTAGAAAAAAGCATGTAATTCGAAAAGCTCAAGGCATGGAGCTTTTGCCTTAAGAGTTTTAAGTTTTAGTTTAAGTTTTCTCTGACTATAAAAATAACTTATAAAAGTGTTGGGAACCAGTTTATTTTAATCTTACTTTCCCAGCTTCCAAAACACATTCTAAAAGCTGGCATATTTCCTTCTCTTTTTTTTTGTGCATGTCTTATAGACTAAAGATCACTTCTTCATACTAATTTGAATTCTGTGTGTTTTACTGAACGGTTACTGTTTAAGTATTTTCCCTCATTACTAAAAACTCATTAATATCAAATGGCTGCATAATGTGGGCTTTATTATAATTTACTTACTCATTCCCCCATTATTAGTACAATGAATATTTTTGTATATAAATCTTTATCTCCATTTCATATTATTTCCTTAGGTTCATGAAAGAGAAGTTACTTAATCTTTAAGACTATTGATGTATGTAACCTTTTGAATTTTGGTAGGCCAAAAATAAGTGTGTTATATTAATTTGATTATTAGTGAACAGCTTTTTTCAAGTATTATTTGACATCTGAATAGTAGAGTTACATATGGAAGAAAAATGTTGCCTAGAGAGAATATCTTCCTGGGGTCTGGTAAAGAAAATCCTGTATTGGGAAGGTTGGTGGACTCAGATTCTCCTTCAAGGTCCATCTCTTCAGAATCTAGGATTCTCAGAGATTCTGTAACTTCCTTCCTAAACCTCACAACTTAAAGTTTGCATCACTTTTGCAGATGCATGTTTAAGAACTGAGGTAACTGTTGAGAAACTGTCTATTCTGGGAAATTGCCTGTTTTGCTTACAGGTGTATATCTAAAATTTGTTCTTTGACACCTAAACTCATTCTTCAAATAGTTAAGGGAGGCGATAATATCAGCAAGTTTTTGTCTTTTGTTTATGAGAAATCTCCATCTGCTGCTAAGTACTGTGGATAATACTGTTACATTTTGGTTCTAGGTGACGAGACTGCTGTGTGGCAGGCCCTGACTTTGCTGGAAGAGGGATTAACCCACAGCCCTTCCAATGCTCAATTCAAATTGCTGCTTGTTCGAATCTACTGTGTGCTGGGGGCATTTGAACCAGTGGTGGATCTGTACTCCAGCCTTGATGCTAAGCATATCCAGCATGACACCATTGGGTTGGTAGTATATACTCTGAATACTGAGCAGCCAGCTACATCAGGGTGGGGTCCTTACACATGGAGCTCAAGCTTTTCAGTTTCTGTTATTAAGCTTTTTAGATTAAGTAATCCCCCATGATGACCCATTGCAAAGCAGAAAGATTTTTATATCTTCCAGCATTTAATGGTAATTTTTAAATTTGCACAGTTTTGAAAAGGTAAGAGTTTTCCCCAGAGGTAGCAAACAGCTATATACTTGGAACATATTATCGTGAAGTCTTTATTTCTGCTTTGCAGTTGAGATTAATACATGTTCTTTATTTGTTGACCTTAGAGATCCTTTGAATTTGTGTTTTGACTGTTCTTTATGATGAATCAAGGGTATTTTCTTTATCTCCTTCTGCTCCATTAATCATCTGAGCATAAGAAAGCATGGCATAGAGCTTTAGGTCTCCCACAAAACTGAATTAACTTTGCTCTTTAAAAAAAATTGATTCTGTGAATGAGATGATTTCTGTGGCAGGGTGTTTTAACTTCCCTGTGTGCCTGTTTATCTGCTATAATAATTTGAAGTGTAGTTGGTACTGGAGGTGGTAAGTATAACGTATTTTTTTTTCTTTCTTTCCTTCTGACCTAGCTATCTTTTGACCCGATATGCCGAATCCCTAGGTCAGTATGCTGCTGCATCCCAATCCTGTAACTTCGCACTCAGGTTTTTCCACTCCAACCAGAAAGATGTAAGTGAAAAATATTTTTTAAAAATATGTTCTTGCCTGCTGAATGCACGCGAGTCAGAGAACACCTTCCCTCATGTGGCACGCGTGCACGTTGAATGCACCATCGTACTTGCAAGTGCCCTTAGGCCATAGCTTACTGGCCACGTCTGTTAGGTGGAGGTTAAGAGTTTTTGTGGTTGCTAGAGTGGGTGTGTTTAATAGAATCCATACAGAGGTACAGTTAAAACACTATTAACAGAGTAGTATGTGGTATTCCTCTTAGTTCTAAGGGACTTTTTCTAAGGGTGTAAGAGGTAACCCATAAGTGTTCATAGCCTAGGATGCCGTAGAAGATTCTGTAACAGCAGCTGCTCTGTGTTACCTTTATTTCCGAAGTTTATACTACCATGCTCTTTGCCAACAGCCAGTGCACTCGTATTTTCTTAGAATTATAAAATTGTCCAATTGAAGGACATTTCAAGAAACTTGTGTCAATAGTGTGTTTTTTAAAGTAGCAGTAAATAAGGTAGAGCTATGTGCCATAATGAAAGGATGGGATTTGCACCATATTTTTCACTGCAAGCAGACTTGGTCTCCACTTGTCAGTTAAGCAGAAGTTTTGTATAGTCTCTAGTCAGTCAGCCAACTGTGTAAATCCACCTTGAACACAGGTGAAAAGAAGGCAAGTCTCTAGGATGGTCATTGCCTGCTTTGTTCTCATGTCCTTCTAAAACTCATTGCTTGGAATTCGGCCATGCCAGATATCTGCCCATAGTTTCTCTTTTCATGGTCTAACAGCAACTAAGGAACTTGGCAATAGAGCTGGTTTTGGGGGTGGTTCTTTTGTGACTTTAACAGCTGTGGTTAATCTATCTTCCATCGAAGTTTTTAGCCTTGTATTAAACAGAAGGCAGAGCGGAAGCATTTCTGAACAATGGAATACAGGTTTATTGTTGTCAGCTTACAGTAATTCTGTCCTGGTAAGCCTTATGGCAAGGCCTAGAGGGCTGATGTAGCAAGGGATGGTAAGCTGTGCATCAGTTGGCTCTTAAGCCCTCTTCCCCTTCCCCCATGGCACTCTCCAGTCTTTGGGATCTCTGTTCATACCTTATTTTGTGCCATAGCTCCTGATCAGGGTGAGAGGGAAGTAGGCATCAGCTTTTGAATATGCTGCCTGGAAGGTGCTGGCCTGGCTTAGAGATCCGAGGGCATCTCTTGGACCTTGGATTTCTAAAATATCTTAGCACAAGTAGGCAGTTGAGTTATAAGTCTGTGTGTTTGTGCTGTGTGTTCAGGTATCTGTGCTTGCCCTTCTCTGTTCTTAAGAAGTTTCACTAAGTCAAGGGAAAAAATCAAAAGTATTTCTCAAATCTCATTATTCTGGCTGTCACTTCTGTATTTCTAAGAAAGAGGTTAAAGAAATATTTACTGATGACTCCTTTTCAAAGTTTTGTTTCTCTGATAGCTCTGAGGCGGAAGTTGAGGTAAATAATGCATTAATCCATGCCCAGTGGCTGGTTTTATTCCAGTTTTTAATCATCCAGCATTCTAGAAGCACCATATTGTTCCCGATTTGGTCAGTAAGGCACATTTCATATACTATTGAAAATTAAGCTTTGCTCCCACCCTTCCCCCCACCAATTACTGTGTATAAAGAGTTGTTTTTGAAAACAAAACACACCTACCCCCAAACAAAACAACTCAAGTTACTGTTACAGAGAAAGGAGATCTTCAGGAATGATTTGAGAGGGTATGTTGTTCTCAGTGCCTTTTTTTGTCTCTGAAGTTTTGCTGATGGTTATGTGAGGCAGAAGTGACTAATTGATCTGAATGTATGTGATGCTGGACCTGATCATTTTATTGATCTGGGAATAGGACTCTGCTTGAAATTTATTTTTATTACTATAAGAGAGAGCTTATTTAATCTTACTAAAGTAGATAATCTTTGGGGGGTCCTAGAGGCAAAAGCAAAAACCAGTACAGCAAGGAAAATGTACCTTAAACCTTCATGCCTAGCTTGAGTCCCAAAATAGGGAACTGGGGACTGTGGTGTGGACTGTTTCCTATAGGAATTTGAGGATAAGAAAGAGCATGATTTTAGTGTTGTCTTGTATGTGTTAACCCTTCTGATAGTATTAGATCTTTGGAAGGCTAAAGCCCTGTGTTCTACATCTTTTATTCTTGGTAGTTTTTGAGATCCCCCGATGGTTCTTTCTTGATTGACTGATGTATTTCAATTCCCAACTTGATCTTTGAAAGAACACTTTTGCTCCTTAACTGGAAAATCCAGTGTTCTGCTTTGTAAGGCTTCGTGCTTTGGGATTGAAATTTATATTTGGAAGGTCTACACAGGGATTTTCTTTTTGGAAAGGTCGTCATTGTCATCTTACTTTGGAATAGATTTTTACAATGTGAGACTTAGAGACAGATTTTCTTACCTCCAAAAGTTACTTCTGTGTTTGTACTTCAAAAATAATTTCCCGTTAAAAGTCTGTTTTAGGTATTCATGAAGATGATCATTCAGGGTTGATGTCCATCTATTTTGTTAATTCTTACAGTGACCAGGGTTCATTTCAGGAATCCATATGGGATATAACTAGCCTCATGGTGCATAAATGAGTAGAAATAGGTACGGACAACATTCTCTGATATTCGAAAGTTTTAAAGTGCCTGTGGCTTCCAGTTTTGCCTGCAGTTCCAGTAGGGGTTGTCTCTTCATATTGTGGATGCACAGGCCCTTTTTTAGCTCTGCGGTGATGCTTTGCTGCAGCATTAAAGGAGGACAATCTTAAAAACAGAAGTCAGAGAGCTGCAATTACCTTCTCAGTTTGTTAAAGGACTACATTCCCTGTCTGTTGCCCCTTATTTTTCTTTTTTAAAAGCCATTGCCTTTTTTTCAAAAGTGATATTCCATGGACCACTCAGAAATTAAGACTGCCTGTCTGCTTTGTAAAGCTGGGTTCTTTTCTTTAATCAGCGCATTTTGGAGCTGTAATTGGTAAATTTGATTGAAATCCCCAGAAGTCCTGTTTTCATCCTGATTAATTGCTGGATCATTATGTTCCTAAGCAGCTGGTTTTTTCAAGCTGTAAGTTCCTGCCGCAAGGGCTGATAGTAAACCTTGCTTTTTCCAAGCCAAGAGGCCATCGGATAGGCCTGTGTGTTTAGAGTATCCTGGCCTCTTCTTGATGGGGCGTATCACTGTCCTTTAATCAGGCTAGAAGGTACACTTGAGCTTTTTCGGATAGTCCTTCTTTAAACCTGCAGGATCACAAGTAATCTTTTTAATTTTCTTGTGTCCGTCCGTCTTTAATTTCTCCAGATACTGCAGGCAAACAGCTCGCCGAGGTGTCCCATGGGGTTTAAAAGCCGCATCGAATGCAGTTGAATTAGCGCCCGTGGCGCAATCCCGCGGCCTGAAATGAACCCTGCGAGGCTGTGTATCAGAGGGTATGTTGTTGACTATCGGCATATTTTCCTACTGGGCAAATTATTTAGTCATAATGGAGATGGGGGCAGAGCTGACTAAGGTGTAAAAAGACTGGCTTTTCTGGAAAGGATCTTTGGGGCAGACATCCGCTTTGAGCTTAACGTTCCTTGGCCCAGAAGGGTACCCTTCTGACTTCTGATCCTGATGGTATAGGCCCACACCCCCGAAATGTTCTTCCCTGAGATTTTCTTCTATTGTGCCAGAATTTCTGTTGAGAATTCTGTTGAGAATTCTTTCTCTTGTCTCTGTTCACAACATTACATCTGTACATATGTATTACTCTAAAATTAAAACGCATATGGTGAGTGTTCCCTTCACTTACTTGTTCATGGAATTTTCCAGCATAGGTCTTATGTAGTTTGGATGGACAAGAAACCTGGTTCTTGTAGTCTTTCTGTCCTCAGAGTGGATTCTGATGAATTCTTATGGGTCTTTTGTTTGTTGTCTTCTGTCTTGATATAATGCACATATGCTCTATGTTTGTGATACATAGTACTCAGAAATAAAACCAAGGAGCAGCCTGTCTTTTTTCTGGAAGAGGGTGATTTTTTATTTGGGTTGGTTGTGGGGTGGTTATATTATTCTGGTGTTTTTGGAACCTTTGTATAAAACACAATTTATCTTAGATGCAGAAAAACATGGAGTAACATCCCTTCCATAATGGCACTAAACGAAATTTTTGACTGACATGGTATCACAAAACCTCCAGCCCTACTGAATTAAAAGACATAACTGCTAAGAGAAAGTCTCTGTGGGTAGCAGCAGCTGGGTGGTGGTGGTGGTGGTAGTAGTAGTAGTGGTAATAGTGGTAGTAGTAGTAGTGAAGAACACATATGACTGGTATAGGAAAGAAGAAAAATAATGTTTTATAAAGCTGATATTTTACTTGTGACCTTTAAAGGTTAGAGTTCACATCTTAATTTTAGTTTGAGTATAGTTTGGTTTTGTTTTGCCTGGCAAGTTTTGTCTTCTTTGCCTGATCTGTGAAATATTTATACGGAGGTGATGTCTTTCCTTCCCAGACCTCAGAATATATTATTCAAGCTTACAAATATGGTGCATTTGAGAAGATCCCAGAGTTTATCGCTTTTAGGAACAGGCTGAATAATTCTCTTCATTTTGCACAAGTCCGTACTGAACGGATGTTGTTAGACCTTCTACTTGAAGCAAATATGTAAGTATTGCACAAGAGCTAAAAAGAAACTCAGGGATTAGATCAGATCCTGAGAGCCGTTAATGGGCTCCTGGGTGATAATAGCAGGCCTACGCTAAGGACAAATGGGGAAAAAGAGAGAGAGAGAGAGAGAGAGAGAGAGAGGAAGTTGGTGGAAGCAGAGAAGAAAGGGGAAATGACCCAGTGCACGTCATGGAGAATGATCTCATAGCCAGCACCATCACGTGTCTCGTGCACAAACCAGACAGGCTGTGGTCATCACCCCAGTCCGTGTGTTGTTTAAAGGCTTTCCCTTCCCCACTTAAACATGGGGTTTCAGAAATTAATGTTGACCCACTTTATTTTAGTTGAGCTTCCAGATGCTTTCTCTTGCTGTATAGCAGGCCAGCGTGATATGGGCTTGGTTCTGTGTCATCTTCTGTGAACCTTTACTTCTTAATAATAAATCCTTCTTCCTCTTTCTTTTCTTTTCTTTCTAGTAAGACAAAGTTGTGGCTAATATGTTTTCATGGCTGTTTTACTATTGAAATAATACATAAATTTTCTATATCACAGATCAACCAGTTTAGCAGAAAGTATAAAATCAATGAATCTTCAGCCGGAAGAAGATGACATTCCATGGGAAGCCTTGCGAGACAACAGAGACTTAAATGTTTTCTTCAGCTGGGATCCAAAAGACAGGTAACTGCAATTAAACCCCAAATATTTATTTTTGAAGAATTGGGATGAATCTAAGAGTTACCAAAAAAAAAAAAAATCTCTTTTTTATACAAATAAAATAACATGGTTGTTGTAGGAATAGAAGGCAGAGGTAAGCCAAATGAAGAAAATGAATCTCACTCCTATGTTGGATTGCTGGCTAACCTAAAAATTAGATTTTCCTTCATAGCATACATGAAAAGAGATTCCAGATGGATTAAAGAACTCCTTAGGAGTTCTACAGGAAAATTAAAAAAAAATTTTTGTTTTGTTTGAGAGAATGAGAGAATGAGGGGGGGCGGGGAGCAGAGGGAGTGGGAGGGAGTGAGTCCTGAGCAGGCTTCACACCCAGTGCAGAGTCTGATGTGGGGCTCAATTTCAAGATCATGACCTGAGCTAAAATCAAGAGTCAGACACTTAATTGACCATGTCATCCAGGCGCCCCTAGAAAATATTTTTAAATGGTTAGGGAAAGCCTTTCTTAGCATTACATCAAACCTGGAAATACAAAGGATTTGGTCTCTATAAATATTAGCCTTCTATGTAGAAGTAAATTTGTTAAGTTCTAAAGGTATGTGGTCGATTGGTAATTTTCTTCGTATATATTAATACCTTTCACATAAAGGAAGAAGTTTTTTTTTTTTTTTTAAGATTTTATTTATTTATTTGACAGAGATGACAAGTGGGCAGAGAAGCAGGCAGAGAGAGAGGGGGAAGCAGGCTCCCCGCCGAGCAGAGAGCCCGATGCGGGGCTCGATCCCAGGACCCTGAGATCATGACCTGAGCCGAAGGCAGAGGCTTTAACCCACTGAGCCATCCAGGTGCCCCAAAGGGAGAACTTTTAATAAACCAGTAAGAAGAAGATAACTAAAAAACAAGTTGGACTTAAGAAATTCAAAGAGATGCACCTTACAGTGATAAAGATTTTTTTTTAACTGTTGGACAAAGATAAAAAAGATGAATACTTGTGGTCAGCAAGGTTGTGGGGGTAAAGGTGGTTGTGCATTGACATGAAGATGTAACTTTATATAATCTTCCTATAGAGAATATTGGTATCTCTATTAAGATTGAAAATTCCAGGGGCGTCTGGGTGGCTTAGTGGGTTAAGCCTCTGCTTTCAGCTCAGGTCATGATCTCAGGGTCCTGGGATCGAGTGCCGCATCCAGCTCTCTGCTCAGTGGGGAGCCTGCTTACCCCCTCTCTCAACGTGCCTCTCTGCCTACTTGTGATCTCTCTCTCTCAAATAAATAAATAAAATCTTTAGGAAAAAAAAGATTGAAAATTCCATATCCCACTTAATTCAGCAGATCACTTCTAGGAAAGTACAACCAAAGGCAGTAGGAGCACAAACGTGCAGAGATAAGTATATGAGGTAGTTCTGAATATACGTTTGATCCTTGAACTGTGTGGTGTTGGGGTGCTGACCCCCTTGTACAATCAGAAATCCAGGTGTAACTTTTAACTCCCCAGAAACTTAACTGCTAATAGTGTATTATCGACTGGAAGCCTTGCCTATGACATGAACAGTTGACCAGCACGTATTTTGTATGTCATGTATATTATATCCTGTTTTCTTATAATAAAGTAAGCTAGAGGAAGAAAATGTTATTAAGAAAATTATAAGGGGGCGCCTGGGTGGCTCAGTGGGTTAAAACTTCTGCCTTCAGCTCAGGTCATGATCCCAGAGTCCTGGGATTGAGCCCCACATTGGGCTTTCTGCTCCGCGGGAGCCTGCTTCCTCCTCTCTCTCTCTGCCTGCCTCTCTGCCTACTTGTGATCTCTGTCTGATAAATAAATAAAATCTTAAAAAAAAATTATAAGGAAGAAAAAATACATTTACAATACTGTACTGCATTTACAACAACAACAAAAAATCTGTTTAAGTGGACCCATGCAGTTCAAATCAATGTTGTTCGGATATCAAGTGCACTGTGATTTGGGGATTGCCAAGACTGCATTCAGTGGTTTGCTAGGACTCATAAGATTTAACCTGTGGTTGTCTTCACAGCTAAGGTTTATTATAACAGAAGGAGAAATGACAGGATCAGCAAGGGAAAAAGACAAAGAATCTGGACAACTCCATGCACAGACTTCCAGTGCTCTCTCCCTTCTGTGTTTCTTAGCAGCAAAAAATGCAGTGATGTGTGTGCAGCATTTCTGCCCAGGGAAGCCCATTTGAGATTTGGTGCCCCAGGTTTTGTTTTTTTTTTTTTTAAGATTTTTGTTTATTTATTTAACAGACACATATCACAAGTAGGCAGAGAGGCAGGTAGGTGTGGGGTGGGGCGGGAAGCAGACTTCCTGCTGAGCAGAGAGCCTGATGTGCGGCTCCATCCCAGGACCCTGAGACCATGACCTGAGCCGAAGGCAGAGGCTTAACTCAACTGAGCCACCCAGGTGCCCCTAGTGCCCCAGGTTTTTACCAGCTGGTTATGTAGGTACCCTCTGTCTATCTGTGTCAACGTATCAGACTCCCAGAAGGAGAGCAGGTGTTCACAATAGACCATATGGTTTGTACAAACAGCCTAGGCAAAGTGAGCCACTCTTATCATTTAGGGAATGGTTGGAGTGCCAAGTTCATAGGCATAAGCTAATGGTCAGCCTTGCAAGCTGGCCCTTCTAAAGATAATAGCCTCAGGCTTGCTATGGTAACTCTTTTCTATAGACTGTCAAAAAAGTATAAATATCATGTCAAATTATATAAATATCTTTAGTTGCAGTGTTGTTCATCTGTATTGTAAGAGTCTGAAAGGATTGTTAATGTTGCAGGTGTTTGGTTATTAGGGTACATTTTTCTATTTTTCAGTTTTCTGTCATTTGAATTTTTTTTTTTTAAAGATTTTATTTATTTATTTGTCAGAGAGAGAGTACACACAAGCAGGCAGAGAGGCAGGCAGAGGCAGTGAGAGAAGCAGGCTCCCTGCTGAGCAAGGAGCCCGATGTGGGACTCGATCCCAGGACTCTGGGATCATGACCTGAGCCAAAGGCAGCGGCTTAACCAACTGAGCCACCCAGGCGTCCCAGTCATTTGAAATTTTTATATTGTGTATTTCGTTGAAAATGCATGATATAAAAATTTTCAACAACATTTTCAGCAAAATACATGATATGTATTTTGTTGTTATCAGAAATCTCACTGAAGCGGAAAATTGACCTGTTAGGTAGGTTATCATTCCCCATTTTATTAATCCTGAACTGGGGACTTGGGTGATTGGGTTTATGGGAGATCATTGAGCTAGGAGAAGAGTGCCGGGATCATTCAATGGCATCTTGACTGATCGAAGTAAAGCTTGAAAGATGTAAAGGCAACACATTGAATAAAATGGATCGTTTGGGGATATTTCTTTTTAAGGGATGTTTCTGAAGAACATAAGAAACTTTCCTTGGAGGAAGAGACCATGTGGTTAAGAATCCGTTCCTTAACATTGAGGCTGATTAGTGGACTTCCAAGTCTGAACCACCCCATGGAGCCAAGGAACTCAGAAAAGACCACTGAGAATGGTGTGTCCTCCCGGATTGATATTCTTCGTTTACTCCTTCAACAGCTGGAGGTGGCCCTGGAGACGGGAAAGCGATTCATCGAGAAGGAAGTTCAGGTATCATCAACATGTGTTCACCATCAAAGCTGCAGTAACCTATGACTGTCTTTAAAAATAGGAATTTGGGGTGGGTGAATAGTAAAGAACAGTATTTTGTCCTAGTTTATGGCACCTGTAGGAAAAAAACCTGACTTTATAGACTGTCCAAATTGGAGAGCGAGGAAAAGCAAAGTAGCTTTATTTGTAATGGTATATTTTTAATAGTCAACAAACTAATACAGGGTTTCTGTTTTCACCATAATGATTCAGTTGTTAGTTTAGTTAGATAGTGAATTGCAACTTAATCGCTGAAATAGACTTTTATCCAGTAGTTATAGTTCTCTGTTTTCTTGTTCTATATAAGTTTAGATGGATTTAAAGGACATTACTTTTCCCCCTTTTTTTCCAGTATCCTTTCCTTGGTCCTGTACCTACCAGAATGGCTGGATTCTTTAGTTCTGGCTGTTCTCAGTGTCAGACCAGTTCTTTTTATCTTGTTAGTGATATTTATGAGCTGGACACCAGTGGTTTAGGTAAGTGTACGTTTGCATGAGTGTATTTACTAGGACTTTGTCTTTGAAAACTTAGTAAATGTAACAGTTCACATATTTGGACAGACTGGGAGGAGATGGAAGCTGTTCTGGAAGTGTCTAGTTTAATATCAAAGAAGGTACATTCATAGATTACGAAGTAATGTTTTAGAAATTTAAGTCTTCCCTATTTAAAATTACTTGTTATGTCCAAAAGTTGAAAAAAATCCTTAATTTGTTTAAGTATTCTTGGATTTCAGATTGAATTCTTTACTAAACTTTGTGGAAACGAGTTTTTTCCTAACTCGGTGAGAATCACACATAATTCCATTAATCCCCCATCATCCCCCAATCATAAGGTTTGTGGATTCTGTCATTGAGAGTATTTGAAGCACATGGATTTTAAGTCTTCTTAGAGAATTTTAGGTATTACTTTTGAGAGAAAGGTAGTTAATGCCTCTCTTTTTCTTTTCCTTTCTTTTATCTTTTTCTTTGTCTCTCAGTAATGGAATCTGATACCTTTGATGAGTCTTAAGAGTAAAGAAAATGTCCTTGGCCATGAGTTGCTTGCAGGTGTTGATCTTAATTCTTTTTCTCCCTAAAAAAATTGAGTTTTTTTTTTGTTTTTCAATTTTAGAGGATACAGTGGAGATCCAGGAGAGAGTAGAGAATAGTCTTAAGTCTTTACTAGAACAGTTAAAAGGTAAGCATTCTGACTATGGAGTCCCATATTTTATTGTCTGACAGGAACTCATTTTTTAGCAGAAATTGCAAGAGTTGCAAACAACAACTTGAAAATAATAATGCATACTTTTGGTATTTTGAAAGACTTGTTTTTAACTTTAAAAAGTGTTGATTACAAAAGTAGTAGACAACCTACTGTAAAACAGTTAACAAGTAGGTATGGTCTTTCTTTCATTCCCAGCCCTATTTCCCCAGAGGGAAATAAATACTTTTACTTACAAGGTAAGTAACACTTTTGGGGTTTATACTCCTAGATGCCCCCTAAACAGTCTTATATGTGTATGTGGAAATACATAGTAGTGATTTATTTTTTTAAACACATGAAAAGGTTATAATACATACTTTTTATTTTAACGTTTTGTTGTCTTGAACATTTACCATGCCAGTTACATATAATAATCCACAGTATTAGAGCAATGTACTGTTTATTTATGTATGCCTCACAGAGTACATAATATATTATGTACTTGAGTTATTTATGACTATTTATAATAATGCTGAAATGAACATTTTGGGACATAAGTGTTTGGGTACTCATTTGAGCATTTCCTTGGGATTAAATTCCTGGAAATGGAATTGTTTGGTATAAAAGTACATAAATGCATTTCAAATCTATAAGGGTCTTTCTTTTCAGGAGCCTAAATGGTCTTTTAATTTATTGCCCAACTGAAGAATGATAATTAAAAGACAAAGATTGTGCAAATAAAACATGGTATTTATTATGAAGGTGAATTTCTATCATGCACCTTAGTCTCTTAGTCCATAATGGCCCACATTATTTTAAATCATTCATTTGGAGTCTTAATTTTATTGTGGCAGTGGCCTATTTATGGAAAGGCTAGCTGGTTTTTAAACTCTAGAATATATAATTTATAAGGTCACCTTTTATATTTTGAAGGCAACAGAGCAATAGTTACATGGCTTTTTAAAGAGCTGGAAATAGGGGCTCGTAGCTGGCTCAGTTGATAGAGCCTGCAACTCTTGTTCTTGGGGTCATAATTTTGAGCCCTACCTTGGCGATAGAAACTACTTACAAATAAAATCTTTTTTAAAAAGGTGAAAATAGATATCCTTTGTTGTTTGGTTCACGGTGGGGGGAAAAACTTTCTGGATTAATCTCTTTATATTTGCTTATTGTACATTATATTCCTAAAAATATCATTGAAATAAAAGCTGAACAAAACAATAAAATACTTTCCTGTTTTCAGATGTCTTCAGTAGATGTAAAGGTGACCTCTTAGAAGTTAAAGATGGTAATTTGAAAACACGACCTGCTCTTTTAGAGAACCTAGTCTTCTTTGTTGAGGTATGTCTTTGTTCTCTTACTGAGAAACTCAGTTTTCCTTTATTGAGTGAAGGATTAATTTTTAAAAAATGAACAGGTAATAGGCACCTTACACCTGTAATTTAATCCTCCACCCCCACCTTTTGTTAAGTGAAAAGCAATTTAAGTCATTTTTGAATGAGCTCCTTCCAAGCATACCAAGAAGGTTTTGTTCATAATGAATAAAACTTGCAGTTTGCTTTACCAATCTCTAAAAATTCCTCAGATTCACTCCAAATCTGTCTGTTCTCTGTTCACTTTCCTTTTTGACTCCACTATTATGTATTTTAAGTTAATTCCACAAGCTTTTTATTTATTATTATTATTATTTCACTATGAATGATTTTTAAATTTTTATTAACATATATTACTTGTTTCAGGAGTACAGTTCTGTGATTCATCAGTCTTACATAATACACAGTGCTTACCACAACACATACCCTCCCCAGTGTCCATCAC
This sequence comes from Martes martes, assembly GCF_963455335.1. Classification (NCBI taxonomy): domain Eukaryota; kingdom Metazoa; phylum Chordata; class Mammalia; order Carnivora; family Mustelidae; genus Martes; species Martes martes. The sequence continues at coordinate 83,856,362 of NC_137901.1, forward strand.
CCAGCCACCCCAACCATCAGCTTTTTAAATTTGTTGTTGCTAGTCATTAATTAACTAAGATTTTGCATTATAAAGGAGAATCTGGGCACAGATTTAGCAAAATTTTCTTTTTTAACCAGAGGGAAGAGGAGGATTGCAAACACTCATAATCCATTATCTTATTTTCGTCACGTTTATTTACTTTTGTCTTCCTCCTAGTCTGTTCTGGTGATTGGCATAGTATAAGTGTCTAAGACTGAACAGATCAGTAATAATTGCATGGGTATGTCCATGCACTCTGTAACAGAGAAGAAGCATGGTATAAACAAACACATAACTTAAAGTAGGGAAATGTGCTGACCAAGGAGAGTTCTCTGTTTCTTGCGGTTTTTGTTTTTCTTTCTTTTTTTCTTTTTTTTAAAGAGAGCATGAGTGCTTTGGGGGTGGGGCAGAGGGAGGGAGAGAATCTTTTTTTGTCTGAAGATTTTATTTATTTATTTGAGAGTGCAGGGGGAGGTGCAGAGGGAAAGGGAAAAGCAGACTCTGTGCTGAGTGCAGAGCCTGATTTGGTGCTTGATCCCGTGCCCCTCTCTGTTTAAGATTTGTAGGGGAGGTACGATCGTACTGGGCTGGGAGGTGGGTGGAGAGAGGCATATTGTAAAGAACCTTTGGATTCCAGGCATAGGAATTTGGACCTCTCGTGAAAGGAAACTGGACCAAATGTAGGATGGCTTTAGGGCTGGGAGAGCTAGAAGGGAGGATAAAGATGAAGCAATCGTAGTATTTCGGAGCAGTATTCAGATGAAGGTCTTCTGGATCTGTGTGGTAATTGTAGAAAGTAATCTAATCTCTCTAATCTGTAGTGGAGAGCTAGAGAAGAATTTGAAGGGATTTGCTAGAACTGTCGGCAAGGATTGTTCAATCCATAACCCTAAACTGTTCCTGATAGATGTCTTGAATATAATCCTTATTGATGAATTTGCAATTTTTCCTCTTTTAGACTATTTCTATTATCCTTTGGGTGTCCAGTTACTGTGAGAGTGTCCTGCGACCATACAAATTAAATTTACAGAAAAAGAAAAAGAAGAAAAAAGAAACCAGCATCATCATGGTAATAACAGAGAATATATAACTTGGCTGCATGCTGCTTTTTCTTTTCACTGTTTTACTGCATATTATAAGAGACCTTAGAATCCTGTGTACATTTGTTTTCCGTCCCCAGGTTATTTTTGTTTTTAAATTACACACCTATAGAAAAGCAAAAATGCTCCATCCACTTTGTTCCCATTGAACTGAACTGAGACATTTTTGCAAGGAGCCCTGCCTGGTTCTTTCATGGGGAGTGACATTTCAAAACCAAGATGTAGATGTTAGGTGTACTAATTGTTGATGGGGTTTCAGGTTTATATTAGTGGAAAGAGGAAATGTATTTACACATGTAAACACACAGAATAATTAATTCGTACTGATACTTCCAGTTTTAGTCCAACATTACTGTGTTCTTGCTGCTTTTCCTTCTCTCATTCCAGTTTATAGCTTCCCCCCATGCCGCCCCCAGAGTTTGAACCCTGGCTCCCTATAGCATCAGTGTATTTATTTCACTTGTTTTACAAGAAATACTAAACAATTTTGGAATTACATTATTATATCATTTGCATTACTAGTTTTAATAAGCCACTAAATAAAGTTCAAATTTTTTTGCGGTTGTTCTTTGTCCTTAGAATATGTGCCAGTGGATACAGACAGTTAAGTACTCTGTAAAAACACTGGAATTAAAAATAAATTATATTATTAGTATGGTATAAATAAGATTCATTTGTTTTCCTTTGTCTTCAATTTTGGAGTATCCTCCCATCAATTGATTTAATTTTCAAATGTGTAAAACATTAACATAATTTGTGTACTTTTCATGAGGAAAGTTATTTAGGATTCATTCTGCACAGGATGTGCTGTTTTTTGTTTTTTTTTTTAAGATTTTATTTATTTACTTGACAGAGATCACAAGTAGGCAGAGAGACAGGCAGAGAGAGAGGAGAAAGCAGGCTCTCCATGGAGAAGAGAGCCGGATGTGGGGCTTGATCCCAGGACCCTGGGATTATGATTTGAGCTGAAGGCAGAGGCTTTAACCCACTGAGCCACCCAGGCGCCCCAGGATGTGCTGTTTTTTTAGTGTTTCAATTTGTCCTATCATTATAAATGGGAGAGTGTTCTTCACTGTAGCAACATATAGTGACCATTGTCATTTGAAAATGTTAATGGTTTTAGTGGTAATATTGACTTCCTGCATAATTCAGTAACAATTCAGGAATTCCTTAGATTTGACACTGCTTTGCTGGATGTTTCCATTCATTCAGAAACAAAGGGTAGTTATATTTGGATGAGGGGCTAAGTGAAGGAACCTTCTCTCCTCTTCTCTCAAGATAATTTAACAGATCATGAGTGTAAAATTTGAAAGTGTAGGTAAAAGTTTCTCTGTTAATCTCTTCTAATGAAAGCCCATGTACCTAGAACATTTCGAAGAGCTTATTGGCATTTGGATTTTAGTTACTGCTTTTTGAATTTCTAAAACTGAGAACAGCTTTCCTATTTTCTTGATTATCAAAGTAACCTAAAGGTGTGAATAAAGTGAAGATCACTCAGAGTCCCACCAGCCAGTGATCACCACTGCAGACAAACCAGAATTATGCTCTATATCGGAAACTTGTCTGTCTGTGTTTTCATTTAACAGGGTACCTTAGACACCTCTTCTGGAGATACTTGGATGTATCTCTTTTTTTTTTTTTTTTTTTTTTTTAAGATTTTATTTATTCAAGGGAGAGAGAATGAGAGAAAGTGCATAAACTTGCTTTACTAACTGATTGGACAGGTTTCTTGAAATTTGTCTGACTTTTAAACTGTGTCACATGTTGCTGAGATCTCTTTGATATATTTTCTGCTCATATCTTTTTTTTTTTTAAGATTTTTATTTATTAATTTGACACAGAAAGAGAGATCACAAGTAGGCAGAGAAGCAGGTAGAGAGAGAGGAGGAAGCAGGCTCCCTGCTGAGCAGAGAGCCTGATGCAGGGCTCGATCCCTGAACCCTGAGATCATGACCTGCTGAAAGCAGAGGATTTAACCCATTGAGGCACCAAGGCGCCCCTTCTGTTCCTATCTTTGCCCAAGTTTCCTGTTGTAGTAGTAATATTTTTCCTAATGATATATTTTAAGCTGTTGGGTTCTTAATTTAATAATGTTATTAATTCTGTATCCCTGATGCAATTTTTTCCAGTTTTTCATTTATCTTTTAACTTGAGTAATTTTTTGGTCAACATAGTAATTAAGAAAAAATTTTTTTTCATTTTTCATTTATCTTTTAACTTGAGTATTTTTTGGTCAACATAGTAATTAAGAAAAAAAATTTTTAATAGTTCTTGGTTTGGTGTAATGTTTAGAAAGTCCTTTTCAATTTATTACACAAGCCATTAACTAAATTTTCTTCTGGTGGATTTTTTCAACTTAGGTATTTACTCTGTTTGGAATTTATTTTGGTGCTTACTTTTTATTTTTATTTTTATTTTTTTTATTTTAAGATTTTTATTTATTTATTTATTTGACAGACAGATCACAAGTAGGCAGAGAGGCAGGCAGAAAGAGGGGGGGAAGCAGGCTCCCCGCTGAGCAGAGAGCCTGATGTGGGGTGTGATCCCAGGACCCTGGGATCATGACCTGAGCCAAAGGCAGAGGCTTTAACCCACTGAGCCACCCAGGTGCCCCTATTTTGTTTATTTTTTAAAAAGATTTCACCCCCTGGTTGGGTCACTTGGTTAAGTATTCAGCTCTTGGTTTCAGCTCAAGTCATGATATCATGGGTTATTGGGCTTTGTGCTCATTGGAGAGTCTGCTTGAGATTTTCTCCCTCTGCCCTTATCCCTGGCTCATGTGCTTATGCTCTCTCTCTCTTTCTCTCAAATAAATAAATGTTTTTTAAAAATTATTTTTAAGTCATCCCTACACCCAAGGTGGGCATCCCTCCACCCAACTCAAGACCACAAGCCCCAAGGTCAAGAGTTGCATGCTCTACTGACTGAGCCAGCCAGGTGCTCCTGTTTTATAATTTGAAATGTCTCGCAAGTTATCTCAGTACCATTCATCCACTGGAAACCACTGTTTTGAGATGTTACCATTTAAATTCCCTTATACTCTTTGGTTTATCTTGGGACTTGTTTTCTTTCACTTTCTATCAGTTCACTTATATACCAGTACTGTCTGGATTTCATGTAGCTTTATAATATACCCTCATATATATGAGGGCAAGGTCCCCTGAACTGCTCTTTTTGTGACTGTTGTTACCCATTATTTTTTCTGTTGGAACAAAGAAAACTCCATTTCTGTTATTAATAGTAGAGGAAATCTCAAAGACATATAGAGGAGAAATGAAACTTTGGTTCCTCTCATCTTCTTTAGTGTTCCAGAAGATTCTTAGCCTGAAGTTGAGTAATGACCACCTAAGATATTTTCTCTTGGTTTTCCATCTCCAGTTCCCCAGAGTGAATAAGCCCCATTTTTAAAAAATGCTTGTCATTGTTGCTGAGTTAAGCATTATTGTTACCAATTAAATTTACCTTGGTTTGAGAGGCCATCTTAATATCCAAAACTGTATCCATCCTGGTTACTATTAATAGCATTAAGTAATACTGTAGCATGAAGTTAATATAGCTTAAGAGATATAAGCAAAGGAAATATGTTTGATAATCTCATCTTTTTAAAAATCTTTTTTCCAGCCACCTGTCTTCACCAGTTTCCAAGACTATGTTACTGGGCTACAGACTTTAATTTCCAACGTTGTGGATCATATTAAAGGGCTTGAAACACATCTAATTGCACTTAAACTTGAAGAACTTATTTTAGAAGATACTTCTCTCTCACTGGTAAGGGATTGTAGGTGATCACCAATAAGTTATTTGTAGATACTCAAGTGTTCTTCACTTTATCACAAGGATAAGTTAATTTCAGTTCTTCATCTGCTCCATGTAGAACTTGTGATTGGAAGGTGCCTGGCAGCAGTTTTTTGTTGTGTCATTGGTGGTGGTGATTTCCCCTCTGCCTTCACTTCTCCCCACCCCATACCTGCTTTCTGTCCATTTTGGGGGTTGTTCCTTTGCTGTGAATACTGATGATTAGTTAATGAGGAGTACAATTAGAACTGTCCCTGTTGTGAGCACCAGAGGAAAGGAAACCAGCCATTGAGATCCAGGGATAGTCTCCTTGAGTGAAAAGTTACCTGCTGCTGGGTTCGCTGGTTTCTTTGCCACCCCAGCAGTTATCAGCTGAAAAAGAGATGCTGGACATCATAAATAATTATGTCAGTAATAATTAGGCTGGAGAGTAAGCCAGTCAAGGGGGGAAATGGAGCCAAGTATGGAATCAAGGGTACCACTCATCAGACTTCTCTTGGTAATTACTATAGGCTAGTTTCTTTAAAATTTGTTAGCAAAATCCTTATAAAGTCTTGCCTTTAAGATATGTATTCTTTTAAAAAATGAACTAAGTAAACTTTCAGTCTGAAATGATTGAAGATTTAATGGTGTCAAGTGAGTTAACATTCATCAGTCCTTGTTGCTCTAGTGATGAAACTTCAGTCGTGAGGGAGTGCTCCCTTGAGTAATTCGTCTGACCTGAACCTCTGTTAGTGAGGGAGCTCATCCACTAATGAGAGCAGCCATCATTTCTAGCCTCAGACCTTGCCCAGGGTGGAGAGGGAATGGAATATTGCTTGGCACACCAGCTTTAAAAGATTGTAAGCCCCTCTTTTGTAAAGCTTCAACACATTAGAGCTATTAACAAGGGGCTTACTGTGGGAAGAGGCTCAGAGCCTTAAATAACATTTCCAAAGACTGGTTAAAGAAAGCAGATGTGTTCACAGGTGAATGAAACTAGAGGTTTGGTTTTAGATAGTTAAGCTGTCTTTCCTATATATACATTAGAATGAACATAGACTTCCGTGCTAAGTAGGACTAATTGGTGGATTAATTCTTTAGTATTTTTGTTTTATTTATTTACTCTTTCTTTTTTCAAGCTTTACAATGTATTGGGTTTTTTTTGTTTGTTTGTTTTTTTATTTATTTGACACAGAGAGAGATCACAAATAGTCAGAGAGGCAGGCGGAGAAGCAGGCTCCCTGCTGAGCAGAGAGCCTGATGCGGGGCTCAGTCCCAGGACCCTGGGATCATGACCTGAGCCGAAGGCAGAGGCTTTAACCCACTGAGCCACCCAGGCGCCCCTGCAATGTATTGTTTCAAAAAGTAAAATAAGTATATGGTAAAAAAAATGTGGCATAAATTAAGACTATATAGTGAAATGTCTTCCTCCCATTCTAACACATTTCCTAGTTCCGTTTCCAAGAAGGAACCTTTGTTGTTGGTAGTTTCTTGTACAATCTTCCTGAGTTCAATAACCCACCTACAAGCATATGTCTCTTTCCTTCCCCACAACCTTTTACTTTTAAACACAAATGATAGCATACTATACATTGGTGGGTTTTTTTGTACTGTCTAGATTATTATATGTGAGTACTTACGTACCTTAGTCTTCTTAATGCTTCTATAGTGTTTCGCTCTTTATTTACACACAAAATATATGTTTCAGAGAATTAGAGAATTCGAGAATAGCACCTCTCATTTCTCAGCCCCAGATAAGTTCCAGTCTCATCATCCAGAACTATTCCCACCTCTTCCTCTTCTATATTCCTATCTACCACTAGCCTTTATGCTTCTGGGCACTTGGGAAGTCAGTAAAGGCCTAATAATTGAATCCTTGAGAAATAGGTACATCCTAGCTAGGATTCTAGCCTTCTACTCCTACTTGCACACCATTCTGAAAGAAGAGATACTTGATGGTCCATTTGGAACACTTATTTACATATGGAGAAATACAGTAATTAGTGGCAGATTTTGAGCCAAACTTAGGACAAACCCAAACTTACTTTCTGGTCCAAACTGGTCTAAACTCTTATCCCCTTTCCTGAATACTGTAGAACAATAAAAACTTAAAATTATAGTATCTATTAAAAAAAAAAAAATCTTAGGGATGCCTAGGTGGCTGTCAGTTAAGCGTCTGCCTTTGGCTCAGGTAATGATCCCAGGGTCCTAGGATTGAGCCCATGTTGGGCTTTCTGCTCAGCAGGGAGCCTGCTTCCCCCTCTGCCTGCCACTCCTTCTGCTTGTGCTCGCTCGCTCTCTCTCCCTCTGACAAATAAAATCTTAAAAAAAAATCTTAAAGATCACAGACTTGAATGAATGTCACATTGCTTCATGTCACTTGCTTCATTGGGCTTTGCTGGGTATTTTTGAGGTTGTTAATTTGTAGATAGATATAAAAATATTGAGCTTGCTGTTCTGGGTAAATGGTCATAAAATATAGTGATCAAAAGACCTGGCTGTAGGGGCCCCTGGGTGGCTCAGTTGGTTAAGTGGCTGCCTTTAGTTCAGGTCATGATCCCAGGGTCCTGGGATTCAGCCCCACATCAAGCTCCCTGCTTAGTGGGAAGCCTGCCTCTCTCTCTCCCACTCTCCTGCTTGTGTTCCCTGTCTTGCTGTGTCTCTCTCTATGTCAAATAAATAAAAAAAAATTTATTTTAAAAAAAAAAAAAAAAGACCTGGCTGTAACTGGAAAATAGTATGGCATTTCCTCGGAAAGTTGAAAATAGAGCTACCCTAACCCCCAGCAATTGCACTACTGGGTATTTATCCAAAGGATACAAACATAGTGATCTGAAGGGGCACCCGCACCCCAGTGTTCATATCAGTAATGTCCACAACAGCCAAACTATGGAAAGAGCCCAGATGTCCATCAAGAGATGAATGGATAAGAAAGAGGTGGTATAGCTATATAATGGAATACTACTCAGCCATCAAAAATTCAAATCTTGCCATTTGCAACTATGTGGATGGAACTAGAGATATTAATGCTAAATGAAATAAGTCAGTCAGAGAAAGGCAATTACATAATCTCACTCATATGTGGAATTTAAGAAACAAAACAGAGGACCATAGAGGAAGTGAGGGGAAAAATAAAACAAGACAAAATCAGAGAGGGAGACAAACCATAGGAGGCTCTTAATCATAGGAAACAAACTAAGGGTTGCTGGAGGGGAGGTGGGTGGGAGGGTAGGGTAAGTGGTGGTAGACATTAAGGGAGGGGACGTGATGCAATGAGCACTGGGTGTTATATAAGACATGATCACTGAACTCTACCTCTGAAACTAATAATACACTCACTATACATTAATTTGAAAAAAAGACATGGCTGTAGAGAGATGCATACAAATTAACTTGGAGATATGATAGAGGCACAAAAACTGAGCGAGTCAGAAGGAGTCTTACCAGAGAGGCGTCATTTAAGGATTAATAAGTTTTCAGTAGGTAGACCAGAATGGATGAAAGGAATCCAAAGAGGCAGACCAAAGCTGGAGGCAGAAAGGTGAATTGTGTGGGGACACCATAAGTCAGTTGGCAGAGCTGGAGCACATGGTATGTGGGAAGGACTGTCCAGTACAAAGATGACAGGTGCAGTAGCCCGCTGTTGTTGTTAAAGGATCAGTGCCTTCTGATGTGAGGAATAAGATTTCTCATTTTGAGTATTTGTTCTGAAGGTTATCTTTAACTTTGGGGTACTGTGGATTTTTCAAGACTTAACTCTGTCCTCATTGTGGTTTTTTTTTGTTTTTTTTTTTAAGGTTTTATTTATTTGGGCATCTGGGTGGCTCTGTCAGATGAGCATCTGCCTTCGGCTTAGGTCATGATCTCAGGGTCCTAGGATCGAGCCTTGCATTGGGCTCCCTCCTCAGTGGGGAGTCTGCTTCTCCCTCTGCCTGCTGCTTCCCCTGCTTGTGCTCGCTTGCTCTATCCAATAAATAAAATCTTAAAAAAAAAAAGATTTTATTTTTTTGAGAGAGAGAGTATGAGCAAAGGGGAGAAAGAGAGGGAGAAGCAGACTCCCCACTGAGCAGGAAGCCCAACTTGGGGCTCAGTCCCAGGACCCCTAGATCATGACCTGAGCTGAAGGCAGACACTTAACTGAGCCACCCAGGTGTCCCTTTTTTTTTTTTTTTTAAAGATTTATTTATTTGAGAGAGAGTAAGCATGTGTGTGAGTTGCGGGGAGGGGCAGAGGGAGAGAATCTCAAGCAGACTCCCCGCAGAGTCTAACACAGGGCTCCATCTCACAGTCCTGAGATCATGACTTGAGCTGAAACAAGAGTCAGATGCTTAACTGACTAACCCACCCTGGTGTCTCATCCTCATCTTTGACCTGGGAAGTCACTTAACCTTTCTAGGCCTCAGTTTCTTTATCTTATCTGTATTTATCTGTATCTGTATTAAACTCTTTTATAGGATTATAGTGAGGATTACATAAAACAGTTATGGAGGTACGGGTATGGGAGGATGGGGTATTTAATTGCCTATTTTTTATTGAAGTCGTAATACCTGTAATAAACTGAGCAGCACCAACTACCAAATGTAGGATCCATATAGTGCTGGCTGTTTACCTTTTGGGTAAAAAAAATTTTTTCTTCAATTTCCAGTAGGTTTACTTTTTTCTTTCCTTCCTTCCTTTCTAAACTTGTAATACTATGCATAAGTCCCCTGAACTACCACCTCCAGTCATAGTCCTTTTTCCTCTTCTCTGGGTATATCCACTGGTTGTGTGCCAAGAACTTTTCTTTTTTCTTTAATATTTTACTTACTTAGAGAGAGAGAGAGAGAGAGAATGAGAGAGCGAGCATGGTGGAGGGAGTCAGAGGGAGAAGCAGACTCCCTGCAAAGCAGGGAGCCCAGTGCAGGACTCAATCCTGGGACTCCAGGATCATGACCTGAGCTGAAGGCAGTGGCTTAACCAACTGAACCATCCAGGCACCCCAAGCCAAGACCTTTTATGTTAATTTAAAATGTACTGTAATAACTACTACATTTTTGAACGTAAATGATACGCTCTGTTTTACACTGAAACTTAGCTTGCTTTTCCGCTTAATCTTATATTCATGAGATTTGTTCAGGCTAATGCTGTTCTTTTAAACAACTGTATGGTATTCGGCATATGAATGGATCATAGCCATTGCGTATTGTAGGTTATTTATATACACTTACTTTTACTGCAGTCCTGAATGAAGTGTATTTTACATACCTTCTCTACTAATGCACATGTGTACTTCCAAGGTAGACGAGGTCTCAAGATAATATTGTTTGGCCATAAGGTGTGCTTCCCTGGTTTCTTCAGGGCTTTGCAATACTGCCAACTTCATGTAACCCTAACCAGTTCTCAGCCAACCTCCTTTCGATGTTTGAACACTCCATCCCTTTATTTTTTGTAGTCTCTATTACAAGTCAAGTATGTAGCACATATTTGAGGAATTCTTGGAAAGCTTTGTTATTTTTTAGCTGTTTGGTCTCTGGAACCCATGGTCTTTGTCAGTATGGAGAGACACTTAACAATATTGTAACCAGAAAAGTTGGCAAAGGTAAAAGGTAAATTTGATGCCTTTAAGAAGTGGCTCTGATAATGTCCAAATTAATAATTTCTACTTTTGTTTTATGATGAAATAATCAGAAATCTTAATTTTTCTATTTTGTACAGCTCATAACAAAATAGTAGTGATTTTATATCCAGACTTCTTAGTAATAATTTTCTACCTTTTTTTTTTTTTAAAGATTTTATTATTTATTTGGCAGAGAGCGAGCGAGCGAGAGCAGTAACACAAGCAGGGGGAGTGGGAGAAGGAGAGGCAGGCTTCCTGCAGGCTTCCTGCAGAACAGGGAGTCTGACGCAGGGCTTGATCCCAGGACCCTGGGATCATGACCTGAGCCCAAAGCAGACGCTTAACGACTGAGCCACCCAGGCGCCCCTCTGCCTTTTTTTCTGGATGAACATTAATAATCAGAAATCTGTTTTTTTATTTTGTATAACTTAAAATAGAGCACTGGTGAAAGAATTGAAATAATGATGCTAAAGCAATAGGGTGTCAGTGAAAATCACATGGAAAAATACCCATCTGTGATGAGCTTTAAGCCTTTTTTGCATTTTATAAATTTGAAAATGACGCATTGTATTCTGATGGAGCTTGCTGTGAGACCAAAGGTAATGGTAGTTTTTATTTCCATGAGAGGAACTATAATCTATCTGAGGGAATGCTTTCAGACCAAGACCGCTAATTCTTAACTTCTTTGTAGGAAGAGAGAAAATTTTCAAAGACTGTGCAAGGGAAGGTGCAGAGCAGTTATCTACACTCACTTCTGGAAATTGGAGAGCTGCTGAAAAAAAGACTGGAGACCACAAAGAAACTAAAAATTTAAAGAAGTGGGAACCACAGGCACCAGTGACTCTACACCAGAAAATGATATCATCTTCCCAGGCAAAAGCTCCATCTGGTTGACCATCATTTTAATCCAGAACTTCCTCATAAAATGCATGAAGGACTTTGATTGTGAATTAATTTTTTAGGTATTAAATGTATACAATTGATTAAATTATTGTATATAAATCAGAAGCAGGACCCTCATCTGGGTTTGACCACTTTTTATACATGTTCATATGCATATGGCAGCCACAAGAGAACCCCACTTTTCTTCTTTCCTCCCATCACCAGAAACATCTGGTGGGTGGGTGGGGGTCCTATAAAAGCAGCAATAGAAATTAAGCATAAAGCGTTGACCTCAGAGCAGCTGAATGGCCCTCCCATTATCATAGTGGGTGTTTGGTCTGGTCCTTGAGCCTTAGGAAGCAGAAAGCAGAAGTAGGGGGACCATGACTGGGAACAGGCCCTCTTTCCACATTAGTTCAGTTTTGAGGCTTCCTCAGCTGCTTGGCTCCCACAGAACCCAAAGCAGGTACCCAAAGGGCCTCAGATGAAATTTGGCATAAGCACCTGTCACTGAAGAAGGCCAGTCAGATGACCATAGGCACTCAGTGTTTGGCTTAATAGTCCAATAGCCAAGAAATCCCCATCCTAGCTCCTGTGAGAGTTAAATCACAGATAGGCTTGTATTAACTTACACCATATGGAAGGGAAAGCAGTGCAGACCACTTATGAGCCTGCTAAGGACTAGCTTGCTGTCTTTCATCCATCTTTGGGAAAGATGGGAATCACTGTTTTAAAGAGATGTGTACATAATTTATGCAGGCAAGTCTGATACCAATGTCATTGGTTTTGTGAGATATATATATATGTATATGCTTTTACATATATATTTTTCAAGCACACAAACACGTGTGTGTGTGTTTGTGTGCTTGAAAATAAAGATTTAATACTTTAGTGTTTTTTAAGTGGGGGGTTTGGGGAGGAAGGAAGGAATGTATATTATGGACTTAACTTGGGTTTTAAGTTTTAGGCTGGCAAAAGAAATGTTATCCATTGGGTTTGACGATTGGTCTGCTTTCTTCAAACTTGAGAATTACACCAGGATGGTGTTTACATTGTTCACCTGGAGCTCCCTATGACTATAGCTTCAGAGGTTGATCTGACAGAAAAGATAACATTGCTCTTGAAAATGTCATACAGTTTATACAATTGCTTTGATACCTTTTTGTGTTTGAATCTGTGCTTCTGTTTTTGGTTTTTGTTACTCAAACACCATTAAAGTTAGTAATTCTGTAAGAGCAAAGATACGAGTTTGATGAGAAAATTCAAGCATCTGATGGAGGGTTGATTGGTCTTAAAGACCTTACAGTTCCTTTTCTACTCACTTCTCCAGTGAAATGTGATACTTTTTTCTTTTAAAAGGAAACAAAAGAGAGCTTGGAAAATCTCTGTATGCAAAACAGTTGCATTTTGTCCCTTTATCGTGACTTTCTTAGATTCACAGTTTGATAGGGTGATTAGTAACTGCTTGAACTTCCAAGGAAAATTTTAAGAAAATTACTACATTATCTGTTCAAAATAAGACTTGCTGGAAATCCTAGTCCATCAAGTAATTCCAAGAAGTTATTTTTTAATGTAAGTTGGTATCCATAGCCATCATACCCTGTCCGAAAAGGAAGAACTGCCTTGAACAAGATGAATTGAAAATTCTAATTGATTCCAAATCTAATTTAATGACAACATAATTTCACAAAACTATTGCCTATTTAGATGGAACTTGGTGTGTGTATGAGGGTGGGGGTATGTGTGTATGGCATGTGTTCTTGAAATGATGTATCTTTGAATATCCAAAAATATTGTACATAGAAATAGAAATGCTCTATGAAACAAGTCTTCAGCTGACCATGGTCAATCTAGCATATGTGTGCTCAGTGAGCTGGCTTTGGTCCTCAGGGACAGTGCTTGACTCCAGTGGTCTACCTAACTAGTCTTTTGCCTAGGGACACCCAGGACCTCTCCTGGTTTTAGTGACAAATAATGTTAGGACGAGGTTATGCTTCCTTTGTTACTTGCTGACTTTCCTACTAAATGTAGCATTTCAGTTAGATCCAACCTCTTACATTTTGGGATAATTGTAAAAAGAATGAAATTATGCAGAGATGCCCAGTATCTTTTATTGGTCTGTTCTTTTGGAAACTGTTATGCACTATAAATTGTGTACAGTTTAAAATAATATATATATATATATATACACACACACACACACATATATATATATATATTTACATGAGTAAAAAGCACCCTCCAGCAATTGTATGTCATTGGTATTTGAAGAGAATTCCCAAATAACCCATTGCTGCTGCTGCTGTTTTTGGTTTGTGTGGGTTTTTTTTGTTGTTGTTGTTGTGTTTGTTTTTGTGTGGTAAATTGATATTTAAAAAAAAAAAACGAAAGAAAAACACGACTACTGTTTACAGACTGAAAAATTACTGCTTTTTATACTACTGAGATCCTAAGTTAAGATTCTCCAAAGCAAACATTTGGTTTAAATCATTTATCTGATGTGGATAAAGCATATAGAAATTTTTAGTGTTCTTCACATAATGGAAAATGTACAAATGCCTAGCTGTGTTGCCCATCAATTTTGTATATTTTCATAATTTTAATTGTTCAAAATTGCATTATATTTTGCAATCACTATGTTCAACCTGGATTTGTCTTTCATTTAAACTTTTAATATAAAAAGGGGTTTCAATGTATTTATGGCCTTGTTATTGAAACTCTTCCTACTTATTTGATATCATTTATTAATATGGGAAGTATATATTCTTCCTTCAGAACTTAGTGAAGTGTACATAGCCAATTAGATGGGTTGGTTTTGTTTTTTTTTTTTTAGATTTTTAAAATTTATTTGACAGATCACAAACAGGCAGAGAGGCAGGCAGAGACAGAGAGCAAAGCAGTCTCCCCGCCGAGCAGAGAGCATGATGTGGGGCTCGATCCCAGGACCCTGAGATCATGACCTGAGCTGAAGGCAGAGGCTTAACCCACTGAGCCAGCCAGGCATCCCTGGATGGGTTGATTTACATAAACCTTTCCATTTTAAGTTGGGATTTCTGCCTGGGTCATTTCTGTTTGGATTCATAGAAGCCACACCTTTTAAGTGAGGTAATTCATCTCAATTTTGTACTGAGTGTCATATTCCTTGGCAAAATTATAGTATTTATGAATTTAAGATTTTTATCCCAAGGCCACTAGTCTTTTTTTTTTTTTTTGCTTTTTTTTTAAATTTTTATTTTTTTATAAACATATAATGTATTATTAGCCCCAGGGACTAGGCTTTTTAAAAGTAGTACCTCACATGCTAGCATTCATGAATTCAACATACATGCATTGGATGCTTCTTTACACTTTAGACTCTGCAGTAAATAAGAGCACACATCCTAGTTAGTGGCCCAGGTGGGGGAAGAGAGAACAAAAATAAACATTAGTTTGTAAGTCCGTTTTAGGGTGCATGATAACTGGGGTCCACAAGCAGTGTCATCTGACCTGATTGATAGTCAGCAACCAAGAAAGGAACCCAAGTGCAGAGGCCTCATGGTAGGAACTATTGGGCATGTTCCAGTGACTGACAAGGGCTCAAGTGTCTGGGCTTAAAGGAGTGGAAAGGGGGAAGTAAAGGGTGTGTGTGTGTGTGAGAGAGAGAGAGCGCGCGCCCAATCAGGACTTTATAGATGGGGAAGCTTTCTAAATGTAGTGGGAAGTTGCTGGAGGATTTCAGGCAGACTGATTTGATTAACCCAAGAGTACTCGGGCCCACAGGCTGAGATCACACACCGACAGTATGGTGGAAAGAGGAGCTCCTAGTTTCCTTTCTGTCCTAATACTATTAAATGCCTTTGTGTGGGCCCTGAGCAGTCAGTTTCTGCCTGGGACTCCATCCCATCATTCTTTTTCCGTTAACAAAAGATGGGTACTTGGATATACCTCAATATACCTCACCACCATTTGTTGTTGTTTTTTAAGATTTATTACAGCGTGTGGGTGTGCATGTGCACAGGGGAGAAACAGGGAGGGAGAGAGAATCCCAAGTTGGCTGCCTGCCAAGCACGAGCCTGATGTGGGGCTCGATCTCGACCCCGAGATCACAACCTGCGCCAAAACCAAGAGTCGGCAGCTCAAATGCCATTTTTAATCTTCCTCAAAATTTTCAGGTTTATACTCTGTTCCATTTTTGGATGCTGTCACTGCCTTGACGCAGACATATATTTCATAGTAACAAGTAGAAGGTAAGCAACCATGAGCCAAATGCTTATAAAAATTATTTATGGGGTACCTATATACCAGTTTATACATGGAAGCACAGTGCTCTCTTGCAACCTCCAGCTTCCACGTATCCCAGTAAAAGTGGGTCCCTGACAAGGTACTGTTCCATATATGAGAAAAGAAGTTTACTGCAGGTAAGGCTATCACCTAAGACTACCTAGCAAGGTAAGGATTAGGGAAGATTCAAACTCTAAAGCATTGATGAAGCGAGTTGAAATCTAGACCACCCCCAACTCACCATCTCACATTCTTAGTAGTCTTGATGGCTATATTCATATTCCCAGACTCTGCCTTATTTATTGACAGTCAACCTTTCCTGAATTAATTCTGATGCAACTTCTTTTGGTGGCACCAATTCCCAAGGATTATTTTAGGTAACTTTTAAGTTCCCCAGAATGATGTTCTTCATCTTGGATCCAGGGTCTCATTTGCTTTGGGTTATCTACAGATTCCCTAGAAATTGTATTTGTTTGCTTCTGTGAAGCCAGTCCATAGCCTTCCTCATAGTCTGCTTAGCAGCACCTGAGCCACAATATTATTTAATTAGAGGAAGAAGAAGGAAGGAATCTATTTGACCTAAGTGTCAGGGAGGATTTAATTTTATGTGGCTTATGCAAATCACTTCAGACTCTAGAGTTTAGAGGGCCCATCTTTAATGAAAAATATTTGCTATAAAGAGCCTCTGATAGGATACTCTAGTCCTGCCCAATGGCTCTTCAAGACCCTAGGCTTATAAATAATAATACTCAGCCTGGACTCATCCAATTAAGTACCCATTGACGTGCTGCCACCATTTCTTTCCCGGCTGACAAGATCACATTCAGGGACTGTGGATGCACGTGGTTTGAAGAGTTCTTTCTCTACTTGCCATTTGTCTTACTGTATTTCCCATTATGACAGTGAATGCTTAGTTCTTTGGAAGTGAATCTGTTTAATACAGATGAGAAAAAACTAGAACAGCTAAAGCAAGCTTATCAGTGAGAAGCATCCAGAGAGATCTTCCAAAAATTTCATAATGAGTAGGGGAAATAATTAAATATATACAGTTACATCCTTTTCTTAAATGTTGAGAGTACTTCTGCTGGTTACTGGCAGGAGTTTAGGTCTGAACATCTTTTTTTTTTTTTTACAGATTTTATTTATCCATTGGCGGGGGTAGAGGCAGAGAGAGAGAATCTCAAAGCAGACTCCACCCTGAGCACGGAACCCAATACAGGGCTCCATCCCATGACCCTGAGATCATGACCTGAGCTGAAATCCAGAGTCAGATGCTCAACCTACTGACCTACCCAGGTGCCCCTGAACCTTTTACTTTGTTGAACTGTGAGCCTAAGCTACCACAATTGTTTTTGTTTTCAGTGAATTTACCAATCTGGCTGAAATGGAGGAACACAAACAAGTTAAGGTTTGACTTGCTAACTCTGTTCAACTCAAGTTTCTTTTTGTGGCTGTAATAATAAATATTTCAGAAGCTTCACTTTGGTATTTCCAAGTTGTTAAATACGAAAAGTGAAGGTTTTCAAGAACTTTACCATTACAGGTAATTGCCCATCGCTCCTGAACAGATTTGAGTTCGTACAATGGTCTCCCACTCTGCTTCTTTAATATTGGTACTTACTGACAGTGACAAAGTAGCTTAGATGGAAAACAATCCCTTTAAAAAAAAAAAAAAACAAACTTTCAAATCAGACCAAATTGTATCATTTAGCTATCTAAATCCAACTAAAAAAAAAAAAAAAACCATCTGATTTCATCAATAAAACTAAGAATTTGCTCTATGTATTTTTCTTTTTTTAAAAGATTTTATTTATTTGACAGAGAGATAGCACAAGTAGCAGAGCAGCAGGCAGAGGGAGAGAGAGAAGCAGGCTCTCTGCTGAGCAGGGAGCCCAATGTGGGGCTCCATCCCAGGACCCTGGAATCATGACCTGAGCCGAAGGCAGCCACTTAACCAACTGAGCCACCCAGGTACCCCTACTCTATGTTTTTTTATGGAGTATGGAAAATTATTACATTGAGCTCCCTTAATGTTGCCATTCCACAGGTGCCTGGGTGGCTCAGGTTGTGATCCTAGGGTCCTGGGATTGAGCCCCACATTGGACTCCCTGCTCAGCGGGTAGCCTGCTTCTCCCTCTCTGCCTGTTGCTCTCCATTTGTGCTGTCAAACAAATAAATCAAATCTTAAAAAAAAAAAAAAAGCTGCCATTCCACTTTTAAGGACCAGAAAAAGGACAATGCATTTTGCCACCTACAATCAGTCCACTGGAGTTTGAACACCGGTGGAAAGTAATAAAGGCAGACCTTGAGCTGGGACCAGTTTCTACAGTTACAAGGATAGTCAATTACCCTGGTAGAGTGGAGTCCATACCAGCTCAGATTAAAAAATAAATTCAGGGGCGCCTGGGTGGCCCAATGGGTTAAAGCCTCTGCCTTTGGCTCAGGTCATGATCCCGGGGTCCTCGCATCAAGCCCCGCATTGGGCTTTCTGCTCGGCGGGGAGCCTGCTTCCTCCTCTCTCTCTGCCTGCTTCTCTGCCTACTTGTGATCTCTGTCAAATAAATAAATAAAATCTTTAAAAAAATAAAATAAAAAAATAAATTCAAAGGCGAAAGCAGGTCACAGGCCAAAGTAAAATTTGTGAAAGAAAACTGAATGGCTTCAGGTCCTTTTAACCAAAACACAGAAACTTTAATTGGGTCAGAATAACACCTGTCAAGGACCTGGGCAGTACACTCCTCTTTATAGCCCCAACTCCTTCTGAGGGGGAATTTCACAAGCCATCTGGTAAGTGCTCTGGTTATACAAAGACTGGCTATAGTGATGTCCCAAGCACGATCACATCAGCTTCAGTGTCCGGGCATGCTCAGATCTCTGGCTTAGTGCCACTTTAACCACCACTCTTATATCCCAGGTCTCACAGCCAGCAGGTAACTCTCCCCTCCCCACCCCCACCAAACCCTGGAAAACCCGGAGTGCCTTTTTACAGCTCCTCCTTTTCGGCCCCCTTCTTCTGGAAAGCAGTCAAGATGTTTAAGCTCTTCTGGAGCTCTTCCTTCTTCCCATCACTCATCTTGTTCTTCTCAATCAGCTTGGTGATCCGGGTCATTTCCGACGCTGGGAAGTCCTCACCTTGGTCTAAGACCTTCCCCATGATCTTCAGGTACTGCTCAGCCCACTTCTTCTCAGTCTCCTTCACATTTGCAAGGTTGTCCTGCCCCTGCTTCAAGAGGGCCCGGCGGGCCTCCACACCTGAGGCCCTGATGAACTCCCCAGCAAGGGCGTCATACGTAGGCAGGCAACCAGGCATACCTAGGTAGACTCCTTGCCCCTTCAGCCAGCGCTGGATGGCTCCAACCTTAACAGCCCCACTATACAGGACTGGGTTCTCAAAGTCCCCGTCCCGAAAGAGGTAGAAGACCGGGTAGTTCTCTTTGTCCAGCTTGTATTTCTCACTCAGCTCCATATTCAGCTTATCACCATAATCTGTGAACAGAAATCAGGTATGAGGAGCAAGACCACGAGGAATGCAGGGCAGGAGGTGGCTGTGAGGCCCATCTGAGCTGACAGCAAGGATTCTGGTTGTGGAGACATCCCTCTTCTGCTGCTTCCCAGACATGTGGCACTCGTCAGGTCATTTAACCTCTCTGAACTTCACTTTCCTCATCTGAAAGTTTATTCTAGTTCACTATGTGCCAGGTTCTGTTCTGAGTGCTACAGACCTAGCTATGATTAAGAGTTTACAACTTCTCTGACCTCAAGGAGCTTATATTCTTTTAAGGGTAAGAAGAGAGATGGTAAACAAACATACCTGATTAGTACCAAAAAGATAAAAATAAAATGGAGTGATGTGACAGTAGGGAAAAAGGCCTACTCTGGGCAGTCATGGAAGGCCTTTGCGGAGATGACATGAGCTGAAGGACTGGAAGTTTCAAGGAGCCAGACACGTGATAATCTGGGAAGAATGTCTCAGGTAGGAAGGACTGAAAGAGCCAAAGCTCTGAGGCAGGAATAAGGTGGGGGGATTGAAGGCTTGCAAGGGCCGTTCTGGCTGGAGCTTAGTGAGCGAGGGCAACATGTGGTAGGTAACAGGCAGCGTCTCTACCACATGTGAGGTGTTTAGGAGGACCCCGTCAGGAGATAAGTGCACTTGACCTGGAGAGTTCAGTGCAATATGTGGCATTTGCTATGTACTTCCTAACAAGCAGTAGCAGTTCCGAGGACTAATGGTGTGACAGCAGGTTTTTTATACCTGGCCAAAAAGAAAGGGCCAAGGCTGCCTATTACAGGACAGTAGTATAGGAAGTGGGGGTTCCAATCCTCATTCTACCACTTCAGACTGTACAGTCTTGAGCAAGATACTCTCAGCATGAAGCACGGGGGTCACAGTACTTTCTTCCTAGAGTTGTCACAAGGATAAGACACATGGATAACACTTGGCACAGTGGCCTGGCACACGGTACATGTTTGATAATGTCAGCTGCTATTCTTCTTTTTCTAAAAATTCCCAAGGGAGTGGATGTGCGGCTGAGTCAGAACTGACTGACTGCCCTGGAAAAGTGTGGGAACTATCTCTGCCCAGGATCAGACTCTCAAGCTAGCCAGGGAACCGGGGCATCCCCGCTGGAAGGAAGCGGAGAGAGGGAAGAACCCACTGGACTTGAGAATAAATACTGAGGTGGCATTCTGGATGAGCCACTTAGTTCCTCGAGCTTCAGTTTCCCTCAAGTATAAATACGGAGAACGTGTGCCTCACGTTTTAGGCAGCGTTCAAGGGAAGATATAAAGTGCACTGTCAACCACCACGTGTTGGCAACTATTATTATTAGAGTGGTCACTGTGGTTGAGAACGGTCCTTGATTTAGCGGTAGCTCTGACGGATTTGAGTTAAAGCCACAATCCAATCGTTTTCGTAAAAAATAGCTGAGAAGAAGGTGGAGAAGTGACTATGGGGACCCTAGGAACTGTAATATCTCCTCCTCTGACCACAGTCCCCTGCAAGGAGAGCTCCAGATTCTCATAGTAAGTTTCACGTCAGTGTGGGGTGGAGGGTGAAGGATGGCGGGGGGGGGGGATCCCTTTCCCTTGGGCACCTGCAAGGATGAACTGAGGTTCTGTGGTATCAGATCTGCTCAAGCTAAGCCTGCCACCAGTTCCTCGAGGCCATGACTTCACTTACACTCCTGCTGGCTTAGACAGAATGGTGTTGGGTATCCCACCTACAAGGAGGGAAATGATTCCTAGCTTCCTCCCCTTCTGCCCTCCACAGTCGTGTTTGGACTTGTCCATACCTGAGATCCCCACCTCTGCCACCAAAAGATCATCGCTGGAGGCCGAGTTTTCAGCCAGACGCTTGAACTCATCCTGTTTCTCACCGTAGGGGTACTGGGTGTCGAACTTCACCAAGACGAACTTGCTTTTGGGAATGACCTGAGGGCATAGAGAGCTGAGCAAGTCCAGGATTCCAGGGACCTTTGGGGCTAATTCCCTTTCACAAGGGACCCCTGTTTAAGAAACAGAGTGGAAACCATGCCTGCAAGGGAGGTAAGTGCTCACCCACCAATACTCATTCATTGACCCACTGAATCATTTAACATTTTATTAGTGTTGGGTACTCCATTAGGTACTGGTTCATCGTAATCAAAGACATATACAACCCTGCTTAGAATAAACAAAGCTGCAGACATTTTTTTTTTTTTTAAAGCTGCAGACATATTAACGCCTTTTCTTCCAGTGGCCTTTTCAGTAAGATTAAGGGAACCCTTAGAAAACACTATATTGGCCCCATGGCATGCCCATCATCCCAGAGGGCCTTTCTCAGTAAACAATGAACCAGAAATCTGACAAAAACCAACCAACCAACCATCTGTAAAGAGGTTGGCACCCATGGAGGTGTTTTGGCTAGGGAGCCGAGAGGTTCAACTTTGCAGTTTCAGGGTTCACAGAAAGTTGCTGAGAGGCAGACTTAGGACAATGTCTCCTCCCTGACCACAGCTCCCTTTGTCTAGGTCTCCAGGTCCTAAACTGTCAGAGTCAAGACCTTTATTTCAATTGTGGTAAAATTCTCATCACACAACATTTACCATTTTAAAGTGTACAATACAGTGAAACTTAGTCCATTAATAATACTGTGCAATGATCATTAATACCAATTCCAGAACATTTTCATACCCTGAAAAGGAATCACATATCCATACACATTTTAAGCAGTCACTTCCCATTCTTCCTTCCCTCTCCAGCCCCTGGAAACCACTTATCTGCTTTTTGTCTCTATGATGTCTACTCTAATGGAATCCTACGATATGCAGCCTTTGGTACCTGGCTTCTTTCACTCAGGATCACGCTTTCAAGATTCACCCATGCTGTAGCATGTCTCAGTATTTCATTCCTTTTTGTAGGCAAATAATATTCCACTGTATGGATATGCCACATTTTATTTATTTATTCATCAGGTGTTGGGACATTTGGGCTGATCCCACCTTTTGGTTATTTGTAAATAGCACTGTTACAAACATTTGCCTACAAGCCTACAAATGTTTGTTTGCTTGCCTGTTTTCATTTCTTTTGGGTATATACCTAGGAGTGGAAATGCTGGGTTGTATAGTAATTCTATGATTAAGTTTTAGAGGAATCCCTAAGATCTTTGTTTTGATGGTTTCTCCCAATGCACAGCTTTAGTCTAACAACTGCCCTCTCCTCCTCCTATAACTTTTTCTTTTCTTTTCTTTTTTTTTTTTAAGATTTTATTTATTTATTTGACAGACAGAGATCACAAGTAGGCAGAGAGGCAGGCAGAGAGAGGGGAAGGGAAGCAGGCTCCCTGCTGAGCAGAGAACCCGATGTGGGGCTCGACCCCAGGACCCTGGGATCATGACCCAAGCCAAAGGCAGAGGCTTTAACCCCCTGAGCCACCCAGCCACCCCAACTTTTTGCTTTTCTAATCAAAGTGATCACTTCTTACCCATTTTTCATCATAGGCAATCACTATCGTAATTAAGTCAAGCTGACATCACTCCAGTTTTTGTTAGTCTTTGTTGCTCACTGTGCCTTGATGTCTATTTGGTTTTAGCTTTTAAAAAATATTTAACACTGCCTAGGGGCACAAGGAAAGGAGGAGAAGCTATCAGGACAGGCAATTTTTTTTTTTAAAGATTTTATTTATTTATTTGACAGAGATCACAGGTAGGCAGAGAGGCAGGCAGAGAGAGAGGGGGAAGCAGCCTCCCTGCTTAGCAGAGAGCCCGACACCAGGCTCGATCCCAAGACCCTGGGATCATGACCTGAGCTGAAGACAGAGCCACCCACTGAGCCACCCAGGCGCCCCAGGACAGGCAATCTTTTAAGTGATCACTGACCCCCAAAATCTGAGCTCTGGGGGCCTAAAAGCAAGTAAGACTTTTTTTTTTTTTAAGGTTTTATTTATTGGGGCGTCTGGGTGGCTCAGTTAGTTAAGCATCTGCCTTTAGTTCAGGTCATGATCTGAGCTGGGATTGAGCCCCACATCAGGAACCTACTCAGCAGGGAGCCTGCTTTTCCCTCTCCTGCTCCCCCATTTGTGCTTTTTATCTAATTTATCTCTAAAATAAAGGTTTTATTTATTTGAGAAAGAGAGAGGGAGAGCACAAGTGGGGGGGGGCAGCGAGGGAGAAGCAGGCTCCCCGCTGAGCAGAGAGCCCAATGTGGGGCTGGATCCCAGGACCTCAGGATTGTGACCTGAGCCGAAGGCAGATGCTTAACTGACTGAGCCACCCAGGTGCCCCACAGGTTAAGACTTAAAATATAAACCAGATCACATCCCTCTGGCCTGACTGTCCTTATTTCAGTTCCACAAACTCATTTCCACTTAGGGCCTTTTCATTTGCTGTCTCTGTTGGCTGGAATACACTTTCCCCAGCTCCTTCCATGGATGTCTATCATTCAAAGCTCAGTTCGAATGTCCCCCCGCCACCTACAATGGAGAGGCCTCCTCCACTCATACCATCCTAGCACTCCTTTATTTCACCCTCCTCTATCACATTACCCTGCTGTGCTTTCTTCACAGCAATAATCACTCACTAAAATTTTTATCTGAGTATTTGTTGTCTGTCCTCTCCACTAGAACGTACACTATGAGTACAAGGAGCTGGTCTGACTTGTCGTCCGCTCTATCCCTACTGCCCAAGAGTGCCCGGCATGTAGCAGATGCTCTGAAAATAATTGATAGACGAACACAACTAGGGTAGGCTATGGTAGCAGATGCTACATATGTCTGGGGGAAAATATTTTAAAAGTACAACACAGGAACCCTATCTTCAAAGAGCCTATATTTGTATTATGGAATAATTAATAATTATATGGTGGTCTAACCCTGAAACAGAGCTGAAAGGCCTCCATCTTTTATTCTGCCATTTTAGGCCATCAGCAGAATGGTTTTGAATGCACACATCTGCACAGTGGATTTCTTCCTTTTCATTAATTAGCCTGTACCTCTTAATTGCTTTAGAAAGCTGTCTCCTTTCTTTATGCTTAAGGAATCGACTCCACCATATCCTATATTTAGGTAACTTGCTTGCTCAAGATGAAGATGATTTCATCATTCATTCATTCATTGAATAAAAAGGTACCTATCATGAGTTAGACACCACTCTACGTGAACACAGCAGTAAAAAAAGCAGGCAGGGTCTCTTATTTCTAGTGATGGTGAAGGACAAGAAACAAAAGAAGACACTGGAAATTGCTGAAAGACAAAAGCACAGAACAAGGCCCCTGGATGTATTACCAGGTAGCTCTCCTTCTGTTCAGTGGTGATGGAAGAAGATCTAGAAAGGGACTGGAGAAGACAACTGTTCACTCATTCAATAAATTATTATTGAGTATCTTCTTTGTAACAGGTAACTAGCTAGGTCGTGCAGATGATCAGTGAACAAAATAGACAAGGCAGTTCTTCATATTCTAATGTGGGAGAAGATAAAATAGACAAGGGGGAAAAATCAGTGATGAGTGCTCCACAGAGAAATCCAAGTAATGTGACTGGCTCTTTTGACAGGGGGAAAAGGAAGTCAAGGAAGGACTCTGAGAAGGTAAGTAATATTTAACCTAAGCCTGAATGATAAGAAGCAACCAGCCTTTCAAAGACTGGGCAAAGAATGTTCTAGTCAGAAGGAACTGCCAGTGCAAAGGGCCCATGTCAGCGAGATGAGCTAGGAATATTCAAAGGACAGAAGGCATGTATGGCTGGAGCTGAGGGAACAAAAGGGGGAATGGTCAGGAGAGGAAAGGCTGAGCAGTAAGCCCTGCAAGAAGATTACTGTAATGACAGACGAGACCAGGGTGATACCAATAAAAAAAATTTCCCTCTAAGTCACGCTTGGTCTGTGATGTTACCCCATTCCCCCTTTTGGGGGCTGGGGTGTCATTTTTCCAATAAAGACCCCAAAAGCATAGGGTGCTGTGGGGTGTGCCTGACAACCAACCAGCCATAACTACACTTTCAAATATTTGAATAAACCACAGGTGCCAAATCCAGGACAAGGAAACCTTTTGAGAATAGAAAGAGTTCAACCGCTTGAGACAGATTTAGAATTCCACTTTTTGGTTTCACTTCCCAGCAATGGGTACAAATTAAGAAAATAAAACGAATGTGTTCTCTCTCAATGCTTAGTTTGCCCATCTCGTAGGCGAAGTTGAAAGCTGCCAGTGGGTGAAGACAGGTGCCAGAGGAGGGAGCTGGGACTGCATTCAGCCTTCAACATTTCCAACGTCCACTTACCCAGGGGAATCCTTCCACGCCTTGACCCGGTTTTATTCATTTTCTTCCCAGGCCCAAGATATTCCCTACAGAGTTCCCATATTCTTAACGCTTGCACTTTTCAGGAAGACACAGGATCTCTGGACACTGTTTGCGTATTGCAAAGCAGGGTGCGCTCCTGCTCCCTCCAAGGGAGGAGGGGCGCAGAAACGCCAGTTAACAAGCGGGGTTTCCAACCACCTCCCTCACCACCCCCGCCCCACCACAGCCAGGAGCACTTGGCGTCCGCCTCGCACCGCCCTCCAGGCCTCCCACTTGGGACTCGAGGATTGGATCTTGCCCGGCACCGCCTTCTCCCCACTGGGTGCGGGGAAGGGGCAGCAAGTTCCCTGGATTACATCTCTGCTGCTCTTTTACCAAAGAGGAAGTACAAATACTGCAAAGACAAGCGTGCGCGGGGACCCTGGCTTGTGTGTGCCCCATGGTCGCAGGATGACCCCGGCCCAGAGTCCACCGGCCCTTTAGGATGGTGGGAAGCCCTGGGATCGTCGGTACAGACCACCTTCTGCCAGCCCTGCCTCCTTCCCCACGGGTGTGCGCTCCCCTGGGCGCTCAGGCAGCACCTGCGCGATTCCCCCACCCCCGTTACCTTGTAGAAAGTGACTGTATCCAGGGGAAGGGCGCCCTTGGTGTGCAGGCCGCTGCCGCCATGCGGAGCGGAGAGGAGCAGGAGGAACAGAAGAAGGGGAAACAGTGGGGAGAGAGAAGCGGCGCGGGGAATGCCGGCAGCCATAACGCCGGAATCTGGCAGTAGGAGCTAGGAAGGCTGTAGTGGAGAAAACGCCGAGTCGTGGGTCACGTGACTTGTAAGGCCGGCTCGGCTGCGCGCACGTGTACAGCCTGGGAGGCTCGCGCTGTCCTAGGATGAGAGGGAGGGGCCACGTGAGGGGCGTGGAAATGGGGCTGGCGCGCGCGCGCGCGCTCCGCGAAGCTCGCGCAGGCCTAGGGTGTGGAGGCGGGGCCGCGGGTGGCGGGTGGTGGAAAGAGGCTGCTGCGCACGCGCACTCGGCGAGGCTCTCAGTCCTTCCGCCCTTTTCCCGTCCTCCGCTGCGCGAAGAGAGGCTCGAAGCGCGTGCTTGGCGTCTTGCAGCAATTAGGTCGCTCTTTCTACTCCTCTTCGAAGATGACGAGGCTGGCCACCATTTCTTCCTGCTTTTGGACCGTCTGACAGTCCATTGAGACCCGCTACTGCTTTAGGTTAGTCTTGTCAGTTAGTCTGTGCTACCGTCCTCGCGAGGTCTGTCATACTCCCCCAGCTCCCTCAGGACCCGAGTAGGTCACGCAGAGGCAGCTGTTCGTCAGCATGGCCGTCAAGGCCACCCCGAAGCCTGCCCAGTGCCTGCTCTGTTGTGAGGGCCTCAGCAGCGAGACTCCGGGCTTCTGTAAGAGCCGGCTTTACTGAAAGCTGAGTATCCGCCCAGCTACGCCCTAGGCTCCTGAAGGTCTTAAAAACAAAAACAAAAACAAAAAAATCCTAATAATTCTATTCCCTAGATATTTGTTCAGGGCGTGGTTTACACCAGACCCTGATTTTGCCTCCGGGAATACGGAATAGAGGTGAAGGAGACAGAGCTCTGGACTGAAGGACCTGTGTTCGGGAGGAAGTGATAAGACCATTACAGTATTGTGAGAACATCAGTGGAAATTCAGTTAGCCCTGCTCAGGGGTGTCAAGAAAAGTTAAAGACAGGAAACGACTTTTAAACTGGATCGTGAAGGAGAAGGAGGCATTTACAAGCCAAAC
The DNA here is from genome assembly GCF_963455335.1 of Martes martes. NCBI lineage: Eukaryota > Metazoa > Chordata > Mammalia > Carnivora > Mustelidae > Martes > Martes martes. The sequence continues at coordinate 83,883,528 of NC_137901.1, forward strand.
ACCAAAGGATATTTCTAAAAAGGGGAAAGACATGGTGAATCTGTCAAAGTAAACCGGGGTACACTGCAAAGGGTCTCATCAAGCTGAAGGGTTTGGAGCCGCCACAGGTGTTAACCAGGACGGTGAATTTGGATTTGCTTTCAAACTTAGGAGTTAAGGGAGTGAGAAAAAAAAAAAAAGAAAGAAAGAAAGAAAGAAAATGTGAAGGGAGTGGATCGAAGGGAGAAGGCGGGGAGACTAGTTAAGGATCAATTGTAGTAGTCTAGGTAAGAGAGGTTAAGGTCCTGCAGTAGCCCACAATGAGAGGGAAGGGTCGAACTGAGAAATTTTGTAGGGTAGAATTCACAAAATTTTATGAACAAATGGCATTATGAGGGTCTTAGCGTCATATTAACCACTGTATGTTAATAAATGGGTGTATAAAATAGTCATCAACGATCATAGGGTCCAGTTATGGGCAACCAGTTTATATAGGAATTTTGAAAGAGTCAATGTGTGTGTTTGTTTTGGGGGGGTTGGAAAAATTTGAGTTTGCTTTAATAAGCTACTAAATAAAATGAGCTACATAGACAAGGGATAGATGGTGGGGGGGAAATTATGAGCTAAAGTGGTTAAAGAAGCCTTCGTGTAGGAAGTGAAAATGGAATTAACCCTTGGAAGAAAGAACATTTTAGGTGGAGAAAAATGAAAAGGGAGCAGAAGTGGGAATAAGCATGATAGTTTAGGGAGACCAACCTGGCTGGAAAGAGTTCTCAAAACACTAGTTAGTGAGATAGTTTTAAGTCCAAGCAACATAAAGTCTTGAAAAAAATCAAACTAAGAATTTTCTGTTCTGTCATGTACTCAATGAGGAGCTATTAAGAGTTTTTAGACCCAGGGGCACCTGGGTGGTTCAGTGGGTTAAGCCTCTGCCTTGGGTTCAGGTCATGGTCTCAGGGTCCTGGGATTGAGCCCCACATCGGGCTCTCTGCTCAGCAGGGAACCTGCTTCCCCCTCTCTCTCTGCCTGCCTCTCTGCCTACTTGTGATCTCTGTCAAAGGAAAAAAAAAAGTTTTTAGAACCCTTTATAAGATGTTTAAACTGTTTTTAAATTATCACTTATGAACTTGTAAATGCTTTGGGTACACCTAATTAGCATAGTCAATCAGAAATGACTTTCTAGTTATAGTTTTGAAGTAGGTTTTGAAAATAGTGAAGGAAGAGGATTGGTTGGAGAGGGAAGAGAAATATTGGTACTTTTGCTATGAATGGGAAACAATTCAATGCAGTACAATAATTGTCTCAGTGGTTTCTCTTAGTAGTGCCTGGGTCCCAGTCATTCACTTTATAGTATTATTAGATTCTTAGCTTCAGGACCCTGACAACAATGTACACAAATAAGCCAGGTATAATTCCCTGGAATTTAGGAAGTTGTGCAATCCCATAGTTGACACCCATGTGGAAAATCAAAAGGCTGGGTATTGCAGAGAGGTAGGAAGGAAAAGGCAGGGCAGGTTAAGTTGATGCAAGATTGTTGAGCCCATTGGTCAATAAAGAATGCTTGAGACAATTTATGGTGCAAAAAGGTGTCTTTATTATAGTGCAGGGAAGGAATCTGTGGGCAGAAACAACAGCACTGGGGTTGTGAGGAGTGACTGATTATACACTTTCAAGTTGGGAGGGAATAGGGATAAGTGTATATCTCTAAGGAATTTGGAAGCAAGGTTTCCAGGACCTTTGAGGGGTCATTTACTACTGTCTAGTAAAACCTTAATCATGAGACCCTTCAGGTGTATATCAGTGGGTTGTATGTTTGGAGGATGATTGCTAACATATATCTCAGGGGGTAGAGATAAAGGAAGTTTCCAAAGAGATTTCCCTCTGTTAAAGTGGATTTACAGAATCCTGGAAGCCAGGATAATGTCAAGCTAAGGTTGCTTTTTGCCCCAGCAAAGCATTAACATTGAGGCAGTAGAGTTTCTGGAGGAAGGTCACCCTGCCAGTCCCAAGTACTTGTCAATGAGCTGTAAGTTGTAAGGAAATTTAACTGTTTCTATATTTCTTTTGCCTTAGTTCTCCACATCAAAATGAGTGCGCACATGACCCGATCGATGCAGGAGCTGAAGTGAGGAGGAAAAAGGTGGCATGATCTGCTAAGGCAACTAATAAATAAATTCCATTCTTTTTCTTCTGACATCATCAAGCCAGTATGCCCCGTCTCATTGACTTCTTTGCTGTTCCTTTTATATACAAGGCATGTTCTTGCCTCAGGGTCTTTGTATTGGCTTTCTCCCTCTAAAACTTTTCTTTAAAATATTCATATGGCTGGCTCCTTCACTTCCCTGAAGTTCTTTGCTCATTTGTCAACTTCCTAAGATCTGCCCTGACCGTCCTTTAAAAAACTGCTCCTTCTGGTAGGATCGACTTAGTTCCAGGCCTTGCATATTTGATTTTTACTTCTCCTTGGCTGGAGGGCTCTGCTACAACCAAGTTATGCCAGATCCTCAGTCAGGCAAAGAAGCATCCAAATTTAGTCCCCCTTTTCATATTTATTAGGGTAACAGGTACTGGAACAACGCTGTATGTCTTGCCCCTGGCATTGTGCAATCCAGATGTCAGTTGGGATAGGAAGAATAACTCAGAACCCTGTAAAAGACTGGGTCCTCAGTGATCAATACAAGTTGTACTCAGTGAATGTAAATTACAGCAAACTGAAGACAGAAGATCTAGACTTCTAAATGAAATGTTTTGGGCACCCAGATGGCTCAGTCTTTAAGCGTCTACCTTCAGCTCAGGTCATGATCTGGGCGTCCTGGGATTAAGCTCTGTGTCAGGCTCCCTGCTGAGCAGGGAGTCTGCTTCTCTGGCTTCCCCACCACTTCTCTGCTCCTCTCCCCACTCATGTTCTCTCTCTCTCCTCTCTCTCATCCTCAAATAAGTAAATAAAAAAATCTTTAAAAAAGTGTTTCGCTATAAAGCTGCTTAGAATGAAGGTGTCCCAGAAGCCATCAGCACAATTTTCCACTTATCCAGGAAATAGTTCCCTTCTAAATGCTGAAATCATGTTTCTGTATTGTGTTGGGGTTTACACTGATTAATAAATATCTGAAACTTGAAAAAAAATTGTTCCTTCCTGATACTTCCTTGCTTTGTATTTCCCCTCTTTTTTTCCCTCCATAGCACTTTTCAGCTTGCTAATATATAATTTGCTCATTTTTCTTTTTATCTGCTCCCACGGAGGGCTGAATTTATGTTTTTGTCTGTTTAGGTTAAGGTGCTATAGCCCCCTGTCTGGCACATGGTAGGTGCTCAGTATATACTTGTTCAGTGAGTAAATAAATGAGAGAGAAATTACTCCATGGCTATCTCTCAAAATTCCATTGGCTCTTTCTACATTCCTTTCTTTTTTTTTTTTTTTTTTTTTTTTTTAAAGATTTTATTTATTTATTTGACAGACAGAGATCACAAGTAGGCAGAGAGGCAGGCAGAGAGAGAGGAGGAAGCAGGCTCCCCGCAGAGCAGAGAGCCCGATGCGGGGCTCGATCCCAGGACCCTGGGATCACGACCCGAGCCGAAGGCAGAGGCTTTAACCCACTGAGCCACCCAGGCGCCCCTCTACATTCCTTTCTTGAGCCTCATACTGTTCTTCAGAGATATTCCATTCCTTGGAGCTAATTGTCTTTCCCTTGCAAATTTTTGTTGGTGTTAACACTAGTTCTTTTGAGATAGATGAACACCTAAATTGTCTAAAGAACAAAGTCGTTTTCATCTGCTAAAAATTGTTATGGAAAGATTTACCAGCAGTATGATTTTCTTTAAGCCCCATCCTCCTCTAAGAATTCTTTGAATATTGGGGCACCTTGGTGGATCCGTCTATTAAGCATCTACCTTCAGCTCAAGGTGTGGTATCTGGGTCATTGGATGGAAATCAGATTCCTTACTCAGCAGGGAGTCTGCTTCTCCCTCTCCCTCTGCCCGGCCTCCCTGCTTGTGCTTGCACATACACAGTGTCTCTCTCTTTCTCTATCAAATAAATAAAATCTTAAAAAAAGGAATGCTTTCTATAAGTTTTTTTTTTTTTTTAATATTTTATTTATTTGTCAGAGAGAGAGAGAGGGAGAGAGAGCGAGCGAGCACAGGCAGACAGAGTGGCAGGCAGAGGCAGAGGGAGAAGCAGGCTCCCTGCTGAGCAAGGAGCCTGATGTGGGACTCGATCCCAGGACGCTGGGATCATGACCTGAGCCGAAGGCAGCCGCTTAACCAACTGAGCCACCCAGGCGTCCCAGGAATGCTTTCTATATGAAAAGAATTATTTCAGTGTTTCAGTATTAACCACTATTTACTGTGCATTTTTCAGGTACCATATACTTTTCTGAGGGTAAGCGTTACATTGGTGAACAAAATAGACGTGCTCCTTGCAGACCTAGTTGGGGAAAACAGCATTAAATAATCATACAAATAAATATATAATTACAAATTGTGATAATTTCTAGAAAGAAAAGTTGAAGACCTATGAAAAAATATGATGGAGGGATCAATTGGGATTGGAGTTTGTGGGAAACTTCTAGAAACAAGTAAGTATATGTAAGCTGAAGAAAGACCTAAAGGATGAATAGGATTCAGCTCTCAAGGAACTTAGGCTCATGTGATGAGAAAGATATTAAATAATTGTAAATAAATATGAAATTGCAAATTGGTGTATGTTAGGAAGGATTTTAGGAAAAGAAAAGAGCAAGTGCAAAGGTTCTGGGGTGAGAAAGAACTTGAAATATTTGAGAACTTAAAAAATTCCACTGTGGAATTTATTCTTTAATAGCAAAGTCATTAGCATAGCAGGAGGTTATAAGTGCAGAAATTAGGGATATTTATTGCAGCATTGTTTGCAGATGAAAAAAAGAAGAAAAGAAAAAACCTAAGGACAACTCACAAGTTTCTGAGAGTAAGTGTTGGATAAATGATGTTTGTTTTTTTTTAAAGTAGGCTCAATGCCCAGTGTGGGATCTGAACTCAAGACCCCAAGATCAAGAGTTGAACTCTACTGACTGAGCCAGCCAGGTGCCCCTAGAGAAACGGTCTTATATAGAATATTATACAGCTATCAGAATGGGTTAGAACTATTTCCATGAAATACTAGGTGAGAAAAGAAATGTGTACAGAAATATGTGATCCCATTTTTAAAACCCTGTAACTAAAACATAACATAAACATAATAACCCCTATTATGTATGTATGCATTAGGATGTGGCTTTGTTTTTTTTATTGCACAAAGTAAACTTCATATGCAGCAAATAAAGAGATAATGGGAAATAGCTTCTAAAGCTGTGAATTCATCCCAAGGGAGGGTGAATGGGTGCTTTTTGTTTAGGGTTAGGATGAGTAGTTAGTTTTTATTTATTTATTTTTTTAGTAATCTCTATACCCAACTTGAGGCTCAAACTCACCAGTTGCATGCTCTTCCTACTGAGCCAGTCAGGCGCCCCAGGATGAATATTTAGATAGAAAAGCCCTGTCATTGTGTGTAGAGGAGGTCATAAAATCCTATAAATACTTTGTATGTTACGTAAATGAGGTGGAGGCTCCTCCTTAGGCAGAGGTTTTAGTATTATAATAAGGTAAAGGTAATTGCTGGTTATTCCAGTGGTCACTCCAAGGTCCTTCAGGGGTTTAGCTCAAAAGATCTGGGCAGTCTGGGCTGGTGGGAGGTCTTGTTAGGGAAGTTGCTGTCCCCTGAGGGGTGGTTTCAGTTTTCTTTTTTACCTGTTTGTGCTTCCTTCCAGCAACCCAAAGAGGGACTGTGTCCTTTGTCCCTATTTGGATATATTTTAACAAGCATAGAGAAAGATGTAGAGAAATACATTAGGCTTTTAGCATTGGTTACAGTCCAGAGGAATGAAGAGAAAGAAAATAAGACTAACAAAAGAGAATAAAATTATTATGGAATAATGTTGAGAAAAATGTAGAATATAAAATACTAGCTATAGAGTTACTACAAATGGATAGAAACTGAATATAGGGACAAGGACTTAAAGTAACAAAAATAAAAAGGACATTCCGACTAGCTGATGAGATTGTAGGAAACCTTATTGTGGATTTCTGTTATTTTAATATTGTTTTTTCAATGAAGTAACATTAAAAAATCTTAGAGATTTTGACATCCGTGGATCAAATCGTTTAAACAGAGATGTTTTTTTCTTTTGTCCCACTTTGAATTCGTGTTAATTTGTCTTATTTTCATACTCTTGTAAGCCACCTGAAATACTATCTAGGTCAAAGTGGAATATAAGTAAGTAAATAAAAGTAACCTAGCTCTTGCCAATCTCTTCCCCCTTCAATCTTTCCTGCACACTGCCAACGTGTAATTAAAATCACATAAAATAGGGATAATAATAATACTTTTCTCATAGGATTGTGAGTGGATTAAATTAATTCACACTAATTTAAATTAGTTAACACTAGTTATAAAGCATTTACAACAGTATCTGCCATATACTACATAATTAGCTTAAGACTACCTATTATGGTTATTAAGTCATACCATTTCTTTTCTTGGAAATTTGCTTGATTATAGAAATTTATAGTGACATTTTTGTAGGATAAAATCCAAATGCAAGAGCCTCCAAAATCTAGTTATAAATTAAAGAGTCTAAATAAAAATGATATTTATAATATCATATATAGCTACTGAGCTCTTGAAATGTGGCTGCTCTGAATTGAGATGTTATAAAACACACTAAATTTTGGAGTTCAAAATTACAAATGTGAAATATATCAGTGACTTTCTATGTTGATTGCATGTTGGAAGGACGAAATTTGGATATTTAGGTTAAGTAAAATCTATTATTAAAATTTCATCTGTTTTTGCTTTTTTAGTGTGGTCGCTAGAAACTTTTATTTATTTGTTGTTTTTTTTTAAGATTTTATTTATTTGAGAGAGATAGTAAGCGAGAGAGCATAGGCAGGGTGAAGGCCAGAGGGAGAAGCAGATTCCCTGTTGAGCAGGGAGCCTGGTATGGGACTTCATCCCAGGACTCTGGGATCATGACCTGACCACAAGGCAGATGCTTAGCTGACTGAGCCACCCAGACACCCCCACCGGAAACTCTCAGATTACATCTGTAACTTATATTTTTATTGGCTAGCACTGCTCTAGATTTTTATTTTTTATTTTTATTTTTTTAAAGATTTTATTTATTTATTTGACAGACAGAGATTACAAGTAGGCAGAGAGGCAGGCAGAGAGAGAGATGAGGAAGCAAGCTCCCTGCTGAGCAGAGAGCCCGATGCAGAGCATAATCCCAGGACCCTGGGATCATGACCTGAGCCGAAGGCAGAGGCTTTAACTTACTGAGCCACCCAGGTGCCCTTGCTCTAGATTTTTAAAGTAAAATGTTGCTACTTTTCATCCTAATCTTTGTCCAGTTGGTGTTTTAGATGCAAGGACAGTATACTTTTATTTCCATTAACTTTTATCTTATTAAATGAAACTCATTATTCTAAAGTATTTAGGTCTTATTAGATCTTAAATCTGTCATCTACCTCCCACAACTTGAGTACATTCTTTCAATAAATACTGAGTACCTATTCTAGGCACTTTTTTAGGTACTGAAGATATTGGAGTGAATCAGACAGGTAAGTTGCTTGTCCTCAAGGATGTTCCAGTCTACTAGGGGAAAGCAGACAGCAAAAACAAACATGATATTTCGGAATTTGATAAATGTTACATCTCAGAGGTAATGACGTTTAAGCTGATACTTGAATGATGAGAAGGAGCTAGTCATGTGATTATCTGGGGGAAGAACATTGCAGAAAGAGGAAAGCTATTATAAATGACCTGAATTGGAAAAGTACTTGATACACTGGATGAAAACACAGTGGCAGACCCTAAGATAGTCTCCAATAATCCCTGCCTTTTGGTATTTACCCTCTCATGTGATCCTTTCTCCTTGGCTGTTGGCAAGATAAGTGGTCAATAGAATACAGAAATGGTGATAGAATATCACTAAAGCGATTTTGTTGCATAAGGTTCTGACTTCCATCTTGATCGGAAGATATCTTGCAGAAATCCATGTGGTGAAGAACTGAGTGAAGTGTTTGATCAACGATTAGGTCCTTAGGTCAACAACCCTGGAAGAACTGTGTTAGACCAACAACTTTGTGAACTTGAAAGCAGAATCCTTCCCCATTTGAGCCTTCAGATGAGACTCAGCCCTGGTTGATAATCTTTTTTTTTTTTTTTTTTCCCCTTAAGATTTCATCCATTTTTTTGACAGAGAGAGAGATCACAAGTAGCAGAGAGGCAGGCAGAGAGAGAGAGAGAAGTAGGCTCCCTGCTGAGCAGAGAGTCCAATGCGGGACCTGATCCCAGGACCCTGAGATCATGACCCAAGCCGAAGGCAGCGGCTTAACCCACTGAGCCACCCAGGTGCCCCCCTGGTTGATAATCTTGATTAAGCCTTGTGAGAGGCCTTGAAGCAGAGGACCCAACTAAGCTATTCTTATACTCCTGATCCACAGAAGCTGTGAGATGATGTGTATTCTAAGTCACTAAATTTGTGGAAAGTTGTTATGCAACTGTAACACACACACACATTGATTAATGTGCCCACTATAATTTCTCTGAAGTCATTAGTGAAAGTGTTTTACAGAACTGTGCCAAGTCAGAATGCTGATTAACCCCACTAGAAGTCATTTCTAAGTTGATATTGATCATTTAGTTAACACTTCCTTAGGCTTATTTGTGCAAGAAATGCTGTTAATTGTGCTTCCACTTGGCCTGTATTTCCTTTTTTTTTTTTTTTTTTTTTTAAGATTTCATTTATTTATTTGAGAGAGAGAGCCGGAGTGGGGTGGAGGGAGGGGGAGAGGGAGAAGCAGACTTCCCGCTGAGCAGGGAACCCAATGCAGGACTAGATCCCAGGACCCTAAGATCATGACCTGAGCCAAAGGCAGATGCTTTACCAAATGAGCGACCCAGGCACCCCCTTATTATTATTTTTTAAGATCTTATTTATTTATTTATTTATTTGAGAGCAAGAGAGAGAGAGAGAATGAGCAAGGGGAGGAGCAGAGGGAGAGGGAGAGAGAGAATCCCAAGCAGACCTCCTGCTGAGTGCAGAGCCTGATACACCTATGAGCCTGAGATTACAACCCAAGCCAAAACCAAGATTTGGACACTCAAATTCAGGTGCCTCTCCTTATTTTTATATCATGAAATTTCTCACCAAATGCTTTGTCAAAGTAGCATATATACAATGCTAATTCTATCCAAAGAAAGAATGGGGTAGTTTGGCTTGATTTTTTTATAAATCCATTCCGACTTAGTGATTACTTTTTAAAAAATTGTTTAGAAGCACACTTTTTGGATAGTTCATTTTAGAATCTTATCATCTTTATGAATCTAATCATCTTTAGAATCTTATTTGAGATCTATGGTTTGCAGATTCCACCATCTTTTTTCCTTAAAAATAAAAATTTAGTTATCACCAATTTTCTACAATTTGTAGAAATTTCTATGATATTCTACAACTTCTAACAATTTTCGCATTTTTACACAAACTCTCAGATTTCATTCAGTGGTTTATTGGGTTAACCTGCAAGTTTTATCAAAGTCCTAGAGTATACTTTGTTCAGACCAGGAGTGGTGGATTCATTTAGAGCAGTCAGGTGCTCTCTTACAAACTTTATCTTCAGTTCCCTCTTAAAATGTTTGTTTTACACTTTTTATTCTAAATATTATTCTTTTCAGTAGGAAAGACAGAAACATGTTACTCATTAATCATTACACCATGAATTTCAGCAAAGGGTCATTTCCTTATAAAATTTGCCTATTTACAGTTTATCCTCTTAAAGTGTACAATTCAATGAGTTTTAGTATATTCGTAAAGTATGCAACCATCACCACTGTCTAATTTTAGAATATTTTTGTCACACTAAAAAGAAATCATGTGCCCATCAGTAGTCACTCCCCATTCTCTCCCAAATTACCTTCCCAGCCCTAGGCAGCTACTAATTTTCCTTATGTGTGTATAAATTTGGTTATTTTGAACATTTATACAAATAGACTCATGCAATATGTGGTCTTTTGTGATTAGCTTCTTTCATTTAGCATGTTTCCAAGGTTCTTGATGGTGTAGAATGCACCAGTACTTCTTTCCTTGTAATTGTTGAATAATACTTCATTAAGTGGATGTACTACATTTTATTTATCCATTCACCAGTTGGTGGACACTTGTGTTTCTGCCTTTTTTCTTTTATGAATAACAATGTGATAAACACTTGTGTTCAAGTTTTTGTGTGGGCATATGTTTAGTTTCTCTTGGGTATATACCTAGAAGTAGAACTAAGTTTATACCTAGCAGCTGAGTCATATAGGATATGTTTAATCTTTTGAGCAACTGCCAAAGTGGCTGCAGTATTTTACATTCTCACCAGCAGTATATGAGTTTCTATTCCTCCACAGTTTCCGCCAACAGTTGCTATTGTCTATCGTTTTTTGTTATAGCTATCCTGGTAGATATGAAAAGTTATCTCATTGTGACTTTAATTTGTATTTCCCTGCTGGCTGATGATGTTAATAATCTTTTCCTGTGTTATTAGTCATTTATTTATTTGTGGGGAGAAATTTCTATTTAAAACCTTTGCCAGGGGTGCCTGGGTGGCTCAATGGGTTGAACAGCTGCCTTCGGCTTGGGTCATGGTCCCAGGGTCCTGGGATCGAGCCCTGCTTCGGGCTTCCCTGCTCAGTGGGGAGGCTGCTTCTCCTCCCTCTCCCAGAGCCTGCTGTTCTGCCTATTTGTGCTGTTTGTCAAATAAATAAAATCTTAAAAAAAAAAAAAAAAACCTTTGCCAGTTTTTAAATTGGTTTGAATTTTTTAAAAAGATTTTATTTATTTGACAGAAATAATGAGAGAGAGAACACAAGCAGGGGGAGTGGGAGAGGAAGAGGCAGGGTTCCCACTGAGTGGGGAGCCTGATGCCGGGCTCGATCCCAGATCCCTGGGATCATGACCTGAGCCAAAGGCAGACACCCAGTGGCTGAGCCACCCAGGCGCCCCTGGATTGTATTTTTATTATTGAATTGTAGGAGGATTTTTTTTTAAAGATTTTGCTATTTATTTATTTGTTTGTTTAGAGGGGGTGCACGTGAGTAGGGGGAAGGGCAAAGGGAGAGGGAGAGAGAATCTCAGGCAGACTCCTTGCTGAGCATGGAGCCTGTCCTGTGGTTTGATCTCATCATCCTGATATCATGACCTGAGCCAAAGTCAAGAGTCAGAGACTTAACTGACTGAGCTACCAGGTGCCCCTGTAGGAGTTCTTATATATTCTTTATATAAGTCCCTTATCAGATACATGATTTATAAATATTCTTTCTATTCTGTGGCTTGTCTTCACTTTCTTGATGGTATCCTTTGAAGCAGAGAAGTTTTTAATTTTGAAGATGACCGATTTATCTGTGTTTTTCTTTTGTTGCTTATGCATTTATTGTCATATCTAAGAAACAATTGCCTAATAAAAGAGCTACCTTGATGTTACATTCTTTTTGTTTTGTTTTGTTTTGTTTTTGGTAAAGATTTTATTTATCTATTTGGGAGAGCAAGAGAGAGCATGGGGTGAGGGGAGGGGTGGAAGTACAGAAAGAAGCAGGCTACCTGCTGAGCAAGGATCCCGATGCAGAACTCCAACCCAGGACCTTAGGATCATGACCTCAGCTGAAGGCAGATGCTTGAATGACTGAACTACCCAGGCATCCCAGATATTACATTAATTTTTAAAATTATCTTTCCCTCTCTTCCTATTAACTAGTTCTCCATTAGAATATTGTGTGTGTTAAGAGTGCAAACTATGAAGTCAGAATGACTGGATTTGAATATTGGTATTACCATTGATGACTCTGTAACCATTAGAAGTGACTTCTTTAAATCTCAGTTTCTGCATCTGAAAAAATGTAAACATTACTGGGGTGCCTGGTTAGCTCAGTTGGTAGAACATGGGATTCTTGATCTTAGGGTTGTGAGTTCAAGACCCACACTGGGTGTAGAGTTTACTAAATTTTTTTTAAAAAATGGGAATATTACTTTTTACCTCAAAATTTTTGTTGACAATTAGAAATCTTAGCATAGAGCCTTATACATAGATAGCACTTGATAATTGGTAGATGTTATTACTAGAAATCTTATTTGAGTTAAGTATAATTTTTGCTTAAATAAAAATATTTTGCTAGGAAGGTGTCTTTTTTGACTTTGTATCCACAGTTGTAACTTGCTCATGGTAGAAGTTTAATGAATATCTATTAATTTAATTGATACATGAAATATAGTAGCCCATTACATTAAGTGAGCTGTGATGTATTTGAGCTTACTAAGGAGCTAAGTAAAAAGAGAAGAGAAGACTAAAAGTAAGTATCGCCCACTTCATTTGGGCTTGGGTTAGCCCTTGCAGAAAAGAAAGATGGGAAGATTATGTTTCTAAAGATATTTCAGGGGTGCCTGGGTGGCTCAGTGGGTTAAAGCCTCTGCCTTTGGCTCAGGTCATGATCCCAGGGTCCTGGGATCGAGTCCTGCATCGGGCTCTCTGCTCAGCAGAGAGCCTGCTTCTTCCTCTCTCTCTCTCTGCCTGCCTCTCTGCCTACTTGTGATCTCTGTCAAATAAATAAATAAAATCTTAAAAAAAGAAGATATTTCAAGGGGGAATAGTGCTAAATATACAAAAGCAGGGTACTAAGACAGAGAGAAAAATGGAAAGGTAAATCCCCAAATGGGAATTTGGTCAGTGGCATAAGACATTTTAGAAGAGGTGCCAAGAGTGAAAAGTTCTTATGTCAAGAGCAGCAGACTGATTTGGCATGGTTGTTCCTTGAACAATTTGAGATTTGTTCTTGACTGAGACAAGAGTCCTTTGTCCAAAGGCATTCTCTTACCACTTGGTGAGACTGTCATTAGTCCTCTCGCCCTTATTAGATAGATATATGATTAGAGGCCTCAGAACACTCCCTGAGACCTTATAGTAGGGATTTCTGAACCAGAAATCGACTTGTGTTTTTTATTTGTTTATTTAGTACTTTAAGCAAAGTGGTTAGAACCTGCCTCCAATTTAATAGTTTCGTATCGAAACCTACCTCTGTTTAATGATGTCCCTTCTTCTACTCCACACTATGGTGAACAAATGAATCCTATATTAACTTCCTATGAATAAGTGAATCACATATTAAAATCACTAACCTATGCAAATGATCCAATTTATGTTATCAGTAAATATTTTGTAGAGTGTATGAAAGTATGTTTAGATGAAAGCTAAATGGTTACATAAATGAAATATTCTCCTTCTGCTTTCTCCTTACCGTAGTCCTTGTCCAAATTTTACCAGTTCTTCCGAATACTGTTCAAGTGACAGGCAGTGTGTATTTTTTTGTGTGCGGATAATTTGAGATTCTGGCATTCAGGTCATTTTTTCCTGCTGTATTATAAGCTCCTGGAAATCTGGGTCTGTCTCTTATTTGTCTTTGTATCTTCTATAGCACAATGCTTTACACAGAGTTGATATATAAACATAAATATATTAAATGAATCATGTAATTTAATATATCTGGTGGGAATTTTTGGTACAGAATATTTCAGATGTTACTATTAAATGTGAGATATTAACAGCCCGTTCTCTTCACAGCTTTTCTTGGTATTACTAAAAATTTGTTGATTGCTTTAATATGCAGTCTCTCTTTTCCATCACAGGCTTTTATCCCTAAATGGGGCAAGTTCTAAGCAGACCTCCTTTTTCTTCCTTACTTTTCTGTCCTTTTTTTCTGTTCCATTTCTCTCTTGCAGCTCCATTTATCTTTTCACCATTCTCTCTATTTTTTATTATTCCTGTCTCTTCCTCTTACAATTCCTAATGCTTTTTAGAACTTTGTTTCCTTGTCACCTGCTCTTTCTATTTTTGTTCTTTCTGCTTGACTTTCTCCTCCACTTGTCACCACCTTCTTTCCTTGTCCTCAAGATACCGGGCAGGATTGGGTAGGGAGGAGCCCAGCAGAGCTGGGGGTGGAGCCACCTGTTCTGTACTTCAGGATTCAGAACCTGGGAAGGATCGGGCTGCGTCAGCATAGCTGGGGCAGAAGACCCCATGGCCTTCCTGCTGGAGGCTAGCATTCTGGAGGACAATTGGGACTTGGTGAGATTATAAATTGTCCCTTTCTTTTTGCTCCCCCTTTCTTCCTCCTTGTTCTGTACTTTTCACTCACAGTATCTCTTTACTACTACTTCCTATTTCTTTACTCCTTACTATTATACTTTTTCTCTCTCTCGTTGTCAACTCTATTTAGTATTTGTTTACCTTTCCTTGTACCTGTTCTCTTCACACATGTCTATTCTCTCAAAATTTAACTTTTCCTACCTCTTCTCCATTTTATTCTTTTTTTTTTTTAAATATTCTCATCCAACTCTCTTTTCATTTAGTCGTTTTCTGTCCACTTCTCTACTCTTTTTATCTTATTGTTTCCTAGAGATGGAGCAGTAAGAGAGGAAACAAGGAACCACCCTGCCTTTCCAGAGGCCTTTCTGCTCCGTCTCAGACTTGTAGAGTATTTTGATTAGGCACTGAAGAGTTCGTGCTCTGCACAGACATTAATAAACAGTGAAATTGGAGTAAGGTTGAATATTAAATGTAAAAGTTTTGATTTTATTCTCTTTCATGTATTGTCTAGGTTTTTTCTGCAATACAGTGGATACAATTTGTTATGGCTACTTTGAGGTAAATTTATTTAATCTCATGTACTATGACTGTTTTAACTAGTAAAAGTAAAACTGTAGAATTCTAAAGTTTCCTGCATTTTTCCCCCTGGGTATTTGCTTTTACTCTTTAGGGAGAAATGCTTTTCTTTACCATGTTGATATTTTCTGATTAATAAAATGTAACATCAACAATAACAAAAAAACAGATTGAGTAATAACATCTGAAAATCAAAGGACTTGGTCAGCAGAACTGATTTGCAAAATCAGTAGGAATAATACAGAGATTAGCATGTCCCCTATGCAAGCATGACACACAAATTCATGAAGCTTTCTATACTTTAGAAAAATGTGTGGTTTATTTTTTTATCTGTTATATATCAGTAAAGCTGTAAAAAATCATGAGCAAAAATGAGGGAGCCCTGGTAGTCTTCTTTTAATGATTATCTTTTATCTCTGTCAGTGTTATCGGTTCAAGTTCACTTATTGCCTATGCCGTATTCCAGAATATACAGAAATCTCCAGAGGTGAGCAAACTCTTTTTGTGTTGGATTTGAACTTTTTTAGTGACTTAGCCTTTGAAATTATAAATAAGAGAAGTATCACCTATAAATAATGGAATAAGTCTATGAATTACTTGTAAATTTGTCATTATGTTACATTGAGATATTTTAGACACAGTCAATAGGTTTCCCTTTTCTTCTAGGTAATTATTTTAACTATAACTTTGAATAGTGAGAGATTGGCTACTAAAAGTACACTTTTTTTGCTATGCATTAATTATTAAAGTTAGGAAATAGAGTTGTTTGAAGCCTCTAGTCACTCTAAGCACAGTATGATCCTGCCAAGAGGTGAGTTTTCTGATATTGATATCTTGGCAATATTGCTAGTGGGGCTAAGAAATAGCTCAGACTTTGTTGTCCAGAAAATATTAGGTTTGCTGTTCAGGTCTTCTAGGCAATTACAATTTAATGGTGAAAAAGAACAAAAATACATCCTAAGTAAAATTATTCATACCAAAAAGATCAAGTAAAATTATTTTCCTTTTTTTGAGGTGTAATTGACAAACAAAAATCATATATATTTAAGGTATAAACAAACAAAAAAACCTTCCTGATTGAGAGAGGACTAGGAAGAGAGAGTATTTCCTAGCTATGAAATAAAAATGGAACAACACTTTCTCTCACTAGGCCAAATGGCACAAAATTAGACAAAATATAGTTCAGCACATATATAGGAAAGCTTTTGTATGTGGAAAATGTGATTGGGTTTTTATTGGGCCCACTTTCCTAATCAGAGTAGTTCCGTATGTTGAACACTTTCTGAGCTCCAAGTATGCTGGGTGCTTTACAGACTTTATCTTATTGGCTTTCATCACTTTCCCATGGGAAGGATGGTATTAGCTCCATTTCACAGATGAGGAAATTAAGGCTCAAAGTCATGAAGTAACTTGTTGAAATTTTACAGTAAGTAGCTGAACAGAGATTTGCAAAAGTCTAACTCTTAACTACAGTCCCCTTTTAAATTAAACACAGTATTTAGTATTTATTTTATTCTAGACAGATGTGCTCAGTGTTTTTTGTTTTTTTTTTTTTTTAAAGATTTTATTTATTTATTAGACACACAGAGAGAGATCACAAGTAGGCAGAGAGGAAGGCAGAGAGAGGAGGAAGCAGGCTCCCTGCTGAGCAGAGAGCCCGACGCGGGGCTTGATCCCAGGACCCTGAGATCATGACCTGAGCCGAAGTCAGAGGCTTAACCCACTGAGCCACCCAGGCGCCCGTGCTCAGTGTTTTAAATACATTTTTCATTTAATCCTTAAAACAACTCTGTGAGGTAGATATTGCTAATCTGATATTATAGTGAAGAAATGGAATCATGGTAAGGTTGAGGTACTTTCCTAAGATCTTATATGTAGCCAGTAATTTGTTAGAGCTAGAATTTGAGTACAGGATTGTCTTGTTCCAAAGACTTTCTCCATATATGCTTTTTAAGCCACTGAAATACGGTTTGTAATGAAAATAGGATTTTGGGGGCACCTGGGTGGATCAGTGGGTTAAAGCCTCTACCTTTGGCTCAGATCACGATCCCAGGTCAGGGTCCTGGGATCGAGCCCTGCATCGGGCTCTCTGCTCAGTGGGGAGCCTACTTCCTCCTCTCTCTCTCTGCCTGCCTTTCTACCTACTTGTGATCTCTGCCTGTCAAATAAATAAATAAAATCTTTAAAAAAAAAGAAAAGAAAACAGGATTTTGAATTTCAGGCGTAGACTGTGACTATGTAAGTAACTAGAAAGTAGAAGTCCTGGTGCTGTATTGTCATTGCCTGCCAAAGTAATCTTAGGCCACATATCTTTTTGTGATTCAGATTTCCCTAATGTTTGTCTCCTTTGCTGAAATTTGAATTCATAGGTGATAAAGTTAATGAAGTATAAGTTACATAGTAGGACAGCTAAGCAGAGATTCTCAGTCTCTGCATTATTTATCTGTTGGACTGGACGATTATTTGTGGTAGGGGGCTGTCTGCACCTTTGGATGTTTTGCAGACTTTACCCACTAGATGTTAGAAGCAAACCACCTCCCCATACATCTGAGGTTGTAAAAACCAAAATATGTTTAAATTTATTGCCAGATATCTCCTGGGGGAGGCAAAATTGCTCCTGGCTCAGAACCACTGCTCTAAGGTGACCTCTGGCGTGACAGTGGGTTAGAGCTTTATAAAGATGTAGGATCTCCTTTGGCCTAGGATATGACCTTTAGTTTCTCTGGCTTCAGTTCCCATACCTTTCACATAACCAGAGCTTAAAGGACCTTAACAACCATTAGTTCACTGGTTCCCACACATTCTGTTTTCTTGGTGTAGGAAAAATTCCAATTTTTCCAGATGAAGAATGTCAGCCATCTTCCAGTTTTCCTTTTTTCTCCATTAAAGAATTTTTTTAAAGATTTTATTTATTTATTTGACAGAGAGAGAGGTCACAAGTAGGCAGAGAAGCAGGCAGAGAGAGAGGGGGAAGCAGGCTCCCTCCTGAGCAGAGAGCCTGATGGGGCCTCCATCCCAGGACCCTGAGATCATGACCTGAGCTGAAGGCAGAGGCTTAACCCACTGAGCCACCCAGGCACCCTTAAAGAATATTTTTAATCACAAAAGACACATGGAAGTCATAATCTGAAAAAGACCAAAATAGTTTATTAAATTAAAATAAATGTAGTAAATTGGAGAAATCCATAGGGAATCTTTGAGGTGATTAGCTGATGAAACAGTGACTCAGAGAGGCTAACTGAAGAGAGAAGAAAGTGCCCAGACTAGCCAGTGTTAAATAATACTCAGGGTAGATATACTTTCCTACACTTATGTGACTTCATTTCCCCGTAAAGATCACTTTTGATATTCTTTGTAACCTGATTTCATTTGAATAGAAATATTGGGAAGCAGGATTTTAGAAGAGTATTCATATGAATACTATTTTAGGTCTTTCAACTCACCAGAACCCACTTGGACTCAGAACCTCCCCAGGGAAACCCTTTGCCACAGTGCATGTTCTACCCCTTATCCTGCTCTTGATTTAAATGAGGTACGAATTGGGCTTTTTTTTTTATTTTTATTTTTTACAGATTTTTATTTATTTATTTGACACAGAGAGATCGCTAGAGAAGGAATACAAGCAGGGGGAACGGGAATGGGGGAGGGAGAAGCAGACTTCCCACTGAGCAGGGAGCCCAATGTGGGGCTCAATCCCAGGACAATGGAATCAGGACCTGAGCCGAAGGCAGACACTTAACGACTGAGCCACCCAGGTGCCACTAGGCATGTCTTTTTAAAAGCAAAAACTTTCATGTTTAGGACTGTCTTTTGCTTTTATGTGTATTACAGATTACTGCACTGATTGTACTTTCCTTAAACCATGGGCTACACCGTACCTTTGTATTACCTTCAACATAGTATTTTGTAAACGTAGGCAGGCTGAAATTTTTCTTCGCTTCAACAATAGGTGCTCAGTTAATTTTTATTGTTTACTTGATTGACTTTATCTCCTGTTACTAGAACTCACTGTTTTCTAATCGTGAGTGAAAGTATATAAATCTCTTTTTATCCTCCATTTCCCTGCGAAAGACTTTAGGTATGTTTTAGTTGCAAATAGCGCTCTCTGTAAGGCTATTTATTGAATCAATAACCATAAATAAAACTGCATTCTTGCTCACAAAAGCCTCCTGGCTGCCTTTCTCCTCCAGAGTTTATTTGGTGTTCACTTTTAATTTTTTACCCATTAACAGTTATAAACTTGTGGGAGGTCATGGGCCAGTAGAATCTGTAAATGTACCATCTGGCTGGAATTTTAGTAGGCTTACCCAGAGCAAAGGCTATATATGGTAAAAATAATAATAATATCTGATATTTATTAAATATAGTTTAAAATGTAAAAAAAAAAAAAGTTTATTTCACTCATTTTTGTTTTTGTTAGCCAAAGCAACTTGACCATTTACCCCTGCTTGCAAGGTATAGCACCTTAGCTTTCCTCTCATTTGGAAGAGGGGTATGAGAAAAATTCCCTTTTGTACAGGTGAGATTAGTTTTTATATTAGGTAATATGTGATAATAACTTTAAAATTTTTTTAATTTACTTTTTCTTGTGATATGTATCAGATGTGGATTACAAAGCATAAAACCTGTATGTACTTTTTAAAGAATGATTATAACCAGTAAGAATAAGAAATAGAAATTGCCTGTACCAAAATGCTCCTTACTGGTCAACCTACTATGCTCCTTACTAGGTCACAGTTCTCTTCCTCACCTCTAGAGGTAACCACTGTCCTGACTTCTGTGATCATAATTTCTTTGCTTTTATGTACAGTTTTGTCAAGATATGTGTGTTTAAACAATTCAATTCAGCTCACTTTTGAACTTTTTTGGAACTGGACTAATACTGTATGTATTTTTTTTTCTGTATATATTTTTTATATAGTTCTGTGATTTGCTGTTTTTTGTCAGTGTTATTTGTAAGATTTATTCTTGTGTAAAGCTCTGGTTCATTTAATTTTCACTGATGTTTAGCATTCTCTACTTTGAACACATCATAATTTATGTATCTATATTATATTTGTATGCTGTATAGATATAACATACATATGTTATATCTATATATTATCTTTAATCTTGTCCATGTCTTCTGGTGCACACATGCAAACATTTCTCTAGTGTATTTACCTAATGATAGAATTGCTGTAGGAGAGGCATATTCCTAGATAATGCCAAACTTTTTCTAAATGGTTGTGCCAGTAGGGTAGGAAAGGTTTCATTGCTTCATGTTTCCATTAATCCTTGATATTGTCAGACTTTAAAAATTTTTGCCATGAATGTATAATTTTTTCGTGGATTTAATTTTTCATTTCCTTGATTACTAATGATGTTAGGCATATTTTCATATGTTTATGGCCATTTGGATTTCCTCTTAACTACCTGTTCACATCTTTTGCCTATTTTTTTCTACTAGGTTTTTTTTAAATTGCTTTGTAAGAGTTTTGTTTTTAATTTTGTTTCGATACCGGTCGTTTGTCAGTTTTATGTGCTGCAAATAATCTCCCATTTTGTGGCATGTCTTTTCACTTTCTTGGTGGTGTTTTTTGACACATTTTTCTTTTTTCACTGGTTGAATTTTTCAATTACTTCCTTTTAGAGCCTTTTTGTTTTGTTTAGGAAAAGTTTCCCTGGCCAGAAGTTGAAGACATTTTCCTCTGTTATCTAAAAAAAATTTTTTTGTGGGTTTTGCTTTCCATATTTAGTTATTTAAACCAGTTGGAACTCATTTTTGAGTGTGTGAGATAGAACATAGGGGTTCACTTTTATTTTTATCCATATAGACCCCAGTTGTTGCAACATCATGGTTGTTGTGTTTTTTTTTTTTTTTTAAGATTTTATTTATTTATTTAACTGAGAGAGACACAGAGGGAACATAAGCAGGGGGAGCAGGAGAGGGAGAAGCAGGCTTCCTGATGAGCAGGGAGCCAGAAGTGGGGCTTGATCCTAGGACCCTGGGATCAAGACCTGAGCCAAAGACAGACACTTAACGACTGAG
Source organism: Martes martes (assembly GCF_963455335.1). NCBI lineage: Eukaryota > Metazoa > Chordata > Mammalia > Carnivora > Mustelidae > Martes > Martes martes. The sequence goes on from NC_137901.1 coordinate 83,904,298, forward strand.
CCACCCAGGTGCCCTGCAACATCATGTTTTGAAAAGACTATCCTTTCTTTCTTGATCCAGAAAGCCACTGTGGGATGCCTGGCTGGATCAGTCAGCAGAGCCTGCAAATCTTGATCTCAGGGTTGTGAGTTTGAGTTCCACAATGGGTGTAGAGATTACTACAGTAATAATAATAATTTTGCCAATAATAATAAAAATGTTCTAAAAAAGCCATTTCTAGGGGCGCCTGGGTGGCTCAGATGGTTAGATGTCTGCCTTTGCCTTGGGTCATGATCTCGGGGTCCTGGGATCGAGCCCTGCAGTAGGGCTCCCTGGTCAGTGGGGAGTCTGCTTCTCCTTCTCCCTCTGCTGCTCCCCCTGCTTGTGGTCTCTCTCTCTCTGTTGAATAAATAAATATTTTTTTAAAAAACCTCTTCTATCATGTATCAAAAGTTTTTATAAATACTTAGGTTTGTTTGAGCTCTGTATTCTGTTTCATTTGTGTATTGCTTATCCCTATGCTAGTACCACAGTATCTACACTCTAGCTTTATATTAAGTTTTGCTACGTGTAGGACAAGTGTTCTTTCTCCTTTTTTATCAAGAATGTCTTGGTTGTCTTGATATTTTGTATTTCTACATCAGATATAGAGCCAGCTTTTCAACTTCCACAAGAAAATATGTTGAGATACAATTGAGATTGCATTTAATCTATATATCAATTTAGGGAGAACTTACATTTTTGTAATCTTCGGTCTTACAATCCATGAGCATTGTGTATATCTTCACTCTAGATCTTCTTTGATGTCTCTCAATAAACATTTTATAATTTTCTCTGTATGCTAACCAATACTATTTTTAGAAAAGTGGGAGTTGGGAGGGCAAAAGAGGAAGAATACTAGAAAGTGACAAAGAAGGACAGACTTCACTGATGGGGTCAGAAATTGAAAAACAGCATATACAATTCATACCAATATTTTTTCCTACTCTGAGTTTTCTTTTTTTTTTTTTTTAAGATTTTATTTATTTATTTGACAGAGAGAGAGAGATCACAAGTAGGCAGAGAGGCAGGCAGAGAGAGGGGGAAGCAGGCTCCCTGCTGAACAGAGAGCCCTATTTGGGGCTTGATTTCAGGACCCTGAGATCATGACTTGAGCAGAAGGTAGAGCCTTAACCCATTGAGCCACCGAGGCACCCCCTACTCTGAGTTTTCATTGATGAAATAAGATGAATAAAGTCTGAGGATGTAATGTATAATGTGGTGACTATAGTTGATAACACTGTTGTATAATTGAAATTTGCTAAAAGAGTAGAACTTAAATGTTCTCACCAAAAAAAGTAAATGTGTGTGGTGATGGAGGTGTTAACTTGGGGAAATCCTTTCACAATGTACTTGTCTATCAAATCATCATATTGCACACTTTAAATATCTTACAATTTTTTCAATAAAGAAAAGAATGAGAAAAATGAAGTTAAGCTGTATTAAGATTTTAAAAACCCATTTTTATTTTCTTTGAGTGTTAACCATATCCGTAAACACTCAGCGGATGATCTCATTTCCTATTGTTAGAAGATGTTGGCTGTGCAACTCGAGTACTTTTAATTTTCTGTTTGTGGTGTGTCTCCCATCACAAAATTTCTTATCTCTCCATTCTTTCCTTTGTCCCTAAATCCGAGGAATGAATATGTCTATAAGGAAGAAGGTCAATGCTAATCTATCCATGAGTAGTCTTATTCCAGGATAGTTGGGATAGTTGAAGTTACAGATTCCTTCCTACATGGAGTATTCCTTTACATTCCCCATAGTCCAATGACAGAGACCCCAGAAAAATGATGCCCAGGTTTCTCCTAGAAAGATATAACTTAAAAATAATTGATTGTTATTCTCCTAGCTACATCATTTATGAAATGAGGCTCTTGTTGCTTTGACAGATAAGGCCACTCTTTTATCTGAGCTTCTCTGACCTTCTCCTGGGGATATGCTGGCTCATTGAGGCACTTCTTTATGGAACTTCAGTAGCCAATAAGGACATTGTCTGCTATAACTTGCAAGCAGTTGGACAGGTGAGTAGTACTAGACTGTGACTGTATCTTGTAAGACAGGTATACTCAGACCTAAATAGAAAGCAAAGATAATCCATCTTGGTAAGTGGGACCCCTTTGTTTATTGTTATCCTTTGAAACAATAGTTCTTAATATTTTTCCATATTAAAAAACACGGCTTGTTGTGCTCACTTCAGCAGCACATATACTAAAAAAACACTGCTTGTTTATTATAGAAAGTGTGGAAAATTCAGAGAAGCAAAAAGATAATTAAAATCACCTATAATCACTCACATATTATTTTATATATATTATATATCCTTCCAATCTTTTTCTCTGTACATAAATGCATTTTAAAACAAATAACACATTAATACTTTGTATAATTTGCTTTTATTTTTCAACATATCATGAGTGTACTTCCATGTAATAAAACATTCTTTAATAACAGCTTTTGAGAATAATACATTTTTTAATTAAAAGATAAGCATTGACCCTGAAAAGAAGTAAAATAAAATAAAATGGAAAAAAAAAAAGAGTAAACATTGGCTTCAATTGGGAAATACTATAGATTATCATGTATGGATTGTAGATTTTTCACAGATTTTATCAGTGGATTAACTCACACAGTACCATCTGTATATGTTTCTTATATTTCTCAGACTTGCTATGTGAAAAAGTAGAGGTTAAAATGCAATCGGTACTCACTGCTATGTGTTTCCTTTGACATTTGTTACTAGAGGGAATATTTCTTTCAATTTAGTATGAAAATAATACATGTATTTGGTGGTATGAAATCCACGTACTAATATATATTAAATATCTCATATGAATTTTAGTATCATAAAAACATACTTTATTTAGTCCTCCTAATATCTCATAAATTGAGTAATACTGTATTATATTCTCAGCTAAGGAAATAATATAGTTTTGGAAGTAAAAAAAAATCTGTATAGGATTCTGGACCCAGTTAACTTTGTAACCTTAGGCAAATACTTAATAATTTCTGAACTTAAGTCTCCTAGTCTGTAAAATGATCATTAATATTATTTACCTTGTGCTTGGCATAGGTATGATTAATGTTACTTTTTTTTATAACTTTATTGAGCTATACATATAATAAATGAGATTTATTTAAAAGATTTTATTTATTTGAGAGAGGGAGAAAATATGAGCGGGGGTGGGGAGGGCAGAGGAAGAGGGAGAAGCAGAGAAGCAGAGCCCCCACTGAGCAGGGAGCCCGATGTGGGGCTCAGTCCCAGGAGCCTAAGATCATGACCCAAGCCAAAGTCAGATGCTCAACTGAACCACTCAGGTGCCCCTACACAACAATATTTGAAGTGTACAATTTTATCTTTTTTAGTATGCCCCAGTGGGTTAAACCTCTGCCTTCCCCTCGGGTCATGATCTCAGGGTCCTGGGATTGAGCCCCACATTGGGCTCTCTGCTCAGTGGAGAGTCTGCTTTCCCTCCCCCCCCCCCCGCCTGCTTCTCTGCCTACTTGTGAGCTCTCTCTTTCTCTCTGTCAAATAAATAAATACAATCTTAAAAAAAATCATTACCATAACTAAGATAACAAACATTTCTATTTCCATCATCCCCCAAAATCATTTCAAGTTTGTTTTCTTTTACCTCATGGAGCATATGAATTATAATAGTTGCTTTAAAAAATTTTGGTTGGTGGCACCTGGATGGCTCAGTCATTAAGTGTCTGCCTTCAACTCAAGTCATGATTCCAGGGTCCTGGGATTGAGCCCCGTGTCGGGCTCTTTGCTCAGCAGAGAGCCTGCCTTTCCCTCTCCCACTCCCCCTGCTTGTGTTCCCTCTCTCGCTGTGTCTCTCTCTGTCAAATAAAAAAAACTTAAAAAAAATTTTTTTTTGGTTGGATATTTCCAATATCTGGCCATCTCTAAGTTGGTGTTTGTTAATTGTCTTCTCCCATGATAATGGGTGACAAATTTTTGTTCTTTGTGTGTCAAGTAATTTAGGGTTTCATTTTGGACATTGTGACTGTGACATATCATAGACTTGGGGTTCTTTTGTAATTCTCTGGAGAATGCTGATGTTTTTGTTTAGCAGACAATCAACCTGATTAGGTTTAGAATGTGAATTCCTTTTTTTTTTTTTTTAACAATTTTTAAATTTTATTTGAAAGAGAGAGCAGGAGTGGGGGAGGGTCAGAGAGGGAAGCAGACTCCCTATTGAGTAGGGAGCCTGATGTGGGACTTGGTCTTGGGACTCCAGGATCATGACCTGAGCTGAAGGCAGTCACTTAACCAACAGAGCCATCCAGGCGCCCTAGAATGTGAATTTCATTTCATCATTTTTAGGTTCAAGTTCTCTATGCCTAGTTCTCTAAGCCTTAGCTATGCTTGTTTTGGGCTGTCATGTGCGTGCATAGTGCAGTGGTTAGGTTGAGACTTATATGGCATCATACACAGAATTAGGACAGCTGCTTTTCTTGCTCTGTCACTTTTGGGTTTCCACCCACACTTTCCTGCCTGAAATGGGACATTCTTTGGTTTATCTGGCCTAGAATATAGGTTTCTGTTAGGGTTTCAGGCCTTCATTGAGAAGCATTATGATTGGGATGTATACTTGAGGAAAAGCTGTAAGAGAGCAAGAGAGAAAGGTTTGGGAAACTTACTTTTATGCAGTTTGCTTCTCTGTATTTGATTCCTTTGTTTGATTTTTACTTTTCAGTCTTCAAGCAGTTAATTTTTATATTTTCCCAGAGTTTTCGTTGTAATCAGCGGGAGGGATGGGCTGAAGAGGGCTAAAACACACTAGCTTATTTAGTTATTCTTATTTATTTAGTGAGAGAGAAAGCACGTGTGAGTGGGGGAGGGACAGAGGGAGAGAGAATCTTCTTTTTTTTTTTTAATAGATTTTATTTCTTTATTTGAGAGAGAGCACAAACAGAGGGAGAGGGAGAAGCAGACTCTCTGCTGAGCAGGGAGCTGGATGTGGGGCTCAATCCTAGGTCCTAAAGATCATGACATGAACTGAAGACAATTACTTAACCAGCTGAGCCACCCAGGTGCCTGGAGAGAGAGAATCTTAAGCAGGCTCCATGCTCAGCTTGAGCCTGATGCAGGGCTCCATCTCATGACCCTGAGATCATGACCTGAGCTGAAACCAAGAGTCCATGCTTAACCAACCCAGCCACCCAGGCACCCCTAACTTTTTTTAAATTGTGGTAAAGTGCATATCATAAGGCCATTTTAATCATTAAATTTTTTAAAAATTGGGTTAAAAACATGTAACAAAATTTACATCCCGACATTTTTAAATGTACAGTTCAGAGACACCTGGGTGGCTCAGTCGGTTAAGCATCTGCCTTCGGCTCAGGTCATGATCCCAGGGTCCTGGGATAGAGCCCCACATCTTGCTCCTTGCTCCTTGCTCAGCAGGGAGTCTGCTTCTCCCTCTCCCTCTGCCCTGCTTCTGCTCTCTCTGTCTCTCAAATAAATACATAAAATCTTTAAAAAAAAAAGTCATTGATATTAGTGATGTTAAATATCTTGTGTGCTCATTGACCACTTATATATTTATCTTGAAGAAATGTTTATTCAAGTTCTTTGTCCATTTTTAAATTTGTTGTTGATTTATAAGGCTTCTTTATGTATTATGAATATTAATTCCTTTTCAAATATATGATTTACAAATATTTTCTCCCATTCTTTCATAGGTTGCCCTTTCACTCTGTAGATTATGTCTTTTAATGCACAGAAATGTTTAATTTTGATGTAGTCCAATACAATGTTTCTTTTGTTGCCTGTGCTTTTGATTTTGTATTCAGGAAATCATTGCCAAGCCCAGGGTCATGAAGCTTTTCCCCTGTGTCTTCTGCTAGGAGTTTTATAGTTTTACCTCTTAGGCTTAAGTCTTTGATCTATTTTAAACTAATTTTTGTATATAATGTAAGTGTCCAGCTTCATTCATGTGCATGTGGATATTCAGTATTTTATTTTTTTAAAAGATTTATTTATTTATTTATTTATTTGACAGAAAGAAAGATGCACAGCAAGAGAGGGAACACAAGCAGGGGGAGTGAGAGAGGGAGAAGCAGGCTCCCCACTGAGCAGGGAGCCTGATAAGGGGCTTGATCCCAGGACCCTGGGATTATGACCTGAGCTGAAGGCAGAGGCTTAACCCACTGAGTCACCCAGGTGCCCGATATTCAGTATTTTAAATACCATTTGCTAAAAAGACTGTCCTTTCCTCACTAAATGGTCTTGCTACTCTTGTTTAAAATCATATGACTTACATGTGACATTTTATTCCAGGCTCTCTATTCTGATACATTATTTCTATTTGTCTGTCTTTAAGCCAGTATCACACTGTTTCAATTGCTGTTACTTTGTACTAAGTTTTGAAACTGGGAAGTGGGATTCCTCCAACTTTGTTCTTCTTTTTAAAGATTCTTTTGGCAGCCATCCAAAAAAAAAAAAAATCTTGCCATTTGCAAGAAAGTGGATGGAACTAGATGGTATTATGCTAAGTGAAATAAGTCAATCAGAGAAAAACAATTATATGATCTCACTGATATGTGGAATTTAAGAAACAAGACAGAGGTTCATAGGGGAAGAGAGGGAAGAATTAAACAAGATGAAACCAGAGAGGAAAAGAAACCGTAAAAGACTCTTAATCTTAGGAAATAAACTCAGGGTTGCTGGAGGGGAGTGAGGTGGAGGGATGGGGTAACTGAGTGATGGACATTGCAGAGATTATGTGTTGTAATGACACTGGGTATCATATAAGACTGATGAATCACAGACCTGTGCCCCTGAAATAATACATTAAATGTTAATTAATTGACTTTAAATTTTTAAAAAAGAAGAAAAAGATTGTTTCAGCCAAAACAATCTCAGTCCCTTGAGGTTATGTGTGGATTTTAGGATGTACTCTGCTGTCACTGGATGGAATGTTCTATACCTGTTGATTATGTCAGGTTGATTGATAGTGACCTTCAAGTCTATTAGATTCTTGCTGTTTTTCTGTCTACCTATTGTATTCATTAGTGAAAGATAGTGATTTTCCTGGTAATAATTGTGGGTTTATCTATTTCTCATTTTATTCTATTAGTTCTTGCTTCATGTATTCTTAAGTTCTCTTCCAAGGAGTATACAAATTTAAGATTTTTATATTCTCTTGTTTAGATGAACTAGTTGCCATGATGAAATGATCTTTATCCTTGGTAATTTTCTTTGCTCTGTAATTTACTTTGTTTCTGATATTTAAATAGCCATTTCACCTTTTGTTACTGTTTTGTTGTTTCACTTTTATTTATCATTAGCATGGTATATCTTCTTATCTCCTTGTAAATTTAAATTATTTGTATATTTTTACTTAAAATGCATTTCTTGTAACCAGCATGTATTTAGGTCTTAGTGTTTTATCCAGTTCAACAATCTCTGCCTTTTAATTGTGGTTTTTAGGCCACTTACACTTAATTTGATTGTACTGTTTTATTTGAATTTATTGTTTTGCCCTTTGTTTTCTGTTTTGCTCTTTTTTCCCTTTTCTTCCTTTTTCTCCCTTCTTTGGATTAATACATATATATTTTTAAAGATTTTATTTATTTTTTTGACAGAGAGAGAGAGAGAGAGATCACAAGTAGGCAGAGAGGCAGGCAGAGAGAGCAGGGGAAGCAGGCTTCCCGCGGAGCAGGGAGCCTGACATGGGGCTCGATCCCAGGACCCTGAGATCATGACCTGAGCTGAAGGCAGAGTCTCAACCCACTGAGCCACCCAGGCGCTCCTAATATACTATTTTTTTTTTTAAGATTTATTTATTTATTTATTTATTTGACACAGAGAAAGAGATCACAAGTAGGCAGAGAGGCAGGCAGAGAAAGAGGGGGAAGCAGGCACAATGCGGGGCTCAATCCCAGGACCCCGGGATCATGACCTGAGGTGAAGGCAGAGGCCCAACCCACTGAGCCACCCAGGTGCCCCCCTAATATACTATTTTTATTATTACCTTTTATCTCCTTTGTTGGCTTATTAGCTAAAACCCTTTGTTGTGTTACTTTAGTGGTTATGTTATAGGGTTCATAGTATACATTTTAACTTATCATAGTTGAAGTAATAATCATATCTCTTCACATATAGGGTGAGAATCTTACAATGTAATACTTTCGTTTCTCCTCTCCTGGCCTTTATGCTTATTGTCATGTATTTCTTATATGTATACTGTAAAGCTCACTATATATTTTTATATTTGCTCAGTTAATTATCATTACAGAGACTTAAATAATTAAAAAATCTTTTATACTTATTATTCCCAATGTTGTTCATTCTTTTGGGTAAGTTCAGATTTTTGTGTGATACCATTTTTCTTCTGCCTGAGGCATACTCTGTAACATTTCTTATGTTGTGGGTCTGCTTTTGTGTGTTTGAAAATGTCTATTTTGCCTTTGTTTTTGAGAGTATATTTGTTGGGTATAGATTTGTGGATTGAGAAAATTTTGGTACTTTAACATATTTCTTCACTGTCTTTTTGCTTGAACTGTTTCCTTTAAGAAATCTGATACTGTATCTTTGTTCCTCTCTGCATCTTTTTTCCTCTGGCTGCTTTTAAGATTTTGTCTTAAAAATGAATAATTTGGGACACCTGGATGGCTCAGCTGGTTAAGCATCTGCCTTCGGCTCAGGTCATGATCCCAGAGTCCTAGAATCCAGTCCCACATCAGACTCTTTGCTCAGCAAGGAGCCTGCTTCTCCCTCTACCTGCCGCTCCCCCTGCTTGTGCATGTGAGCTCTCTCTCTGACAAATAAATAAATAAAATCTTTTAAAAAATGAATAATTTGATTATGATGGGACTTGGTATCATTTTCTTCATATTTTTTTTCCTTGGGATTAATTGAGCTTTTGTATCTATGAGTTTATAGTCTTCATCAAATTTGGAAAGCTTCTGTTCATTATTTCTTTCAAATATGTTGTCTGTTTTCCTTTTCCCCACTACTTGCACTCCTTTCAGGCATCCTATTACCTATATATAATGGTACTTGAAGCTTTCCCACAGTTCACTCATGCTTTTTTCAGTTTTTGGATTCTTTTTGTTTGTTTGTTTTTTGGCTTTGTTTTTCATTTTGAATATTTTCCTTTGTTATACTTTCAGATTTATTAGACATTTCTTCTGTAGTGTCTAATCTGTATATATTTTAACTCCTTGTAGTTTTTATGTTTAACAGCTCAAATAAGGTCTTTAAAAATACCTTCCATGTTTCTACTTATTAAAAATATGAGATAGAATATAATAACTATTTTATTGTCTTTTACTGCTAATTCCAATATTTGTTTCAGTTTTGGGTAGTTTCAGTTGATTGATTATTCTTCTCTGTATGGATCATGTTTTACTACCTCTTTGCATCTTTTATTGGATGTCAGGCACTGTGAATTTTATATTTGGGGTGTACTAGATATTTCTGTATACCTACAACCATTCTTGTATTTTATCCTTAGATGCAGATAATTTACTTAGAAATAGTTTGAATCTCTCAATCTTCCTTTTATAATTTTTTTAGTTAGTTCTGGAGTGATACTCAGTCTCAGGCTAATTATTTCTCACAACTGAGCCAAGACCTTCCTGAGTACTCTACCTTATGTCCTGTTGAATTACCAGTTTTTTGATATCTTGGTGGTAGGAACTACTTTTGGGCCTATGTGAACTCTAGATACTGTTCTGTAATACTTTTAGATAGTTCTTTCAGCTTTGGATAGTTCCCTGACACACACGCATCAATCAGTACTTCGCTGAATACTCCAGGAAGATCTGCAAATATCCAGGGTGCTCTGAGCAGCTCTTTCCTCTCCAGCACTCTGTTCTGTGAACTCTAGCAGCCTTAGTCTTCCTGGATTCTCATTTCTAACTCCTCAACTCAGAGTTTGCCAAGCCCTCCCTTAGTTTTGTCTTCCTGTACTCTAGCATGGGAACTCTTTAGAAAGTAAGCTGAGGTATGCCTGAGTGGCTCAGTTGGTTAAATGTCTGCCTTTGGCTCAGGTCATAATCTCAGGATGCTGGGATTGAGTCCTGCGTCAGGCTCCCTGCTCAGCCTGGAGTCTTCTTCTCCCTCTGCCTGCTGCTCTCCCTGTTTGTCTTCTCTCTCTCTGACCAAAATAAGTAAGTAAATAAATAAATAATATATACACACACATATACAAATTTTTATGTGTTTATATATACAGATTTTTATATATGTTTGTGTGTTTTGTATATGTTTATATGTTTTATATATGCTTATATATAAAAATTTAGATATGTGTGTATATATATTATTATTTATATATGTTCTTATATATGCTTTATATATGTTTATATATGTTTTATATAAAAGTTTGTGTGTGTGCGTGTGTGTATGTATATGTATATTATAAAATAAGCTGAGGATGCCTGGGTGGCTCAGTTGATTGAGTGACCTTTGGCTCAGGTCATGATCCTGGAGTCTTGGGATCAAGTCCTGCATTGGGCTCCCTCCTCAGTGGTGAGTCTGCTTCTCCCTCTGTCCCTACCCCCTCTTGTGCTCTCCCTCTCTCTCACTTTCTCTCTCTCTCAAATAAATAAATAAAATAAAATTTTAAAAAAGTAAGCTGAGGTAGGGGTGCCTGGGTGGCTCTGTTGGTTAAGTGTCCAACTCTTAATTTGGCTCAGGTCATGATCTCAGGGCTGTGAGATCAAGCCCCACATCTGGCTCTGTGCTCAGTGTTGGAGTCTGCTTGAGATTCTCTCTTTACTCCTCTGCCCTGCCCTCCCTCATGGGCATGCTCTCTCTCTCTCTCAAATAAATAAATAAATCTTAAAAAAAAAAAAAAGAAAGTTGAGGTAGTTCTGTGGCTCATCTCATGTTTCCCATGTTTCAGAGGGATGTCTGAATGACTTTGTTATCTGATGTCTTGTGTCTCGAAACTCTTGTTTGAAATGTTTTGACTGTCTTTTTTGTTTGTTTGCCAGAAAGGTGAATTGAGTTCTTGTTATTCCATCTTGGCCAGATGTTGAAATTCATAAATAAAGCTTGGGACTAAGAATATGCTCAAATAACTTCAGCATTTTGTTGTTATTGTTGTTATTTTTTAAGATTTTATTTATTTATTTGACAGAGAGAGAAATCACAAGTAGGCAGAGCGGCAGAGCGGCAGAGGGGGAAGCAGACTCCCTGCTGAGCAGAGAGCCTGATGCGGGTCTCAATCCCAGAACCCTGAGATCATGACCTGAGCTGAAGGCAGAGGCTTAACCCACTGAGCCACCCAGGCGCCACTAAAAAACTTCAGTGTTTGGGTATTCAGGGTTAACTTGGAGCTTTTAGGGGAATATATTATTTAAATAATTCTCAATAAATATTTAGGTTATTCTTTAGAGTAGAAAAATGTCTAGACTGTTTCAGATTAATGTTTTAATATTCCCTTTTGTCTTCCCTCCTGATCAACTCTGTCAGCTTGGAAGAAAAAAAAAATGCTATTTAACTTGGGCCTTTTCCTTATATTGAAACACACAATTCATTTGAATAGTCAGTTGGTCCATTTATTCAACTTTAGGAGAGAATGAGACATAGGTATCCCTGACTTGTCAATAGTTTGTGTTATACCTCTTTGCTTTTAAGAAAGACCTATATGAGGGGCACCTGGGTGGCTCAGTCATTAAGCGTCTGCCTTGGGCTCAGTTCATGATCCCAGGATGCTGGGATCAAGCCCCACATCAGGCTCCTTGCTCTGCTGGAAAGCCTGCTTCTCCCTCTCACTCCCCCTGCTTGTGTTCCCTCTCTCACTGTCTCTCTCAAATAAATAAATAAAATTAAAAAAAAAAAAAAAGAAGAAAGACCTACATGAATACCTGTCCTTACAAACCAAAAGAAATCCAAGGAGGATTTTGGCTTTTGTGGAAAAAGGCAAAAAGCAAAAATAGCATTGAGTGTTTTGCAGCAAGCCATTATAGAGGCAGTGCGTTCCCCAGCCAGTGACCACCAAGCTCTTTCCCCAGGAATATGCTCAACATCAGGCTGCCATAACTATGAACTGTGTATGTGGACATCTATACTCTATCTCTATTTATTCTGTACATCCATTAGAAGATGTTTCCATTAGCAGGGGTATCAGAAATGACAATTATTACTGCATTGTTTTGCTGTTGAGAATCCATATGATTTTGAGGAAGTCATTTGATTTTTACGACAATCATTATTGCTAGTTGGATATAATTAAGGATACAGATGAATAGCCAGATAAACAGATACATAAGTCCAAAAGGGTCCTGAATGCAGGAGCTTCTGTCCCTGTGGAGCTGGATGTGTTTACCAGCCCAGAAGCTTTCCGAATCTTGTAGTTTAGAGTTTTTTATGGAGGCCTCATCTTGTAGGCATGATCAATTATTAATTCAGTCTCTAGCCTCTCTCCTCACCCTGGGGAATGGGATATAGGGACTGAAAGTTCTAAGTCTCAAGTCACGGTTTGATCTTTCTGGTAACCAGCTATCCAGGAGCCCACCAAGTATCATCTCATGAGAACAAAAGGTGCTCCTATGACCCAGGAAATTTCAAGGGATTTAGGAGCTCTGTGTGAGATACACCTATCATTCTCTTCACTCAGAAAATTCCAAGGGTTTTAGGAGCACTGTGTCAGGAACTAAGGGGGCAGATACCAAACATGTATTTATTATGTCATAAGAGCAAACCCAAATTGGCTCTTTTATGTCTCTCTGTGTTACTGGAGAATCCTGATTCCAAGTTCAATAACTCTTTAGAGACCTGGAGACTAAAAAATACATTCTTTCCTTAAAAATGGAACATTTTTATTTTTTAGCTTTTCTACATAAAGATTTGTTATAATTTATAAAATTAATACATGTTCTTGATAAAAATTAGAACACATGTTTTTGCATACCTGGGGTTTACAAATGAAAAGTAAAAGTTCACCTCCCTTTTCTACCCCTAACTTTCACAGTTCAACCAGTTGAGATTAATGTCTCTCGTTCCCCTGTAATTGGTTCTTGAGAAAAACACTAGGAGTGGGTGGAGGTGGGGCACTCCTTATTTGCACAAGCAGATGAGAGGTCCTAGATTTTCCAAGAGTCATAGTAAGGAAAGGACTTGTCACCTGATCTAAACAAACAAGATATTCAGGTTCCTTAATTTAAATTTCCAGTCTCATTCTTTGAACAGCAAGATCCTTTTAGAAAAAATTTTTTTGAAAACAAGTGCCAAGATTTTTAGAACATATTTAGTGGTTATTAATCAATTCCACTGAAGCAGAATGAAAGAAAATGGGCTTAAGCAGTAGTAGGAAAATAGTATGAGTAGAAACCTTGAGGAGTATTATGCAGGAATAAATCATTAGGGTCAGTTTGGTGTTTCTCTGTCAAATGTGTGTGTAATTTTCACCCATGTGAAATGGATTTCCAGGTGATACACCAGATAAGTGGTTCACTGATTCCTGGACTTCAGGGTTTTACAAATGAGTAAAACTAAAGAGAAAAATGTGAGTTTTCATACTGTTACTATTTTGCTAAATTAGGAATACTTTTAAACAAATACTACCTAATTTCATAAAAGGAATAACAATTCATACAAAAAACTAGGTGAAATATAGTCTCGGACTGAAACATGGACTCTTTATTTTTATTTTACTTTTTTAAAGATTTTATTTATTTATTTGACAGAGAGAGAGATCACAAGTAGGCAGAGAGGCAGGCAGAGAGAAAGGGGGAAGCAGGCTCCCCGCTGAGCAGAGAGCCGGATGGGATGCGGGGCTCAATCCCAGGACCCTGGGATCATGACCTGAGCTGAAGGCAGAGGCTTTAACCCACTGAGCCACCCAGGCACCCCAAGAACATGGACTCTTTAAATTAGTAGATTTAGCTGTATGAAAAATTTAATTACATCCCTATCTTTTTCTCAATATTTCTTAGACCAATGCTTCTTTTGTCAGGGATCACCACTAATTTTTGAACTAGCATTTGGAAATAACTGCACTATATAGGCCTTCATAGCTCTTTCCAGGTTTCAGATGTTAAAGCTTCAGGACATGAGGATTTTTGTTTTGTTTTGAGATTTTCCTCCTCTATTGGGGTGGGTATGGGATGCAAATTAGAATCAGGCTTATTCATCTCTTATGTTATTACTTTATTATGTGTCTGGAGCTACTGAATTCTTGCCTGATTTAGATAATGAAAAGAGTTTTGTAGGAGACCCAGAGCTGGTCAGGGATGAACACTGGCTCACTGCAGCTCTGGTGCTTTTATGTGTCTTCAGTGAACTGGAACAGAAGAAATCATTTACCAAGAGCTAGTCATTTGTTCTGAAACTTATCTGAGAAGCAAAGTGAGTTTGAGAACTAGGCCATCAGAAATAATTTCATTCTTTGATTAATAAATTAAGATGTGGGATTTTCCAAGTGCTCTCTTTTTAGTAAACTCAGCCAACCAGTAAATAGATGTTACCATGCCACCATAACATTGGAATCTGAAGGTTTTGTCTGGCGTATAGCATTTGGGTCTGAAAGATGGAATCTGATCCATAGTCTAAGTTGCTGAGAATTTTTAATTCTGTTAGATGATTAGATCTATACCAAGAAGATTAATTTACATATGATTGTCCCCCTGATCAATCTTGGGATCAGGAACAAATACCTTGCTTTTTCTAAAAGGGTCTAGGATTACTGCTGTGCTAGTATTTCTGTTGATCAGAGATAACTGTGATAGAGAAATAAGATAAGGGAAAATGACAGTGCCAGACACTATCCCAGTCTGCTTCCCTATTTACTTTTGGCTATTCTAGTGTTTATTTTGACATGGGTTGAAGTGTCAGCAGTCACCTTTTCTTAGTGAATGAACCACGTTTCATTTCCTAGAAGAATATGCTGGTCACATACTTTAGAGATACCAGTTTGGATTGCAGACAACATGAAATTCGTGGCTTGGAGTTAAAGCATAGAGTTTGGAGTCAAACAGGTCTGGGTTTAAATCCCAGCTCTGGTACCTATTAGCTGTATGATTTTTAAGCAAGCTATTTTTTCTAAGTCTTAGTTTCCCTTGTAAGATATGAATAATGATGGGATTCTTAGGGTTGTCATGAAGATTAAATTTGGTAAAAATGTAAAGTACTTGCCCCTAGTGTGAATTATTGCTGTTCTTGTTATTTTTGGAGGTAAAATAGGATATTTGCTGATCTTCTTAGGAACAGAATTCACCTGCAGGCCTTTTGTTTCCTCCCCATATTTATTGATCTGTTACCTTCTGAATTTGTCTGGTAAAAAGCTGTCTATTAAAAATATTCTCTTATCTAGGATTTTACTTCATGATATTGGCTTGTTAATACATTCTCACTGCCTCTCTGACCTTTTGGACTTAGTCTGCCTAACTCCAATGCCTAAATTTTACAGTGGCTGGTGGTTTGTGTGACATTATTATTGTGATTTTTAGGGTCTGGTTTAAATATAATAGGAGCTCAAATAAACTTTTGCTAATTGATAGCTGAGTTCTCTGGATTTAATTTCATGCTTAAAGGCCCTAAGCCCTTTTCTATGGGTAGATTTCTGATGCTAGCCCACTTTAGCTAGCTATCTCTTTTAGCCATGGTGTACTAACCAACATCTGATTAATGCCATGGCACCATGTCTGATCTGTGACAGAACAAATTTGTGTCATGATCACTCCCCTTTGTTAAGGGTAAGTACTTTTAACAACAACAGCAAAAATCCCTTGTATCCTAGGTCCATGTAACAGAAGTAGCTTTACCCAAACTGTTAAGTGTTTTGGGACATCTAGAGTCTACTTTAGAGTGGAATTCTCTTACCTTATTTTCTGTTGCTCAGAAAATGGGTTCTTGTCTACAGAGACAAGAATGAATTTGTTCAAAAATCCCATCTGAGAGTATTTTTATACTAGATTGTACTATATTTCTATTTTCTATGGTAAGTTTGAGCTGCTGTCTTTTCAAGACAATTAAAAAAAAGTAGAAAACCACATTTTAAATTTAGGTATCTTCATTTTGTAAATGAGTGAACTAAATAAGCTATTAAGATCTTGTTTAGTATTAAAATTCTTCAAAGTCCTAGCCTCAGCAATCAGACAACAAAAAGAAATTAAAAGGCATCCAAATTGGCAAAGAAGAAGTCAAACTATCACTCTTTGCAGATGATATGATACTATATGTGGAAAACCCAAAAGGCTCCACTCCAATACTGCTAGAACTTATACAGGAATTCAGTAAAGTGTCAGGATATAAAGTCAATGCACAGAAATCAGTCGCATTTCTTTACACTAACAACAAGACAGAAGAAAGAGAAATTGAGGAGTCAGTCCCATTTACAATCGCACCCAAAACCATAAGATACCTAGGAATAAATCTAACCAAAGAGGCTAAGATCTTGTTTAGTTTCAGGATTCAATTAAAAAACAAAACAAAAAAAAAGGTCTGGTTGAAAATTGAGATTCTGGAGTTGCCTTTTGGATCTGTTTTAGATTGGTGTAGGGGATATTTGGGGCAAATAAGTTCTTACATTGGTTTTTTACTAATTTAATAATAGAAGTGAGCTTGTTTCTGCCACATAACAGACCTTAAATAAGTCATGTTAAAATACTAGTTTTGTTTTTTTATCACAAAAATAAGATCATATGTCAGTATATATGTAAAAGTACTTTTAAGTTATAAGGCATTATACAAATATAAGGTTGAATAGATGGTTCTTACTCATCTTCCCTATTAGAAGTTCTTCTTTATACATGGTAGTCATTCTGTAACTGTTTGCCTCACTGGGATTTTAGGAGAATAAAGATAATGGATTTGATGAGTTGTGAGTGTCTCAAAAGACTACAAGTAGTTAAGATGATAAATTTATTTTATTTATTTATTTATTTATTTATTTTTAAAAAAGGTTTATTTATTTATTTATTTGACAGACAGAGAGCACAAGTAGGCAGAGAGGCAGGCAGAGACAGAGGAAGCAGGCTCCCCGCGAAGCAGAGAGCCCGGTGTGGGGCCCGATCCCAGGACCCTGAGATCATGACCTGAGCCGAAGGCAGAGGCTTTAACCCACTGAGCCACCCAGGCGCCCCTTTTATTTTATTTTTTAAAAGATTTTATTTATTTATTTGAGAGCGAGAGCGAGAGAGAGAGAGAGAGAGAGAGAGTGCAAGCAGTGGAAGAGGCAGAGGGAGAGGGAGAGAAGCAGAATCCCCGCCAATCTGGGTCCCTGACATGGGGCTTGATCCCAGGATCTGGAGATCATGCCCTGAGCCAAAGGCAAATGCTTAACCATCTCAGCAGCCCAGGTGCCCCAAAGGATGATAAATTTATAATTAGTCACCCCTATTTGATATTGAAGAATGTTAATATTAGTCATAATCATCAAGGTTGTTAACAACAATGCTCCCAGTCTTTAACAGAGTTTTAAATCTGAAACCTGCAAGAAGTGTCAAATTTAGAATGTTTACATATCTAGTGGGAGGGTGGAGGAATCTGTCAGATATGAAGACATCCTGGTTCCCTCTACTGGGCTTAAATGAAATTACCTTTTTTTTTTTTTTTTAAGTTTTAATTTTAATTCCAGTTAGTTAACATACAATGTTATATTAGTTTCAGGTATACTATATAGTGATTCAGCACTTTCATACATCACCTGGTGCTCATCATGACAGGTGTAGTCCTTAATCCCCATCACTTATTTTACCCAAGCCCCCAACTCCCTCCCCTCTGGTAACCATCAATTCTCTAATTAAAAGTCTGTTTCTTGGTGTCTCTCTCTCTCTCTTTGCTCTTTTGTTTTTTAAATTCCACATATGAGTGAAATCATATGGTATTTTTCTTCCTCTTTATCACTTAGCATGATATTCTCTAGATCCATCCATGTTGTTGCAAATGAAAGATTTCATTCTTTTTTGTGGGTGAATCATATTCCATTGTATATAATGGATACCTATCGCTTCTTAAAACTGCCAATGTTGAATAGCCATGTAATTTAAAGGACACCACTCCCTACTATAGATCATCACTTCTCTCATATGTTTGTCATAGTAATGGTGGGAAGGTTTTAGGGATCTTTCTTTAGAATTTTTTCCTAAAATCTAAACTTGCATCTGCCTATGGCCTTGGGTAAAGGAACTCAGAGTTATTTGATGAAAACTTATTGTTTACAGTGTGGCAGTCATTATACTATACTTTGGAGCACACATCCTTTAAAGTCTGATCATGAGATTGCAGAAATTTAGTCACATCTTCAGGCTCCACTTCTAGTTCTCTCACAATTTCCACCACATCTGAAGTACTTCCTCCACTGAAGTTTTAAATACCTCAAAGTCATACATGCAGGTTGGAATCAGCTTCTTCCAAACTTCTGTTAATGTTGATTTTTAAAAATATTATTTTATTAACATATAATGTATTATTTGCCTCAGGGGTACAGGTCTGTGAATCCTCAGTCTTACACAATTTATAGCACTCACCACAGCACATACCCTCCCCAATGTCCGTCGCACAGCCACCCTATCCCTCCCCAAACCCCAATATTTTGACCTCTTCCAAAGAATCACAAATGTTCTTAATATTACTAGAATGATGAATATTTTCCAGAGGTTTTCAATTTACTTTACCTAGATCAGTCAGAGACATTACTATCTGTGACAGTTATAGCCTTATGAAATATATTAAATAATAAAACTTGAAAGTCTAAATTACTCCTTGATCCCATGGGCTGAAGAATGGATATTGTGTTAGCAGGCAGGAAAACAATATTGGTCTCATTGTGTATTTCTATCAGAGCTCTTGGGTGACCCAGTACATTGTCAATGAGCAGTAATATTTTGAAAGGAATCTTTTTTTCTGAGCAGCAGGTCTCAACAGTGGGTTAAAATTATTCAGTAAAACATGTTGTAAACAGATGTGCTTTCATTCAGGCAGGCTTCTTTCTTTCTTTCTTTCTTTCTTTCTTTCTTTCTTTCTTTTTCATTTCTAGAGCACAGGCAGAGTAGACTGAGCATGATTCTTAAGGGTCCTAGATTTTTTTTCTGCAAGTAAGTGAGCATTGGCTTCAACTTAAAGTCAACAGCTGCATTAGCCCCTAACAAGAAAGTTAGCCAGTCCTTTTATTTTATTTTATTAAAAAATTTTTTTCATTTGTTTATTTGACAGAGAGAGAGAGATCACAAGTAGGCAGAGAGGTAGACAGAGAGAGGGGTGGAAACAGGCTCCCCACCGAGTAGAGAGCCCAATGCAGGGCTCAGTACCAGGACCCTGAGATCATGACCTGAGCTGAAGGCAGAGGCTTACCTGACTGAGCCACCTAGGTGCCCCCCCTTTTTTTAATCGAAGATTTTATTTATTTATTTGAGAGAGCGAGAGTGAGAGAGCATGAGCTGGGGCGCGGTGGGTGGGAAGGTATGTGAAGGGAGAGAGGCAGAGGAAGAGGTAGGAGCAAGTTGCCCAGTGAGCAGAGAGCCTGACATGGGCCTCAGTCCCAGGACCCTGGGATCATGACCCGAACAAGAGGCAGATGCTTAACCAACTAAGCCACCCAGATGCCCCTGAAAGTTAGCCTGTCTTTTGAAGCTTTAAAGCTAAGCTTTGACTTCTCCTCTCTAACTAGGAACATGCTAGACAGCATCTTCTTTCAATAAAAGGCTGCTTCATCTATATTGAAAATCTGTTGTTTCGTGTAGCCACCATCAATTGTCATAGCTAGATCTTATGAATAACTTGCTGCAGCTTCTACATCAACACTTACTGCTTTACCTTGTACTTTTATGTTATGGAGATGGCTTCTTTTCTTAAATCTGATGAACCAACTTCTGCTGGCTTCAAAGTGTCCTGCTATAGCATCCTCACTTCTCTCAGTCTTCATAGAATTGAAGAGTTAGGGCCTTGCTCTAGATTAGGTTTTGGCTTAAGGCATTGTTGTGGTTAGTTTAATCTTCTATTTAGATCACTGAAGCTCTATCAGCAGTAAGGTTGTTTCACTTATCCTTTGTGTGTTCACTGGAATAGCTTTTCTAATTTCCTTTAAGAAATTTTTCTTGGCACTCACAACTTTGCTAACTGATATAAGAGGCCTAGCTTTTGGCCTGTCTTGGCTTTTGACATGCCTTCCTCACTAAGCTTAATCATTTCTAGCTTTTAGTTTAAAGTGAAAAACTGGTGCCTGGGTTGCTCAGCTGTTAAGCGTCTCACTTCTGCTCAGGTCACCATCCCAGGGTCCTGGGATCGAGCCCTACATCAGGCTCCCTGCTGAGCAGGGAGCCTGCTTTTCCCTCTCCCACTCCCCTGCTTGTGTTGTCTCTCTCTCTCTCTATCTGTCAAATAAATAAATAAATAAAATCTTTAAAAATAAAAAATAAAGCGAGAAGCAGCGGTGCCTTGGTGGCTCAATTTGTTCAGCATCTGCCTTCTGCAGAGGTCATGATCCCAGGGTCCTGGGGTTGAGCTCAGTGGGGAGCCTGCTTCTTCCTCTCCTCCCCACTTGCGCTCTCTCTCACTGTCTCTCTCTAAAATAAGTAAAATCTTAAAAAAAAAAATCTGAGGCGGCGCCTGGGTGGCTCAGTGGGTTAAGCCTCTGCCTTCAGCTCAGGTCATGATCTCAGGGTCCTGGGGTCGAGCCCTGCATTGGGCTCTCTGCTTAGCAAGGAGCCTGCTTCCCCCTCTGTCTCTGCCTGCCTCTCTGTCTACTTGTGATCTCTCTCTCTCTGCCAAATAAATAAATAAAATCTTTAAAAAATAATAATCTGAGAAACATGCTACTCTTCCTTTTGGTTAAACAATTATAGAAGCCATTGCAGATTATTAAGATGCTTAATTTCAATATTGTTATGTCTCAGAGAATAGGGAGGACTGAGGAAAAGGAGAGATGGAGGAATGGCCAGTTGCTACAGCAGTCAGGACACACACAGTATTTATCGATTAAGTTCATTGTCTTGTATGGGTATGGTTTTGGGAGTCCCAAACCATTACAATAGTAACATTAAAGATCAAAGATCACCATAACAAATATAGTATAATGAAAAAGTTTGAAATAGTTTGAGAATTACTGGAATGTAACAGAGAGACATGAAGTACACAAATGCTGTTGGGAAAATGGTGCCAGTAGACTTGCTTGATATAGGGTTTCCACAAACCTATTTGTAAAAAATGCAGTATCTGTAAAGAGCAGTAAAGTAAGGCACAATAGAACAAGGTATGCCTATTATTCTTCTGGAAATCTGCTAGGTTGGAACATCAGTTGTGTTACCAGGCAACATTTCTTTTTTTCTTTTTTTTTTAGATTTTATTTATTTGACACAGAGAGACACAATGAGAGAGGGAATACAAGCAAGGGGAGTGGAAGAGGGAGAAGAAGGCTTCCCGCCGAGCAGAGAGCCTGTTGTGTGGCTCCATCCCAGGAGGCTGGGATCCACCTGAGCTGAAGGCAGACGCTTAACAACTGAGCCACCCAGGCACCCCCAACATTTTTTACAGTAAAAATGACCCTTGATAAATGAAATATACCCAAACTAGGAAGGTTGTAAATAAAGTATTAATACCTGTTTGGAAATGATACCTTTAGCTTCTCTGGATACAATGAATCTTAAAATTAGGCATGTTCCTTACAGAGATCTTGGAAGCTAAATTCATGGACTGTAGCATTTCATGGACTGAAGCTAAATTCATGGACTGCCTATTTGGGACATAAGCCAAGGTGGCCATTATACCTTGATAATGACAGTGTGATTGTGTTCCCTCCTACTTAAACTGTCATTTTTGAGAGGTCAGTGACTAGTTCCTGAAGTGCAACAGAAACTTGTAATGAAAAGAAATGTTTGATGCTGTCCTGCTGATCCACCGTCTTCTAGTCTGTACCCTTTAGAAAGTGCAAAACATGGCTTATAATAACCATGTGTGTTTGTTTGGTTGAGCTGGGTGGGCTTTGCAAGAGATTAAGTAATTTGACCTACAGAATATGTAAATGGGAAGTTTCCAGAAGAAATAAAAAGTCCAATAAATGAAAAGATGCTCAATCCTTCTAATAATTAAAGTATGAATTAAAATAATAATAAGATGGCATGGCACCTGGGTGGCTCAGGTGTTAAGTGTCTGACTTCTGCTCAGGTCCTGATCCCAGGGTCCTGGGATTGAGCCCCACATCGGGCTCCCTGCTTGGCAAGAAGCCTGCTTCTTCCTCTCCCACTCCCCCTGCTTGTGTTCCCTCTTTCACTGTGTCTCTCTCTATCAAATAAATAAAATCTTAAAAAAAAATAAGATTGCAGGATTTTAGAAGACATAATACAAACTGATGAGAATATGAAGAAAACAGGAATATTTGCTGGTAATATCAATTGGTAAAAATATTTTGTATGCAATTTTGTGATATCTCTCAAAAAATAATAATTTTCATGTGGTGGTTTTACTTCCAGAAATTTATTCTTTGGAAATATTTGCATGACTGGGCAAAAATGTTACTCGTACATCATTTTTTGTAATAACAGAAGGTTAGAACTCAAATAACTATCAGTTAAAAAATGATTAAATAAATAATGGTACGTGCAAATAGTGGAGAAGTATCCATGCTTTAAAAGTAATGATCCTGGGGGTACCTGGGTGGCTCAGTGAGTTAAAGCCTCTGCCTTTGGCTCAGGTCATGATCCCAGCGTCCTGGGATTGAGCCCCGCATCGGTCTCTCTGCTCCACAGGGAACCTGCTTCCTCCTCTCTCTCTGCCTACTTGTGATCTCTGTCTGTCAAATAAATAAATAAAATTTTTTAAAAAAATAGTATGCTAGAAACTATAAAATATTGTTGACAAATAAAGTCTAGGTAAATGGAAAGGAATTCTATGTTGAGGGATCAAAAACAGTATTTTTTTCTTTTTTTATCAAGGTAAGTTCTAAGTCCATTGTGGGGCTTGAATTCACACCCCTTAGATCAAGGGTTGCATGTTCTACTCTCTGAGCCAGCCATGCATGCCTCACAAGACAATTTTTTTTTTTTTAATGAGGAGCTTAGGTATTTTCTTTCTTTCTTTTTTTTTTAATATGAACTTTTTTTTTTAAGATTTTTTTATTTATTCATTTGTCAGAGAGAGTGAGCACAGGCAGACAGAGAGGCAGGCAGAGGCAGAGGGAGAAGCAGGCTCCCTGCTGAGCAAGGAGCCCGATGTGGGACTCGATCCCAAGACCCTGGGATCACGACCTGAGCCGAAGGCAGCTGCCCAACCAACTGAGCCACCCAGGCGTCCCAAGACAATTTTTTTTTTAAGATTTATTTGAGAGAGAGAGAGAGAGAGCATGAGCTGAGTAGGGACAGAGGGAGAGGGAGACAAGCAGACTCCCCACTGAACAGGGAGCCTGACCTGGGGCTCGATCCCAGGATCCTGTGATCATGACCTGAGCCAGAATCAAGAGTTAGTTTACCTAACCAACCCAGCCAGCTAGGTGCCCATATAAGACAATATTTTTTGTTTTGTTTTGTTTTCTAAGTTTTTTTTTTTTTTTAATAAACATATAATGTATTTTTAGCTCCAGGGGTACAGGTCTGTGAATCTCCAGGTTTACATACTTCACAGCCCTCACCATAGCACATACCCTCCCCAATGTCCATAACCCCACCACCCTCTCCCTCTCCCCCTCCCCCCAGCAACCCTCTGTTTGTTTTGTGAGATTAAGAGTCTCTGAGGGTTTGTCTCCCTCCCAATCCCATCTTGTTTCATTTTTTCTTTTCCTACCCCTCACATTGCATCTCCACTTCCTCATATCAGGGAGATCGTACGATAGTTGTATAAGACAATATTTTTAAGATGACAACAAGATGATCCCCAAGTGGCCTACAGTTTTATCACAATTCCTATGAAAGTTTCAACTGCCTTTTTCTGGCAGAAATTGATGAGTTGATCCAAAATTTATGTGGAAATACAAAGGACCCAGAGTGGCCAAAACGATCTTGAAAAAGAACAGAGTCGGACTACTCACACTTCCTGATTTTGAAACTTACTACAGAGTTTCATTAATCAAGACAGTGTGGTACTGGTATAAAGATTGACATATATGTCAATGGAATAGAGCTGAGGCCCAGAAATAAACCCTAACATTTTGAACAATCAGCTTTTGACATAGTGGCTAAAACAGTTCAGCGGGGAAAGTATAGCCTTTTCAATAAATTGTGTTTGGTCAACTGGATATCTACATGCAAAAGGCTGAATTTACATTACACAACCACAAATATTAACTCAAAGTGGATTAGGGGCTTAAAATTTCAGAGCTGAAACAATGAAACTCTTAGAAAAACATAGGAGTTTAAAAATCAGTTTCATGAGTACATAATGGTGTCAGCAATCAACATAAAAAATATTGAGCAAGCTATATAGGGATAAAACTAATCCAACAACTGGGGCGCCTGAGTGGCTCAGTTGGTTAAGCAGCTGCCTTCGGCTCAGGTCATGATCCCAGCATCCTGGGATCGGGTCCCGCATCGGGCTCCTTGCTCGGCAGGGAGCCTACTTCTCCCTCTGCCTCTGCCTGCCACTCTGTCTGCCTGTGCTCTCTCTCTCTCTGACAAATAAATAAATAAAATCTTTAAAAACAACAACAACAACAAAAAACTAATCCAACAACTATTTAGTTATTGGAATGTCATGACCAATTGTAGTGTACAGAATCCTATTACATTCATTTGTTAAATTTAATTTTATTTAAATTCAATTAACATATAGTCTATTACTGTTTCAGAGGTAGAATTTAGTGATTCATCAGTTGCATATAACACCCAGTGCTCATTCCATTAAGTGTCTTCCTTAGTGCCCTCACCCAGTTACCCCAACCCTCCACCCACCTCCCCTCCAGTAACCCTTAGTTTGTTTCCTCTAGTTAAGAGTCTATTATGTTTTGTCTCTCTCTCTCTCTCTCTGATTTCATCTTATTCCCTCCATTCCCCTATGGTCTTCTGTTTTGTTTCTTAATTTCCACATATGAGTGAAGTCATATGATAATTGTTTTTCTCTGATTGACTTATTTCGCTTATCATAATTCCCTCCATTTCCATCCACATCGTTGCGAATGGTAAGATTTAATTCTTTTTTGATGGATTAGTAATATGTGTATACATAAGATGTATATGTGTATATGTATACACATATACATCTTTATCCTTTCATGTTGATGGACATCTGGGCTCTTCCATAGTTTGGGTATTGTGAGCCTTGCTGCTATGAGCACTGGGGGTCATGTGCCTCTTCAGATGACTGCATATCCATTGGTTAAATACCCGGTAGTACAATTGCTGGGTAATAGGGTAGCTCTGTGTTTAACTTTTTGAGGAACCTCCATACTGTTTTCCAGAGTGGCTGTACCAGTTTGTATTCCCACCAACAGTGTTAGAGGGTTCCCCTTCCTCCACATCCTTGCAAACATCTGTTGTTTCCCGAGTTGTTAATTTTAGCCATTCTGACTGGTGTGAGGTGGTATCTCATTGTGGTTTTGATTTGTATTTCCCTGATGCGAGTGATATTGAACATTTTTTTCATTTGTCTGTTAGCCATTTCTGTGTCTTCTTTGGAGAAATATCTATTCATGTTTTCTGCCCATTTTTTAAGGTTTTTTTTCTAAGATTTTATTTATTTATTTGACAGACAGAGATCACAAGTAGGCAGAGAAGCAGGCAGAGAGAGAGAGAGGAGGAAGCAGGCTCCCTGCTAAGCAGAGAGCCCAATGCGGGGCTCGATCACAGGATCCTGGGATCATGACCTGAGCTGAAGGCAGAGGCCTTAACCCACTGAGCCACCCAGGTGCCCCTTTCTGCCCATTTCTTGACAGGATTTTTTGTTTTGTTGGATGTTAAGTTTGAAAGTTCTTTATATACTTTGGTTACTAGCCCTTTGTGTGATAAGACATTTGCAAATATCTTCTCCCATTCTGTAGGTTGCCTTTTAGTTTTGTTGACTGTTTCCTTTGCTGTGCAAAACTTTTTATTTTGATGAAGTCCCAGTAGTTCATTTTGCTTTTGTTCCTCTTGCCTTTGGAGATGTGTCAAATCCATTTTGATGGATTCCTGTCTCATATTTAGGTCTTTCTTCCATTTTGAGTCTGTTTTTGTGTATTTTTTTAAAAAGATTTTATTTATTTGACAGAGAGAGAGATCACAAGTAGGGAGAGAGGCAGGCAGAGAGGGGGGGAAGCAGACTCCCTGCTGAGCAGAGAGCCCAATGTGGGGCTCGATCCCGGGACCCCAAGATCACAACCTGAGCTGAAGGCAGAGGCTTAACCCACTGAGCCACCCAGGCGCCCCTATTTTTGTGTATGGTTTAATAAAGTGGTCTGGTTTCATTCTTCTGCATGTGGCTGTCCAGTTTTTTCACCATCATTTGTTGAAGAGACTGTCTTTTTTCCATTGGCTATTCTTTCCTGCTTTGTCAAAGATTAGTTGACCATACAGTTGAGGGTCCATTTCTGGATTCTCTATTCTGTTCCATTGATCTGTGTGTCTGTTTTTGTGCCCGTACCATATTGTCTTGATGATTACAGCTTTGTAATTTAGTTTGAAGTCTGGAATTGTGATGCCTCCAGCTCTGGTTTTCTTTTTCAAGATTCTTTTGGCTATTAATGGTCTTTTCTGGTTCCATAAAAATTTTAGGATTATTTGTTCCAGCTCTGTGAAAAATGTTGATGGCATTTTGATAGGAATTGCATTGAATGTGTAAATTGTTTTGGGCAGCATAGACTTTTTAACAATATTTGTTTTTCCAATCCATGAGCATGGAATGTTTTTCCATTTCTTTGTCTTCTTTAGTTTCTTTCATAAGTGTTCTATATTTTCAGAGTATAGATCCTTTACCTCTTTGATTAGGTTTATTCCTAGGTATCTTATGGTTTTTGGTGCAATTATAAATGGTATCTATTCCTTGATTTCTCTTTCTTCTGTTTCATTGCTAGTGTATAGAAATGTAACTGACTTTTCTGTGCATAGATTTTATATCCTCTGACTTTGCTGAATTCCTGTATCAGTTCCAGCAGTTTTTGGGTAGAGTCTTCTAGGTTTTCTTTATAGAGTATCATGTCACCTATGAAGAGTAAAAGTTTGACTTCTTCTTTGCCTCTTTGGATGGATTTTATTTCTTTTTGTTGTCTGATTGTTGAGGCCAAGAATTCCAGTACTGTGTTGAACAACAGTGGTGAGAGTGGACATCCCTGTTGTGTTCCCGACCTTAAGAGAAAAGCTCTCAGTTTTTCCTTATCAAGGATGATATTTGCTGTGGGCTTTTCATATAGTTTTTATGATATTGGGGTATGTTTTTTCTAGCCCTATATAGCAGAGAGTTTTTAATCAATAAAGGATGCTGTATTTTGTTAAATGCTTTTTCTGCATCTACTGAAAGGATAATATGGTTCTTGTTCCTTTCTTTTATTGATGTGGTGTATCACATTGAAACAAGGGCTTTGACTGACACACTGGACCAGATGGATTTAATAGATATATTCAGAGCATTTCATCCTAGAGAACAGAATAGACATTCTTCTTGGGTGCACATGGAATATTCTCCAGAATAGATCACGTGCTGGGTCACAAATCACGTCTCAACATACAGAAAGATTGAGATTATACCATGCATATTCTCAGACCACAATGCTTTAAAACTTGAATTCAATCACAAAAACTTTGAAAGGGTCAAAATTACATGGAGGTTAATAAGCATCCTACTAAAGTATGAATGGGCCAACTAGGAAATTAAAGAAGAGTTAAAAAAATACATGGAAACGAATGAAAATGAAAACAACAGTTCAGAAACCTTTGGGATGTACCAAAGATGGTCCTAAGAGGGAAGTCTACAGCAATACAGACCTTTCTCAAGAAATAAGAAAAGTCTCAAATACACAACCTAATCTTGCACCTAAAGGAGCTAGAAAAAGAACAGCAAATAAAGGCTGCATCCAGCAGGAGAAGAGCAATAATGAAAATTAGAGCAGAAATCAATGATATAGAAATTGGAAATGGAAATATGGAAATGGAAAAACCAGTAGAACATATCACAAGGAAACTAGGAGCCGGTTCTTTGAAAAAAATTAATAAGATCGATAAACCCCTAGTAAGACTTAGCAAAAAGAAAAGAGAAAGGGCACAAATAAACAAAATGATGAGGAGAAACCACAACAAAATGATGGTTGAGAAATCACAACCAACACCGAAGAAATACAAACAACTACAAAAGAATATTATGAGCAATTATATGGCAACACATTAGGCAATCTGGAAGAAATGGATGCGTTCCTAGAAACATATAAACTACCAAAACTGAAACAGGAAGAAATGGAACAGAAATAGAACCTGAACAGACTCATAACCAGCAAAGAAATTGAAGCGGTAATCCAAAAATCTCCCAACAAACAAGAGCCCACTTTGGATGGACTCCCAGTGGAATTCTACCAAACATTTTTTTAAAAGATTTTATTTATTTATTTAAGAGTGAGTGAGCAAGAGAGAGCACGAGCAGGGGGAAGAACAATAGGAGAGGAAGAAGCAGACCCCCCTGCTGAGCAGTGAGCCCAATGACATGGGACTCGATTCCAGGACTCTGGCATCATGACCTGAGCCAAAGGTGGACACTTAACTGACTGAGCCACCCAGGAGCTCCCCTACCAGTCATTTA
Source organism: Martes martes (assembly GCF_963455335.1). Classification (NCBI taxonomy): domain Eukaryota; kingdom Metazoa; phylum Chordata; class Mammalia; order Carnivora; family Mustelidae; genus Martes; species Martes martes. The sequence continues at coordinate 83,932,907 of NC_137901.1, forward strand.
AAGAAGAATTAATACCTATTCCTCTGAAACTGTTTCAAAAAAAAAATAAATGAAAGGTAAACTTCCAAACTTGTTCTATGAGGCCAGCATTATCTTGACCCCAAAAACCAAAGACCCCACCAAAAAGGAGAATTACAGACCAGTTTTCATGATGAACGTGGATGCAAGAATTCTTTCCAAGGTACTAGCCAATGGGATCCAAGAGTACATTAAAAGGATTATTCACCAGGACCAAGTGAGATTTATTCCTGAGCTCTAAGGGTGGTTCAGCATTTACTTTTATTTTTATTTTTTTTTAAAGATTTTATTTATTCATTTGTCAGAGAGAGTGAGCACAGACAGAGAGGCAGGCAGAGGCAGAGGGAGAAGCAGGCTCCCCGCTGAGCAAGGAGCCCGATGTGGGACTCGATCCCAAGACCCTGGGATCACGACCTGAGCCGAAGGCACCTGCTTAACCAACTGAGCCACCCAGGCGTCCCAGTTCAGCATTTACTTTTAACAACAGCTTTACTGATATATAATTCACACATTTATTTATTTATTTTTAAAAAGATTTTATTTTATTATTATTTATTTATTTATTTGACACAGAGAGAGAGAGATCACAAGTAGGCAGAGAGGCAGGCAGGGAGAGAGGGGGAAGCAGGCTCCCCACTGAGCAGAGAGCCTGACGCAGGGCTCGATCCCAGGACCCTGAGATCATGACCTGAGCTGAAGGCAAAGGCTTAAACGATTGAGCTACCCAGGTGCCCCTAATTCACACATTTAAAGTGTCCAAGTCAATGGCAGTCATCATCACAATCAATTTTAGAATATTAAAAAAATTTTTTATTATGTTCAGTTAGACAGCATATAGCACATCATTAGTTTTGATGTATAGAATATTTTCATTACCTCAAACCCCACACTTCCTATTCATCACTATCCAGTCTCCTCCTGCCAACCCTCAGTAACCACTGCTGTACTTGTTGTGTTTATAATTTTGCCTATTCTGGATATTTCATTTAAATGGAATCATGCATTTCATATAAATGGTATAATACAATATATGGTCCTTTGTGACTGGCTTCTTTCACTTAGAACAGTGTTTTCAAGGTTCATCGTGTTGTGGCATGTATCAGGATTTCATTCCTTTTATTGGTGGATAATATTCTTTAAAATGGATATAGCTCTTTATTTATTCATTCAACAAGTGATGGATATTTGAGTTGTTTTCACTTTTTGGCTGTTATAAATAATGCTGATCTGAATGTTTGTGTACAAGTTTTTGGGTGGATATGTTTTCATTTCTTTGGGGTATATACCTAAGGGTGCATCTTCTGGGTCATATGGTATTACTCTGTTTTGAACCTTTTGAGGTACTGCCAGTTTTCCAAAGCAATTACACTGTCTTATATTCTGATCAGTAGTGTATGAGAGTTCCAATGACTGCATCCTTGCCAATACTTGTTATTATTGTCTTTTTAATTATGTCCATCCTAGTAGGTTTGAAGTCTTAACTTATTACGGATTCATTAATTGAATTTGAATGTCAATCTGTTCTTCATTCTTTAGATTAATTATACTGTTAGTTATGTATTTCTTTTTATTTGTTGATGTATTCAGTTGGTAATGTTTTGTATCTATTCATGAAGTATATATTGCTCTGTAGTTTTCTTTCTTTGTTTTTGATAGTATCTCTATAGAGGTTTTTTTTTTAATTTTATTTATTTATTAGATAGAGATCACGAGCAGGCAGATAGGCAGAGAGAGAGAGAGAGAGGAGGAAGCAGGCTCCCCGTGGAGCAGGGAGCCCGATTCGGGGCTCGATCCCAAGACCCTGAGATCATGACTCGAGCGAAGGCAGAGGCTCAACCCACTGAGCCACCCAGGCGCCCCTCTATAGAGGTTTTATAATCAGCTCAATTCTTTGTTCATAAAAACAATCTGCATAGCGGCACCTGGGTGGCTCAGTTGGTTAAGTGTCTGTCTTTGGCTCAGGTCATGATCCCACGGTCCTAGGATCGAGCCCTATGTTGTTGGGTACCCTCCTCAGCAGGGAAGTTTGCTTCTTCCTCTCCCTCTGCTCCTCTCTCTGCTCCTCTCTCTGTTGTGTGCTCTCTCTTATTCACTCACTCTCTCTCAAATAAATAAATAAAATTAAAAACAAAAACAAAACAAGCTGTGTAGTATAGCCTCCTTTTTTTTTTCTGAAAGCACTATGCAGTACTTCCATGATTTCTTTTTTTTTTTTTTAAGATTTTATTTATTTATTTATTTGACAGAGAGAGAAAGAGAGAGGGAACACAAGCAGGGGGGAATGGAGAGGGAGAAGCAGGCTTCCTGCTGAGTGGGGAGCCCAATGTGGATTCGGGGCTTGATCCCAGGACTTCGGGATCATGACCTGAGCTGAAGGCACTCACTTAACGACTGAGCCACCCAGGCCACCCCTAATTTTACTGTGGTTCTTTTCTTTTCTTTGCTTTTCTCTTCTCTTCTTTTCTTTTATATTATTTGTTTGAGAGGGAGAGGTAGAAAGAGCATGTGTGGGCTGAGGATCAGAGGAAGAGGTAGAAGCAGATCCCCGCTGAGCAGGGAGCTGGACATTGGTCACAATCCCAGGATCTTGGGATCATGACCAGAGCCAAAGGCAGATGCTTAACTAAGGCATTCAGGTACCCCAACTCTAGTTCTTTGTTGATCTTAGTTTAAATGGTTACCAATTTTACTGATTGAGTTTCTATTAGATGCCATACATTGCAGATTCCACAATGTATATATACACACACACACACATTATGTATATATACATTGTGAAATCTGCTGTCTGTGTGTGTGTGTGTGTGTATACACATACATATATATATGTATGGGGTTTTTTTTTTTTGGTCTTGGATGTAGCGAACTCTGAGTCTATCTGATGCTTTCAAGACTTGCTTTTTTTTTTTTTTAAGATTTTATTTATTTATTTGACAGACAGAGATCACAAGCAGGTAGAGAAGCAGGCAGAGAGAGAAGGAACCAGGCTCCCTACTAAGCAGAGAGCCTGATGCGGGGCTCGATCCCAGGACCCTGGGATCATGACCTGAGCCTAAGGCAGAGGCTTTAACCCACTGAGCCACCCAGGCGCCCCAAGACTTGTTTATTTTTCTAAGACATACTATTAAACTTTGATTCAGGCAGTCTTCCATGTACAGCTAATTTTGTCCCATTAGTGAGTCAATACTCTTCTTATGATTCTACCTTATTATGCTGTAATACCTTCATTTCCTGCCTATGTATTAGAACATCTTTCCACTCTGAGTGTTGGAAACACAAACTATCGCTTTGGAGATTGTTTCACCTATTCCTCTGTGGTTATTCTGTTCCTGGTTTTCATGGTTTTCTGTCTCACATGCATAGATCAGTACTTAATCAAGGACTTGAGGGTACCACTGCAAATCTCCAGAGCACTATACCAGTGTAGCTACTCTTCTTTGATAATCTGCTTCATATATTATAGCTGCTTTGGCCTCTCCAAACTCTGAACTCTGTCTCCTCAGTCACCAAGACAGACGGTCTGTTTGGTTTCTCCTCCACTGCACTCACTTTTTCCTGCCAGTGAGTTGGGACGTTTGCTTGTTTTTCTTCTTTCAGGGATTACTGTTCTGGACTGATGGTTACCCTAATATTTGAAAACAGGGTGTTCCATATATTTTTCCCAATTTTTAGTTTTTAAGGCTGAAGGGCAAATTCTATTTCTATTATCTCATCAAAGATGGAAGCAGAAATTTTTTTCTCTGGGATTTTGTCCTGCTTATTCCTTGCTATCTTGTCAGTTCTTTGATCATTTTAAGGATCTAAAAAAATTTCATCTAATATGTTTAATTTTTTAAAATGGGATACTGGTTCAAATAATTCAAATTGTTAGAAATGGAAATCTTTACGGTCTTTCCAATTAAAAAATAAAATGGAAAAATACTCTAGGATATCTTCATAAATGTAGAACAGCTGGGTGAGAAAAGGTGGCTAATGCTGTGGTTTCTCTAAATAGTCAAAAGGATAAAATAAGGAATCCAAGACATAAAATAGGTAGGCCTGGGTAGAATTCCCAGACATGGCCCAGTTTTGCATGTTATGGATATTAGATGTTACATTACTAATAGACCATTAAGTAGGATTCTTATGGTAGAAAATAATGTAATAAATTGAAAGAAGTCAGACTGGAACAGTTATGAGGGGTTTTTTTTATTCTCACCTAGATATTCTACATTTCCTCATTTCTTTACACCGTCAATTACATCTGGTATCTGTACAAAGAGTTGAGGATGAGACACAACCAGAATGAACAGAGCACATTTCCACTGGTAAGTTTTATTCAGAGTTGATAGTCAACAGTATGCTACCTGGGGCGCCTGGGTGGCTCAGTGGGTTGAGCCTCTGCCTTCGGCTCCGGTCGTGATCTCAGGTTCCTGGGATAGAGCCCCGCATCGGGCTCTCTGCTCTGTACAGAGCCTGCTTCCTCCCCCTCTCTCTGCCTGCTGCTCTGCCTACTTGTGATCTCTCTCTCTCTCTGCCAAATAAATAAATAAATAAATAAAATCTTAAAAAAAAAAAAAAGAACAGTATGCTACCCATAATTCTGTGGGCTCACCCCTCCCGCCTTCTTTCCTCTGTCTTTAGTGCTGCCATAATGATGTGCATGAATGTCCTGGCACATGCTCTCAAGAGCACTAAAAATGCTGAAAAGAGAGACAAAATCCAGGTTCTTATTAGGCTGTGCTCCAAAGTCATCGTCTGGTTTCTCACTGTGATGATGAAGCATGATTACATTGGCGAATTTGAAATCATTGATGATCACAGAGTGGGGAAAATTGTTGTGAACCTCAGGGGCAGGTTAAACAAGTGTGGAATGTTCGGTCCTGACTTAATGTACAACTGAAAGATCTAGAAAAATGGCAGAATAACCTGCTTCTGCCCCACCAGTTTGGTTTCATTGTACTGACAACCTCAGCTGATATCATGGACCATGAATAAGCAAGATGAAAACACACAGGAGGGAAAATCCTGGAATTCTTTTTCTAGGGGTTTAATACATATGTACAAATAAAATGCCTCAATGGAAAAAAAAAGTATGCTAAAACAAATCCATATATCCTTGATAAACAGTGCAAGCACTCAGGACTGGGTAGGTGAATTCATGGAGCTTAATAGAAGAGAAGTCATGTTCTCACAGAGTTTCCATTCTGTTGAAAAGATTTCCTCTTCTCTCTTGCCATCAAAAAAATAAAAAGGTTTTGATTATAGGAAACATTATTTGCAGTACTGTCATTACTGCCTGGTTCCATCCATCTTAGCTCTATCCCAATCCATCATTGTTGCTAGCGTAAAGAATAAGATCTTGGGTAGAGTCAGGGAAGGTGCGCAGTTTGCTCACATGGGATTTGGGCTGCAGGTGTTAGAAAGGGAGAATGTCTGTTTTGCTCTGCTATATTTCTTCAATATGTGTGGATAACTGATGCTGGTTTGCAGAAGGGCAGAGGGGTTCATGTGTGGTAATCAGAAAACAAGGTGGATCCAGAGAATAGTTGTCTTCCCTTCTTTGGTTCAAAGAGAGTTTGGGGCACTGTCTAGTATGACATTTATAAAAGAGAGGAGGACACTAAGTACATATGGATTTTTTGTGTGTGCATACATATTTTACTTATCACATAATTCATTTATTTTAAGTTACAATCCAGTGGTTTCTAAAGAAGACTTACTATCTTGTAAAATATCATAAATCAGTTCCAAAATATTTTCTTCACCCTAATAAAATTCTTCATGCCCATTTATTGTTAATTTCCTACCTACCCCCTGTACTAGGGAACTGCTAATCTACTTTCTGACTCTATAGATTTTCCTTTTCTGGACATTTCATATAGATGGAATCATCCAATACATATTCTTTTGTGTCTGATTGATTTCATTTATAAGATTTTGAAGTTTATCCATTATAGCATATGTAAGTCATTCGTTCTTTTTTAGTGCTAAATAGTATTCCATTGTATGGTACAATCAGTTTCTTATTCCTGATTCTTTCGGTATATCGCTAAGTGATCTCGGTAGAAAACATTTTTAGGGGTGGCTTGGTGGCTCAGTCAGTTAAGTGTCTGCCTTCGGCTCAGGTCTTGATCCTGGGGTCCTGAGATTGAGCCCCATCTCAGGCTCCCTGCTCTCTCTACCCCTTCTTCCTGCCCATGCTCTCTCACTCTCTCTCAAATAAATAAATAAAGTCGTTTAAAAAAAAAAACATTTTTATGATGTTAGCAATTTTCATTTCTTTGGCTGTCATTGTATATTTTAATCTTATTATATAAATCTTGCTAAATATTCCAGTTTTCTTATTTCTATAGTATCTATTCTATTGTGGTTTTTTAAAAGAGTTTATCTTTAAGTGATCTGTGTGGCCAACATGGGGCTTGAACCTACAACCCTGAGGTCAAGAGTTGCATGCTCCACCAACTGAGCCAAGAAGACACCCCTGTTTTGGTTTTTTTGAAGGGGATTTTTGTTTAAGAGCATCATGGAGTAAATTAATCCAGAAAACTTACCCACATACCTTTCTCTAGAGACTACAGATCAATTCTAGACTTAATGAAAATTGTATACTATCATATGCATGATGAAACTCAATAAAAATCTGTTGAATGAATAAATGGTACTATTATCAGTAAGTTTTTTTTTTTTAAATCAGAGATTCATTGACAGTAAGGTAAGAACAAGAATTAAAAACAGTTTAGTCTGATGGGTAGAGGCTAGAATAAAAAGGGAAGAAGGGACACAGTTAGGAGAGGTCACCCAAGATTGATTTTACTTTTCTCATTTTACTTAAAGTTAACAGTGACTGTTTTACTTGAAATCATTTACTCTTCCTGATCCATAGTTTTTAGGGCAAATCAATTACCCATCTCTGATTATTGATTAACTGCTCACTTAATGCTTATTGATTTTTAACAATGCCATTCTAGAATATAATAGGATCTCTTACCTCAGAACAGAAAAAAGCTGTTTTCCAGTCTATTCTCACTTTAAGGTGTTCTATTCAAAGTCTTTTATCATAAACTTCCAGTGGGTAGATAACATTCTTCTATAAATTATTTTTAGTGTCTAACACAACTGGGGGTGTTTGGAATGTTCTTTCTTTTAGAGTCTAATAGATGTTATATCCAAAGGCCTTATTTGACCTGCCTCCTTTATGCTAATCCTGGCCTATTAAGCTTTCTGCTGGTCATTTTATACATAGACTTCTGCTCCACCTGTAAGGTCTGAAAAGTCCACACCTCCCTGGATTTAAAAGAGAATAGAATTGAACTATTATTAGAAGATGGATAGAAGAAGATTATAATAGTTATTAGAACTATTATTAGAACTATTATTAGAAGTACTGTATGATTTCATATTTACCTTTCTTTTTAAAAGAATTTGTTATGGTATCCAAGTCTTATATTAAGCTACTTCCCACAGGCTTTCCTTGTGGCTATTGTTGCTGTTGTACTTTTTAGATTATAGTAATAGAGATAAAATTCTCTTGTCTCCAATGCTAAAAACTATTTATTTAATTGAGTTTTGTAGCAAATATTGCTTGACAGAAGCAGGCTCTTGGGAATTTTTGTTTGTACAAGTGATAAGTAATGACCTGATATTTATTTTATTATGATTGACAGTATTCTAAGACTTTACTCATATTTATTTTTATTCACAGGTTATAGGTTATACTTGTCATGTTGGTGAAATAGCCATCATTTTGTCAAGGTAAGGTTTTTGCTTTCCTTTCTAGCAATGTGTAAACTCATTATTCTGTGGTCTAGGTGAGAACAAATAGGACAGTGCCCTTCATTTCCATAGAGTCTATCACTCCTGGGTCCTCACAGAGCCTTACTGAGTTGGAAGCAACAAACATATGATCATTGGAACCATATTCCCAGGTAGAATAGGCAAGCAATTTTAGATTCGGATTTTAACCTTAATTCTGCCATTAACTCTGTGTGATCTTCAACAAATATTTCGCTTTGTCTTTGGACTTCTAATTCCATTTTATATCCTAAAGAGTTATAACATAGCTTGTAAGATCTCATCCACCTTTATAACACTGGGTGAGAGTCTTGGAACTATTTACCCTCAGAAGGGCCTGGATCTCACCTAACGTAGTAGTCATGTCAGAGTTGACATTAGAGTTTATAACTTTTACTTCTGGATCTTTCCCTCTTATAGGGAGCTGGCTGTATTTAGCTGGATTAATAATTGGTTATTAAGTGTATGCTTTGAAAAAGCTCCTAGAAATGGGGTGATGAAAATTAAGTTATTCCTGGTGGCCATGGAAAGTTAGTACAGAACTCCCTGTTAGATTTTTTCCTTTCACTTTGACCCACACCCAAAGACTCTCTGACACTATTGTAGGACTCATTAATTTAGGTATGAAATGCATTCTCCACTCCACTTACCCACCAATTGGACAAAAAGTATACATAAGGTTGGTTTTTTTTTTTTTTTTTTGACAGATCACAAGTAGGCAGAGAGGTAGGCAAGAGAGAGGGGGAAGCAGGTTCCCTGCTGAACAGAGAGCCCGATGTGGGTCTCGATCCCAGGACCCTGAGATCATGACCTGAGCCAAATGCAGAGGCTTTAACCCACTGAGCTACCCAGGAACCCCTATACATAAGGTTTTTGAGGCATTTTTCTTGAAGGAATTATATATATATATATAAAATTTCATATATATATGAATATATAGCATATTATTATATAATATATTTATTATATGTTATATATAATGTATTATATATAATATATATATATATATATTTGTGGAGAGTGGAGGGGTGATGGAGTTGGGAGAAGAACAGAGTATTTTGTGATGGGGAAAGGCCATAAAAATGCCTGACTTTTAGGGTGATTTTTTTTTTCCCTCCCAGCCTGATACCTCTTCTGTTAATGATACCTGTATTCTGTCTGGGCAATGTTAGTGAATGTTTCCACAACTTCAGCCAGAGCCACAGGTAAGCAAGGACCAAATCTATCATTTCTGTGGTAGACTGTACCTTTTCTTTTCTATATATAGAGATGGAAAAGACTTTCTACATACACTCTGGCCAAGTTGCTTATATTTGGAACAAGGTTCTATGGAACCTTGGTAGAGTCTATAGAACAAGGTATAATCAAGGCAAAAAATACATAAGTAGGAATATAATGTGAAGTGACTAGAAGATAATGTATCTATAAGAAGGAATAAGGTATTATGGGCCAGGGTTAGCAGAATGGTAAGTAAAATTGCATACTTAATAAATTTTGTTTTACCAAATGTATATCTCTCTGGTGTCATATCTGTAATAGTGGTCCTGTCCATTGATTATCTTCCTAGGTGTATTCTGATGTTCTCACCACCATCAGCCATGGCTAAACTGCCTTCTGCCAACGCATCCGTCTGTAGCACACTTTATTTTTATGGGATCACCATTTTCCTGACCAGCTTTCTCCTCAGTCTCCTCACCATTGTGGTATGATGCCATCCGCTCTTACGGAAAGAGAGGGGATTGGGGGGGATGGGACGTTATTCCCAGGGACTGGGAAAAATGGGATGGAGAGGCATTTCCTAAAGTCTTAGAACTAAGAAACTAGCTAAGAGATAATTGACAGTTTAATTACTACCTCAGTATTTGGACTTCCCAAGATTAAATGATTAGGGGGAAAGAGTCTAGTCATTATGTGAGAATTATGCTCACTCTAGGACTAATTAATATATGTTCCTGTGGATCCTCATGGAAGACCAGACCAGAAAATTAGGATATGTCAAGTATACTGTATAGTATATGTCAACTATAATGCTCTAGAACATTGGAAGTGTGCTGTGATTTAATTTGATTATTTTCCAAATAATGAGGGAATTTTTGCTAGTGCGGCTGGTACTTTTGAACAAAATAAAATTATGGAGAATTTCCTTTAACAATTTAAAAATAAATTGTGGAGATAGCTTAGCTCAAATCAGCAACTTTGTAAAGAGGGCAAAATGAATAATTTATATTAAGATGATTTTGACGATCTTCACTTAGAACTAATTGACAAGAGAGGTAGGTATCCCATAGCCTGGTACCCTGGGGATTCTTTTTTTTTTTTTTAAGAATTTATTTATTTATTCAACAGAAAGAGACATTGAGAGAGGAGATCAGGCAAGGGGAGTGGGGGTGGGGAGTTGGTGGGGAGTGGGAAGGGGAGAAGCAGGCTTCCTGTAGAGCAGGGAGCCTAATGCGGGGCTCAATACCAGGACCCTGGGATCATGACCTGAGCCACACAGGTGCCGCTACCCTGGGGATTCTTGATTGCTTTTTTAAATGATGCAATCTTCAATGGGCATTCAGAATCAGAACTGATTCTACTAGACATTAATATTCCCAAATAAGTAAAAGCCTCCTTTTGATTCCTACGTCTGTGGGGAAATGAAATTACATGGCTAAACTTAATTAAATAATTGGCTTATTAACTTAGAGAGTGGGTCTGGATGATTAGGGAGAATTTTAGATTTGTCAGATTTGTTACCAAGATTATTACCTAATTTACTCCCCACAGAAAGCACCTTGGAGTTCTGAACTGATTTATATTTGTTTTATTAGCTTATATAGAGAGCCCCCAGATGGAAGGGGAAAACAGTCCCCTTTTCCATCTAAGGGCAAGAAGAGACTTCCTAAAACTTTATTTTGCTTTGAGTTGAGAATTTCAGCTCAGCCATGGTGCTGATGTATTTATTTTAAGGGTATTAAGCACAGAATACTTTCTAACACAGGCTCTAGTAAAGCATTTTAAAAGAGGGCCTGGTTAGATCTTAGCTTTAACTTCCTATATATATTGTGATTAGCCTCAGTTGGAGGGGGGGAAGCCCGAGAGTTGATGTAAAGTTTATGTATTGAATATGGTAACCACAGGTTTGTCTAATATCTATCCATTTCCCCTGGGCAAGAAAAGTTCACTCTGAAGATGATTTTCTTTCAGAAAAATCCAGTCTTAGATGGTAAAGGCAGGAGAGCGAGTTTTCCTGCTGTCAGATCCTGAGAGAAGTGATCCCCCTACAACAATAGGAAGCTAGAGCTAGGAAGTTTTACCAAGCCTCAGGCAAACTACTCACTAATGTACTCCTGTTTAGGTCTTACTCATCCAAGCCCAGACCCTGTATAAAAAGTTTGTGAAATCAACTGGCTTCCTGGGGAGTGAACAGTGGGCAGTGATTCACATTGTGGAGCAGCGAGTACGCTTCTACCCGGTGGCCTTCTTTTGCTGCTGGAGCCCAGGTGGGTATCTTAAAAGGAAGAGCTGGGTAATAATGAGGACACCTATTGGGTTCTGATGAAGCAAAGTGGTCTCACCAAGAAGAATGACTGCAACTTGTAAAATTCCTGTCCAACTGTAAAATCTATGTTGGTCCCACTTTCTTCTTTTTCTTCCTGTGTTTTAGAAATTAAGGTAATTAGACATGAGATGCAACCTAAGAGAGGAAACATTCTGATAGAGCTCAGAGATACTAACACCTGCCCCTCCTAGTACACAAAATATAGTGAAGATCAGATTGGATAGTGCTTATGAAAGATCTTGGTGAATTCTGAAACACCAAGAAGTGTAACTTATCTCCCCATAGTGTATCTTAACCAACATTGCTACACTGTAACCTGCAAAGTTTAGTCAGTGAGGAATGGAAGTTGGAGACCGGAGGACCGGAGGCCCTGTGGATTATGTTACTGGTTAATCTCATTCCTAGTCTTCATTATGCCTGTACCCTTATTTCTCATGGTGCGTAGGCATGTATACTGGGGGATTTTTTGTAAAGATTTTATTTATTTATTAGAGAGAGCACAAGCAGCGGGAGTGGCAGGCAAAGGGAGCCCCATGCAGGACTCAGTCCCAGGACCCTGGGATCATGGCCTGAGCTGAAGGCAGATGCTTAACCAACTGAGCCACCCAGGTGTCCCTATACTAGGGAATTTTATGCTCAGACAGGTAGGGCTGGCAAGAAGATTTATACTTCGTGTTTTCACAGCTGTCATTCTGATGATCATAAAGTTGACCAAGCCACAGGACATGAAGCTTCACATGGCCCTCTGTGTTCTCCAGGTAACACCTTCAGTATCCGTTTTTACACTCTCTTATCCTGTTCTCTTACACTGACATTACTCAGTAAGCACAGTTTTTTCCCTTAGCATATTTATTTCTGTGTTGCAAAAAAGAAAATGTATTATTTATATTCAGTTATGAAAAGTGTGAAGTTTTCCTCACAGATGAAGTAGATACTTCTGTGAAAGTGCTGCCATGCATTCCAGAGCATATGTATCTCTGGTTAACTTCATTTTATTGGTGTGTTTTTAAGGGATGGGTAACAAAAAACCAAAATCTACCAGATAATGTTTTTATGAAACACTGATGGTGACATAATTCTCTCCCACCCAAAGTGAATTGAATGGGATAAATTAGCTATTCCAGGTAAATGAGGAAAGAGGAATACAGAAATAGAATAGTTCTCTCTTTTCCTCTTTTATTAGACTTATGAAGCTTTTTTTGGGTTATCTGACTGTACTGATAGGGCATTTTCCTCAAGCCTGACCTGGGAAATGGGGGTAATAAGAAAGGGGATTGAAATCCATTCATTTTCGTTATGTATGTGCCAAGAAGTATGACCAACCCTCAGTCATCCATAACAAGGCATGGTGCAAAGAGTGAGTTCAAGAAGAGCTAGAATGGGATGAAATCAGAGAGGTTGACAAACCATGAGAGTCGGGACCATGAAACAAACTGAGGGTTACAGAACAAAGGGGATGGGGGGATGGGGTAAGCGGGTAATGGGTATTAAGGATGGCATGTGTTATGTTGAGAACTGGGTGTTATATGCAACTAATGAATTGTTGAACACTATATCAAAAACTAATGATGTACTATATTTTGGCTAATTGAGCATAGTAAAAAAAAAAGAGCTAGAAAAACATGAAAAACTGACACCAGATTTTGCTGTTTGAGATAAAACAAATATAACAGTGCTTTATAAATAAGGGGAATGGGGACGATTCCCTGGATCTCTGAAAACCTGAAGGATGGGTTCCATCACTTCATCTCCTCAGGCTCTAACAGCATCATCCCAGGGTCTGCTCAACTGTGGAGTATATAGCTGGACACAATACAAGTTCTACCAACTAAAGCAACAGGCTCGGCGTGATGCAGACACCCAAACACCATTATTATGCTCACAGAAGAGATTCTATAGCAGGGGCCTAGATACAATGGAGTCTGCCCTTGGTTTTGATACCAGCCCTCCACCATTCTTTGAAACTGTAATACTGGAACATCCAGGAACCAGAATTATTCCACATTAATGGATTGAGAAGAGTGTTGGGGAACAACATCTCAGGTCTTTCCAACCATGCCTTAAACTATGGAAGTGAAAGAGGATGTAGTGCTGTGGTTAGTAGCTTTTCTTGTTGAATTGGGCAGGATCTCTCTGTTATTCTCAGATTCACTAAAGTCTTTGTTCAGAGAGGTGAAGCCACTTTCCTTCTAAGAGATAGACTCCTATTACCTCAATGAATACTATATTTGTTTAAATCTCTTCTGGATAATTTCCAAGTTATTATTTATATGTGCCATTTCCAGGCTCTCTACTCTGTGGTCGTGTGGGAAGTAGGGTGGCATGCAGCAGCTTGCTCAGATTTTGCTAGTATTTTTATTCTCTCTGAAGTTGGACAAAGAAAGTCCTGGGTTTCTGTTCTTTGAAGAGTTTTTGAAACTCAGAAGAAGCAAGGACAGTAACTACCAAAAAACTGACAGTGGGAGCTCAGGTACATCCTACTCTCTTATTTGTTCAGTGCTGTTCTAAGTCGTGATGGTAGGAACCATTTGCTCTAGGAGATTAAGGCCAATCTCATGAAGTTACAAGGGATAATATGATCTAAGAGAAATCAGGATTAAAAGAAGCTTTAGGTATCAAAAACTCTCAACTCCCATTTATAAGCAGAAGTCCAAAGGTAGGTTTCATAGTCCCTGGACATAGAATTAGGTTGAACCATATGAACTTAGCATTTTTGTAGGTGAAAATGACCTAATATCATCAATTTTGCATGGTTTAACCTAATGGTAGGTGCTCGATGTATGTTTATGGAATAAATGAATGAATAAGTGAATGAATGGCTAGAAAGAACCTTTTGGGAAAGAAAAGATTCCCAAACTGCAGAGCCTCATTCACTAGCAAGAATGTCTACCCGTTTCTTCTTCCCTGTCCCCTCTCCCTCTCCTTCATCGTCGTCCTCCTCCTCCTCTTCTTCTACAAGATTTTTTTTATTTATTTGAGAGAAAGAGTGCAAGCAGTGGGTGGAGCAGAGGGAGAGGGACAAGCAGACTCTATGCTGAGCATAGAGCCTGATACAGGACTCGATCCCAGGACCCTGATATCATGAGCTGAGCTGAAACCAAGATTCAAACACTTAACTGACTGAGCCAACCAGGCACCACTCTTCTTCTTTGATCACACAACAAGTGGTGTTTGATCTCTTCAGTTAAGTTATGAACAAAACCAGTCTGAGGCTAGGGCATCGGATACTATGATGCCAAAACAAAGAGGAAAAGCCAAAGGGACAAAGTGGCTGGAATGACAATCAACTAAAACACCTGGAACTAATAATGAGATGCTTCGCACCTGATTTACTCCTTTGGTCTGTCCAAGGAAAAATCCTCAAGATTAGAGATAATTGACAGAGTAGATTACAATGGTGAATTAGGTAGGATACTATGAAACATAAGTTCCAGAAAGCACTCCAAAGGAACTCTCTGTAGAAATGTTAGGGAGATCAGTAACAGATCTTTAGGTTTGAGGCCATGAGCTTCACCCTTACTGTGGAGGGTGACCTGGCCTTGTTATGTCAAGATCACATCTTGAGGCCTGTCATTGCCCCCATAGTTCTGGAAACCTGATTTCTGGGTAGCACAGAACAAGAAAGATTCCTTCACATAGGGAGCTTCTTTAAGTTCTTTTAATTTAAAGTATTAAGTATTAACATTCGGAGTGGCAGATGGAAAAAAAATTCCTATTTCTGTAGACCTTGAGGGACACCAGAACTACGGAGTCTGATTCTTAAAAAGTTTTTTAAGTGAGGTACCTGGGAAGCTCAGTCGGTTGGGCATCCGACTTTAAATTTCTGCTCAGGTCATGATCTCTGCATCATGGGATTGAGCCCCACACCAGGATCTACGCTCAGTATGGAGTCGGCTTCTCCCTCTCCCTCTGCTCACGCTTGCTCTGTCTCTCTCTCTCTCAAATAAAATCTTTTTTAGAAAGGTCTTTTTCGTATCACTTCATATTTGGCTTTATTATCAGAAAGAAGGTAATGATGAAATGTTTTTCAGGTTTGTTCATCTTGCTTCTCTGATGAATTTTTTGCACAGACACGGGTCTTAGATCTTCTATGGATGTAAGTAAACAAAAACGTAGTAGGAATGAGAGATAGTAAAAGGCTAGGCAAGATCCAGATTAGGATTATAAGCTTTTTGTCATACTGAGAGTCAGAGTGGACACATGGAACTGGGCCACTATTCAAACTGCCCCCCAAACCTCTAGATTCACATGTAGGAGGGGTATGGATGTAGATACAGTGATATTCATAAAATTATTGCCAATACCCCTCCATGACACTTGTCCAGGTTGTAGTCATAGTTGAGTATAGAGGTATCTAAGCAGGTTTGATTAATATAGATCTATGAATGATGTTGGGTACCATCCCTCTCAACAGCTCTGTCTGTGACTTCAAAAAATTCTGCATTCCAATACCACATGTCCTACATGGGGAACTGGGTAAGGTTTGATGTTTTTTAATTCAGTCAACAGCCTTTCACATTTTGCAACTTTCCAGGCTACTTTTTTGTCCTTTCCAAAGATTTTAACACACCAATTCTCCAGGCTTTGGCACCAGCCCTGGTAATAGTAACCTGTTCTTTGTAAGGAATGCTATCTTCCTTGTAGGTATCTGTCTGGCATTACCTGGGAATGCCATTACAGTGTTCTGGGAGGTCACACTCATCTACTCTGAGGCAGCAGGGTTTAGAAATATGCTGGTTTTTTAGAAGGATCCCAAATGTGCGATCTGAACCTTCCTTCGCTGGCATGAAGACAGACAGTAGTGATCCTTTTAATAACCAAGGACCCTGCCACAATCACATTCTTTTCCCTTATTAACTGTCTTTTCTTTTTCCCCAGTATGGCTTTCCAAAGGAGCTTTGGAGCTCAGGTTTTTTTAAACAGGCTGTACCCTCTGTGCTTATGCAACAGTCAGTGGAAGTAGTCAATGGTACAGTTGCTGAAGCCCTTATCTAGAGTAAGAAATTCATTCAGAGGTCAGAGGTTCTGGCCATGACACTTGCAGGCCCATATGGTCATTCTTCATTCCCAAGTTTCGGCCAAGCTTGTGAGCCATAAAAGCTGTAAAATGTGTTATATTTTCATGATAGAAAGATTCAACACTGGTTGAATTCTTAGCAATGCAGATTCCACTAAGAAATGCATGGCTCCTGTACTTCCCAAGACTTTGGCCAATGATCATATGAATGACATTATGCCTCACTCTTCTCAAAAGATGCCAGTCTCTCTAGCAGTTAAAATTTTGAAGTGTTTCTTGCAAATTCAGGGAGATTTTTCACTAGGTTTCTTTCTTTCTATATCTTTAACCCAGTAAGTAATACTGGGTTACAGTATATTTAGTTTCTTCTTGTACCTGTTAACATGAACATCCATTACCACCTGTATTGTCTTGGTAACATTATTATTCCACACTTGGAACTGCATATTGTCAACCACAGTAAACATTTCTGCATGCTTGGGTAGTGACCACATATATGACATTGAAAAGGAAGAGGGTTCTATTTTGCTCTGAAATTGTGACGTGGTTAAGAGTCTCTCCTGTTTATCTCCACTCACTGTACAAGAATAACCTGATTTTTAAGATATGTTGAAAACCATATGCCCAAAATTCTTTGAAGTATAGATTGTCTTGATGCCAAAGACAGTGTCATACAATGTCCGGACTCCCGTTATACCCCTGAGCAAGTGCTGATAGTCACAGAGAATGCGGTTCACCCTCTGAACATCCATTCATCCTGAGTAAAAGGTATGTCTAAGCCTAGTATCCCATTTTGATGTGTATAAACGTGGTAGTTCTTGATAAATAATCCTTTCTTTTGCTTCATATTAATAAGAGGCCATTTTCCTTGTATGAGCAGAATATAGGACATTTTTTTCTGCTTTTTCTTTTAGAAGTTTGAATATCATCAAGTTGCTAGGGATGACTGTTTTATAATAAAGAGATTTCCATTTACAATGTACCCCTTGAAGAGTAGTCATTATCAGCTATAAAGATGTCATGCAGCTTAATGTAGGAAGGGCTCATTCTCAAGTGCCCATTCAAGAATTCTTAGAAGACGGGGCACCTGGGTGGCTCAGTGGGTTAAGCCTCTGCCTTCGGCTCAGGTCATGATCTCAGGGTCTTGGGATCGAGCCCCGCGTCGGGCTCTCTGCTCAGCAGGGAGCCTGCTTCCCCTCTCTCTCTGCCTGCCTCTCTGCCTACTGTGATCTCTGTCTGTCAAATAAATAAATAAAATCTTAAAAAAAGAAAAAGAATTCTTGGAAGAAAAATCACTCTAAACCTTACCCATGACCACTTGATTTCATAGAAGGAAGAGCAGAAGGGAGGCAAAGTAATTACAGTTGTCATTTTCATGGCCCAGTTGAAACAACTAATAGTCTTACACCTCTGTCTCAGTTGCCTTGCCTGAGATCCTTATCTTTGTCAGTGACGCAGTTTGGTTAAAGCTCAAAGCTTTGCTGCCTGTGCAAGGATAGCTGCTCCCATCCTGAGAGTTACAAGATGACATCTGTTGTTTGACTGTGCCTCTTCCTACTCCTGTTGTGGTCTCTCTTCTCAGGAGTGCCCTAACTTTGCAACCTCCATGAAAGCACAAAATTTTAGTGCTGCTTAATTGAGCTCCTGCTGTCTTCATAGAGGAGTATACCAAGGAAGACTTGGTACAAAGAGGAAGCTTTCAAAGGTCCTGCCAGTATTATGACTCAGGATCACACACCAAGAAAAGAAAAAGCTATAACCTTCTTGCTTTAGTCCCAGTCCCCATGGAAGTCTTCCTCTCCTGTCATTCATTGTTCTTTTGAGTCATTGAAACCACAGGGTTCCAGAGCAGGGGTTTGTAGATCCCTGGGTAGGTCATATTTTGCACCATCCCTACTCTGAATCATTCAGCCCTTTTCAAACCTCCAGTTCCTTTTCCTTTCTTTGTCACAATATGTTTATTGGCTGATTCCTAGAATACATGTAAAGTATTAGAGTAAACCATGCCTCTGTGAAAAGCACATATGTAAACTGAAAAATAATATTTGTATTCAGTTCTTTTTTCTCTTTAGCCTTACAGTATGAGGTCAAAATAATGTTTTCTAGAATTATCTAGGTTATACTTCTTTATCTAAACTTATTCGGCATGGTGATATTATTCATTTTGAATACAGCTAAGTTCATATATTACTGTTTGTATTTCCTTTTGGGCTTTCCTCCACATTTTGGATGATGATGATGATTTTCGGCATATGTGAAATATTACCATGATTCTAAAACTCAGTATTATACTGAAGAAAGTATGCAGAGTATGCCTCCTTGAGCCTTTAATCTGTTCCATGTCCTACTTCTTTCTACCCAGCTCCCAACCACCTCTCTTAATAGTTACTTAGTTTATTTTTCCTCTCTTTCTGCACAAATTAGTAAATGCATGTATATTTTCTTGTATCCTCCTCTCTTTTTTTAGGATTTTATTTATTTGAGAGAGAGAGTGTGTGCATGAGAGAGTGAGCGTGAGTGATGAGGAAGGGTAGAGGAAAAGGGGAAGCAGAGAGGAGAAGCTCAACAGGGAGCTTGATGTGGGGCTCAGTGCCAGATCCCTGGGATCATGATCTGAGATAAAGGCAGATGCTTAATGAACTGAGTCATTCAGACGTCTCTATCCTCTTCTTTCTTATATAAATGTAGCATAACATTTTGCATTTTCCTCTTTAAACTTAAAGATACATCCTGTAAATAATCTCATAGCAGTTCAGTGAGAGCTTCTTCATTCTTTTTCACAGCTGCATAATACTCTATTTTATGGATATAATTTATTCAATCACTCTTCTATGTATGGGCTTTGAATTGTATATATTGTTTTGAAATTACATACAACACATCAACAAATCTTGCACATATGTATTTTTGTGGAGGCACGTTCCTTCACAAAATGGGGAAGCAGTGCCTCTGTAACTAACTGTAAATGTAGCTTTGTTTAATATTGCCAAATTCCCCTTCAAAAAGGTTTTGCCAGTTGCATTCCCACCAGCAATGTATTAGAATGCCTATTTTCCCACATTGTAAGCAAAAGGGTATGTTACCATGCCATAAATTTTAATTTTTAGCCATTTAATAGGTGAGACGGGGCATCTCAGTGCTGTTTAACTTGTATTTTTCTAATTTGAATGAATTTGAATAGTTTTTAATATGTTTAAGGTCATTTTAAAAAATCTTTTAATAGTTATCTGTTCATGTCTTTCCCCCCTTTTCTATCAAGCTTTTTGTCTATTTTCTCTTTAACTACCCCCCAGCTTTATTGAGGTATGATTCATGAATAAAACTGTATATATGAAAGCATACAACATGTTGACTTGATATATGTATGGACTGTGAAATATTTATTTACATATAAAACATAAATATATTTATGTAAATGTAAATTTTCTAAAAGGCAAAGGAACTCATACAGTTAAAATAATTTTGGAGAAGAATAACATATGGGAGGAATCCCTCTTTTCAATTTGAAGACAATGTGATATTGGTGATGGGATAGATACACCAATCAATCAAACAGAAAAGAGAACCGACACATGTATGGCCAACTAGTTTTTGACAGAGGAATAATAGGAACTGCATGGAGGAAGGACAGTCTTTTCAACAAATGGTGCTGGAAAATTAGATATATAGAGACCAAAAAAAGTTACCTCAACCTAAACCTCACATATAAAAATCACCTCAAAATGGGCCATAGTCTTAAATGTAAAATGTAAAACTATAAAACTTTTTAGAAGAAAATATAGAACATCTTTAGGATCTAGGGCTTGGTGAGGAATTTTTAACATGATACCAAAAGCATGAGAAATCCATAAAAATTGGACCACATCAAAAGTAAAAACTCTTAATTTATAAGAGACCCTGTTAAGTGTATGAAAAGACAAGCCAAAAACTGGGAGAAAACATTTGCAAACCACATGCCTGATAAAGAACTCATTGAGAATATATAAAGAACTCTTATTACTCAGCAATCCAGTTAGAGAATAGGCAAAAGACAAAGAGACATTTCACTGAACAGAATATATGGATGGCAAATAAGCACATGAAAAGATGTTTAACATTAGAGATGCAACTTAAGACCCCATGAGAGATCACTACAGACCTATTAGAATAGCTAAAATTTGAAAAATAGACAACGTCAAATGTTAGTGAGGATGCAGAGAAACTAGATCTTTCATACATTGCTGATAGGAATATATAATTGTGTATCAATTCTGGACAACAAGCAGTTTCTTTAAAAAACTAAGCAAATGGTGTGACTTAACAGTTATGGTTCTAGATACTTATTCCAAAGAAATGAAAATGTATGTCTTCATAAAAACTGTACACAGATAATCATAGCAGCTTTATTTGTAATAGCCCAAAACTGGAAACAATCAAAGTGTTGCTCTATAGGGGAAAGGTTAAACTGAGGTAAGTCCATATCATGTATTAGCAGCAAAAATGAATGAACCACTGATCCACAAAAATTACCTGGATCTCAAGGGCATTATGGTGAGCGAAAAAAAGCAATCTCAAAAGGTTACATATTGTATGATTCCATTTGTAAAACATTTTTGAGATGACAGAATTATAAAAATGGAAAACATATTAATGTTTGCCAGAGGTTAGGGATAGTGGGGTGGGCGAGGAGTGGTATGACTATAGATGGGTAGCATGAGTGGGAACTTTGTGATAACAGAATAGTCCTCTATTTTGATTGTGGTGGTGGTTACAGAAATCTTCACATATTATAAAATGGCATAGAACTATTCACATTTTATCAATGTCAGTGTCCTGGTTATGATAACCTCCTGTATCAAGGGGAAAAGCTCAGTGAAAGGTATATATGATCTTTCTATGTTATCTTTGCAATTTCCTATGAATTATTTCAAAATACATTTAAAAAAGAACCCACAAGTGTCAAGTACCTTTAAAAATCTGTTAGAATATAACAGAGGAGGGGCAAGATGGCAGAGAAGTAGGAAACCCTGTTTCAACCGGTCCCCTAAAGTGAGCTAATTATCTACCAGAACACACTGATCACCCATGAAATCAGCCTAAGATGTAGGATTATACACTTCTGGATCTCTACAGGGGCCGAAGACACCAGTGGAGAGGTAAAGTGGAGTGGGAACCCTCGGATTGATATCTGAAGATAAACCGAAGGGGACATTGGAAAGTAATACCTCAGTACGAATGTGCCCTGTGATTGGGGATCAGCATTAACTTGGAATCTTGTTTAACGCTCTCAAAAAGAGCAAAATATCTTAAGGGGCAAATGGAATTGGGCAGTCACAGGCATGGGCCTAAGCCCACGGACCCAGGATGGCCACTGCCCGTGACAACCCCTGCCAGAGAGAGTGCAGTGGAGCCCCTGGGGTTGTGCAGCTTGTACCACTGCTTGGCTGGGCACACTCCAGCCCCTGCATGAAGGAGTCTGGTGATGGCACCAGCCTGTGTTCCCTAGAACTTTTGTGCTCTGCATGCACTGCATGACAGGGGTCTGATCCACTCCCCATCTGTGCCTGAGAAAGCTCCCATTCGGGCACTAGCTGGCAGTCTATAGGAAGAGGCAGGGTCTGGACTCTCCCAGCCAGGGCCTGAAGGAACTCAGCGTGATCTCTCTTTGTGATCCTGCAGTGGCAACATTAGCTGCCGTGAGATCTGGATCCCAGACAGCAGTCCCGGCAAAGGCAGCCACCGAAAGCAGCCTCCCTGGACCAATACACTTGAGGTTTTAGTGGCACTGGGATGCAGAGACAAGCGGGTGCTTCAGGCAACCCCTGAGAGGGTGGCTGGGGACATGTAGTGCCTGTGGGAGGTTGCATGGCTCAGTGGAGTTTGCAGAAGAGGAATCTGTGTGTTCTGGACCAACCAGAGGGGAGCAGACTGAGGCTTCTCTTTGAGACGGAGGTCTGGGTGCAGCTTGCTTTCCACTAAACCTCCAAAAACCCTCAGAAAGCCACCAAAAAACAAAAACCTCCAGAGAACAAAAGCCTGAAAAACTGGTTTGCACAGAGCCCAGCCCCTCGATAGGGGGCAGAAGGACTCAACCCAAAGCAAGACTGACTGAAAAACAACACAGCAGGCCCTTCCCCCAAAAAGCCAGCCAAAAGAACAAGAGGACAACCACCACAGGGTCCCCATAAAACTGTAAAACTCCAATATCAGGGGAGAACAATATATTAAGCTCCCAATATTGCCCTAAAACCTGTATATTTCATAGATACAACTTTTATTTTTAATTCGTTGTCACTTAATTTTTTTAACCTACTAACCATTACAACTAGAGGTTTAATACAACATATTCCATAATCTTTTCACTTGAACTTATTTCATACATATACCTGTGTTTTTTTTTCTATTTTTAAAATATACTTATAGATATAAACTTCAAGTAATCCTCTTTCGTTAATACTACCCATACATATAAACCAGTTTTAATCTCCCTTTATCTCTGGAAAGTTCAGTCCTTTAACAAAGATACCAAGATACACCCAGGAAGAATCAAAATAACCTTCCTCACCCACATTGACGATTTATAACCACCCTCCCATCTTTTTCTTCTGTCAGTGTTTCTGTGTATTTGTTTTTGTTCTGGAATTATGTAAATCCTATTCTTGGGGTTCATTTTGGCTGGGTTCTTTTTCTGATTTTTTTTTTCTTGCCATTTACTTTTGTCGGTCTTTTTGTCCGTTTTTTTGTTTGTTTGTTTGTTTACCTTATAAATCTTAACCTTTGGGGCCCATTCTGTCTGGGTCTTCTCTCTTTTTTTTTCTTTCTCTCTTTTTTTCTTTTTTCTTTCTTTTTGGTGGTGACTTCCGATTGCTCAGAAGTGTTCCAGGGTGCACCTTGCCTGGACTGTGGTTGATATATTCAGCTATACATCCCCTGAACCACCTCTCACCAGAATGACTAGGAGAAGGAATGCCCAACAGAGAGAAAATTCAGAGACTGTGCCCTCTCCATCAGTACTATTGAATATGGACATAAACAGTATGTTGGAAAGGGAATTCCGGGGTAACAGTTATCCAGGCAATGGCTAGGATGGAGAAAATCGTTAGTGATGACATAGAATCTCTAAGAGCAGAAGTGAAAGCTGCCCAGGAAGAAGTTAAAAATGCTATCAGTGAGATCCAATCTAATCTAAATACTCTAACAGCTAGGGTAACCGAGCCAGAAGATGGAATTAGTTATCTAGAGGATAAACTGATAGAGAAAAAGGATCAGGAGGAGGCATGGAAGAAACAACTTAGAAGCCATGAAAACAGAATTAGGGAAATAAATGACGCCATGACATGTTCCAACATCAGAATTATTGGGATCCCTGAGGGGGTGGAGAAACAGAGAAGACTAGAAGATATATTTGAACAAATTCTGGTTGAAAATTTTCCCAGTCTGGGGAATGGAACCAGCGTTCATGTCCTAGTGGTAGAAGGAACACCCCCCAAGATCAACGGATCTAGAAAGACCTCTCAAGACACTTAATTGTGAGACTGATGAATCATAATTTTAGACAAGAGCTTCTGAGGGTAGGTAGGGGGAAGAGATTCCTTACATACAGAGGAAGGTCCATCAGAAGAATGTCAGACCTGTCCACAGAAACCAGGCAAGCCAGGAAGGGCTGGCAAGACATATTCAGGGCACTAAATGAGAAGAACATGCAGCCAAGAATACTTTATCCAGCAAGGTTACATTTCAAAATGGATGGAGAGATAAAGAGCTTCCAAGACCAGCAAGGTTTAAAAGAGCATGTGACCACCAAGCCAGCACTACAAGAAATATTAATGGTGGTTCTATAAAAGAAGAAAGAACCCAAGAGTGACATAAAACAGAAATTCACAGAGACAATATATAGAAACAAGGACTTCATGGGCAGCGTGATGTCAATAAAAATGTATCTCAATAATCACTCTCAACATGAATGGCCTAAATGCTCCCATAAAACAGCACAGGTTGCAGATTGGATAAAACGACAGGACCTGTCCATATATTGTCTACAAGAGAGCCATTTGGAAACTAAGGCTACATCCAGACTGAAAGTGAAGGGGTGGAGAAGCATCTTTCATGCCAATGGGCCTCAAAAGAAAGCTGGGGTCGTAATTCTCATATCAGATAAATTAGATTTTAAACTAAAAACTGTAGTCAGAGATAAAGAAGGACACTACATCATTCTTTTTTTTTAAAGATTTTATTTGACAGAGATCACAAGCAGGCAGAGGCAGGCAGAGAGAGAGAGGAGGAAGCAGGCTCCCTGCTAAGCAGAGAGCCCGATGCAGGGCTCGATCCCAGGACCCTGAGATCATGACCAGAGCCAAAGGCAGAGACTTTAACCCACTGAGCCACTCAGGCACCCCAGACACGACATCATTCTTAAAGGGTCTATCCACCAAGAATATCTAACAATTGTAAATATTTATGCCCCCAATAGGGGAGCAGCCAACTACATAAGACAACAGTTAATTAAGATAAAGAGTCACATTGATATGAATATAATAATAGTAGGGAATCTTAACACGCCACTCACAGTAATAGTTCATCCAAACAGAAAATCAATAAAGAAATAAGAGCATTGACTGATACATTGGACCAGATGGACCTCATAGGTATATACAGAACATTCCATCCTGAAACAACAGAATACTTATTGTTCTCGAGCACACATGGTACTTTCTCCAGAACAGACCATATAGTGGGTCACAAATCAGGGCTCAACCAATACCAAAAGACTGAGATTATTCCCTGCATATTCTCAGACTACACTGCTTTGAAACTGGAACTGAACCACAAGAAAAAGTTTGGAAGGAATTCAAACACTTGGAAGCTAAAGACCACCCTGCTTTAGAATGTTTGGATCAACCAGGAAATCAAAGAAGAACTTAAACAATTCATGGAAACCAATGAGAATGAAGACACATTGGCCCAAAACCTATGGGATATGGCAAAGGTGGTCCTAAGAGGGAAATGCATAACCATCCAAGCCTCACTCAAAAAAATTGAAAAATCCAGAATACCCAACTCTCTTTACACCTTAAAGAACTGG